>NC_083695.1:13331606-13956606 GCF_033118175.1 Dama dama | reverse complement strand
GGGGAGGGGGGGAAACCAATTTGAACTTCTTGTTTTAAAGGATGCTTTCAGGTCTAAAGAGCAAAAAGCATCTGTCTGACCCTCACAGCTCTCCAAATGGGCTTGCTGGGGGAGGGGAAGGGAGCTCACAAGGGCACAGAACTTCAGAGCAAGCCCATTACGAGCACAGGAAGTGCTGAAACTCCAGTGGACATCAGGACTCTCAAAGCAGAGCAGGGTGTCACCCACACAGGCGCCCCTCAACACCAGCTCCCCCGTGTTCTGCCCTGACCATCTGTCAGTCACCTGCAGGCTCTGCCAGCCTCCGGCTCCACGTTCTGAAACGTTTAACATACTCTTCCACTGATGCAACGCAAACCACCTTCCCCCATAAGCAGCCACTTCTCCTGACTCCTGATTGCTGTGATGACCACTTTCCCAATGATGAATGACCAAAGTTATTACTGCCATATAACGGCACCCCGTGGAGTTAGACAAGACATTTTAATATACACTGACCTAGAAAATACTTGCAATGTGTGCCCCCACAAAGTGGTAAAACCCTATGATCTAACAGGGTCTTGGAGCTAGACAGGTCTGGCTGAGTTTGTCACCTTAGGTGAGCTACTTAAATTCTGAATCCTAATCGGGTGGAGAGGGAGGTGGGAGAGGGGATCAGGATGGGGAATACGTGTAAATCTATGGCTGATTCATATCAATGTATGACAAAACCCACTGGAAAAAAAAAAATAAAGGAGAAAATGAAAAAAAAAAAATTCTGAATCCTATTTTTTAAAATGTATACTTTCAGTATCTATCTCGTGGAGAAGCTATAAAAATCAAATAAGATGATGTACGGAAAACATTTACACTGTGCCTACCAGGAGATATGCCCAAATAGTAAAGTGATCAGGTGCTAGCACTGTAATTTTTAAAATATTATTTATTTATGTATTTATGGCTGTGCCACGTCTTCTTTGCCTCGAGGACTTCTCTCTAGTTGCGGCGAGCAGAGGCTACTTTCTAGTTATGGTGCTCAGGCTTCCTGCTGCAGCGGCTGCTCTAGTTGCTGGGCATGGGCTCCAGAGCGCATGGGCTTCAGGGGTTGTGGCACGAGGGCTCAGCAGTTGCAGCCCCCCTGGGTCTAGAGCACAGGCTTAATAGTCATGGCACATGGGCTTAGTTGCTCTACAGCATGTGGGATCTTCCCAGATCAGGGATCGAACCTAGGTCTCCTGCACTGGCAGGCAGATTTTTTACTACTGAGCCATCAGGAGACTGAAGCAGAAGATAGATAGACAGATAGATAGATTTTTTTTTTAGCAGAAGATATTAAGAAGAGGTGGCAACAATATACAGAAGAATTATACAAAAAGATCTTAATGACCCAGATAACCACGATGGTGTGATCACTCACCTAGAGCCAGACATCCTAGAATTCGAAGTCAAGTGGGCCTTAGGAAGAAGCATCACTACGAACAAAGCTAGTGGAGGCAATGGAATTCCAGTTGAGCTATTTCAAATACTGAAAGATGATGCTGTGAAAGTGTTGCACTCAATATGCCAACAAATTTGGAAAACTCAGCAGTGGTCACAGGACTGGGAAAGGTCAGTTTTCATTCCAATCCCAAAGAAAGGCAATGCCAAAGAATGTTCAAACTACTGCACAATTACACTCATCTCACACACTAGCAAAGTGAAAGCTCAAAATTCTCCAAGCCTGGCTTCAACAGTATGTGAATCGTGAACTACCAAATGTTCAATGGATTTAGAAAAGGCAGAGGAACCAGAGATCAAATTGCCAACATCCTCTGGATCATCAAAAAAGCAAGAGAATTCCAGAAAAACATTTATTTCGGCTTTATTGACTATGCCAAAGCCTTTGACTATGTGGATCACAACAAACTGTGGA
Organism: Dama dama; assembly: GCF_033118175.1. Classification (NCBI taxonomy): domain Eukaryota; kingdom Metazoa; phylum Chordata; class Mammalia; order Artiodactyla; family Cervidae; genus Dama; species Dama dama. Next base: position 13,954,715 of record NC_083695.1, on the reverse strand, counting down.
AAATTCTGAAAGAGATGGGAATACCAGACCACCTTACCTGTCTCCTGAGAAATCTGTATGCAGGTCAGGAAGTAACAGTTAGAGCTAGACATGGAACAACAGACTGGTTCCACATAGGAAAAGGAGTACGTCAAGGCTGTATAGTGTCACCCTGCTTATTTAACTTATCTGCAGAGTACATCATGCGAAATGCTAGGCTGGATGAAGCACAAGCTGGAATTAAAATTGCTGGGAGAAATATCAACAACTTCAGATATGCAGATGACACCACCCTTATGGCAGCAAGGGAAGAACCTAAGAGCCTCTTGATGAAAGTGAAAGAGGAGAGTGAAAAAGTTGGCTTAAAGCTCAACATTCAGAAAACTAAGATCATGGCATCCAGTCCCATCACTTCATGGCAAGTAGATGGGGAAACAACAGAACAGTGACAGACTTCATTTTTGGGGGCTCCAAAATCACTGCAGATGGTGACTGCAGCCATCAACAAGACGCTTCCTCCATGGAAGAAAAGCTATGACCAGCCTAGACAGCATATTAAAAAGCAGAGACACTGCTTTGCCAACAAAGGTCTGTCTAATCCAAGCTATAATTTCCCCAGTAGTCATGTATAGATGTGAGGATTGGACTACAAAGAAAGCTGAGTGTCGAAGAATTGATGCTTTTGAAGAAGCATGTTGGAGAAGACTCTTGAGAGTCCCTTGGACTGCAAGGAGATCCAACCAGTCAATCCTAAAGGAAATCACTAAATATTTATTCATTGGAAGGACTGATGCTGAAGGTGAAACTCCAATACTTTGACCACCTGATGTGAAGAACTGACTCATTGGAAAAGACCCTGATGCTGGGAAAGATTGAAGGCAGAAGAAGGGGATGACAGAGGACGAGATGGTTGGATGTCACCACCAACTTGATGGACATGAGTTGAGTAAGCTCCAGGAGTTGGTGAAAGACAGGGAAGCCTGGCATGGGGCAGGCAGTCCATAGGGTCGCAAAGAGTTGGACTCGAATCAACGACTTAACTGAACTGAGCCATCAGGGAAGCTCAAACGTAATTATCAATTGTTTTGCTTAGGGGCACTTTCCATTAAAAAACTTAAGTTATTGCTGGGGGCTTCCCTGGTGGCTCAGTGGTAAAGAATCTGCCTGCCAATGCAGGAGACACGGGTTCGATCCCTGGTCCAGGAAGATCCCACATGCCACAGAGCAACTAAGTCTGTGCACCACAACCGCTGAGCCTGTGCTCTAGAGCCCAGGAGCTGCAACTACTGAGCCCACGTGCCCCAACTCCTGAAGCCTGAGCACCCTAGAGCCTGTGCTCCACAAGAGAAGCCGCCACAATAAGAAGACCTCTCACTGCAACGAGAGAGTAGCCTGTGCTCACCACAACTAGAGAAAAGCTGGCACAGCCAAAAATAAATAACAAATAAAATTATTAAAAAAAAAAGTCATCTCTGGCTCCTTATCATCACCATCCTGACTCTGATATGTACCCAACAAGTCCTGTGGATTCTATTTCAATGAAGTGTCTCCCATGTGATTCTCGTTTGACATTCCGGGTCCCCAGGCTGCTGCAGGCTCTCATCTCTCCGAGCACATCTCCAGTACGTCCCAAGCTCAGCCAGCTCGCCCTTCTAAGCACCCTGCTTTCACATTAACTCTTCAAAGCCAGTTCTCCTGCTTTACCTGTTCCTTTGCTACTCGAAGCTTTCCTCAGCCCACTTGGCCCCAACCCGTCCTCTCAGTCAGAATGTCCACGCCTGCCCGATTCCAACAGGAGTGCACGTCAGTCTGGATTTTCTATCACCCGCTCTCTTCTTAAAATGCAGTCCCATTCTGAGGGCTTCCACACTACTGCTGCTCTGTGCTCCTATATGACTTCTTAAAAAGGAACTAACTACATTCAGCCAGGACTTCTTCTTAGTTCCCTGGGCATAGATGTGACCTAAGGCCTTCAAATTCAATAGATCAACACAGACTACTGGGCAGATAATCCAAGCACAAACTCTCAACTCTAATCTTGCAAGCCTCCACCCCACCCCCCACCCCCATGGGAGCCTCAGTTTGAAGTAACCACTCAGACCCCACTGCCCTAGGTTAGTAAATCTCAAAAAGGCAAAATAAACCAGAGTACTCCTAAAGACCTTGTGACATTTCTTGAAAGGGACTTGTCAAGGCCTATAGCCATGTTTTGTCTTTATCTCAGCTAAATATCAGACAGACCTAAGACGGCTGTTTATTTTTCTTGCGTTTCAGATAGGCTGAGAGAGAGCTCTGGTCCAGGGCATAATTAGAAGGCTGTGACTACTTTAGCTGCACCAGGAGGGACCTGGAAAAACACTTTCGGGAACAGCATGGTTACTCCCAAGTGGTAACTTGGGAGTGTGCAAGACTCCAGAGCATGTTTATAGAGTAGAGAGAGTTTCACAAGGGGAGTGGCCTGAGGTTTTCCTGTCTCTGGTCCCGTAAATTAACCAGGATGAGTCTTCCTATTTCACCCTCTTTATTTATGTTGCATCCAAGTTCAGACTCTAAACATACTGGGTGTAGGCTTATCTAATGAAAACACAGCTTACCAGCTGTGGAATGCTGGTGTTGATTAATGGTGATTAATAAATAAAAACAGTTGGCTTGAAATTTAAGTCATTCTGTCAGAAGCTTAGAAAATCTTCTCAGGGAGAACTGGAAATCACTTCAATGGCAGCCAGAGTGGGAAGACAATACTGAATTGCTGAAAAGGTGTTAACGCTGTTTTTCTAGATTTAATTCTTAAATTAAAATATCAGGACAGATATTTTCCCGAAAGAAATGCATAAACTGAATTTTTCTACATAATATCTTAATACACTAAATGCATATTTAAAGGATTCCTATAATAAATTTGGGTGCCAATTTATTTTGCGGGAGAAAAAGTTTTCATATATTAGATTTCCTTAATAAAGTATTTACCTGTGCCAGGAGAGGGGGGAATCTGCATTAGGTAAAAGGAAAGGGCAAATTCTAAACAGAGAGAGGGGCCAAGAAAGGTGATCAGAGGCCTGCAGGAGCGTTAGTTTTTCTGTTCTCTTCTGAGCTGGCCTGAGCCTGGAGAAAGCTGGAGACCCTTGAGCTGCTTTTGGCTTCACCCTAACTCATTAGTCCTAGTCCACGAACAGCTAACATACTTTCCAACGACTGAGAAAAATTTAGCCCCATTGTTTGCAGCCCAGGCACAACCTGAAGAACCCACATGGACTTCACCCACACGGCGAGGACGCCACCGCCCCAGTCCTCTCTAGCGGGCCTGGGGAACCAGCCACCACGAAGAGACTGTCAGGGTGAGCAGCCACTTTCCCGGCATCTGCGGGCCGGAGCCGCGCCGCTGTAATCCGATTCTGCACGCGCCCTGGGCCGGGGGGAGGGGGCGAGGGCTGTTCCAATCCGCAGTCTACACTCGCGAGGACAAAAAGTTGTCCTCTTCAGGACAGGAAAACACAATCGCACACAGCTCTTAACCCCGTGGGCGCAGTGAAGGCCGCCCCCCGACCCCGGGAGATCTGCTGCCCCCTGGGAAGGGGTGACCAGACGCCCCCGGCCCGAGGCCAAGAGCCAGCCCCACGCCGCGCCTCCAGGGTCTCTGAGCCAACTGGGGCCGCACGAGGAGCGCCGGGTCTCCAGAAAGCTTCCTTTTAAAAGGGGTACCTCCCTGGGCGAGGGTCCAAAAGTGGGCACAGAGAGGACAGGCAAAACGGGGCAGTTGAGAGGGCAGTGTCCCACTTTCGGCGTCGGCGCCTGGGGCCATAGAGCCTGAGACGCGCGGGTGGCGCGGGGACTTCCGGCGAACTTTCCCAGAACGGCGAGGCCGGCTGGGAAGGACCCCAGCTCCGGCCCGCGGACCTCCCTTACCATCTCCTTGCGCAACAGGGCCAGCGCGGCGTCCAGATTGGGGGGCTTGGCGGGCAGCGCCGCCGCCCGCGCCCCGCCGCCGCCCGCGCTCCCGCGGCTCAGCTCGTCCTGGATGCGCGACTTCTGCGCGTACAACCTCTCCAGGTGCCGCCAACCCCCCGACGCGCCGCCGCCCGACGCCGAGTGCAGCAGCCCGCTCAGGCTCTTGGGCAGCGGAGGCAGCCCGTCCACCCGCAGCCCGCGCACGGAGCCGGCCGCCCCGGCTCCGCTCATCCCGTCTGGCCAGACCGCGCGCTCTCCGGTCCGCAGCCGCCGCCGCCGCCGCAGCCTGGGGCCCTTGCTCCCCAGCCCGCCCCCTTCCCGGGGGCGCACCGCCCACTTCCCCTCCCCGCCTCACGCCCCGCCCCCTCCCTGCGTCCCCGCCCCCTCTCCGCGCCCGGCCCCGCGCCCGCGCCCTCTTGGCGCCCCACCTCCCCGGCTCTTCTGCGGCCCCGCCCACTTACCCTCCACCCCAGCGCCCATTCCCGGGCCGGTGCCTGGCTCACCTTTAGCACCTCCTGGGACTCTCGCCTGCCGGCCCTCCTCGTGGAGTCGAGCCCTGCCCTGGCTGCCCCACTCCCGGCAAGGTGGGCTCCGCCACCAGACCCCAAAGCTGCTTGTAATTACTGATAGGGGAGGGTCACCTCAGAAGCGACCCGACGAGGCCAGTTGGTGCGGCGAATCGGGGTATAAAGCCTCCCCCTCCGGGCAGGCAGGACGTCGGGGAGGTTTGGTAGTGCTTGGATCGCGCCCGCGATCACAGTCCTTAGAGGCGCGTGGTCGCAGCCGGCGGGGTCCGCGGTGACCGAGGGGGAGGAGGCGGGGCTCTGGCCACAGGAACCCAACCCCGCTCCCGCCGGTCCCCGAGGGCTGAATCTAGACCGTCTCCTGCTAAGTGTGACTTCCTGCCGGGAGAGCTGGGGCCCCCAGGCTCGGGCCAGTCACTAGTTCACTCGAGGGCCCACTAGCCTTCTCTGTAAATGGCAACGTCCATACCATTGTCCGTACCGGCAGCAGCCAAGAGGAGCGCTGAGTCAAGAAGAGCTTGGCCAAGAGGAGCTAAGAGTCATCTTTGGAAACCTCAAAATGCGACCAAACGTGTCCTTCAATCTGGCTGTGGACACAAGAGTAGTTCTCAATGGAGATGTTAGGAGAGTGAAGAAAAGGATTATATCTCAGCAACTATTCTTCAACTCTGAGGCAAAAATAAATACAATTCACAACTCAGAGAGGGAGAGAAAAGAATCTATCTTTTGGAGGAAGAATAAAAACGACAGATGTTACAACCAGATTAGAGACAGTAAAGATAAGAAGTTAAGACTGGTTTGCAGAGACAGCCTCGCTGCAGATTAAAAACTAATGCAGTATATAGAGAATGGATACTTTATAATGCCTACTGTTAGGTTTCGTTATAAAAGAGACTTAATTGTTCTAAATGCATTCAATGGGATCACAATTATAAAGTGTTCTGAACACTCTCAGACGTTAAACCCCTGCACTTCTGCGGTTTTTCCCCCTTTATCTACCATTCCCCATAGACTCCTCTCCAGAATCAATCTGCAACATTAGCAGATGTTCTTGATACACCCTTGCAACCTGGTGAGAGGAACATGGAGGAGCTCCAGTGCAAGCAGTGTGATGCAAGGGTGTCAGGAAGGCTTCTCACCCCGCCCAATGCCCAGAATTTTCATCCTCATCACTGTGCCTCACCTTCCACTAATTGCCTAGTTACATTTCCTGATTTCAGATATTCATTCATTTGCTTATTTAAACAGTGGGTGTCTGGGAGAGTTACAGATTTGCTTGTTTGAGAGTAAGGGAGGGGGAGTGGAAGGGATGGGACATTTGATCTTTCCTTCATGCCTTGGCATGGATTGATTTAATTTGGTGTGTCAAGTTGCTGTCTGTCCTACAGTAATTAACAGAAATCATTGACGTAAGGTGGTAGCAGGTTATGTGATGGTGAAATAAGAAAAGAAATAATTTCAAAGTATGTGTGCACTTAAATCACATGGCCAGAAGGAAAGAGGGTTGGAGCCAGTGGGATAGCAGAATGAGGTCCGTGGTGCCAGGACAAGAGAGACAGTTTACACGATGCAAACCCTACAATTTTCAAGGCAGGTTCTATGTTCAGGTATGTGCTCAACGAGGGGAAATCATTTATATTAACAAACAATAACATCCAGTGTGAAGAGAAATTTCTGCAGAATGTCTGTGGTACTGATTAAGGTTTTATTTGTATAAACTCAAAACATAATTATGCAAGAGCCCTTTAAATATTTTAACACCCATGGGGCATGTCAGATAGTACCTGCTCTTTTGTTGTTTAGTAGCTAAGCTGTGTCTGACTCTGACCCCATGGAATGCATAGCCAACCAGGCTCCTCTGCCCATGGAATTTCTCAGGCAAGAATACTAGAGTGGGTTGCCATTTCCTTCTTCAATAGTTTGTGCTTACTCAAAGGCAAATATAAGTACCCTTTAAGGTTCCTGCTTATGTCAGGAATGAAGTAATTTTTAAAAACTTCTGAAAATATGTGTTTTTGCTCTAAGTCTGAAATGCCAGCCTTCTGACCTCAAATCAGAGTGAACCCTAGCCATCTCCTATGCAGCTAAATCAGTCTTTTCCCTCTTTTGTTTGTTGTTCACAAGCTCTTGGAAGTCAGAAAATACAGACGTTTATTTCAGTGCTGTAGTCATTAACCCATACCTCTTCTTAGACTTTACTGTAGATCAGTGTCCAGGACCTGGGCCTGAGAGCTCTGACCTCACATCTGAGGACACTCAGTGGGTCTCAGTTCGTTTCCCAGACTTTTCAGCCAGCAGTGCACTTGATCTCAGTGTGAACTTTCAAAGACTCACTGAGAGCATCCTCATGTCCCTGCATCCTCTCCTTCCACTAACCCAGCCACCTCTTCATCCCACCTCTAATCCCTACCCACTTGGCATGTGCTTTCCGGAATATCACAGAGTCCTTTGGTGCTCTTTTGTAATTCTATACATTTAATAACTTAGGTTGTGGATAGTATAGAAATAACCTGAAAAATACATTGTAAGTTGATTGAGCTGTCTTTTTAGAGTCGATGCCCTACATTCTGCTAACCAGAGAGAAAACCATGTTTCCTTGTCCATGGTAAACATTTTTCTCTTGTGGCCAGACCTAAAATTAGAATACTTTGAGATCAATTGTGCAATGTATTTGGCCTCAATTTTAGCAAATGTATTTATTCCAAGATAAAATTTCTTATGTTTCTGTCATTTCTAAAGCAAGTTATAAATTTTAAAATGTGCACAAAGCCCTTCAAAGGTCTTTATACACAGCTGTGTAGACACTGGGTGAACTAAGAACTTAGCACGTAATCATAGATTCTTGTTCCTTTCCTCTTTTTTTTCTTTCCAGGAGAAGGAATGAAGGAAACACCCTGCAGGTCTTTCCCAAAGCAGTGTCTCCTAGATTCTTACACATTGCTCTTACATGGTTGCTTTGTGAGCTCAACAATATTTTGTTTATTTAGTCAGGGACAAGGGCAAGGCTTTTTGTAGCTGCCACAGCAACTGACACGATGCTAGGCACCTAGTGATATTAAAAAAAATTCAAGAATCTATCATTAGATGTAACTTTGAGTGTCTACTATGTAAACCCTGGTACTAAGCTCTATGATGAACATAAAGATGGCTGGGGTTCAATCCATGACTTCAAGTCACGTACAGTCTATCAGGAGAGATGGCATTGTAATAGAAGTAGAAAGCAAACACTGGCAGTTCCAGCAGGGAAAGATTCTTTGAGGGGTTTAGAAAAGGTATGCTAGGGGTGTGTTCGTTTAAACTGGGCTAGAAGGGTAAGTAGGCTTTCAGTAAGTGAAGCCAGACAAGGGAGGGATGGGAAGAGTCCTGGTTTTTTGGAAGGACAAAGGGTGTCACAGCTCTTAACCTTAAACCAGGGAAGGTTTCAGAATGAGTGCTTGGAAGTTTAGATTCTATTTCTTAGTCAGGGGTAGCTATTAAGCATTTTAAATGCAACATGAAAGTGAAAGTGTTAGTCATTCAGTTGTGTCCAACTCTTTGAGTCCATGGACTGTATAGCCCACCAGGCTCCTCTGACCATGGAATTCTCCAGGCAAGAATACTGGAATGGGTAGCTATTCCCTTCTCAAAGGGATTTTCCCGACCCAGGGATTGAATCCTGGTCTCCTGCATTGCAGGCAGATTCTTTACTGTATGAGCGACCAGAGAAGCCCCTTAAAGCAACATAGCCTGAGACTTAGAAGATCATTCTGGCACTTGCGTATTCAGTAGGTTGCAGGTGGAGGCAGAGATTAGAGCCAGGGAGAATAGTTGAGCGGCAAATGCATCTTTTTTTTTTTTTTTCTTAAGATTTTGGTTTGTTTGTTTTGATGTGGACCATTTTGAAAGTTTTTATTAAATTTGTTACATATTGCTTCTGTTTTGTATTTTGGTTTTTTGGCCTCGAGACATGTGGGATCTTAGCTCCCAGACCAGAGATAGAACCTACCCTCACTGCATTGTCTTATCCCCTGAACTGCCAGGGAAGTCCTTTCTAATGCATTTTTGAGTTGAGAGGAAATGAAGGCCTGAATTAGGTGGCAGTAAGCAAAGGATAGGAAACAAAAAATTAACACTTGATAGATTTCTCATAGATTTTTCTCCTTTAGCCTGCACAACCTCTGGGAGGTGAGTATTAGAGTTCCATCTGATAAGTAAGGAATAAGGTAGCTAGTTTGCTTACCGCAAACGATGGGATCTTGACAAAGGCCATTTTTTTCTTACTGGGGAGATGCCAGAGACAGAATCCAGGGAGCTGTTTGGTTGTGAAACATTGGACCAGAGTGAACACTTAGAGGTGATGGTTAAAACACTTGAAATGGAAGAGATCACAGTGAGAGTACCTTTCAACCAGTATTTGGAAACACCTTCACTCACTAGGCCTTTGAAGTTAAAAGAAAAAAAAAGCCAAAGAGTGCAGAAACCTAGAAAATGCAGTAAATGAATTAAAACGTTTGGGAAAAATCCACCACTTGCACTTTGATTTTCTGAAGTGCAAGATGAAGCCCCTAGCTGAGGAGCGTAACCAGACAATAACATGCCCTTCAGAGATGAGAAGGAATCGTCTTCAAATCTAGTGGGAGAGAAGAGGGAGATGTGGGCAGAGAACTAGAGTAGTGTGTGTGAGAAATCCAGGCAGGAGGAGACTGAAAAATGGATAGGCAAGGGAGTGGGAGGGAAAAAAATCATAAAGAGAACGGAAAATGCTTAGATTAATATCATTTATTCATTTCTCTCTTCCTTCCTACCTCCCTCACCTCTTCCTTCCTTTCTTCTCTGCACTTTAATCTACTTTGTGCCAAGCAATGAGCCAGGCTCAGAGATACAAAATAAGTCACTCTGAGATAAGGAATGAAATGCTTTGAAGAACATGGCAATTCTTTTTGTTAATGAGGTACCATCCTCTCCATAAACATCTGAAATAATCGGGGGTCAAACTGGGTGAAATTTGTCCATTCAGATTTCAGACTTTTCGAATTTTTAGAAATAATTGTCCTCAGTGGTGGCAGCTTTAAAAGCCATTTTACGTGCATTATCTCATTTATCTCCACAAGAGTCTTTACTTAGTCAAAAATATGCCCCCAACTATTAGAAACTTGGGGCTTCCCTAGTGGCTCAGATGGTTAAGAATCTGCCTGCAATGCAGGAGACCCAGGTTCAATTCCTGGGTTGGGAAGATCCCCTGGAGAAGGGAATGGCTACCCACTCCAGCATTCTTGCCTGGAAAATCCCATGGACAGAGGAGCCTGGTGGGCTTCAGTCCACGGTGTCACAAAGAGTCGGACACGACTGAGTGACTAACCCTAGGATTAGAAACTTGGTTCTGCTCTGATACTGCTCCTTTAAAAAAAAAAAAATTTTTTTTTTTCTAATTTATTTATTTGTCTGCACTGGATCTTAGTTTTGGCATGTGGGATCTAGCTCTCTGACCAGGGATCGAATCTGGGCCCCCTGCACTGGGATTGCAGAGTCTCAGCCACTGAAGCCACAGGGAGTCCCGATTTTGCTCCTTGAGGTGGTTAGGACTGCTTTTCCTCCCACGCAAACAGCTGGCACATTCCTCTGGGATTTTCCTACTTCCGGTTAAACATCCTGCAGTCCTGCAGCTTGCCAATGGTTTTGAATTCTTTGTCCCCTTAATCAGTCTCCACCAGACACATACAGTTTGTCAGTGTTTTTCTTGAAAGATAGTGTCCATATGAAAGTGAAAAATCCCAGATGTGTTTGACAAGTTCTAAATAGCATTGGACTATTTCCTTCATTTTACCGTTAGCCTACTTCTTTTGAAGCTTAAAATCAAATTAAAGTTTGGAGTTGACACATCCCATTTATGAATAATATTGACCTTTAATCCGGCTTTAGTTTTAACCCCTTTTCAAGTAAGTTGCACAAGAGTATAACAGTCTATCCCCATAGGTGTTAAACCTTTTAAAGGATAAACAGATATATGTTTATTTAGGCACCAGGCATTCCTGGAAGGACATGTAAGAAGGTGGCTCCTTACTTCTAAGGAGTAGGAAAGGGAAGTTCTCAGAGGGAGATTTTTTTAACCTTTTTCTTTATACCCTTTTGTACTATTTGCATTTTACATTAAATACGTAATGAAATAAAAGTTATAATTTTATCCCAACTATATTTAGTCAAATATAAATTTTAATTTATAGAATTAACTTAAATTTCAACTTATAAAATAATTGTTTCTTTTCACATGAACTATAATTCAGCTGCAAGCTTATTTTTGTGTAGTTGGATTTTTTTAACCTAAATGCAGTACTTTCACTTATCTACAGAAATTTCAGCTTGCTTTATTCAACCCAGTGCATCCAATCTGGGAAAAGCTTTTTGATTCTTTAATTTATTATCTGTCTTTCCCAGAATTATCTCATCTGCCATATTAATAAATACACCATTTATGGTGATAATGATAGTGGTAAAACCCCATATTTTTAAGGGCTTGATGTGTTCTGTGTACTGGGGTAAGGCATTTTATAGACAGTATCTCACTTACTCTTCACAACACTCCTTTGAGGTTAGTGTAATTATTCCCACTTATGGATGATGAAACCAGAGTTAAGAGACGAAAATTAACTTGCCCACATTCACATATGTAGTTTGGTAGTACTGAGATTTGAAATTAAGTTCATTCTGACTCAGAGCAGAAGTTCTGTTTGTTTGTTTTTTTTAATTGTGATAATGAACACACAACATGAAGTCTACCTGCTTTTCAAATGTTAAAGTACAGTATTGTTAACTATATATACATTGCAGCAGAGTGGATGTTCTTAACCACTGCACAACCCAAGCCAACAATAAAAACAATAAAGCGAACAGAAACCTGTGCCGGAGACCTTCCTCCAGTGTGACAACAGTGTGTGGACTCACATTCTTTGTGTATGTTATACCATCACCCAACCATGTGGGATATCAAGGGCTAAGCTGTTCAGTACGGTGGCCACTAGCCCCACAGGTCACTGAGCACCAAAATGTGGCCGCTCCAAACTGAGATGTGCTGTGTACTGGACTCCCAAGGCTTAGTGTGAAATAAAGAATGTAAGCTATCTCATTAACGACTGATTGCATTTGAAATAATATTTTGGATTTATTTGGTTAAATAAATATACTATTAAAGTTAATTTCACCTGTTTATTTTTTTATGTGGCTTCTAAAACTTTCATAATTACATTTGAGGCTTGCATTTGTGGCTCACATTGTGTATTTCTATCAGACAGTGCTGGTTTAAAATAAGTCCTGAATCCCCAGGGGCTTACAATTCAGATAAAAGTATATGAAAGAGTTAAGAACATAAAAAGTGTTATTGAATAATATAAGCGTCAAAATAGAATGCTACAGACTATGGGGGTTCATAGATAGGGACCATCAACAGAGAAAGGGCTTGGAAGTGGGGCTGGACTTCTCTGGGCCTTTAAAGAGTTAAAAGACAGGCTCCCAGGACAAGAGGGCTTCCAGGGTGGCTCAGATGGTAAAGAATCTGCCTGCAATGCAGGAGATCCAGGTTCAATCCCTGAGTTGGGGAGATCCCCTGGAGGAGGGCAGGGCAACCCATTCCAGTATTCTTGCCTGGAGAAGTCAATGGACAGAGGAGCCTGACGGGCTACAGTCTATAGGGTCGCAAAGAGTTGGACACGACTGAGCGACTAACACTTTCACTTTGCAGGACAGGGGCCCACATGAGCTCCACAGCATGGAGATGGACGGGGAGCCTGTGAGCAAGAATGAGGATGGTAATCTGAATGAAGCAGGTAACTGAGGCTGAGGAATGCCGCAGAGACCAGGTGGGCTCTTTAGCCATAAAGTTCAGGTAGAGCTCAGGGATTTGCTCTTCAGCGGAGAGGGAGCACAGATATTTTTAGTGCAGGAATGATGAAATCTGCATCTTGATTTTTTCAAACAAAAGGTCTCATATGTTTAATACTGAACCTACTAGTGCAGAAGTATAGAAACAAAGAAAAAATCAATTTCCCAATAGAACCTGTCCAGCTGTCCAGATAGTGGTGATGGGATAAGCAGCCCGAGACCTTGATACAGCATTAAAGGATGGTGTCATCTCATGTGGGATTCCTTAAAGACCCAGCCTGGCTCTTCTCTACTGTCTCCTCTTGGAGTTAGACCTGATTTTATTACCAGCATTCATCCAAATCCATCTGGGGAATGAGATGATTATGCTTTTGTTTCTTGGCCAGGAATCACTTAATCCTGAAAATCTCCAGAGGTAGCCTATGAGAACAGTCAACCACACACACCACGTTGGTGAGAGCTCTCTCTCTCAAGAGAGAGAGCAAAATCTGTTTTAGAGCATTAACGTGTCAGGGCTCAAGGCAGATGTGGCAGGGGAGGGGAAGATGTGGGCGCATGAAAGAAGGAAAGAACAAAAGGAGTGAATGTCTTCTTCCATCCATGTTGGAGTTAAAGCTGGGCCCTAGACCAAGGGCCTGGCTCTAAGGATGGAGAGGAGAGGTATAGGAGAGATCTTTAACAAAGCAACGTAGTACTTGATGTGTGGGTGCACAGTCATTTCAGTCAGAGAGGGTCTGACTCTTTGTGACCCTAGGACTATATATAGGCTGCAAAGTTCTTCTGTCCATTTGATTCACCAGGCAAGAATACTGGAGTGGGTTGCCATGCCCTCTTCCAGGGCATCTTACCAACTTAGAGATTGAACCCAAATCTCCATTGCAAGTGGATTCTTTACCGCTGAGCCACCAGGGAAGCCTCTACTATTTTATGACTGGTGGTGTATAGAGATTTGAGAATTGCCCTCAGAGACTATATATCTATACACACTTTCCTTTTTATCCTGAATAAAATGAGAGTTGAGAGAATGACTACACTGATCACTGGGACTGTCACACACAGTAAAAGCCATTCATTTGACAAGAATCAAGTTGAAACAAACCATTCAAAAGCCCTCTATATAATGGCTAGCATTTCTGAGAATCCTTTGGTTGGAAAATTATTTGCAAATCCCATTTAGATAACAGCTGAACTGAAACTGAAAATCATGGAGTTTCCCCATTTGGCACTACTCACTATTTAAATGAATATCAAACAATGGGGTTAAAATTCACTGGACAGAAAGTGGAAGAAGACCAAAAGCTCTCAGCATGTATTGGTCAGGAATCCACACAAACAGCAAAGGGAAATTGGAATGTAAATAGAATCAGGAGCATTAGACAGAATTAATTTAGACAAAGTCATCAGTGTTCCACATAGCAGAGTAAAAGTGAATTGTGCTTTATTCAGCTCAACCAGCTAATCCAACTGCACGGCAAGTGGTGTGATCCGGTCAACAGATTACTACCTTTTCAAGTTTTTTGGTGGCAAGTTTGGTACTAAAGTTTAATTAATCAGTTAAATAGATTTATGCACTCACCCTGGGGAACTTATTAACAATAAATTGGAAATCAGTTTTAAAGTAATGGCTTCTCTGTCATCTATCCTAGATACCCTGAGATCTACCATTTTTTTTTTTTTCACTTTATTGGTTTATTAACTTATTTTTTAAAAATTACTATATATTAAATAACATCTATGTGCCAGCCGCTGCATTATGGGATAGGAACACAGTTTCTCCCCTCAATAAGCACAGGAGACCAGCATGTAAGATCAGAAGCTAAATATCCAGACCTGGTTCTAATACTGAGGTGGGGTGGACAATGCTCACTTTCTGGGTGGCAGGAATAAGGCCCTGAGGGCTCAGGCAGAGAGTGACATGATGGAGTTCTGTGATCCATCTTCATCGTTTACAGGCTCTATATTTGCAGGTTCTGGATTTGCCAATTTGTCTACTTGGTGAAATTTATTTGTAAGCTTAAAATTAACACTTGCAGTTTGTGATCATTTGTGGCCTGAACCGAGAAGTGAAAACTCTGAATCTCCCAGCTTTCATCCCCAGCCGAGGTGGAGCATGGGAATCTCTGCCTTTCTGCATCAACTCCTACCCTAAAAGATGTACTGTTTGTAGTCTATTTAGTGTCCCCTCTTTTGGGGGTCAGTTTTGCACTTTTGGTTGGCAATTTTGTTTTTTAAAATGCTGAAGTGCTGTCATGCTCCTCAGGGCATGAACACGCTGATGTGTGTTATGGAGAAAACACTGTGTGTTAGATAAAACTGTCCAGGCATGTGTTGGCATGCTGTGGCTGTGGCTTCAATGTTAATAAATCAGCGAGGTAGATTAAGTGAGGTGTCCTTAAGCAGAAATGCACATAAGACAAGGTTATGTACTGATTAGCTGATGAAAATGTTATGACCAGAGGCTTTCAGGAACCTAATCCTATATTTTCTCTTAGGAGCAATGGTTCGGTATTTGCTAATTCAGTATTTGTGGCAACTTCATAGAACATAACTCCAGTGAATAACAAGAACTGAGAGCACTTTAGAACAATCCCTTTGGCAGAGTTGTGGTCAATGAATTGGAGGGTTTCTTGCCTGCTGTCTTTTTTAGACTATTTTAGCCATTCATCTGAAAAGATGAAGGCCTTAGCCCTCAATGAGGATCTATTTATTCATTTATTCTTTCACTCAGTTATTATCCTTCTCATTCTTTAAGCAATAATTTGCTTATTTATTTATTATTTATTTTTGCTTGCACTGGGTCTCCGTTGCTGCATGCAGGCTTTCTCCAGCTGTGGAGAGTGGGAGCTACCCCTCGTTGTGGTGCAGAGGCTTCTCACTGCAGTGGCTTCTCTTGTTGCAGAGCACAGGCTCTAGGCACACGGATTTCAGTGGTTGCAGCACGCAGACTCAGTAGTTGTGGCACAGGGGCTTTAGTTGCTCCACGGCATGTGGAATCTTCTGGGACCAGGGATCAAACCCATGTCCCCTGCATTGGCAGGCAGGTTCTTGCCCACTGTACCACCAGGGGAGTCCACCAGTAACTGTCTCTTGAACACCTATTACATGAGGCATATGGTAGAACACAGGTGGACAAGGTGCCTTCATCGTGGGTAAAGTGGAGGCCATCAGACTGACAGGTATCAGCGACTGACCAGGTCTGAGGGAGGAAAGAGAAGGGAAGGGGCGGCCTTGCTTTCTGTTTCAGGGAGGGCAGCAGGTGAATGCTGCTGATTCTCCCAAAGAGAAGGAACGTAAGGAGGATGAACAGTCTTTGGAGGAAACAATGAAGAAGTTGGTTGGATACATATATTTTTTAAATTTGTTTATTTGTTTTATTTTTGGCTGCACTGGATTCTACTGTGCATGGCTTTCTCTAGCTTCAGAGAGTGATCTTCTCGTTGTGTTGGCTTCCCTGGTTGCAGAGCACAGGCTCTAGAGTGTGGGCTCAGTCGTTGTGATACACAGGTTTAGTTGCCCCCTTGCATGTGGTATCTTCCTGGACCAGGGATTGAACCCATGTCCCCTGCATTGGCAGGGAGATTCTTAATCACTGGACGACCAGGGAAGTCCACGTAGTTTTGAGGCATATGGGGAGCTTCCATTTAGAAGGCCAGTGGCAGGTAAGTGGCAGGTAAATATATGGACCTAGAGATCAAGAAAGCTGTCATTGCCCCTTGTCCTTCCCAAGGTGGGCCTCAGGCAAAAGTGTGAAGTAGAAGAAGAAGACCTCTCAGGGTTTCCCTTATTCTCGGAGCCTGCCCTCTGGGTAATCTGCTGCTATTTATCATGATCCGTAGGCCACTGGCCTGTGTGAGGTGCCCACCCTACCCACAGGAAGCCTCTTTTCTTGCTCCTTTGGGCCCAGTAAGTTCTGCACTCACCACATCTCTAATCCAGAATATGAGCAGTCTCCTTTAGGAGATGAAGGCCCTAACTTCAAAAATTTGTTTGAGGACTTTTGACTCTGGCTATATGGGGTCACTGGTAACAATGTTGCTCTCCCACCCAAATCAGCTAGAAAAATGAACAGAACCTAGGAAACAGCTGCTTTTGCCTTCTAGATAACAGGCAACAAGGGACTGTGGCCCCTGAGAGAGTGATCACAAATAAGACAGTCACAAATATGATTGCCCTGACTTGCCATCCAGAGGTACTTCCAGAATCCCAGCAGAGTGGGGAGGGTTCAATTCTGGAACCATGGAGAAACAGAGGCAGCTGAAACTCATCAGGCAGAACGTGGAGAGGAGAGAGCTATGCAGAGTGGTCCAGAATTTCATGTGGTGCCGTCCTGAAGCTGTTGATGAATGCCTGGCTGCCCAGGCATGAGTTGTAATGACAAAGAACAGCTGTCAGGACTTCCCTGGTGGTACAGTGGATCAGAATCTCCCTGCCAATACAGGGGACACGGTTCAGTCCCTGGTCTGGGAAGATTCCACATGCCTCAGAGCAACAAAGCACATGCACGCACTACTGAACCCACCTGCTGCAACTACTGGATCCTGTGCTCTGGGAGCCTGTGCTCTGCATCAAGAGAAGCCCCCACACAACGAGAGGCCTGTGCCCCACAGTGAAGGGTAGCTTCTGCTTGCTGCAACTAGCGAAAGCCCACGAGCAGCAATGAAGAACCAGTACAATCAGAAAAAAAAAAAAGTCAGACCTATCACAGAGCTGGGAGGTCCTGCGATCTGACAACCGGAGGAGAGATACTAGGTGAACACTCAGTGTCAGCGGGCATTGGAGAAACTAGAGGTTGGCTTCTCAGTAATAGGACTCTACTACCTCTAGGTAAAGCCATCTGTTGTATCTAAATGAATCAATTTTCTAAGAATTGGTTTACTTCTTAGAACTATCAAAAGTCCTATTTCTATTTTGCTTAATGTTTATGTTGCTATTCAGTCACTAAGTTGTGTCCAACCCTTTGCAAACCCATGAATTGCAGCACACCAGGCTTCCCTGTCCTTCCCTATCTCCTGGAGTCTGTTCAAACTCATATCCATTGAGTTAATGATGCCATCCAACCATTTCATCCTCTGTCGCCCCCTTCTCCTGCCCTCAATCTTTCCCAGCATCAAGGTCTTTTCCATTGAGTCAGCTCTTCACATCAGGTGAAGTATTAGAGTTTCAGCTTCTGCATCAGTCCTCCCAATGAATATTCAGGGTTGATTTCCTTTAGGACTGACTGGTTTGATCTCCTTGCAATATAAGGGACTCTCAACAGTCTTCTCCAGCACCACAGTTAGAAAGCATCAATTCTTCTGTGCTCAGCTTTCTTTATGGTCCAACTCTCACATCTCTACATAACTACTGGACAAAGTATAGCTTTGACTAGATGGACCTTTGTCAGCAAAGCAATGTCTCTCCTTTTTAATATGCTGTCTGGTTTGTCACAGCTTTTCTTCCAAGGAGCAAGTGTCTTTTAATTTCATTGCTACAGTCACTGTCTGTGGTGATTTTGGAGCCCAAGAAAAGAAAATCTGTCATTGTTTCCACTTTTTCCCTATCTAGTGTTTGTATATATAGCTTAACTATTTTCTGCATGCCCAGATCCCACAGAGATACCCTGACACCATTAAGAAGGTTGATTTTAATAACTTTTACTTGCATAGCACTGTATGCTTTCTTTTAAAAATATAGAACATTTAGTACAATTAAATGTTATATTTTAAAGTGTAAGTTATAGATAACAAAGAAGAAAATCAGATGGCCTAAATCCCACTACTCACAGATAACCACGTTTTGTACTGTGTCCCTTTTAAAGAGCACATTCTCAGACATTATCTCACTTGGTCATCACAACAGCTGATTAAGCAGATGGAATGCATATTATTATCCACATTTTATGGATAAATTTAAGTGGCTTGCATGAGAACAACTGGCCTAAAGACCAGGAAACCAGACCTGAGATCAGATACTCTGACGGTAGGTGTTTCCAGTCTCTGGGAGCTGAAGTTCCCAAGAAACTGTTCCCCAGACAGTCTTCAGTTAGCTTTTACATTAAGGTAGAAAAGAGGCCAAGAAAACAGTTCATCTGTAACTAGAAAATAAACTTTTTAGGCTTAAATAGTTAGGGGAAACCTTTTAGGAAAGTAAAGAGAAATGTATTCAGAAGTAGCCATCTTCTCCTGAGTCAAAGAAAGAGGGTGGGTTTCGTTTCACTTTGGGGTAGTAGATTTTAGGAGGGAGATGAGGACATCCTAGTTTATATATCACAGGCTTGGTGAGAGAGCAAGGTAACTCAGATCAAGAATTACACTGAGATAATTTGAGGATGCAGTTAAGAGGGGGAAACATCTGAAACTTAAATTGTTATTTTGTAAATCAAAGATGAATAAAGAATTCTCCCATTCCTCAAATCTGCTATTTTTAAAATAACTGCTTCCTCAGTGAGTCTATCCTCCTTAAAATCCTTCTTCCAGTTGTATTTCAGTCTTCTTTGCCTTTGAAAGCAGCATGGGGGATTCCAAGCAGCCTAACTCCTTCCCAGACTTTGGATTGTCCTTTCAGATACTTAGAGCTCAAAACCCCATCTCAGATTGTAAGGGTGCCCTATCGGCCAGAGTGAGTTAGGAGCAGAGTAAGTCACAGCCACACAGGAGACAACAAGGTTTGTCTTCAGCCTCATCCTCACCCCCTTCGCCAACTCTATTTTAAGAGAACTTTTCTGCTTAAATTAAAAGAAAAAAAAAAAACACAAGCAAACAGGTTCAGTGTTTACATCTAAAAAAAGAACACGGGGTGAATCACAAACACTTGGACAAGGGAGTGGTCTTCACTCTGGTTCAGGGCCCCCACATCTTACTCTATTCTTCTTGGATATGCTTCCATTCCTAACTGGGTTTTCTGCTGAGGGTAACAGTCCTTTTTGTTTCAAAAGCATTCCAAAACCACAGACAACCCCTGTGCATATATTAAAGCTTCTTCTCTGGAGCTATCTGGCAAGCCCTGGTGAGCACAGTGAATTCTGCCATCTGGGCAGATTTTGCAACTGCCAAAAGACCAGGTTTTAGAGATAAAGTGAATGTGTTACAGGGTATTTTTTTGGTTCAGTCCGATGATATGGCCCATCAACCAACACGATTAAGTCTGCTTTTTGCTAAAATTTCTGATATAACCATTCATGAACAGAAGTTAGATGGTTATGAGTTTCCCCATCAAGTAATAGAAGAAGAATACCAGGGTCAAAGTATTGTAATGATGAATGGAAATAAGTAAGGGAGAAGAAACAGGATTTCATAGGAGATAAACCTACATACTGAGAGATGTGTATTTTCAACGAGTAACAAAGATTGTTCAGCAGAAAGGACCATCATATTTAAAGGAGATCCTAAAACAGATCAAACATGGAAGGCTCACACTTTCCAATTTTAAAACCTTCTACAAAGCTCCAATAATCAAAACACTGGAACTGTCATAAGGACAGACACATAGACCAATGAAATAGATAGACTTGAGAGCCCAGAAATAGACTGTCACATCCATGGTCAATTGATTTTCCACAAGAGTGCCAAGACCATTCAATGAAGACAGAAGAGTCTCTTTAACAAATGGTACTGAGAAAGCCGGACATCCTCATGTAAAAGAATGAAATTGGACTCTTACCTCACACCAATCACAAAAAATGAACTCAACATGGGTCAAAGAAAATAATAAATGGGTCAGACTTTAAGAGCAAAATTGTTTTTTTCTGTGCCAAGTGGCATGTGGGATCTTGGTTTCCTGACCAGGGACTAACCCTGAGCCCCCTGCATTGGAAGTGCAGAGTCTTAACCTCTGAACTGCCAGGGAAGCCCCAGGGAAGATCTTCATGACCTTGGATTTGGCAATGTGTTCTTAAGTTTGACACCAAAAACACAAGCAACAAAAGAAAAAAAATCAATTGGACGTCATCAAAACTAAAATTTGGGAGGGAGGTTTAAGAGGGAGGGGACATATGTATACCTATGGCTAATCCACGTTGATGTTTGGCAGAAACCAACACAATATTGTAAAGCAATTATCCTTCAATTAAAAATAAATAAATTTTTTAAAAAAGAAAAAAACTAAAACATTTCTGCAGCAGAGGACACTCAAGAAAGTTAAAAGACAACCTGAAGAATGGAAGAAAATATTTGCAAATCACATATGTGAAAAGGTTTAATACTCAGAATATCTATAGAACTCCTACATTTCAACACTAAGACATTTCAATTTTAAAATGGGCAAATGACTTCAGTAAACTTTTCTCCAAAGAAGTTGTACAAGTCAAAAATTAGCTGATGAAAAGAAAAACTAGATACCATTAGTCAATCTGTTGTTTTGTCAGGAAATCGTGTCTCTTTTGGGACCCTAGATCTGTAGCCCAACAGGTTTCTCAATCCTTAGGATTCCCAAACAAGAATACTGGAGTGGCAAAACAGAAAAAGAGACACAGAAATACAGAACAGACTTTCGAACTCTGTGGGAGAAGGTGAGGGTGGGATGTTTCAAAAGAACAGCATGTATACTATCTATGGTGAAACAGATCACCAGCCCAGGTGGGATGCATGAGACAAGTGCTCGGGCCTGGTGCACTGGGAAGACCCAGAGGAATCGGGTGGAGAGGGAGGTGGGAGGGGGGATCGGGATGGAGAATACGTGTAAATCTATGGCTGATTCATATCAATGTATGACAAAACCCACTGAAATGTTGTGAAGTAATTAGCCTCCAACTAATAAAAAAATAAATTAATTAATTAAAAAAAAAAAAAGAATACTGTAGTGGGTTGCCATTTCCTTCTTCACTCTTCCTGACCCAGTGAATGAAGGGAAATGCAAACCTAAACCACAATGAGCTACCACGTCACACTAATTATGATGGTGATAATTAAAAAAACAGACATAGCAAGCATTAGCAAGGGTGCAGTGAAATTGGAACACTTATACACTGCCTATCAGGTTGTAAAATTGTGCAGCTTCTGTGAAAAAAACTTTGGCATTTCCTTAGAAAGTTAAACAGAATTACCATATAAGCCAGCAATTCCACTCCTAAGTATACACCCCAAAGAATTGAAATCAGGGACCTAAGCAGCACACAAGCTTGTACATCAGTGTTTATAGCAGCACTATTCACAACAGCCAAAAATAGAAACAACAAATGTATCTATCAGTAGATGAATAAATAAACAAAATGTGGTATTTGCAACAGTGTATTATTCAGTCATAAAAAGAAATGAGATTCTAATGTATTCCACAACAGAGATGAACCATGAAAAAATTATACTAGGTGAAATAAGCCTAACACAAAAGGACAAATGTTGTATGATTCCATTTATGTAAAATAGCTCAATCATAGAGACAGAAAGCAGATTAGAAGTTACCAGGGAATGTGGGGAGAGGAATGGTGAGTTGCTGCTTCATGGCTGCAGAGTTTCTGTTTGGAAAGATGAAAAGCTGATGAAAGGGCACTTCGAAATAAATAATGGTGATGGTTGCACAGCATGGCCACTGTAATTAATGTCACTAAATTTAAAAATGATTAAAATGGAAAACTTCAGGTTATATGCATTTATTTTACACAATTAAAAACACACACACCAGACTTCCCTGGTTGTCCAGTGGTTGTCCAGTGGCAGTGTCCTGCCAATGCAGGAGACATGAGTTTGATCCCTGTTCTGGGAAGATCCCACATGGCCTAGAGCAACTAGACCTGTGAGCCCCAACTACTGAGCCCACATGCAGCAGTCACCACCAAAGCCCCTGCCCTGCCCATGCTCTGCAACAAGAGATGTCAGCGCAATGTGCAGCCCAAGCTCTGCAACGAGAGGATAGCCCCTGCTCACTCCAACTAGAGAAGACCCATTTGCAGTAATGAATAAATAAGCTATTTAAAATTAAAAAACAATACACACACACAAACCAAGTTTGGCTAGTTGGGTTGCTGTGGTTACTGCACTTAGGTGGCTTAGCTTTGACACTGGACCAAGACAGATTATAGTAGATTATTGGCCTCTGATGATCCTCATGAAGGTGAGTCTCATGTACAAATATGTAGAAAGGCTTATGGTAACTAGGAAGGCCAGAGAGGGAGATTGTTAAGAGCTAATTTTAACTCATTAAAGCCCCATTCATGTTTTGAGTCCCAGGGAAGATATTTGCTTACCAAGGACTTGGTAAAGTCACATGGTGACAAGCTGGAAGCCATAGCTTGCTCAAGAATCTTCTTTTTTTTAAACTGAAGTATAATTGATCTGTAATCTTAATTGTCTCTTAATAACCGGCCTGGGAAAGTTTCGAAGGTCCTGCAGTGTGTCACCTCCTTGGTGATGCTGGAAGCTCAGCTTCTCTGTACACCAGTGCCAAATCAAATCTCAGAGACATAGTTTTGGATGAAGTAGAAAAGAATAGCTTTCTTGCTTTGCCAGGCAAAGGGGGACACAGTGGGCTCATGCCCTCAAACCAAGTGTCCAAATTTGGGGAAGATTGGGAGAAGTTTCATATTAATTGTCCAAAGAGGCTGTGATCAGCTCGTGGACATTCTTCTGATGGGTTGGTGGTGAGATAAGTAGGAGTCAGCATCATCAACCTTCAAGTCCAACTGGTCCGGGGCCCACGTGCTTGTGGGCAGCATACCATCATTAGTCATTAACTTCCCCACCTGAAGGGGGAGTTAAGTATCTGCAAGATAGCTCAAAGATGTTGTTGTGTGTATCCCTTGATGGGGAAGCAGGACCTTGCCTGAAGCCTACTTGACTGTTTCTCCCTAGTCTCCCATCCCTCCCTTCCTCAATTAACAACTGCTTGAATCTGCCCGTTGGAGCTCAGGGAAGGTCGTAGAGGCTGAATGAAGGCTGTTTCCTATAGTCAAAGAAATGGGGGCCACAAAGACCTTGTGCCACAGGGCCCTGCATGATCTCTTGGGATGAAACATGTCCTAGGAAATGAACTTTACTTTGACAAAACTATAACTTCTCTTTGAAACCTTCCCCCTTTCTGAGCTAAAACATTGAAACAGATGGAAACAGTCTCAGAGCTCCCCTCATGTTCAGAACACAGCAAAGAGTCATTATGTGGTGGTTAAAAGTAGTGCGTGGGTACTTGCTCAGTTGTGTGCATTCACAGCAACCCCATGGACTACAGCCCACCAGGCTCTTCAGCCCATGGGATTTTCCAGGTAAGAATACTGGAGCGCATTGCCATTTCCTACTCCAGGAGATCCTCCCGACTCAGGGGTCAGGACCTGAGGCTCTTGCACCTCCTTCATTGGCAGGCAGATTCTTTACCACTGCGCCACCTAGGAAGCCCAGGAAAGAGTAAGTCCTAGGGAAAGAAGGTCCTTGAGACCATGGCTGAAGACTTGTGAAAAGTAGGAGGGAGATTCTAAACCCCTGGGGTACCGTGGGCCTGGCATATTGCTCATGGCCCCTGGGCAGTGAACAGTAAATCGGTGCTGATGCTGAGGTACATGCTATAGTCATTCAGTTGTGCCTGACTCTTTGCAACCCCGGGGACTATAACCCGCCAGTCTCCTCTGTCCATGGGGATTCTCCAGGCAAGAATACTGGTGTGGGTTGCCATGCCCTCCTCCAGGAGATCTTCCCAACCCATGGATTGGGCCCAAGTCTCCCACATTGCAGGCAGATTCTTTACCATCTGAGCCCCCAGGGAAGCCCTGACGCTGAGGTAAGCAGAAGGCAAATCTACAACTGTTAAATATGCAGCCTCAGGAGGCACTAATATGAAATTAGACGTGGGTTTGGTACTACAGGGAAGCAAGGAATGTCTGTTTTATTTACAACTCTGAGTGTGGATTGGTACAAGCCTTTTCTCTGTTATGCTTTTTCTTTTTTTTTTATTAATTCTGGGGGCCACACTATGTCTTCGCTGCAGCACATGAGCTTTCTCTAGTTGCAATGACTGGGGGCTACTCCTCGCTGAGGTGACGGGCTGCTTGTGGTGGCTTCTCTTGTTGTGGGGTATGGGCTCTAGGTGCACAGGCTTCAGTGGTGGTCTCACATGGGCTTAGGTGCTCCTTGGCAGGTGGGATCTTCCCAGACCAGGGGTTGAACCCATGTTCCCTGCATTGACAGGCAGATTTTAACCACTACACCACCAGGGAAGCCCTATATAAGACTTTTAATGATTGGTTTTAGTCCTTCTTTGTTGTTGTTGCTCAGTTGCTAAGTCGTGTCCAATTCTTTGCAACCCCATGGACTATGGCACACCAGGCTTCCCTGCCCTTCACTATCTCCCGGAGTTTGCTCAAACTCATTTCCATTGAGTGGGTGATGCCATTCATCCATCCATCCGTATCATCCTCTGTCACCCCCTTCTCCTCCTGCCTGCAATCATTCCCAGAATCAGGATCTTTTCCAAAGTCCTTTAGCATCTTGTTTAAAAGGATGCTATGCAGTTTGGCTTCCCAGTGGTAAAGAATCCACCTGCCAGTACAGGAGACTCAGGAGACACAGTTCAGTCTCTGGGTTGAGAAGATTCCTTGGAGCAGGAAACAGCAACCTGCTCCAGTATTCTTGCCTGAAAAATCCCAAGGACAGAGGAGCCTGGCAGGCTACAGTCTAGAAGGTGCAACGTGTCAGACACAACTGGCTTGCCCAGCCCCTACCACAGCACGGTTTGGACAGAGATTTAGATAAATCAATCTGAACCATCACTATAGTTCCTAAATCCTGTGTATTCCTAAAAAATGTTTGGACTGTCTTCGATATCTTCAATCTGGGCTTAATTCAGATACTAGAGTAAGAGTAAATCAACATCCAGATTAGCTACGATCTCATTGCGAATAGGGGAGCTTGGGGGGATTTCAAGGAAGATGCCCCCTGGAGAACATTTAATCCGGCATTTTATTTGCACAGTAACCCCTCCCTATTGTTACATCAACAGCTGATGATTCAGGAGGAGGAAAGATTGTACCTTGGTTACAGGTCTGAGGGAGATTGTTTTGGCATTGGGAACGTTTGAAGGTTATTAGAGATACCCACCAACTGACTAGTTGTTGACTCTAAGACAATGGCAGGTTTAAATATTATGTCATTATTATTTTTACTCTATAGCACCTGAGTTAATTAAAATTTGGCAATGATGTCTATTAATATTTAAAAAGGTTTCTCCTTCTGATTTAAGGATAAAATTGAAAATTAAGTGCTTATTTCCTCACTGGAGCATTTTAGTTAGTCAATCACTTCATTTTTTCCCCCCTTTAGTTTCTTAGCTAAGGCAGAACAACTGTTTTTATCTCACTCTTTCTAGAAGCGCCTTTGCCTAGAGATTCCCTCCTTTGGGGATTAATGACTATTTTATTTGCGATACCAAGGATTGGCCACCTTTTCCTGCCAGAGGCAGATAGTGACATTCTGGACTATGCCAGCCATACAGTTCTGCTGCAGTCTCTCAACTCTGTGGTTGTGAAAGCAGCCAGAGACACTGTGTAAACATAAGGGTGACTGTGTTCCACCAAGTTTTATTTGCAAAAACAGGCAGAAGGTCAGGGTCATGGCCCATGGACTGTAGTTTACTGAAACTTTTGTAAGATCATGAGTTTATTCTGAGCCTTATTTTTCCTTTTGGATTGCTCAGCAAGGGGCTGGAGTTCTGGCAGTGGGGCTCTTTCCCATTCTAGCTATTGCTTGTATATTAAATCCCTTATTTCTGGATTAAAGCCATTTATAAAAAGTGAGGTCACAATTGCTTAAGGAGCTACTTTAGGTGGAAAAGAGCCTGATTCTAGTTTCTCCAATGGATCATCTTTTTTTTTTTTTTTTTTTTTTGCTTGTAGGACTGAATCAGAGCTCAATCTGTTTTCATAGGGAAGAGCTGGGAGGAGCTTTCAAAAAATCTTGTTCGAAATCTGCAGCTTTTCTAAATTCCTCTGATTTCCTCTGCCATTTTAAGTCATCCTTAGATCTTCCCATTCTGCTTTTTCAACCTTTATTTATTTATTTTGCAGCTGAGGTTCCTACTAACGCACGGACTAACTGGTATAGATCTGTGTGTTTTGGATTACATGCTCTAAGACTATTTTATTTTTATTTTTTAAAAATATTTACTTATTTGGTTGTATTGGGTCTTAGTTGAAGCATGTGGGATCTAGTTCCCTGATGAGGAATTGAACCTGGGCCACCTGTATTGGGAGTGCAGAGTCTGAACCATTGCACCACTGGGGAAGTCCCCCTAAGACTATTTTAAACTCCTCTGTAAATCTCTCCAAAGACTTTGGGAAAACTTTGACAATGGCCCTCAGCTCAGAGTAAGAAGAGGGCTTAATATCAATCATAAGGGGTTGTCTCTGTTCTGAGGAGGATTTAAATTGAAAAAATAATTGAACTTTGAAGTTTCTGACTCTTCAGGAAGGAAAGGGGCTGAATGAGATGGGGCAGGGGCAGAAAAGATAGAGAAGCGCAGAGTGGAGAAAGGAATAGTGAGAAGAAAGGCTGTCATATTTTAGTTGTGCTTAAGGGATTAAAGGGGCTTCCCTGGTGGCTCAGCTGGTAAAGAATCTGCCTGCAAGGCAGGAGACCCCGATTCGATTCCTGGGTCGGGAAGATCCACTGGAAAAGGGACAGGCTACCCACTCTAGTATTCTAGGGCTTCCCTAGTGGTTCAGATGGTAAAGATTCCACCTGCAATGCGGGAGACCTGGGTTTAATCCCTGGGTTGGGAAGATCCCCTGGAGGAGGGCATGGCAACCCACTCCAGTATTCTTACCTGGGGAATCCCATGGACAGAGGAGCCTGGCGGGCTACAGTCTGTAGTGTCTCAGGAGTCGCAGAGCACAACACAGCAAGGGATTAAAATGGAGGAACAGTTTTATGTCGCTCACATTTTTCTTTGCCTTGGCCAAAGGACCTCTTAAGGAAGCAGTTTTAGAGTTTAGAATTTCCCACTTTCTCATACCAATTCTGGAGAACGCAATGGCACCCCACTCCAGTACTCTTGCCTGGAAAATCCCATGGACGGAGGAGCCTGGTAGGCTGCAGTCCATGGGGTCACGAAGAGTCGGACAAGACTGAGCGACTTCACTTTCACTTTTCACTATCATGCATTGGAGAAGGAAATGGCAACCCACTCCAGTGTTCTTGCCTGGAGAATCCCAGGGATGGAGGAGCCTGGTGGGCTGCCATCTATAGGGTCACACAGAGTCGGACACGACTGAAGCGACAGCAGCAGCAGCAGCATACCAATTCAAAAAATGTAGAACATTGGATATTTGGAAATGCTTCCTTTTTGTTCTAAGATATCTCTTAAATAAATAATTTTATTTCTATCAAAATTTCCTGGAGGATGGCTACTATAATGCCAAATTATCTTTGCTGAAATTAGGCCATTTAGGGAGGTAAGTACGTGAATCTGAGTTACAGCATAAATATAGATGAGAGGTAGGATTATGCCCTGGAGGGTATGTGTTCACAAACTGAGATAACTTCTTCAGAGTCTTGGAATAATTGGTTCAAAGTATTGCTTACACTTTTGCATCTCAGTTTCCCCAAGATACTGGCTGAGTTGTAAAACCACAAAGCAAACCTACTTGTAGATTCCAGAGGGTGGAAGGTTTGGAGAAATCTCTTCATTAGAAGGACTGATGCTGAAGTTGAAGCCCCAACACTTTGGCCATCGGATGCCAAGAGCTGACTTATTGGAAAAGACCCTGATGTGGGGAAAGATTGAAGGCAAGAGGAGAAAGGGGCAACAGAGGATGAGATGGTAGGATGGCATCACCTACTCAATGGACATGAGCTTGAGCAAACTCTGGGAGATAGTGAAGGACAGGGGAGCCTGAGATGCTGCAGTTCATGGGGTCACAATGAGTTGGAAGGACTTAGGGACTGAATGAAAAAACAGCTCCCTGAATCAACTCTCATGGAGTCAAGGTAGGACTAAGGAAAGTTCTCAGAAGAAATTAATACAAAAATAACTTTATTGAGGTATAGATTATATATTATAAAATTAATCCATTTTAAATGTACAATTAGATAGTTCCTTTTAGAAAATTTACAAAATTGTGCAACCAAGGATTATATTGGTTGTGCAACAGAATCCAATCTTAGTTCATTTCATCACTCCAAAAAATAACTTCTTATCCTTTTTCAGTCAATTTCTGTTCCCACTCTAACCCTTAGGCTACCACCAATTTACTTTCTATCTCTGTGGATTTGACAATTCTGGACATTCCATATAAATGGATCATACAATGAATGATCTTCTGTGTCTGACGTCTTTCATTTAGCACTGTGTTCTTGAGTTTTATTTCATAAGACTTTGTTGAGTGACCCAGGACAAAAGAGGGGCTTCCCAGGTGGCTCAGTGGTAGAGAATCCACCTGCAATGCCAGAGATGCAGATTCAGTCCTTGGGTTTGGAAGATCCCCTGGAGAAGGAAATGGCAACCCAGTTCAGTATTTTTGCCTGAGAAATTCCATGGACAGAAGAGACTGGAGGGCTACAGTCCATGGGGTCGCAAAAGAGTCGGCCATGACTTAGCGACTAAACAACAACAACCAGGACAAATATAGTCCAAAGGACACTGGTCTAAGAAGAAAACGTCTGACTTCAGTACTCAGGGCTGCTTGAGGAACAGATTTTTGGGGACTTGGCTTAGCCTCCTCCCTATGAACTTTCTTCTTACAGACATGCAGCAAATATGAATACAGAGACATATAAAAGTAGTACATGCATGCTCAGTCATGTCTGACTCGTTGGCGATCCCATGGACTATAGCCTGCTGGGCTTCTCTGTTCATGAAATTTCCTAGGCAAGAATACTGGAGTGGGTTGCCATTTCCTACTCCAGAGGATCTTCCTGACCCAGGGATTTAACCCTGGTTTCAAGCTATGTCTTCTGTGTCTCCTGCATTAGCAGGCAGATTGTTCACCACTGCACCACCTGGGAAGCTCATGAAGATGGAGACATATAGTAGCATTATTAGTGATAAACCAGATTTCTGCCAAGCTTCAAGTTTTCCAGATCTGATCAGATAACCAAAACACTTTTAAAAAGGGTATTGTTCCCCACTCCCCCCACCCCCAGCAAACAAAGCAAGCTCAACATTGGTGGAGCTCAACAAAAAGAAATTAGGGTCATATTACCCTCACACATGCTAAGTGCTAAGTAAATGTTGGCTATATTACCATTCCTTCAATATACAAGCCTCAGTGCCAGGAATTACCCATACAAGGAATAAGGCAATGTCTAGTAAGAAAAGGGAGGGATATAAGGATATAAGGAATAGAACTGAGTGTGACCAGTGCTGTGAAAAGAGGAAGGTACTAGAATGAGGAGGAGAGGCATGAGGCCCAATCTGGAGAGACCAGAGCAGATTTCTTGGAAGGGTGAGTCCTGAGCTGGATTTTTAAGATGGAGAAGGTGGGAACAAGAAGGCATGTGGTCAGGTCATGGGAGCATCTGGCTTACGTAAAGTTACAGCCAGTAGAGAAAGCCTGGCTCATTCTAGACACTTTAGAGTTCAGCATGGTGGAGATGCAGCAGGCTGGTAAAAGGGTTCAAGAGACAGAAACAGGTGATGGGTCTGGTTTTGTGTGCTCTTCCCAGGAAATCTGAGGTCCCTGGAACAGCACAACCAGAGGAATTTGATGATCAGATCCAAGAACTATATTTCAGGCACTGTAGTAAGTACTTTGAATATGGTATCTCATGTGAAATTAGACATGTATTTTACAGATGAGGAAGTCAAGGCTTGTGGAGATGAAGTACCTTGCCCAAAGTCACACAGTTAATAAGTGGTAGAACTGGAATTTAAATCCAGACCTTCCAGAGTCCAAATCATGATGTTGGCTAGCTCTTAACCATGATGTTAACCATGATATGCCCTGTACCAGTTAGATTTTCAGTGCTCCGTGGGAGAACCCTAGGGCAGAGTCTAAGACAGCAGCAATAGGGAAAGAGAGACATCATGCATTCAAGAGGTCTTATAAAGTAGAGTCTTTGGGAATTGGTAAGTTGAATAGAGAGGAGGCCAGATGGATGATGTTGTCATTTGACCAAACAGGGATGATACAGGAGGAGCAGGTTTAGGAGTAAAATAATGGTATCTCTTAGGATCATGTTGAGTTCAAATTGTCTGTGGGAAAATTAAGGGGACAAGTGTAGTACTCAGAAGTCTCTGGGATCTAAGTTCACAAGAGCAATACCAGCTGAGAATTAGTTAGATGTGGAAAATGTAAGCTTGGAAGTGGGAAGGTAGACTGAGAAGAGAAAGCTGGTGATGACATGGGCTCTGTCATTGCAGCAGAAGTATTTTGGGTTATTGGTTTTCTAGACACTAGTCTAAGGAACTGATCTTCCACTAGCATGTACAGAGGTGAATCGCATGTCTTTTCTTCAATAAAATTAAGAATTTCTCTTTTCCTAGGGTTGGTCACACAAGAAATTCTTATGTCATAATACTGCATTATGTGACTGATTTAAAGCCTTTGTCTGAAAGGTCTAATAAACCTAAATGGAACAATATAATCTAGAAAGAAAAAAAATTAACAGCCCCCGACAAGGGAAAATGTGCTGATCAAAGACAGGCATTTGATTCAGACTCACAAGTGGCAAGTTCTAAGCCCCAAAGCCCATTAAATGGTCTGCTCCATACATTTCTCTTAATGAAAGTCTTGCGTGCTTAAAGGATCTATTTATCCATCACTTTAGTGCACTAATTGATCAAGTCCTCTGAGGTCACTGAATAAGTATCAGATGAAAAAATTCATTTCATGATTTACCATAGACAGGGTTTCCCACAACATGATACTTAAAATGGCAAGTTCCCTTTGAATAGGCCAGAGTCCTCAAATGGCATCTGCAGATGTGGTCAAATGGCATTTTTGTTTTATTTTGTTTTTGTTTCCAATATTCTAGGCTGTTCTCTATATGAGAAAGGGTTAAAGTCAAAATAACAGTATAATTTTTACCAAATGTTATGGGCTGGATTCCCATCTCTTGAAGAATTTTCCACAGTTTGTTGTGATCTACACAAAAGCTTTGGCGTAATCAATAAAGCAGAAATAGATGTTTTTCTGGAACTCTGTTGCTTTTTGTATGATCCAACAGATGTTGGCAATTTGATCTCTGGTTCCTCTGCCTTTTCTAAATCCAGCTTGAACATCTGGAAGTTCACGGTTCAGGTACTATTGAAACCTGGCTTGGAGAATTTTGAGCATTACTTTGCTAGTGTGTGAGATGAGAGCAATCGTGTGGTAGTTTGAGCATTCTTTGACATTGCCTTTCTTTGGGATTAGAATGAAAACTGACCTTTTCCAGTCCTGTGGCCACTGCTGAGTGTTCCAGGTTTGCTGGCATATTGAGTGCAGCACTTTGACAGCATCATCTTTTAGGATTTGAAATAGCTCAACTGGAATTCCATCACCCCCACTAACTTTGTTAGTAGTGATACTTCCTAAAGCCTATTTGACTTCACATTCCAGGATGTCTGGCTCTAGGTGAGTGATCACACCATCATGATTATCTGGGTCATGAAGATCTTTTTCGTATAGTTCTGTGTATTCTTCCCACCTCTTCGTACTATCTTCTGCTTCTGATAGGCCCATACCATTTCTGTCCTTTATTGTGCCCATCTTTGCATGAAATGTTCTGTTGCATGTTCCCTTTGCATGAAATGTATCTCTAATTTTCTTGAAGAGATAGTCTTTCCTCTAGTCTTTCCCATTCTATTATTTTCCTCTGTTTCTTTGCACTGATCACTGAGGAAGGCTTTCTTATCTCTCCTGGCTGTTCTTTGGAACTCGGCATTCAGATGGGTATATCTTTCCTTTTCTCCTTTGTCTTTTGCTTCTCCTCTTTTCACAGCTATTTGTAAGGCCTCCTCAGACAACCAATTTGCCTGTCTGCATTTCTTTTTCTTGGGAATGGTCTTGATCCCTGCCTCCTGTACAATGTCACGAACCTCTGTGCATAGTTCTTCAGGCACTCTGTCTATCAGATCTAATCCCTTGAATCTATTTCTTACTTCCACTGTATAATTGTAAGGGATTTTATTTAGGTCATACCTGATATCTAGTGGTTTTCTCTACTTTCTTCAATTTAAGTCTAAATTTAAGTCTTCAATTGCAATCTGACTCCTGAGAAATCTCTATGCAGGTCAAGAGGCAACAATTAGAACTGGACATGGAATAACGGGCTGGTTTCAAATTGGGAAAGGAGTACGTCAAGGCTGTATATTGTCACTCTGCTTATTTAATTCATATGCAGAGTACATCATGTGGAATGCCGGGCTGGATGAAGCACAAGCTGGAATCAAGATTGCCAGGAGAAATATCAATAACCTCAGATATGCAGATGACACCACCCTAATGGCAGAAAGCAAAGAAGAACTAAAGAGCTTCTTGATGAAAGTGAAAGAGCAGAGTGAAAAGTTTGGCTTAAAGCTCAACATTCAGAAAACTAAGATCATGGCATCCGGTCCCATCACTCCTTGGCAAATAGATGGAGAAACAATGGAAACAGTGACAGACTTTATTTTCTTGGGCTCCAAAATCACTGCAGATGGTGACTCCAGCCATGAAATTACAAGACTCTTGCTCCTTGGAAGAAAAGCTATGACCAACCTAGACAACATATTAAAAAAGCAGAGACATTATTTTGCCGATATAGGTCCGTCTAGTCAAAGCTATGGCTTTTCCAGTAGTCACGTATGGATGTGAGAGTCGGACTATAAAGAAAGTTGAATGACAAAGAATTGATGCTTTTGAACTGTGGTGTTGGAGAAGACTCTTGAGAGTCCCTTGTACTGCAAGGAGATCAAAGGAAGTCCTAAAGCAAATCAGTCCTGAATATTCGTTGGAAGGACTGATGCTAAAGCTGATGCTCCAATACTTCAAACACCTAATATGAAGAACTGACTCATTGGAAAAGTCTCTGATGCTGGGAAAGATTGAAGGCAGGAGGAGAAGGGGACGATAGAGGATGAGATGGTTGGATGGCATCATCGACTCGATGCACATGAGTATGTGCAAGTTCCTGGAGTTGGTGATGGACAGGGAAGACTGGCGTGGGGCAGTCCATGGGGTTGTAAAGAGTCAGACTTGACTGAGCAGCTGAACTGATCTGAACTGAATGGGCTGGATTGTGTATCCTAAAATTCATATATGGAAGACTGAACCCCCAGGAACCCAGAATGTAACTGTTGTTGGAGATTGGTTTTCGAATAGGTAATTAAGGTAAAATGAGGTCATTGGGATGGGCCCAAATCCAATAAGAAGAGGAAATTTGAGTACACACACTCCCCACACACACACACGGAGAAGAGCTAATGAAGACACAGGGAGAAGGTGGCTATCTGCAAGCCAAGAAAAGGCCTCAGGAGAAACCAAACCTGCTGACACCTTGATCTCAGACTTTTAGCCTCTAGAACTGGGAGAAATAAATGTCATTTAAGCCACCAGCCTGCAACACTTTGTTCTGACAGGGCCAGCATACTAATACACCAAGTAACCAGCATTTTCTCTCTCCCCATGACTATAAACCAACACATAGCTATAAACCAACACATAGCTAGATATGGGTGGGGAGTTCTGGCCTGCAATGCTTTCATGGTGTGAGCCATAAAAGCAGATGCCACCTTAGAAATGTCTGCTTTATATGTTGGAGTGATTACAGAAAATACAATGCTTCAGTCCAGGAAAAAGACAAAGCTGCTTTCAGAGGAAGGCAGGAAATGGGAACCTGAAACTCCATCTGTACAGGGCCACAAATAAAAGCAAATGTGTCTACAATATACCCTGCCTTCTGCCTGAATTTTCTTTGGTCAAAGCTCAGTAACTTGGCACAATCTCATTATGCCATTTATAAGCAATTGCTGGCAACAGGTCAAGGCAGGTATCCAAGGCAGGCGGGTGCAGGGGGCATACAGGATGGTGTGTAAGGGATCATTGGCTGGCCTGTCTATCTACCTTTGTTTGAAAAGGAGACAATTTCTGTATCAATGGATCAGTGTTTGCTGAAAGAGAGCTCTGTTTATCGTCTGCCCTTGCTAGATTAAGACTCTTTCAGAAGTAAGCAGGAAGGAATTTTAATTTGCTTGCTCTTTTTTTTTTTACAGAAAAATCTGGTGAGTTGATTTTTAAAAAGACATATGCAATTGTGGTTCTCTGGATTGTAATGTATTTTCTCCTCTTCATGGTGTGTAATTTTGGACTGAGTTCTTTTTTCCTTTCTCTTCTTTTTCTCCCTCCTTCCTCCCTCCCTCCCCTACTCCCTCTCCCTCCCTTCCTTGCTCTTTAAGCCAGGGCTCTCTTTAACATGCATATCAACAGACACAAGATCCGATATCTCCCTCAGCATCTTGCTGCATTATCTGCTAATCCCAGTTTTGCCCATAGACTCTGTCTGGAGGTGGGGGTCTGTGATGCTGTCCTGTGAAGTGAAGTGAAAGTCGCTCAGTCATGTCTGATTCTTTGCAACCCCACGGACTGTAGCCCACCAGGCTCCTCTGTCCATGGAATTCTCCAGGCAAGAATACAGGCGTGGTTAGCCATTCACTTCTCAAGGGGATCTTCCTGACCCTTGGATTGAACCCTGGTCTCCTGCATTCCAAGCAGATTCTTTACCATCTGAACCACAAGGGAAGATGTTGTCCTGGGCCCCCCAAAGTCACAGAAATCATTTACCTGTGGATTGGTAAATGAGTAAGGCAGCTGGAGAGGGCGGCTGCTAAGGAATATTTATCAAGGGGCCCCTTTCTCCTGCTCTGACTACTATCCCTTCACATCCTTTTACTGTCCAAGGTGGTATTCTGTGCTAATCTGGGCTAATGCTCTTAAGTGATTTCTGAGACCAAATTATTCTTCTGCTTGGACCCAGGCATGTCAGCCTTTCCTAGGTTCCCCTGAAGTACCATCAGAGATTGCTGGGGAGTCCTTATTCCTTTAACAAGGCAAGGGGCCAGTTGTAGAGAAAAAGCCCCAGCAACCACCTGCCCCAAGCTCCCTGAAGCATGCACAAGTCAACCTTGTTATAAAAGAAAATCTCTGGAGAGGGGGGGAGGGGACCTCAGAGGAAAGGGTGTTGGTCAACCATTGTTCCTGAGAACAAAGAACACAGCTCCTGAGGGAGGGAGGGAGCGGGTTGGCAGTTCTCAGGGGCCAGGGTCTGTTTTCCTGGAGGAAATAGGCTTCAAAAGCAGCCTTTAGTGGTGGCTCAATGGGAAAGAATCCATTTCCTACTGCAGGAGACTTCGGTTCAATCCTCGGGTCAGGAAGATCCTCTCTCTGGAGAAAGAAATGGCAGCCCACTCCAGTATTCTTGCCTGGGAAATCCCATGGACAGAGGAGCCTCCTCTCTCCACCGGGTTGTCAGGGGCAGAACTGTCTGACATGTGTGGCAGCTTGTACAGCCGTGTGTGCACACTCAGAGCTAGGAGCAGTGGCGGGTCTCCTTGCAGGGGAGGGCACCAGGATGTCTAAGGTAGTTGCCCAGGTGAGTTAGGAAGAGGCTGGAGCTGAATAGGATGCCCACCTCCCAGCACAGAAGCTGGAGCCACTGATGGTGTTGCCAAAATCTTGGCTTTCTGTGCACCAATGCCAAACAGAAATATTGGATCAGAGTTATGGAGGAGAAGGAAAGTGCGGCTTTATAACTTTGCCAGGCGAAGGGGGAACACATTAGGGTAGTGCCTCAAGAACTGTGCCCCCCCTCCCTGGTGAGTAGGGAACGTTGATAAGGATCAAGGCAGTAACAGTCTTGCATTCTTCTTTCTTCTGCAAAGTTTCAAAAGGGTGGGGTTGCTGACAAGATACAGGTATGTGCAAGTGGTCTCAAGTGGTCCTCTCCTAATCTTGAACATTTCTGGTCCCTTAAATCTCCCCTCAGGTGGTTTCATGGCTCCTTTTCCTTTGATTAGTAATTGTTCCGCCCTTTGGGATTCAGAGAAGGCCATAGAGGCTGGAGTCTTGTCAAAAAGGCCTCCATGCCCAGGACCGCACAGGGCCCTGTGTGGCATCAATGGCAGCAGGTTCCTCACCATCAAGGCTTCCCCAATAGACAGAGAACATGGTTTGGAGGATTGTTCAGCTGATTTGCTGTTGAACCAAACCAGATGAGTTTCAGGCCTAGGTTCCTTGTATGATCCTTCTTCACAGAGTGGGCTGGTAGGTGCATGATGAGATTTGAAAGCCACGGAAAGACCTTCTCTTTGCCCTTGTAGTGAAGCTGATGTTCTAGCCCTTACCTGTAGCTTCATGTCTGCTCTTTGGGCCTTAGAGGCTAGGAGGACCTCAATGATTAGGACCCCAAGTCCCCTTGATGGAGGAGTCTTTTCCTACCACTGTGGTTTTTAAGCTGTGTTTGCAGAAGGCCCAGGTTCCACATGGCCCCTCAAAGTGCCCAAGCAGGGGAAGCATGGAGCTGACTGAAGCCCCTCTCCCCCGCTTCAGCAGAGAGGCATGATATCATCTCTTCATTATGGAGCCAGACTTGGGTCTGCTTGCCCACATCCAGTAAAGCCAACCTTCTAGCACCAGCTGAATAAAAATGCAGCATTTACTGCAGGCATCAAGCAAGGAGTCCAAGTAGCTGGTGCTCAAAAGGCCCAAACTCCCTAATGGTTTTCAGGGAAAGATTTATAAAGACAGGGTAAGGAAGTGGAGTTGTGGGGTGTGTGATCAGCTCATTGACATTCTTCTTATTGGTTGGTAGCGAGATAATTGGGAGTCAACATCATCAAACTTCTGGATCCAACAAGTCTGGGGACTATGTGCTTGTGGGTAGCAGCTTGTTGTTTAGTCATTCAGTCATATCTGACTCTTTGTGACCCCATGGGCTACAGCATGCCAGGCTTCCCTGTCCATCACCAACTCCCGGAGCTTGCTCAAACTCATGTCCATCAAGTCGGTGATGCCATCCAACCATCTCATCCTCTGTTGCCCCCTTCTCCTCCAGCCTTCAATCTTTCCCATCATCAAGGTATTTTCCAATGAGTCAGTTCTTTGCATCAGATGGCCATGGTATTAGAGCTTCAGTTTCAGCATCAGTCCTTCCAATGCATATTCAGGGTTCATTTCCTTTAGGATTGACTGGTTTGATCTCCTTGCAGTCCAAGGGGCTCTGAAGAGTTTTCTCCAGCATGACAGTTCAAAAGTATCAATTCTTTGGTGCTCAACCTTCTTTGTGGTCCAACTCGCACATCTGTACATGACTGCTGGAAAAACCATAGCTTTGACTATATGGACTTTTGTCAGAAAAGTGATAGCTCTGCTTTTTAATATGCTGTCTAATTTTGTTGGGGCTTCCCAGGTGGCCATAGTGGTAAAGAAACAGCCTGCCAATGCAGGAGACATAACACATGTGAGTTCAATCCCTGGGTCAGGAAGATCCCCTGGAGTAGGGAATGGCAACCCACTCCAGTATTCTTGCCTGGAGAAATCCATGGACAGAGGAGCCTAGTAGGCTACAATTCATAGGGGTCATAAAAAGTCAGAAATGAATGAAGGGACTTAGCATACACATACACACTGGGTTTGTCATAGCTTTTATTCCACAGAGCAAGCATCTTTTGATTTCATGGCTGCAGTCACCATCCGCAGTGGTTTTGGAGCCCAAGAAAATAAAGTCTGTCATTGTTTCTATTCTTTCCCCATCTAGTTGCCATGAAGTGATGGGACCAGATGCCATGATCTTAGTTTTTTGAATGTTGAGTTTTAAGCCAGCCTTTTCGCTCTCCTCTTTCACCTTCATCAAGAGGCTCTTTAGTTCCTCTTTGCTTTCTGCCATTAGGGTGGTGTCATCTGCATATGTGAGGTTATCAATATTTCTCCCAGCAATATTGATTCCACCTTGTCTCATCCAGCCCGGCATTTTGCGTGATGTACCCTGCATATAAGTTAAATAAGCAGGGTGACAATATACAGCCTTGATGTATTCCTTTCCCAATTTTGAACCAGCTTATTTTTCTGTGTCCGGATCTAACTGTTGCTTCTTGACCTGCATACAAGTTTCTCAGGAGGCAGGTAAGGTGGTCTGGTATTCCCATCTCTTTAAGAATTGTCCACAGTTTGCTGTGATCCACACAGTCAAAGGCTTTAGCATAGTCAATGAAGCAGAAGTAGATGTTTTTCTGGAATCCTCTTGCTTTTTCGATGATCCAATGGATGTTAGCAATTTGATCTCTTGTTCCTCTACCTTTTCTAAATCCAGCTTGTACATCTGGAATTTTTTGGTTCTTGTACTGTTGAAGCCTAGCTTGAAGGATTTTGAGCATTACCTTGCTAGCATGTGAATTGAGTGCAATTGTGCAGTAGTTTGAACATTCTTTGACATTGCCCTTCTTTGGGATTGGGAAAAAAACTGACCTTTTCCAGTCCTGTGGCCACTGCTGAGCCTTCCAAATTTGCTGGTGTATTGAGTGCAGCACTTTAACAGCATCGTCTTTTAGGATTTGAAATAGTCCAGCTGGAATTCCATCACCTCCTCTAGCTTTGCTCACAGTAATGCTTCCTAAGGACCACTGACTTCACTCTCCAGGATGTCTGGCTTTAGGTAAGAGATCACACCATGACGGTTATCCGGGTCATCAAGGCCTTTTTTGTACAGCTCTTCTGCGTATTCTTGCCACCTCTTCATAATATCTTCTGCTTCTATTAGAGCATAATATCTTTCTGTTTCATGCCCATCTTTGCATGAAATGTTCCCTTGGTATCTCTAATTTTCTTGAAGAGATCTCTAGTCTTTCCCATTCTATTGTTTTCCTCTATTTCTTTGCATTGTTCACTTAAGAAGGCTTTCTTATCTCTCCTTGTTATTCTTTGAAACTCTAACTGAGATCACACACCTGGTTTCAGGACCTAATGAAGCTCAGGTTCTTGGTGTCTCATTGCAGAAAGAATTCAGTGAGATTCAAAGTGGTAGGTAAGAAGTGGATTTATTTAGAAGAAATTCACTCCACACACAGCGTGTGGGCCATCTCAGAAGGCAAGAGAGGCCTTGGGAGAAACACACTCCATAAACAAGTGCTTGAGCCATCACAGAGGGTAAGTGCAGCCTCAAAATGTGGTGTAGTTAGCTTTCATGGGCTGGGTAATTTCATAGGCTAGTGAGTAGGAGGATAATTCCAACTATTTGGGGGAAAGAGCAGAGATTTCCAGAAATAGGGCCACCAAGAAGGAGTGGCAGAAGATGAGATGGTTAGGTATCATCACCAGCTCAATGGGCATAAATTTGAGCAAACTCCAGGAGATAGTGGGGGACAAAGGAGCCTGGCATGCTGTTGTCCATAGGGTTGCAGAGAGTCAGACATAACTTTGTGACTGAACAATAACAACAACCACGTTTTGGTCTTTGATGGTCAGCTTTGGAACCGTCATGAATCCATTGGGTGTGTGATTTAGCTTGCAGATGTGTTTCAAGGAGTGTATAATGAGGATCAAGGTCTAGTTGAAGTTGACTTGTCTTGGACCCATTTGACTCTAATCTGTTTATGTTGTATCCTCAGGCTATGTCATTCTTTCAAAGGTTGTGCCTTGCCCCTTTGCCCCTTCCCTTCTGTTTCAGAGATATTACCGACTGCAGAAAATGTCATGACAAATGCTGAAGCATGGTTCTGGCTTCCCTGAAGGTGTATGGACACCCTATAGAGTCAAGAGAGATCCAGCACACTGTGAAGATGAAGCCAACTGTGGCTAAGACACCTGGAGAGTGGAGGGGGTGTGTGCAGGCAAGCTTCGCAGCCTGCATTCTGTGGGCTGCTCAGGGTAAGCTCTATCCAGAGACAAGATTGCAAGGCTCTCAGCAGAATCTGCCTCATTTTAATGAAATAATCCTCCTTTTTTTGGTCACACCCACAGCACCAAGGATCAAATCCAAGCCCCCTGCAGTGGAAATGTGGAATTTTAACCACTGGACCACCAGGAAGTTCCCTCATTTTACCAAGCTTTACCAAGAGCTTGCTCTTTGGAAGAAAAGCTATGACAAACCTAGATAGCATATTAAAAAGCAGAGATATCACTTGCCCAACAAAGGTCCATATCGTCAAAGCTATGGTTTTTCCAGTAGTTACATACGGTTGTGAGAGTTGGACCTTGAGGAAGCCTGAGCACTGAAGAATTGATGCTTTGGAATTGTGGTGTTGGAGATTTGAGAGTCCCTTGGACAGCAAGGAGATCAAACCAGTCATTCCTAAAGGAAGTCAACCCTGAATATTCATTGAAATGACTGATGCTGAAGCTGAAGCCCCACTGCTTTGGCCACCTGATGCGAAGAGATCCTAATGCTGGGAAAGATTGAGGGCATGAGGAAAAGGGGATGAAAAAGGATGAGATGGTTGAATGACATCAATGACTCAATGGATGTCAGTTTGAACACACTCTGGGAGACAGTGATGGACAGGGAAGACTAGCATGCTGCACTGCATGGGGTCACAAAGAGTTGGACGTGACTGAATGACTGAACAACAATTAAATGCCTCTCCAGGCAGGAAACGGGGATGGTGCTTCTGTATCTCTCTGGAAGTGAGAAGAACTGCTGCAATTCCACTTACAGAACTCCCTGATTTCTAGCCTCATTTAGTATTCATTGCTGGTCCATTCAGGTTTGTTTAGGAACCTCAATTGCAGTGACTGTTAAAATCTTCTTGAGCACATATTAGGAAGCCTGGCAATTGTGGCAGACAGTCTGATGTGCAAATGCACGACCACTCATGCTGAACCAGGGACAGAGACCACAGTCTGGTCCCTAAGTGACTTTCTACTGCACACCTAGAAACTGACCCAGAGTATAATTCAAACAGTGGCAGTGTCTCTGCAAGCCAGTGCTATGGATCCTGCGTGATCTGGGGACCTGTGCCTGCTGCTCCCAGCAGCATCAGCACACAGGAGGAGCTCGTGGCATGTTGAGGAGTGAATAGTGGAACAGCAATGTTGTTTTCCATGCATGATTATCTTAACCCAGGTTTGGTTTGTGTTTGCTTTTTTAAAGACGTTTTTGATGTGGACCATTGTTAAGAGTCTGTATTGAATCTGTTACAGCATTGCTTCTGTTTTATGTTTCGATTTTTGGCCCCAAGGCACGTGGGATCTTAGATCCCTGACCAGGGATTGAACCCACCCCCCCCCACCCCCCCCCCCACCCCCGCATTAGTAGGTGGATCCTTAATCACTGGACCACCAGGGAAGCCCCCCAGGTTTGTTTTTAACCCTCAGGCCTGAGGATTTCCAGGTGGCACAGTGGTAAAGAATCTACCTGCCAGTGCAGGAGACACAAGAGACTGGGTTTCGATCCCTGGGTTGGGAAGATCCCCAGGAGGAGGAAACGGCAACCCATTCCAGTGTTCTTGCCTGGGAAATCCCATGGACAGAGGAGCCTGGCGGGCTACAGTCCAAAGGGTCACAAAGAGTTGGACATGACTGAAGCACTTCACATGCACGCACAACCATTTATCTATCTACTGGATACTTGACCTCTTACTCACGTAGTCCAAGTCCACTTCTGTTTCAGAAGGGATTGAAAGCAAAGCCTGAGAACTGGGTGGTAGAGGAAGCAGAACGTGTGGAAATAATCCTAGACTGTGAGGTAGAGACTCAGATTACACTCCACCCCTCACCCACTCCGTGACCTTCTGCTTCCTCAGCTGGGACACAAGGAAATGGGTTTTCAGCTCCAACATTCGGCGATCTGAGATGAGACGCCAAAACGACCAGAATAAAAAATGGGATATAATCCGAGGAACGTGTATCACGTGGCAGGGCCTCTTGGCATCTTAGAAGCTTAGAATAGCTTCCAGTTTTCTGAAGGATAGAAATGCAGCTTGAGTGGAAAGATATGGCTTGGGGCTTTAACCTATCGTCCCATCAAAAACATTCTTATTACCCTCAGCTGTATATACATCATCTTTTGGGGATGGTACAATCAGAGAGTATTCCTGTGATTCGTGATGTCCTAACAAACCTTTTGGAAGAAAGAAAACAGCTCCCCCTTTTACAAAACTATTTTATGCAAATCACTGTTAATAAATAAGCTTTTAAAAACCCAGAAGCAATTTTTTTCTTTTTGGATGCACTGGGTCCTCTTTGTTGGGGCTTTCGACAGTCATGAGGAGAAAAGGCTACTCTCTAGTTGGGGTACCGGGATGTCTCATGCAGTGGCTTCTCTTGTTGCAGAGCATCAGCTTAGAATTTGTGGCCCGTGGGCTTAGTTGCCCTGTGGTATGTGGGATATTCCCAGACCAGGGATTGAACTCATGTCCCCTGCATTGGCAGGCAGATTCTTAGCTGCTAAACCAACAGGGGAGTCTGTGTTTGCTTTTTAAGGCATGTCTCTAAAACATCCATCAAAGTCAAGTGCAAAGCAGTCCAACACAAGCTACTCCAGCTCAAGGCAGGATGGTCAAGTTCCCCCTCTCAATACTCTCCCAGTGCTGTTTGCTCCCAGAAGCCTCTGCAGTCTCCTGTGACCAAAGGGCTTGCCTCATGAACCGTGCCCCCTTCCCAGCTGTGCACAACACTCCCGTGATACTTTCCACCCATGCACTCAGGTAAGGCTGCACTGCTCCAGTAGGTAAAGGAGACAGGAAGAACCCAAGAGTTTCTGCCCTTCATGACTTCACAGTCTAGCCCAGTGAGGAAGCCAAAATGAAAACAAATAACATAATACGTTATAGCATAGTGTTATAGGCTATACTGTGTCTCCCCAAATTTCTATGCTAAAGTCCTAACTGTTAGTAGCTCAGAAAATGACTGTATTTGGAAAAGTGTCTAAAGGAGTAATCAGGTTAAAAAGAAATTAGGGCATAGACATACACAGAGGAAAGGCCCTGTGAAGACGCAGGGAGAAGGTGGCCCTCTGCCAGTCAAGGAGGGAGACCTTAGGGGAATCGACCCCCCTGACATCTAATTTTTTTTAATCAGTGTGATTTTTTTTTTTGCTTTTGGCTGCGCTGGGTCTTCACTGCTGTGAGGGCTTTTCTCTAGTTGTGGAGAGTGGGGGCTGCTCTCTGCTTGCCGTGTGGGGACTGCTCATTGCCGTGGCTGCTCCTGTGGCAGGGCACGGGCTCAGGGCCCATGGGCTTCAGCAGGTTCGGCAATGGGCTCAACAGTTGCAGTTCCTGGGCTCTGGAGCTGAGGCTCATAGCTGTAGCACGCGAGGTTGGTTACTGTGCAGCATGTGGGACCTTCCCAGACTGGGGATCAAACCTGTGTCTCCGGCATTGGCAGCCAGATTCTTTACCACTGAGCCAGCAGGGAATCCCTAATATCTTGGTCTGGGATTTCCAGCCTCCAAAACTGTGAGAAAATAAATTGTTATTGAAGCCCCTGGTGGGTGGTACTTTGGTACTATTATTTTATATTATTATTAATTATTATTATACTAATTATATTATTATTAGTATGCTTGAGCAAACTAATACACGTAGGTTTTCATCCACTTTGAATATTCATTCAAAGGAGACATGTATAGCACCTGTTGTGAAAAGCCTATTCAAGATCCTGGAGCTACAGAGTAGAATAAAATGGAATGGCTATTTTCAAAAACACTCATAGGTTTGTGATGAGGGTAGATATTTATATACCTATGAGTGTTATTATGATGTGTTATTAAACAGAAATTTTATTTATTTACATCATACCTTGTTCTGAGAATTATTTCAAAAGTATGAACAGTATTGTGATGGGTAGGAGAAATAATTTGGAGGAGTTTAGGAAAACTTCACGGGTGAATTTGATAGATAGATGAGCTAGGGCCACACTGTGACTTTCATGAGATCTGGACACCTGTCTTTGTGGGCTTTCTCCTTCTAAGAAATAACTTAGAATTACTTTTTACTGATGGAACAGGTGGAAGACAAATATATAATATTACATGTTAAAGCACTTTCTTTTTTTAATTCCATATTTTAAGCTTTTTATTTTGAATTGGGGTATAACCAATTGACAACGTTGACAGTTTCAGGTGGCCAGGGGACTCAGCCATACACATACATGTATCCATTCTCCCACAAACTCCCCTTCCACCCATGGTGCCACATAACCCGGAGCAGAGTTCCCTGTGCTACACAGCAAGTCCTTGTTGGCTATCCATTTTAAATACAGGCAACCATAAGTTCATTTTCTAAGTCTGTGAGTCTCTTTCTGTTTTACAAGCTTATTTGTATCATTTCTTTCTAGATTCCACATATAAGGGTTGTCATATGATATTTCTCCTTCTCTGTAAAGCGCTTTTATCTAAAAGTTCATTTTTCTTTTTTGATTTTAAAAGAAGCGAAGACATTTTTATGGGTCCCCGAAAGTTCTATGGACTCCATGCACAGTAACTCATGTGCCTGGTGGGGAAGTCAGCCCTGAGGATGAAGGAAAGGGCATTCTAAGTAAGGACT
Source organism: Dama dama (assembly GCF_033118175.1). NCBI lineage: Eukaryota > Metazoa > Chordata > Mammalia > Artiodactyla > Cervidae > Dama > Dama dama. The sequence goes on along the minus strand of NC_083695.1, from coordinate 13,910,091 downwards.
CAAAATGACAAGTTCAATCCGGCTAGAGCTACAGGGACACTAAGGGAAGGAGGAGAAGCTGAAGAGCCGGACCTGAGCCAACTAAGAAAGGTCTGGAATGTCACACCAAGGCAGTGGTGTGCAGGTAAGTTCTTAACAACCAGCTCTCTGGAGAAAAAGCCCTGATTTGCAGTATTTTCCAACTTCCTGAGTATAAATACTACTACAGTGGCCAACTTCAAGTTGCACCATGGCGTCACCAAATGCAGATCTGAGAAGGGATATTTGCCATCAGCTCTTGCAAGTCCTGCAAGCAGCCTCCAGTGCATTCTGCCCTGAAGCAGTGAGAAGGGGTTTTGTCTCTAGGAGTGGAGAGCCTTCAAGTAGATTTATATAACATGATCTTTATGTTAAATCACTCTGTGATTCTGAGAATCATTCTGTGTTCTCTGATAGAATACATATGGCTGTAAGTAACAGAAAAGCCAACTAAAATAGGCTTAAACTAACTGCATACATGCTTAGTCACTCAGTCATGTCCAACTCTTTGTGACCTCATGGACTGCAGCCCACCAGGCTCCTCTCTCTATGGGAGTTCCCAAGCAAGAATACTGGAGTGGGTTGCCATTTCCTCCTCGAGGGGATCTTCCCAACCCAGGGATCGAACCCACGTCTCCTGCATTGCAGGTGGATTCTTTAGTGCTGAGCCACTGGGGAAGCCCCTAAACTAACTGACGTAATGGCAATTGACTCACCTAATCAGTCTAGAGGTGATGGAGGTCTGTTACTACAGAAGCTGGTGATGCCTATCTGTCTGTCCATCCTGCTGTCCACAGTGCTGGCTTCATTTTAAAGCTGGCTCTTCTGCTGGTTGGAGAACAGCTGCCAGTAGCAACTGAGACTAAATGTTTCCTTGTTCACATCTGCTGAGTGGCTTCCCACAGCCCTCTAAGAAGACTAAAAAGCAATTTCCTAGTGGCTTCCAACAAATCTCTCTTCCTGTCTCATTTGGCAGAATCAATTTCATACTAATTTTTAACTCATTGCTGACAATGAGGAGGACACCTCCTATATAACTGGACTAATTCCTAGAACTAGGACTGAGGTCAGCATCCCCCAAGGCACAGGGGTTATATGGGGAGGGGAGGATGCCCAAACAAAACTGAGGTTCCGTTAAGGAAGAAGTGAGTTAGGTTATTGGGAAGGAAAAACAAGCTAATGGATCTTGGGTAGAAAACCAGTCATTGTCTTTTCCATTCTATTCTAAGTATGAAAGATGGATTCAATCAGGGAGATAGGGGAGGCCAATAGGACTCTTTTGTAACTGACAGGGTAAGAGATGATGAATCCCAACAGTGATCACACAGCAGGTAGAGAGACCAAGATGACTTTAGGGAATGCTTAGGAATTAATGGGACTGGAAGGAGAAGTACTAAAAGACATCCTCAGCAGTTTGTGGAGACATTAACCAACACAGGGAGCATAGGCAAACACAACTAAAGATGAAGATGGTGCATTTGGTTTTTCATATTTGACTACATGAGGGATGTTCAAAAAGAGATGTCCAGTACCAAATTAAAAAAATAGGGGATTGGAGCTCAGAAGAGAGGCAGGAACCAGAGAGATTTATGAGTCATAATTATAGAGGTGGTTGCTGATGCTATAGACCTGGATGACAATTCCTTGGAAAAACATACAGACTGAGAAAAGAGGGGAGTAAGATGAGAATATTGTTAAATACCAGTATTTAGGATGTGGTGGGAAAAGATGATGCAACAAAGAAAAAACCAGATTTGGGGTTGAGACTTCCTGGCCTTAGAGATCTAGACAGAATTGCTTTGGACCCCACATTCCAAATTCCTGTGTTCTGTACAAATTCTGCAAATTCCAAGGACTAACTCTCTTCTGGCTGCATCTGACACTAGCATCTTCATCTCTGAAGTGGTCTCCATGAGTCATTGCATCCTTGGACTAGAAAATACAGCCTCCAGTTTCCAGCCCTAGACCAAAAGACTAACAAGAACACAAACTTACCTGAAAATTTAGGAGGAGAGATGACAGGGCTTAGAAACCTCCATGGTAGTAGATATTTCTGTTCTCCTTAAGTCCTGTTGAGATTCACTACTACTAGCTCCAGTTTCTGGATATGATAAGAACTCAATATATATTTTCTGAGTAAATGAATTAATGAATAAAGTTTGTTCTTTTGTGATCCTCCCCAAAATCAGGTCCTAGATTTTTCTTTCTCTTACCCACATTCTGTCTTAGCTCTCAAAGTTATGCTAAACCATACAAGTTCAGTTCTCTCTGGCTTTTCACTCTCAAATTTGCGATCACAAACCCACTATGCTGCTTAACAAAGCTAAAAAGTGAAAGTGAAAGCCGCTCAGTTGTGTCCAACTCTTTGCGACCCCACGGAGTATACAGTCCATGGAATCCTCCAGACCAGAATACTAGAGTTGGTAGCCTTTCCCTTCTCCAGGGGGTCTTCCTGAGCCAGAGATGGAATCCGGGTCTCCTGCATTGCAAGCAGGTTCTTTATCATCTGTGCCACCAGGGAAGCCAAATTAATGAATATATAAGGATTTCCCTGATGGCTCAGTGCGTAAAGAATCCACCTGCAATGCAGGAGACACGGGTTTGATCTCTGGCTCAGCAAGTTCTCCTGGAAGAGGAAATGGCAACCCACTCCAGTATTCTTGTCTGGAGAATCCCATGGCCAGAGGAGCCTGGCAGGCTACAGTTCATGGGGTCACAAAAGAGTTGGATATGACTTAGGGACTAAACAACAACAACATTTGCCTAAGGTAACCTACGAATTCTCTGCCTATGAATGCCTATGTGCCTTTAAAACGAAGCTTGAAGTTCAACTTCTGTGACATGTTCCTCAGCTCTCCCAGACAGATTTATCTGCTTCCTTCTATGTGATCCTGTATTACTCTGTATATAATCCACTATTATCTTCTAATTTCAATACCACATGAGAAACAGCACTTACCACACAGTGTTGTAACAATTTTTTGAGATATTGGTCTCTTCCAATGCCTGGCATGTATTCATAGTAGATCCTCAGCAACTGTTTCTTGAATATTGACAGATATTATTACTTATGGGCAGTGTGTTTAACACTTCCCTGTGAAACAGAGGGATTTATGAGTATATGATTTATATCTTACACACAAGTGACTTCCTTGGCTTTAGAAAGTTAGAAAGGCCTCTTCTCAGGCCATCTTCAGATGGGTACAGTTACCCTGGAATTGGTCATGTGTCGCTGGGACAGTGATGTGGAGCTTGGGAAGTGAGGTGGGGGATGAGGACTGTTGTCTAAGCCACATTTCACCCAATATCATCTGCACGTACAGTGAGCCTGTGCTTATCATCCATTTCTTTCTCCCGCTAGGATTTTTTATGTTCATTTTTGAAAATGCTATTCACTGGCATGGGCTTCCCTGGTGCCTCAGTGGTAAAGAAATCACCTGCCAATGCAGGAGACTCAGGTTTAATCCCTGGGTCAGAAAGATCCCCTGGAAAAGAAAATGGCAACCCAGTATTCTTACCTGGGAAATCCCATGGACAGAGGAGCCTAGTGGGTTATAGTCCATGGGATTACAAAGAATTGGACACAATCTAGCAACTAAACAACAGCGACAACAGTTTCTTGGTTTGGGGTACTCACCGATTTCCAGGCACTAACACCCCATTAGTTGCTGCAGTAGCCATGTCAGCTCCATGAGGCAGGCAGCATGGGGGATGCAGGGGCTGTGAAATATTGGAAAACATGCTTAAATTCCACTCTGTGAGGAAGATCTGACTGAGAAGAGCGTCGTCTGAGCATCAGCCTCCCTGTGTCCCAAGGGGCCCAAGAGGGTGGTCCAGGCAGTGGGCAGCCCACCACCCTACAGGGCCCACTCTGGGCCTGCCTGGGGCCTGGCTGTCATGAACCAGGATGAAGGAGAGTATTGCTCTTCCTTCTGCAGGGGTGACAGAAGTGTGTTCATTGTCTGTGAAATCCTGACTCAAAGCACAGGGAGAAGCTTGTCAGCATCCTCTGCTGGGGTTTCACGGGGCCTGAAAAGATGGTGTGTCAGCCCTACAGCTGGCTTATGGTCACAAAACCAAATTTCACACAAATCTCCCTTCCTCAACGACAGATACCACGCTGCTTTGGACTTGGTGGAGAGCTGAGTCTACAACAGACACATTTCCCAGACTACTTGGGATCTTGAAGGGATCTTATTTAAAATGGAATGGAGTGCAGGTATGAGTGAAGTCAGTTATACAGAAAATAAATCTTGCAGATTTTGTGGAGGTGGCAGGCCAAAAGGAAGGTGCATGGTGGGTGGAGGAGGATACGCTAAGGTCAAACTCTGGCTTCCTCAGTTACTAGCTATATAAACTCGTAAGTTATTTAATTGCTCCTTGGTCAATTGTTCCATTCATTAATTCATAATTCTTTCATTCATTAACGAATTTCCCCATTCATTGATTGCCTCACTTTTCTATAAAATGCCATCTATAAAATCACCATATATAAAATGGAATTATAATGCTTCATTTGTGGTGTGGACATTGCATGAGAGGATGCAGCCACAGTTGTTCAGTAGCTTCCCCATTAGCGATAGTTATCACTATCAGAACAACTGTAACATCAAAATACGGTTTAGAGACAGAAACGTAGGTATGTGTTGCTTGAAAACCAGTTTAGCTGCCAAAATGAAGGAAAGAAAATGCTTGACAGAAATAATTTTGTCTTTCTTTCCTTTTCAGTGTGGGTTTATTCAATCTTTCTTTCTTTCTTTCTTTCTTTATTTTTGGCTGCGCTGGGTCTTCATTGCTGCCCTCAGGCTTCCTAGTTGTGGAGCCTGGGGGCTACTCTTGGTGCGGGCTTCTCACCGCAGTGGCTTCTCTTGCTGTGGAGCATGGGCTCTAGGCACAGGGGCTCACTAGTTGTGGCACATGTTCTTAGTTACCCTGAGGCATGTGGAATCCTCCTGGACCAGGGATCGAACCCATGTCCCCTGTATTGGCAGGTGGATTCTTATCCACTGTACCACCAGGGAAGTCCCATTTTGTCTCTTACACATGTTTCCTCAAGAAGAAAAGAAAACGAAACAGGCTGTTTTGGTCACAGTGTGTGAATTAATAGCTGAATATTACCAAAGGGAAGGAAGCTGAAGTGCCCAGTTATCTGGTCACCTCCAACACAAAGGCAGCTAAGCATCCCCTAACAGATTAAGCTCTGGACACTGCCATTCATGCAGGCACTCTGCTCCCGAGGCCGTAGGGGGTCAGTCTCTCATCTCTGTTCCCTCGTCCTGGGGGCAAGCGCTGCATAAATAAAATCACTAACAGCGTCACATGATTGCCTTTACCTCTCTCCCTGGAAAACCTCCTAACTGGGTGCTCTTACCCCCAGAGCTAGGGAAAAGGCATCCAGGAAAAGAATACTGGTGGGCGTTTCACCCTGGAGCAGCAGACTTCATCACCAGCCTTCTAAGGCTGTCATAAAGAAGACACAGGGAATGCACTTCATTCTAGAAGGAAAAAACGCGAGGAACTCTTCTGGGCCTCCTGGCTTTACAAACCCCCACCCTTCTCTCCTGCCACCTTCTTTTGCCAGGCGTCTGCTTGCTTCCTGAAGATGGAGCCTGCTCCATGGGGACTGGTGACCTCACGCTGCCCTCTGCCCCAGGCTCCCATTCAGGCAGAAATGCCCAATAGACTCCAGCAGAAGATAGGACTTCATGGGAGGTATTGTGCTCAGCTGCACTGGCCCAGTTGCTCTGTGGCATTTTGATTAATGTGAGTCTGAATGAGAGCCTTATAAAACTCCACTTCCTTTGGAAATGCAGTTTGCAAAATCACTCTGGCTGTGTGTATGTGTTCATGTGGGTAACTTCCTTGGTGGTCTAGTGGTTAAGAATCCGCCTGCCAGTGCAGGGAGCACGGGTTCGATCCCTGGTCCGGGAAGATCCCACATGCTGTGGGGCAGCTAAGCCTAAGCGCCACAACAAGAGAAGCCACTGCAATGAGAAGCCCACACACTGCAACTCAGCCGTAGCTCCTGCTCACCCCAGCTAGAGAAAGCCCATGCATAGCGATGATGATCCAGTGCAGCCAACAATAAAATTACGTTTTAAAAAAGAACTGAGTTTGCTTCTGTGTATCTATCCAGATTCTTTTCTCATGTATGTGCATATGTGTATGTATATAGGTATATCATCACTAGTGTCATACTGTTTCTTTTAAAAAAAAAAAAAACCTAGTCTCCAAATACAATATCCATTGAATTTAATTGAATTCCATTAGTCTGAATTCATTTTGGGAATCTCGAAAGGAAAAGAAGAAAACTCCACATCCCTGGACTTTTAATGGAGGAGTGAACCAGTTCTTTCCATCCTAAAGCACGCTAAAAGTACTTTTAATTTCACATGGAATCAAATACTTTTTCAAAATAAGCAGGTTTAGCAAATTTCCATGATGCCGCAGAGTGTTGCCAACTTCAGAAGCTCACTCACCTCCAGGTGAGTATTAAAAAATACCCTATGGGACATCAGATAAAAAATGTAACCCCGCGTGTGTGCCTGGCTATGCCAGAAGGTAAGGCCTAGTGATTCTAGAATTCCAGTCTAAACACCACCACGAGGCCAGGACTCTCCGGGAATGTTGCAACTGTGTGATCCAGTGACTCAGCCATTAGACACAAACCCACTGGTAGTCAGCTCAACCGTTCAGGTGTTTGCTTCAGGAAACTCTCTATCTTATAAAGTCACATGATTCTGACTTGCCTAATCATTTCCTTTCACATCAGACTCTGGCATTTCTTTTGGAATAAGAAAAATGTGAGGGGTACTTCTCTGGTGATGCAGTGGCTGGGACTCTGGGTTCCCAATACAGGGGGTCTGAGTTTGATCCCTGGTCAGGGAACTATATCCCACATGATGCAACTAAAAGATCATGCATGCCTCAGGTAAGGCCTGGCACAGCCAAATAAACAAATCATAAATAAAATAAATATTTAAAAAAAGAAAGATGTGAGGACATGTGGCAGACTTTTCCCAGCCCATACACCTTTCTGGCTGCTGTGAGTTCCATGTTGTTAATGTCTATGCTTTGCACTCTCCTCCACTGAGGATGCCATGCTCTGCACAGCCCTACCCAGCACCAGATCTCACAGGTGCTGACCTCATAAAGAGCAACTCTCGGGGCTTAGAGGAAGTTTCTTTTGAGAGAGAAATGAGTGGATAACTAACCCATCAATGCAACACCCCAGAAGAAGTTTTCTGTGTTACTGAAGTGCACCCCACCAAGAAGGTGAGCAGCTCATGTCCCCAGGATTGGAGTGACTTCTAACTTGTGTCCTTAACATCTCTGTTGTTCCCATATTTGACCACAAGACCTGTTAACACAAGGAGTGATCTACACATGGACTCTGAGAAACTGGGGAGGAAAAATGTCAGAGTGCAGGTTTTCTGATCTCCTGCAGGGGAGGGCATCCTGATTATAGAGGTGCCTTTATCCAATAGGATTAGTGCCCTTATAAGAAGAAATTCTCTGTTGCTCCCTTCTCCTCCTGCCCTCAGTCTTTCCCAGCATCAGAATTTTTCCTATGAGTTAGCTCTTGCCTCAGGTAGCCAAAGTATTGGAGCTTCAGCTTCAGCATCAGTCCTTCCAATGAATATTCAGGACTGTTTTCCTTTAGGATGGACTGGTTTGATCTCCTTGCAGTCCAAGGGACTCTCAAGAGTCTTCTTCAGCCCCACAGTTCAAAAGCATCAATTCTTTGGTGCTCAGCCTTCTTTATGGTCCAACAGAGGATGAGATAGTTGGATGTTACCATCGACTCAATGGATATGAGTTTGAGCGAACTCTGAGAGATACTGAAGGACAGGGAAGCCTGGCATGCTGCCATCCATGGGGTCGCAAAGAGTCAGACATGACTGAGGGACTAAACAACAACGAAAAGAAGAGCTAGCAGAGAAAGCACTCTCTCTCCTGTATGTACACGCGCAGGAAAGGCCATATGAAGACACAGGAAGGAAGCAGTCATCTGCAAGTTGGGAAGAAAGCCCTCACCAGAAACTGAATCAGTCAAAATTTTGATGTAGGACTTTCAGCCTGAAGAACTGTGAGAAAATAAATTTCTGTTGTTTTAGCCACTCAGTCTGAGTGTTTTGTTTTAGCTGCCTGAGCAGACAAATGCATAGCCCAAGTGCCCATAAACAGACAAATGGATAAACAAAATGTGGTATACACATGCAATGGAATATTATTCAGCCTCTAAAAAGGAGGAAAATTTGACACATGCTATAATATGGTTGAAACTTGAGGGCATTATGCTAAGTGAAATAAACCAGACATTAAAGGACTATTGCATGAATCCACTTACACATATCCCCAGAATAGTCAATTCCATAGAGATAGAAAGTAGAGTCATGGTTAACAGGGGCTTGGGGAGAGGGGAATGGAATCCATTTATGGGTCCAGAGTTTCAGTTTTGCAAGATGAAAAGAAATTCTGGAGATGGATAGCAGTGATGGTTGCACAATAATGTGAACGGACTTGATACTATTGAACTGCACACTTAAATTGTAAAATTTATGTTATATGTATTTTACCACAATTAAAACAAATTTTAACCCAACAGATGCTCACTGCAGAAAATGCGGAAGTTTTAAAACAGACTAAGGAAACAGGTAAATGTTTACTTACAATCTCACCATCCAGGTACCTTCATTATTAAAATTTCCTTCCAGCCGTTTTATATATAACCTGGCAGAGGACGAGATGGTTAGATAGCATCATTGGTTCAATGGACATGAATCTGAACAAAGTCTGGGAGATAGTGAAGGACGGGGAAGCCGGGTGTGCTGCAGTCCGTGGGGTCACAAGGAGCTGGACATGACTTAGTAACTGAATAACAGCAACAAGTGTACATCACTGCTGGCTTAGAGAGTCAGCCGTGTCCTGGTGCAGTGCTACTACACTGTTAAACAGCCTGAACTTCCCGCTCCCCATTAACAGGAGTCTAGACTTCCTGCTGGGCTTCCCAGTGGTAAAGAATCCACCTGCCAATGCAGGAGACACAGGGTTGGGAAGATTCCCTGGAAGAGGACACGGCAACGCACTGCAGTGTTCTTACCTGGAGAATCCCATGGACAGAGGAGCCCGGTGGGCTATAGTTCATAGGGTCACAAATGATCAGACACGACTGAGCAACTGAGTAAACAGCCTTCCCGCTGCTATTCTCACAGTGCCTTTACTCCATGAAACTTCTGGGAGTTTCCAAGAGATGTCTGTATGTCTCACATGCCCATCCTGGGGTCTTCTGTCCTGGTGGCCTGTCACATTCACGCTGAACTACGGCTACTCCAGGCTCTCCAGTCACTGCCTGCACCTTCTTCAACTGCTCTAGTCTATGGTTGCTTACAGCGGTTGTCTGTTGCTGTGTAACAAAATTTCCCCCAAACTTAGTGGCTAGAAAAGGTTTACCATTCAGGGATTCTGGAGCAGCTTGCATGGGTATTTCTGGCTTAGCGTCTCTCGTGAATTGAAGCCAGGGTGCTGGCAGGGGCTGCAGTCATCTGAAGGCTTGGCCTGTGCTGGCGGAGCTGCTTGCAGACGGCTCGCCTCCTCTCATGGTTAGCAAGGCTGACGGTCAGCACACACAGAGCCCTCCACAGGGCCACTCCTGGGTCCTGATAACGTGAGTTATTCGAGAGCAGCTCTCCACAAGAGAAAGGGGGGCAGAACGACAGAATCTTTGTGACCTAGCATCTGAGGTCACACTTTGCCTTTTCCGCAATGTCCTATTACTTATACCACCTCGTTTAGTGTGGGAGGAGACGACACGAGGGCATGAAACCCAGGGGCGAGGATCAATAATACACACATGCATGGCCCAAAAACTACAGCGTTATAACCAAGCTTGTAATGAACAATCCCTGTGCCCTCAGACGATTGCAGTGTAAACTGACTTCCTTCTTGCTCTTGTGCCATCCTTACTCCCCACTCCTGTGGTCTCAGGTTCTATTCTGGCTGCTAAGTCACCTGCTTCCACCTGCTTCCCAGTTTCCAAAATGACATCCAAGTTACTCATCTGCTTTCATGCCTTTCCTGGTGAGTTGTGATTTTTCATTACTTTTTGAAATTTTAACAGAGTATAGAAGGAAGCAAGGGGAAATACATATGTTTAATTTGCCATGCTTAAGCAGAAGTCTTTCCATTTGTTACATGCCATTTTAATTTCCTTGCTGTTATGTATCTATTCATATGCTTTCTCTATTTGTCAATAAGATTACTTACCTTTTTTCACTAATATTTAAGAACTCTTCAAATAAAGAGATACGATTATTTTAAATATATTTTACCTTTCTCTCAATGATAACCTAAATAATAAAAGTATATTCTGGATTATCTGGTGAACTAGATTGTAAATGAGGCCTGGCAAGAATGTTTAGTGCTTGCATTTGCACTTGTGAAGTTTGTGAGCTGAACCCCACATGCTATTATGGCACAGGCTACCATGAAGGATTTTTGTAACAGCTTGAAGAGATTGTTAGAAGAACAGACTCAGCTTGTGCATATGATGATGCGAGCACACTGCTTACAAAGATCCTGCTTCCACATTCATATGTAAAAGCAGTTGCATTGGGTGCCCAGTATTTATATGCATCAACTAAAGCAGTTTATTTACAATGAAGAATTTTTTTTCTTCCCTGTTCCATCAATCATTGAATCAGATAGTACTGTAGATTTAAGAAATTTTTATCGTTGTTATTCAGTCGTAAGTTTATCTGCCTCTTTGCAACCCCATGACATGCAGCACGCTAGGCTCCTCTGTCCTTCACTATCTTCTGGAGTTGCTCAAATTCAAGTCCATTGAGTTGGTGATACTATCTAACCATTTCATCCTCTGCTGCCCCCTTATCTTTTTGCCTTTGATCTTTCCCAGCATCAGGGTCTTTTCCAATGAGTTGGCTCTTTGCATCAGGTGGTCAAAGTATTGGAGCTTTAGCAAAGTTCTCTCAATGAATATTCTGGGTTGATTTCCTTTAGGATTGACTGGTTTGATCTCCTTGCTGTCCAATGGACTCTCAAGAGTCTTTTCCAACACCACAGTTCAAAAGCATCACTTCTTCGGCATTCAGCCTTCTTTATGGTCCAACTCTCACATCTGTACATGACTACTGGAAAAATCATACCTTTGTCAGTAAAGTGATATCTCTGTTTTTTAATATGCTCTCTAGGTTTGTGATAACTTTCCTTCCAAGGAGCAAGCGTCTTTTAATTTTATGGCTGCAGTCACTGTCCACAGTGATTTTAGAACCCAAGAAAGTAAAATCTGTCACTGCGTCCACTTTTTTCCCTTCTGTTTGCTGAAGTGATGGGACCAGATGCTCCCATCCCATGATCTTAGTTTTTTATTTTAATTTTTTAATGTTGAGTCTCAAGTCAGCTTTTTCACTCTCCTCTTCTACCCTCATCAAGAGGCTCTTTAGTTCCTCTTCACTCTTTACCATTAGAGTAGTACCATCTGTATATTTGCAGTTGTTGATAGTTCTCTTGGCAATCTTTTTAATTTTTATTTATTTGGCTTTTTATTTTTATTTATTTATTTGGGTTTTAGTAGATGACTGGTAACAGCTTAAGGGTTTTCTATGTGTAGTATCTTGTCATCTGCAGACCATCACAGTTTTACTTCTTATTTTCTATTTCAGATTCCTTTTACTTCTTTTTCTTCTTTGATTGTTGTGGCTAGGACTTCCAAAGCTATGTTGAATAAAAGTGGTAAGAGAGGACATCCTTGTGTTGTTCCTGATCTTAGAGGAAATGCTTTCAGCTTTTCACTGTTGAATATGATGTTAGCTGTGGGTTTGTCATACATGGCCTTTATTATGTTCCTTCTATGCCCACTTTCAGGAGGGTTTTTATGTTACCCTCCAATGAATTAAGGGATTTCCAGGTGACACAGTGGGACAGAATTCACCTGCCAATTCAGGAGGTGCAAGAGATACAAGTTTGATCCCCGGTTTGGGAAGATACCTTAGAGTAGGAAATGGCAACCTGCTCCAGTATTCTTGCCTGGAAAATTTCATCGACAGAGGAGTCTGATGGGCTATAGTCCACGGGATTGCAAAGAGTTGGAAATGACTGAGCATAAATGCATGCCCATGAATTAAGCAACTTTATAGAATTATTTGTAGATTGCTTATTGTTAAAATTTTAATTAAATGTAAGGTCTAATTTTCCAGGACTTGCAAAAATAAAATCTTAAAACATGGTGGTTCAGTGGCAAAGAATCTGCCTGCAATACAGGAGATGCAGGTTTGTTCCCTGGGTTGGGAAGATCCCCTGGAGGAAGGCAAGGCAACCCATTCCAGTATTGTTCCAGAGAAAGTCCCATGGACAGAGGAGCCTGGCAGGCTACAATTCATAGGGTTGCAAAGAGTCGGACATGACTGAAGCTACTGAGCAAAGTTATTTGTGTTGTTTTCTACAATGCATTTATATAAGCAATGTTTCTTGGCATTCATATTTTTAAAGTCAAATATAGAAACAGATGAAAAAATTGAAATAATTCCAAGAAGCCATATTTCCACCATGAAATTCAACATCAGAGACTAGTAAACTGACAACATCTGTCACATTATATTAGAGTTGTTAATTTCAACTTTTATTGGTTTCATACTTTATGGTTACTTAATTCGTGGATCTGTGTATTCGAGTTCTCCAGAGAAACAGAACCAACAGGACATGTGTATGTGTATAGAGAGTGAGGGACAGAGTGGTGGTGGGGAGGAATACAGATAGAAACAGAGAGAAAATTGTAAGAAATTCATGAGGTTGTAGGAGCTGGCATCTAGAATCTGCAGGATGGGCTGGCAGGCTGGAGACTCAGGGAAGAGCTGATGCTGCAGTTTCCACCTAGAGATTATCTGGAGGCAGAATTCCCTTTTCCTCAGGGGATCTCAGTCTTCTAAGGCCTTCAACTGGTTAGATGAGGCCCAGCCAGATTATGGAGGGTAATCTACTGTATTCAGAGCTTACTGATCTAAGTATTAATCTCATCTAAAAATTCTTTCACGGGACATTAAGCCTGGAATTTGACTAAATATGTAGGCATTGTAGCCTCACCAAGTTGACAGATGAAATTAAATATCACAACACGTTTTGGCTTTGCACTTATACAACAGACACAAAGATCAAGATTTTAAAACTTGTTTTAAATATGTACTTTTATAGTACTGAAAAAAAAAAAAAACTTTACATCAGCTCTGGGGAGTGGGGAAGGGTCTGTACATTTTTTTCTTTCAAAAAATTCTGAATTACCCTCAGATTCAATAACACTGTTTGCAGAACTGAAAGACCTAGTAAAGATTTTTTTCCCCCCAAAACTGAAAAACACTCTTTCATGAAAGATTAATTCTGCTGGTGGGGGATTTGCTGGAATGTCCATAGGTCCTGGATACCAGGGCTTCAGAAACGTGGGCCTGATTGCTTACACAATATGTATTCTGCTTTTTTCTCTTAACATTTAGTATAACAGTCTAGATACTTCTTGATAAAAGATTTTGTTTTTCTTATTAGTTTGATTTTTGTAATGATTTCAGTAAATCTTAATACAATTATTTATGGTCATTTCTGGGGGAAAAAACAGCTGCTACCATGTAACCTAAAAAAACCAGCACTGAGAACAAGCATTGGGGTATATTGAGGGTAATGGTGTGTGCATGAAGTTCATGTGCATTTAGCAAAACATTTTAAACAAAAAGATCCTTTTCCTTCTCTCTCCACCATCCCTGAATAGCAAGTAAATCCCATGAATGTTATCTCATCCAGAAAAGAGAATGAACTAACAATTTCATTAAAATGGAAAAAGCATATGAATAAAAATATCCAACCTCGTGAACAGAGGAGTGATTTATTAAGAAACCTAAACCTACCACCTTAAAATCTTAGGTTTGCTATACTTTATATTTCCTGTCAGGAATGCTCATATTTCAGCTATAAATAGAACATGGCAGCAGATAGAGTAGCTTTTTAATTAGGTCATTACCCAGTCTGCATGACTTATTTTCTTTGAGTCTTTGCCATTTTTTACTTCAGATTTGGTCTCTTTGCGATGGTGATGAAACATGACAGAATCATACCAGGCTTCCAAAGAACTTCCCTTGCGCTCACGCTCCCCCATCGCCTCTCTCTCTCTCTCTCTCTCATCATATGTGCACTTGCTCTGTCAAAACCTCTTGCAAAGGGAAGACAGTGAGGAGCTTCTGCCATGGTCAGACCAGGCATTTGGTCTCACCCTGCCACTTTCCCATCTAGGACTAAATGTCCCAACCAGAGCTGGGCTTATGTCTGGCTCTTCAGGATAAGGATATTACCATCTCTCCTGAACTTTGTGACTGTTGATGAGGAATTGAGAAACGGTGACAGATGAATGGAGCTGCCTATGTAAGACTAAAGCATTGAAAGTGACTGAGTGAGCTAATAGTTGCCCCATCTTCCTTATTAAGACTAACTCTGTAATAGCTTTTACTAGCTTCTGAAGGAATGACGAAAATGAAAAAGACCCTATAGTCAGTATCCTTTCACCCTGTGATTTTCGAGATGCCAGGAAGGGTCTTATGCCTCCAAATGCTCACTGTCCTCCCTCTGTAACAGGCACATGGTGACACTTTGTGTGAATCAGTTGCTCAGTTGTGTCCGACTCTTTGTGAGCACACGGACTGTAGCCCGCCTGGCTCCTCTGTCCATGGGACTTTCCAGGCAAGAATGCTGCAGTGGGCTGCCATTTCCCTCTCCAGGGAATCTTCCCGACCCAGGGATCAAACCCGGGTCTCCTGCACTGCAGGCAGATTCTTTATCATCTGAACCACCAAGGAAGACCCAGTAAAGGACAAAAGCTTCATTCAGTGGTGGCACGGTTGGTGGCTTTGGAGGTTTTGGCATTCCCACAAGTCTGTCAATACCCTTCTAAAAGATTCACCAAAAGTCCTTTCTAATATCCACACTAAGTTAGAGCTTGGAGAGAAATGCAGCTTCACAAATCCTGTCCTTTCCGCCAGCCCTCCCCCATCTCTTCCTGTCAGACTGTTAGGGAACCATCTACAAAACCCGCCCACTTTGGCCAGGCATGAGGACAACCACTTGCCGGAGCTGTCTCACACAGGAGATCACTACAAAAAATGAGGTGCTGCCACCGAAAACTGCGTGGGAGAGTAGGAGGGAGGAGTCTTGCCAACCTCCCAGAAACCCTTACACATGAATCCATCTTGGCTGAGATGTGTGCACCAGCAGGAAGGACCCTGAGTCACCAAAAACCGCCAAGCAAGATGACTGGCCAGAGACAACCCAGAAACTAAGCCAATCACCATAAAACCTGAGACTGCAGGCCATGTGATAGAGTGGTTCTCCTGCTGCTCCCCACCCAGGCACGCCTTCCCAATAAAGGCTCTTGCTTTATCAGCACGCGTGTCTCATCAGACAATTCATTTCCAAGTGTTAGACGAGAGTACACTCTCAGGCCCTGGAAGGGGTCCACCTTCCTGCAACAAGACCACTTCTGCATTTGTCCCAGGGCCATTGCTCCTCTGTGGCAGGACACACAGCTGCATTATTAAATGCAGACCCATTTCCTGGTCTGGGAGCATGACCGGAAAAGGCCGGCTGCTGTTTTCATAACTCATTTATTTGGCAGGATAACCAGACCTGAATCTTACTGGAGGAAGAAAGGACCTGGTCTGATGTAAGACTATATTAGCCTGTGATATTTATCTACTATAGGACCAGTGGCAGTACCACGTCCCAGACTGGAAGCAACATAAGAATTCTGGGCACCGTGCTTCTTAACCTTTGTACCTCCAGTGCTGGGCTGGCACATAGGTAAGTGGCCTATAAATGTTTACTGAGTTTATTGAACATGTATGCCTGAACTGTGGTGCTGGAGAAGACTCTTGAAAGTCGCTTGGACAGCAAGGAGATCAAGCCAGTCAATCCTAAAGGAAATCAACCCTGACTATTCACTGAAAGGACTGATGCTGAAACTGAAGCTCCCATACTTTGACCACCCAAAGTGGTCCAATAAGCTGACTTATTGGAAAAGACCCTGATGCTGGGAAAGATTGAAGGCAAAAGGAGAAGAGGGCAGCAGAGAATGAGATGGTTATTTGGCATTGCACTCTCAAAGGTGATGAATGTGAGCAAACTCTGGGAGACAGTGAAGGACAGGGAATCCTGATGTGCTGCAGTCCATGGGCTTGCAAATATCGGACAAGACTTAGCAACTGAACACTGAACACTTAGGAAGTAAGCAAGTGATGCCAAGTTGAACTGTCTTTCAGAATAAAAAGTCATGGATTAGTCATTCACTCATTCACTTTGTCAGCCCTTCACTTAACTAACAAGTATTTATTGAAGGCCACCGATGTTTCAGGTTTTTTGCCACATTCCGGGATTGTAAGATGAGTAATGGGCAGTTCCCCTACGTGTTAAGTTCACAGCCAAGTAAGACAAATAAGCACATCGGGATTTTAATACAGTGTGATGAGTGCTAATAAAGGTATAGACATCACAAGATCAGGCATCCAACTCTGCCTGACAAGATCAGATTTGCACTGAGGAAAGATCACTTTAAAACTAAAGACATCACAGCTTGAACATAACATAATTATTACAAAATGGAGTGCAGGATTGTAGGTCTCCTCCGTGGGGTCCTAGCTTCAAGCTGTAGGCAGTAACCGAAAGAGAAAGCCCTTTGGAGAGAAAATAAGATTTAAAAATGAACCTGAGTTATATATAAAATCAAAGATGTTACTCTATGACGACATATGGCTCCTGTCTACTCCCGCCAAAATGGCACACTTTCCTCTTCCTAAGGAATCTGTCCAAGATAGCGGGAAGTGATTGTGTTACTTCTTTTCATCTTGTTAGAGGTCTTGGATCCATAAAATGTAATTCCCCCCTAATTCCCTGATGAGGACCTTTTTGAAGCAACAAAGGAAGAAGAAATTCCACTCCTGACCTCTATTAAGTGCTAAGTAGAAATCAGGGACTATAGGGCTGATGTTCATGAATATAAGACATGCATGCTCCAGAGTCAGCGATCAGAATGTCTGCAGAGCATCTGAAGACCCCGCTCTCCTTCTGCTCCCAGAAAATGAAGGTAGGAATCATGCTATGTGTTGCCAACCCCAGTGTTGCTCTTTCAGCTCCAGACAGGCTTTCCCTTTTCTCTAGCCTGCTGCACGATCCTAACTCAAATGGGATGACAAGGCAGAAACCAGACAAGCTGAAGGACTGCGAGGAAACAGGAGGTGTTGGAGTACTTCCTGCATAAAAATGATGTTTTCATTTTTAAAACCCACATTTCCCCTCTTGGCTGCAGCCCAGAGACTCAGACAAGAGCTATAATAATGACTAATGTGCTTCCCTTAATGTACCCGCTAGCTACAAGTCAGGTCATTCCTACATCAATATCACAAATCCTGATGCTTCTGTAGCCACTTACATGACTGGTTAAGAAAAGCAGCTTTTTCCAGGGGATATTCTCTCAGATATATGTGAGAAATCCCAGGCATGCTCAGAGCAGTCTGCGGCTCCCTGGTGAGGGGTGAAGCGAGGGTGTGGGGGGTGGGGGTGTGGCTTGGAACTCCACTCCAGTGCAGCTTCTCATGTCTGCTGATCTCAGCTTCATGAGCACCAGGGCTGTGTCTCCTGTAGTGGACAGCCTGCAGTCCCTCTGGCCAGTGCAGCAGGACATCGGCCATTGTCATAGGTGTTGCTGCATGGACCCTGCTGGCCTTGGTGCACACCCTTATCAGCTTGCCAAGGCAACGACCATGCAATCAGATGGGAGGTGGTTTCCTCTGTGTCACACTCTACTGGGGTTCCTGTCCTCAGCAAAAGTTACGACTATTCAGATTCACTCTAGAGCCATTTCCCAAGGTGAGCCCACAACACTGGGGTGGGTGTCTTGAAGAAGTTCTAGTACTCTGCTTAGAACCAAGACTTCCTTCATTCTCTGGCTAGTTGAAAACCTTCTGTTTTATCTCCTAAGCCACCTGGTACCTCACTTTTTACAACACTGTTACTAAAATGCTCCCTGGGCTCTTGGACCTTAGTTCTGATTGTTTCTTGTTTTTCGGTCTGTCTCTTCCTTTATACCAGGTGCTGTCCCGGGGGCTCCACTGCCTGAGAACCGAGGGCTCCAATGAAAGGAGCTCTGCTCCATGGCCTTAGTCCAGACCCTACCTCCGTCACCAACTATGTTTTAATGGTCTGACAACGGAATGCGGGACTAACTATTCCCTATTCCTGCCTCTAAGGACAGCTAAAAACCCTGGGTATTATATACAAAACAAGCATAAAGCACTCAGAAAGGTGGAGAGAAAGAAGATAGGCCAGGAACCTTGGGATCCATATGTGATTGGCTGAATCCCCAAAACTCAAATGTTGAAATCTTAACCCCCAGTTCCTCCAAAAGTGACTATATTTGGAGACAGGATTTTCAGAGATGTAATTTCCGTCAAATGAGGTCATCAGGATAGGCTATAATCCAATATGACTAGTGTCTCTATAAGAAGAGAAAACTTGGCCCACACACCCCAGGGGGACGTGTGCACACATAAAGACACAACGAGGTGGTTGTCTTCCCGCCAAGCAAGGAGAACATAGAAGAAACCAACCCTTTAGACACCTTGGTCTTGGACTTCTAGCCTCCAAAATTGTAAGCAAATTAATTTTATTGTGTATGTCACTCAGTCTGTGGTGCTTCTTATTGCAGCCCCGACAAACCAATGTACCAAGGAATTGCACACTGCTGAGCTCCTAGAGTTTTCTCTTTGCCTCATATATTCTAGACTTGGGGAAAGTCGGCAACCTGAAAACACTGATGAATACAGATTAAAACGACAGAACACCGAGCAGAAGCCTGTTCTCTCTAGGCAAAGGACAGGAAGGGGACAGACTAACAAGACAGAAAATTTTTAGACAATCACAGCTCTACTTCAGCCAATCTCCATTGAAAAAAACTGTGGCCTCACATATACCCATGCCAACAAAGGCCAAACGGGGAGCTTAGACCTCGACCTTCACCAGCCTGTAATGAAGCACCCCAGTCCCTGCACTGGGGTTGTATAAAGGAAGGCTGAGAAGGGAGCAGGATTTCATTCCTGGCATCCCTGAAGGGCCTTAGAAAGCTTCCCCTCCTCATGGTGTCACTAGAGACCACATGGAGAGCGGTAACAACCTTCTCACCCACACAGGTAGCAGCGGAGGCTCAGTGGGGAGCTAGGAATCCCAGCACAGCCCAGATTAAAACCAGATTTCAACAGAAGTTAACTGGGCAACCTGACGTTCTACCTTACCCCGACCATAATAATGTCAGAGGAAGCCAGCAAAATCAGATTTAAATAAGATTTAGAATCATAATAAATTTTTAAATGCTTGGTTTTCAATAGGAAATCACTCAGCATACCAAGTCCCAAGAAGATCCTAAATTCAATGATAACAGACTATCCATAGATGTCAGCACATCTGGCATGATAACATCTAACAGAGATGTTAGAATTACTTGACAAAGACTTTCGACAGCAGTTATCATAAAAATACCTCAACAAGCAATTACAAACAAGTTTGAAATGGAAAAAATGGAAATTCTCAGCAAAGAATACAAGATACAGAGAAGAACCAAATGGAAATTTTAGAAGTTAAAAATACAATGACTAACATAGAAAAACTCGGTGGATGGGCTCACCAGAAGCATGGATGGGACAAAGGAAAGAATCAGTGAATTGGAAGATAGAATAACAGAAATTTTCCAACCTGAAAAATTGGGGGTCGGAAGCAGGAAGGAATAGAGCCAAAGGGACCTGTGGGACTAATAACAAAAAGTCTAATGTATATACCACCATAATCTCAGAAGGAGAGGAGAACAACAGGGTTGAAAAAGTATTAGAAGAAATAATAGCTGAACACTCCCCAAATTTGGTAAAAGGTATAAATCTGCAGGTTCAAGAAGCTAAGCTAAAACCAAACAGGATAAACCCAAAGTAATCCACAGAGACACATCGTGGTCAAACTTCTGAAAACTAAAGACAAAGAGAAGTCTTAAAAACAGCATGAGACTTTACCTTAAGTGAAAAACAAACTCACAGGCTTCCTCATCAGAAACCATGGGTAAAGGAATGGCACAATATTTTAAAGTACTGAAATAAAAGAATTCAACCTAGAATCCTGTATCCAGTGAAAATGTATTTCAAGAAAGAAGGAGAAATCAAGGCATTTTGAGATGAAGGAAGACTAAGAGAATTTGTCACCAGCAGATCTACCCTTAAAGAATGGCTAAAGAAGTTTCTCTAATGCGAAGGGAAATGATAAAAGAAGGAATCTTGCATTGTCCGCATTGTCAGGCAGATTCTTTGCTGCTGAGCCACACCAGGGAAGCCAATCAAGATATTACCAAAACAAAAGAGGGAGTTATATAAAAGCAATAGCAAACAAAGCAAGACAAAAAATCCTCTTTAGGAACTTCCCTGGTGATACAGTGGCTGAGGATCCACCTGCCAGTGCAGGGGACGTGGGTTAGAGTCCTGGTCTGGGGAAGATTCCACATGCTGCAGAGTAACTAAGCAGTTCTCCACAACTACTGAGCCTACATGCTGTAACTAGAGAGTAGCCCCACTGGCTGTAGTTAGAGAAAGACCAAGTGCAACAATGAAGACCCAGGGCAGCCAAATAAAAATAAATATAATTTTTAAAAAACCTTTGGAACTTTCACTAACGACTGTGGCGTGAGGTTTTTCAGCAAGTGAAGAATGTGAAAGTGTTAGCCATAACCCGCCAGGCTCCTCTGTCCATGAGATTCTCCAGGCAAGAATACTGGGGTGGGTGGCCATTCCCTTCTCCAGGGCATCTTCTCGACCCAGGAATTGAACCCAGGTCTCCTACATCACAGGCAGATTCTTTACCATCTGAGCTACCTCCAGCAAGCCTTCCCAGGAAAGGTTTTACAAAAACTGTTAAAAAAAAAATTTTTTTTTTAACCATCTGAAGGCATTGGAAAGTGGCTGAAACAGGTAGAAATGGCAGGGGAATTTATTCTTAAAAGATGACTGTAAGAGTAAGATTAGCAAGTTTGTGCCTTAATGTACCTGGGAGCATTTTCTATTCCAAGTCCAAAATCTTACTCCAGAAAATTACCGCTTCAACAGGCTGAAAGTGGCAGAAGACAGAGTTTAGAATCTTAAATCAAGAGAGTTTCAGAAGGAATGAACTTAAAATATGAGTATAAACTTTGCCCAAACCCCTGGTTAATAAACTGTGCGTGCATGGCAGTAATAGGGGGTTGGGGGTCAGGCAGTTGTCTAGAGAAACACAGGCAGAAACAAGAGAGGAATCTACATTTGAAAGATAAAACTGAACCAGGTAAGATTTGTTATTCACTGTTCTTTTGACTCTGTGTATCCTCCAACTTGTGTTCAGCTTAAACAGCAAAAAGTCGAAGGCTTCCTGGTCTAAAGAGTCAGAGGATGGGACTGAGGATTGCAGAGTACCTGGAAATGTAGTGGGAAATGCTGGAAGCGAAATAACCACAGAAAGGGTAGGTAACCAAATATGAGTATAAATTCTATCCACATCCTCGGCTGACCGCTAACCTATGCATGTATGAGAGAGACCCCAAGGGCCTCAAAGAAAAAGAAGGCAGATGTGAGAGAGGAATATGTTCTCAAAAGCCAGAACTGCATCAGGCACAGTATGTGTCTTTGCAGCTCTTTTTTTTGACAGTCACAGAAAAGCGTTCATTTCCCAGGTGGCACTAGTGGTAAAGAGTCTTCCTGCCAATGTGCAAACTTAAAGAGACGTGGGTTCGATCCCTGGGTCAGGAAGATCCCCTGGAGGAGGGCATGGCAACCCACCCCAGTATTCTTGCCTAGAGAATCCCATGGACAGAGGAGCCTGGCTGGCTACAGGCCATAGGGTCACAAAGAGTTGGACATGACTGAAGGGACTCAGCACTCACATGCATAGTACGCAGCACAGAGGAGATGCTGGAGCCCCATGCAAGGCAGCCTGGGTGGTATGTGTGATTGGGGTCAGGGGACAGCAGGTGGGAACCTCATCGATCATGGCTGGGTAGTCTCTGGTCCAGGAGAATCTGACTGGGCTTGTTTGTGTGGAGCCTGGGGACGTGAGCCTTGACAAGCAGACTTTCTCCTGGACAAAACAAAGGACAGTGAGAACTAGGACAACTTTTGTTACTTGTGACTGTAAGTGTTTCCAACTCATGAACAGCGCAGGTGACATAAAGCTGAAGCCATAATGGCCTGTGATATCTGCCAGAGCTGGGCCTGGCAGATCAGCTGGGAGCAAGGAAACCTCAGAGAGAATGAGACCCTAAATCTGAGTGTAAACTCTTCCTGAACTTTTGGCTTAACTACATAGGATATGTACATAAGAAATACACACCCAGGAGCAAGGCAGCCAGCTGATGAGTCTGAGCAGAGATTTCAGCCGCTGCCCTCTACAGAGGAGATAAAGTTCACAGCTAGGATTCAGGCAAGTCAAGGAGTTAACAGAACAAAATCCAACAACCATCAGATGAATGTGACAGAATGCAGTCTCCATAACGTATCATTCATAATGTTCAGTTTTCACCCCCAAATTACCAAATATGTAAAGACACCGGAAAGTGTAGCCCACATTCAGGACAAAAGACAGTTTATGAGCCCTTGCTGAAATTGGTTTAGATGCTACATTTAGTACATTAAGATTTTAAAGCAGCTGTTACAATCATTGTTAAAGAATTAAAAGCAGCATGAGTTCAGTGAGTGAACAGAATGGGGATGTCAACAGAGACATTAAAATTATAAAAGAAAAGCCAAATGAAATTACAAAGCTAAAAGTACAATAACTGAAACAACAAAAAAAAATTATTGAATAGGCTCAACAGAAAATTGGAGATGACAGAATAAGAAATCAATAAAGTTGACAGAAGATGAACAGAAAGTATCCAACCTAAAGAGCAGAAAGAAAAGCAAGTAAGAAAAAGACAGATCCCCAGAGGCCTATAGAACAGTATCAAGCAGTCCAACATAACATGAAATTTCAATCTCAAAAGTAAGGAGACAGAGAGAAGATACAAGAGAAAAATTACTAACTCCTCATATCTGGCAAAATATGAGTAATAACTTGTAAAAAAAAAAAAAATCTGGTAAAGGGACCTCCCTTGTGGTCCAGTGGTTAAGAATCTGCCTTCCAATGCAGGAAACATGGGTTCAATCCCTGGTTAGGGAACTAAGATCCCACATGCCGCAGAGCAACTAAACCCATACGCGGCAATGAAAAGCCAGCACAGCCAAAGTTTAAAAACAAAAAGAAAAATCCGGTGAAGCTCCACAGTCTCCAAGCTGAACAAATGCAAAGAATACCATGCTCGGGCACAGACACTCACACTGCAGAAAGTCAATGATAAATAGGAAAAATTGAAAGCAGCAAAAGAAAAATAAGAAAAACAAGGGTAAATGACTTTCAGGTTCAGCTCTGATGTGTGAAATGCTTGGAACTCATCACTTCCATCTTTACAACAAGAAAAAGTTAAAGCAACTAATACTTAATGATCTTTCTTGGACTCATCAGAGAATTGAGTTTGCAGAGAAAACTGGCTCCCCTAAATCCGTAGAGATAGGGGAATCCAGAGAGTACAGCGAGATCTGCTTACCTGGAGCTGAAGCCAGTGAAGTCATAAACTTAAACAATAATTTTGACAAATTGCTGGAGGCTGAGTGTGGGGGCCACAGTCTCCGGAGAGGGCCCTACCTTTTCATTATTATCTCTGGAAACTCCACCAGATTCTCATGGTAAAGAGCCAAGAAAAATCCCTATATGGCTCTGGCAAGAGTAGGGATGGAGTGAACATTGTGAAATTTGCCCAGAGTATTTTCCGTAACAAGGCCCATTCTCCAGGGGAAAAGGCTTTACCAGAGCCTATCCCACCTGGTATAAAGAAAGAGCATTTCTTCCACTTCAGCCCGTTAGACTTCTTACCTCATTCAAGGGTGGAGGAAGAGAGAACTAAGAAATACTTGTGAAAATCACAGCCTAAAAACACGGACCCACAAAGGACTAAGATTTAGTCATAAGATTATAAAATGTTTTCCCTCCTCTACACACTATCACATATCAATGGGGACCAGTACAATAAGAGTGGATTATAGCTGAAAGATGCAAACTCTCTCCGAGGAAGCATAGTTATGATACTTGAAGTCAAAAGAGGAGATATAAACAAGAACACTAGAAAAATTTCAAGACTCTGGCTCCTGCAGCCACAGCAAACATCAAACACAGCCAACCTTCTAGTTTGATTAATATAAAGCCTCACATTAAAAACTTACCTGCCTCAATTCTTATTACGTCCAGCATCCAAACAATAATTACAAGGCATGCTAAAAAGTAAAAAAAAAAAAAAATTAGCACACACACACACACACACACACTGACTCTGAAGAGACAAAACAAGCATCAACATCAGATTCAGATTTTTTTTCCTCTTAAGAAAAAATTATAGGAAACTTTCCAAAGGCTTCAGGTCCTATGTTGAGATATTCTCAAGAATCATCTGTAATACTCCTACACTCTTATAGAGGATCATTATTCACACTTTTTTATTTTTGTATTTAAAATATCCCCATTTTGGTGTTAAGTAATTTGACATTAAGTATACTGTTGTCCCTCTTCACTTTCTGTGATTAAAGTGGTATCATCTGCATATCTGAGGTTGTTGATATTTCTTCTGGAAATCTTGATTCCAGCTTGTGACTCATCTAGCGCAGCATTTCACATGATGTACTCTGCATATAAAGTCTTTCACTTTATATAAAGTCCTTCACTTTATGTAAAGTGTTTCACTTTATATAAAGTCTTTTACTTTATAATAAGTCTTTCACTTTACATGCAGACTATATTATGCAAAATGCTGGGCTGGATGAAACACAAGCTGGAATCAAGATTGCCAGAAGAAATAACAATTTCAGATATGCAGATGATACCACTTTAATCACAGAAAGTGAAGAGGGACAACAGTATACTTAATGTCAAATTACTTAACACCAAAATGGGGATATTTTAAATACAAAAATAAAAAAGTGTGAATAATGATCCTCTATAAGAGTATAGGAGTATTACAGATGATACCACTTTCATGGAGGAAAGTGAAGAGGAACTAAAGAGCCTCTTGATGAAGGTGAAAGAGGAGAATGAAAAAGCTGGCTTAAAACCACATTAAAAAAACTAAGGTCATGGCGTCTGGTCCTATCACTTCATGGCAAATAGATAGGGGAAATGTGGAAACCATGTCAGGCTTCATTTTCTTGGGTTCCAAAATCACTGCGGACAATGACTGCAGCCATGAAATTAAAAGGTGCTTGCTCTTTGGAAGAATAGCTATGACAAACCTAGATAGCATATTAAAAAGCAGAGACATCACTTTGCCCACAAAGGTCCATATATTCAAAGCTATGGTTTTTCCAGTTGTCATGTGTGGATGTGAAAGCTGGACCATAAAGAAGGTTGACCACCAAAGAACTGATGCTTTCCAACTGTAGTGCTAGAGAACACTCTTGAGAGTCCCTTGGACAGCAAAGAGATCAAACCAGTCCATCCTAAAGGAAATCAACTCTGAATATTCATTGGAAGGACTGGTGCTGAAGTGAAGCTCCAATACTTTGGCCACCTGATGCGAAGAGCTGACTCACTAGAGAAGACCTTGATGTTGGGAAAGATTGAAGGCAGGAGGAGAAGGGGACGACAGAGGATGAGATGGTTGGATGGCATCACTGACACAATGGACATGAGTTTGAGCAAAATCAGGGAGAGAGTGAAGGATAAGGAAGCCTGGAGTGCTGCAGTTCATAGGGTTGCAAAGAGTCGGACATGACTCAGCGACTGAAAAACAACATACTGTTATATGTTCAGCATAAGGATAACCACTAGAGAAACACACACACACACACAAAAAAGCAAAATGATACATCTTAATAAGCCAGTGGGAAAATTAAAATTTGGACCAAGAAATATCTGATTTAAAAAAGAAGGCACAAAAGGAAGAACTAGAAAAAAGATCAGATAAGACAAATAGAAAACAAAAAGCAAAGTGGCAAATCAAATCCAACTTTATCAAGCATCATGCTAAATATAAATGGACTAAGCATATTAATCAAAAGGTAGAACTAGTGTGTTAAAAAATTAAAAACAACAAAAACCAAGAGCCAACTGTAAGGCTATGTATGTCACACTTAAAATTCAGAGACACAAATAGAGTAAAGTTAAAATAATGGGAAAAGATATCTCATGAGAGTTCTAATCAAAAGAAAACTGGAGTGGCCATATTAATATCAGACAAGAATGATTTCAAGATCAAGAGTATTATTATCAACAAAGAAAGACATTTCTATCTGCATATAGAGATTATGTAAGTTAGACCATTTCTTAGCAGAGAGTCAAAAGAACCGTGTAAAGTTGACACATTAAATAACAAAAGTGAGAATTCCCTGGCAGTCCAGTGGTTAGGACTGGGTGCTTTCACTGCTGAGGTCCCAGGTTCAATTCCTGGTTGAGGAACTAAGATCCCAGAAACTGGGTGGCATGGCCAAAAGCAAATGAAAGATAACAGAAGTATAAATAAATGTAAAAAAAGTAAAACACATTAAAATGTGATAAAAATGATTGGCTGGTAGAGAAGAAGAAGAAAAGGTGGGGCATATAGAATATACTTGCTTTACTCACAGGTATGAGTTAGAATATATTGTCTTAGGACCTAGAGGGCTAAATATATTCTATAAAGTTATAAAGAAACTCACCGGGACAAACGTTTTACATTTCCAAATTATCAGATAAAACTCCTACCTACAATAAGCAAAGACAAATCATGTAGTAGAAGATATTTTAAAGGCAATGAAGACAGAAAACCCAGGATTAATAGAGATGTCAAGGTTAGGCCAACCACAACTGTAACATCAATCAATATTAGGGATGAAACTCACCTATTAAAGTGGACAGTAATGCTGTATCACAAGGCAAAACATAACATTTTCTCTATCAAAAGATAAACCCAGAACAAAGTAGTCAGAATTTATTTTAAAATGATTTTCAAAATCAGACATAGATAAAAGAATATCAGGCCAATCAAAAGAAAGAACTCATAACCTCAAATATCACAAAAGATTGAAGTTAGGGCAAAAAAAAAAAAAAGAAAGGAGAAAATAAAGACCTATTATTAATGATAGATGATGCAATCTACAGTGAAAAGGTAATAATTTAAAATATCTATATAGCAAATAATTTTGTCAATATTCATAAAGGAAGAACTATAGAACTACAAAGAGAAATAGAAACGCATTAAAAGTTGGAAAACTTACCTTTTCTCTTTTAGATTCTAACAGATCAAATGGATTAAAAATAAGTGAAGATATGGACTTCCCTGCTGGTCTAGTGATTAAGAATCCACCTGCCAATGCAGGAGACACAAGTTCGATCCCTGGTCTGGGAAGATTCCACGTGGTAACTAAACCTGTTAACCACAACTACTGACGCTGGTGTGCACCTCGGGCTGGTGCCCTGCAGCAAGAGAAGCCGCCACATGAGAAGCCTGTGCGCTGCAACCAGAGTAGTCCCCACTCACTGCAACCAGAGAAAGCCTGCAAGCAGCAACCAAGACCCACTACAGTCAGAATAAACCAATTAACAAATACATATTTTTAAAAAGTGAAGATATACAAGTCTACCTGAGAAGAGACATTAGTCTTATTTTTCAAATGACCATGGAGCATTCACACAAACTAACTATATATTAAACCACAAGGGAAATCTCAATAAATACTAAAATATATAAGTGATAAAATCTCTAATCATAACACAAAATAAAGTATATGACAAAAGAAAACAAAGCAAGCAAAATAATCTTCCACTTAGAAATTTTAAAACTATGTTTCAGATAAGTCTTAGAGCAAAGAGGAAATTAGAGCTGAAACTAAATAAAACAATGAGTGTGAAAATATCACATTTTAGGACCAAAATTCATAACCTAAAATATGTAAAAACTAATTAATAAACTTTCTGCCTCAGTAAGTTAGATAAAGAACAATAAAATAAAGCAAAAGGAAGAAAGATAATGTAGAAATTAAAACAGGAAAAGGAAAACAATACATAAATAATGGTTTCTTTTTAAAAATCAACAAAATAGAGAAATAGCTAAACTAATTGTGAAAAGAAGAGAAAGTACACATTTAAAATAAGAAATGAAAGAGGAGAAATAGTCACAGTTACAGAGGAAACTAAAATAATAATAAAAAATTATTTTTCTTAATTATATGCAAATAAATCTGAATTTCTAGATAAAGTGGACTGTTCTCCAAGAAGATGAAATTGATCTTAGGAGAGAAAATAAATATAAGCAGATCAATCATCACAGAAGGAATAGGAATTTGTCCAAGAGCTTCTTGCTAACTATCATCTCTCTCCACTGTTAAAAAATAAAATTCGAGTGAATAAATTTTAAAGATCTTATTGACTTTATTCAACAATTCGTGAGTTGGACAACATTCAACCAAGCAGATAGAAAGAAGCTCCAAGCAGATAGAAAGAAACTCCAAGCTCCTGTATAAAGACTATAGGCAGAAGGGAGCAGGAACAAGGAAATTATTCTAGGCAAAATATGAGATTGGTTATTTCAAGATTGCTTTCCTTTAGGGCAGAGCAGGGGTCTATTGGACAGATGACCTCCCAGTACTGGTCAGGTGATTTCTGAGTAGTTTAAGATTCCATTTCTGGAAAAAATGTTGTAACTAAGTCTTGGTTTGGTGGCATGGGGCTTGGCGTAAGTAACCCCATTCTGGGCCTGTTGTTTTGTTTCTAATACTCATAACCCTCAAAGAACCAGGCTCAAAGATTTTTACAGGCAATTCTACCAAACCTCTAAGAAGCAGATGACTCCAATACAATTTCTAATGTCTCAGTGCATAGACAAGAAGAAAATCTTAAATTCTTTGTGTAAAGCTAGCAAACTCAAGCCTGACAACTATAGCACAAAACCAAAACTACAGACTAAATTTACTTATAAACACTGATACAAAAATCATAAATAAAATATTAGAAACAGATCTGCAAATGTTGAAAGAGTAATCTTTTAACCAACTGGAATTTATTTGGGGAATGCAAGGATAGTTCAGTAAAGATATTCAATATTAAAGCAATACCCCCAAAAGAAAAGTAATATGATTATGATTCATCCATTTATAAACCTCCATTCTTAATAAAGATTTTGAATAGATAAAAAATTACAGATTAACTTTTTACCATGATTTTAAAAAAGTATCTGTCTCACCCAAATTATCATAAAGTTTATGGAGGAAAAAAACCTAAAAATGTTCTATTAAAGTCAGGAGCAAGCCAGAAAGTTCCATCATGTTTTCTGCTATTTAACAATATTTAGAGATATGAGCTGAGGCCAATATATTAGCAGAAGAAATGAGGAAAGAGAAAGTAAAATTACTTGCAAGAGGTATTTTATACCTGCTGCTGCTGCTGCTAAGTCACTTCAGTCGTGTCCAACTCTGTGTAACCCCACAGATGGCAGCCCACCAGGCTCCTCCATTCCTGGGATTCTCCAGGCAAGAACACTGGAGTGGGTTGCCATTTCCTTCTCCATTTTATACCTAGGAAACCTCAAAGAATGATCTAAAAACTAGATCAATCACAGAAATCAGTAAGGTAGATAGAAAACCATTAAAATAAAGTAACAGTCTTCAAAGGTACAAATAATATCCAGTTAGAAGATATAATGAAAGAAAAGATCTCAATTACAATAACAAAAACGATGAATTAAATAAGCCAAATACAAAATGTACAAGAACTACAGAAAACTTGGAAATACTATTGAGATCCCTCCAAAGAAGACTTAGACATATGGCAAGGTATATTATGTCCCTGAGGAGGAAGTTAACCTCATAAAGATACCAATTGTTGTTCAGTCGCTCAGTCATGCCCAACTCTGCGACCTCATGAAGTATAGCACATCAGGTCTCCCTGTCCCTCACTGTCTCCCAGAGCTTGCTCAAACTCATGTCCATTGAGTCGATGATGCCATCCAACCTTCTCATCCTCTGTCACCTCCTTCTACTCCTGCCTTCAATCTTTCCCAGCATCACAGTCTTTTCCAATGAGTCAGTTCTTCACATCAGGTGGCCAAAGTATTGGAGTTTCAGCTTCAGCATCAGTCCTTCCAGTGAATATTCAGGACTGATTTCCTTTAGAATTGACTGGTTTGATCTCCTTGCTATCCAAGGGATTCTCAAGAGTCTTATCCAGCACCACAGTTGGAAAGCATCAATTCTTTGTCTCTCAACCTTCTTTCTGGTCCAACTCCCACATCTGTACAAAAAAACCATAACTTTGACTATACAGACCTTTGTGGGCAAAGTGATGTCTCTGCTTTTTAATGTGCTGTCTAGGTTTATAATAGCTTTTCTTCCAAGGAGCAAGCATCTTTTAATCTCATGGCTGCAGTCACTGTTCGCAGTGATTTTGGAGCCCTAGAAGAAACAAATTACCCCTAAGTTAATTTACATATTTACTATGATCCCAGTAAAAATGCCAACATGATTTTTTTCTAAACTAGATAAACTGATTCTAGTCACATAGAAAAACAAAAAGTTATTGAAAGCCAGAGAAATCTATAAAAAGAAAAGTGAAATTGGGGAAACTTGTCCCACAGATACCAAACATATTTAGAAGTTCTATATTTAGAACTGTGCAGCATTGGTGTGAGAATCAATCCACTTTAGTGTCCCTTTGAACACACTTCTTCTTCATCCTTCCCCCTCTTAGTAAAGCACCTCTATTTACTCTGCTGTTCATTTTGAAGCCTAAAGATTTTCTTTGACATGTTCAGCAATATGTGAGCCATGAACTTCCAAATGTTCAAGCCAGTTTAAGAAAATGCAGAGGAACGAGAGGTCAAATTGCCAACATCTGCTGGATCATCAAAACACAAGAGAGTTTCAGAAAAACATCTACTTCTGCTTTACTGACTATGCCAAAGCCTTTGACTGTGTGGATCACAACAAACTGTGGAAAATTCTGAAAGAGAAGTGAATACCAGACCACCTGATATGCCTCTTGAGAAACCTGTATGCAGGTCAGGAAGCAACAGTTAGAACTGGACATGGAACAACAGACTGGTTCCAAATAGGAAAAGGAGTACGTCAAGGCTGTATATTGTCACCCTGCTTATTTAACTTATATGCAGAGTACATCATGAGAAATGCTGGACTGGAGGAAGCACAGCACAAGCAGGAATCAAGATTGCCACGAGAAATATCAATAACCTCAGATATGCAGATGACATATGGCAGAAAGTGAAGAAGAACTAAAGAGCCTCTTGATGAAAGTGAAAGAGGAGAGTGAAAAAGTTGGCTTAAAACTCAACATTCAGAAAATTAAGATCATGGCATCTGGTCCCATCACTTCATGGCAAATAGATGGGGAAACAGTGGAAACAGTGAGAGACTTTATTTTTCTGGGCTCCAAAATCACTGCAGATGGTGATTGCAGCCATGAAATTTAAAGATGCTTACTCCTTGGAAGGAAAGTTATGACCAACCCAGACAGCATATTAGAGAGCAGAGACATTACTTTGCCAACAAAGGTCCATCTAGTCAAGGCTATGGTTTTTCCAGTGTATGGACGTGAGAGTTGGACTATAAAGAGGGCTAAGCACCAAAGAATTGATGCTTTTGAACTGTGGTGTTGGAGAAGACTCTTGAGAGTCCCTTGAACTGCAAGGAGATCCAACCAGTCCATCCTAAAGGAGATCAGTCCTGGGTGTTCATTGGAAGGACTGATATTGAAGCTGAAACTCCAATACTTTGTCCACCTGATGCAAAGAGCTGACTCATTTGAAGAGACCCTGATGCTGGGAAATATTGAGGCAGGAGGAGAAGGGGATGACAGAGGATGAGATGGTTGGATGGCATCACCAACTCAATGGACATGAGTTTGGGTAGGCTCTGGGAGTTGGTGATGGACAGGGAAGCCTGGTGTGCTGCAATTCATGGGGTCACAAAGAGTCGGACATGACTGAGCGACTGAACTGAACTCTTTATCCCTCACCATACATTTCATTACTATGTACTGTGCCAATTTTCTACTTGCAAATTCTACCTCTAAAAGTTGCCCATATCTCCCCAAATCACCCCCAACTATTACAACATCCTCATTCACCTGGACCTTTGCAGAAGTCTCCCCTCTTCCACTCTCATCTACTTCCCAGCCATTCTTCATGAAGTCAGAGGTGTCTCTAAAGGATGGATCTGATCACACCGCTGTCCTGTTTCAAATACTTCAGTTGCACTTAAGATAAAATTCAAAATAGCTGACAGCACTGTAAAGCCCATGTGCTAAGCCCTGTCTTCCTCCCCAGCCTCATCACTGGCCACATGCCTGCTTGCTGCCTGAGCTCCGAACACTATCTCATTTAGCTCCCTTAACTTGTCAAGCCCTTTCACCACCTCCAGCCAAGTGATTCACTTTGCCTGAAGTGTTCTCCACAAGGCTAACCACTTGATCATCTTTCTTCTTTTTCAAAAAATAAACTTTTAATTTTGATTCACATGCAGTTGTAAGAAATAACACAGAGCGGGGTGAGAGGAAGGGGATATGTATATACTTATGGTTGATTCATATTGTTGTATGGCAGAAATGAACACAACATTGTAAAGCAATTATTCTCCAATTAAGAAAAAAGAAATAATACAGAGATACTCCTTTACCCTTCACCTAGTTTCCCCCAATGATAACACCTTGCACAACATCACAACCAGCAAACTGATCCGTACCCAATTCGTTAACACTGAGATCTCACCAGTTCACATGGAAGCCTGTGTGTGCGTTTTGTTGTTGCTGTTTTAGTTGCTAAGTCGCGTTCAGCTCTTTGAAATGTTCTTAGCAGTGAGCAGTTTTTCTGTCTAGGCACTCTGCCCTCTGCTCTGTCTCCAGTGAAAGTGGGAGGGGAGCTAGCATTTCAGAAAGACTATAATGTAGGGGCTATCCTGACACAACAGAAAGGAAAGATGAGATAGCATTGGTTTTGCTCCACGGACTTGGGGAGAAGGAAGAGTGTGGAACCTGCAGAAGTGTGTGGAAACATGTGTGTCTCAGCTTCCTTTCCTGGGCAAAGTC
The DNA here is from genome assembly GCF_033118175.1 of Dama dama. Lineage (NCBI taxonomy): Eukaryota > Metazoa > Chordata > Mammalia > Artiodactyla > Cervidae > Dama > Dama dama. The sequence goes on along the minus strand of NC_083695.1, from coordinate 13,876,878 downwards.
CCAGAGTGGGGAAGTAGGCTCCAGCAGAAAGCAGAGGGGATGTGCCCAGGGTCCCATTTGGGACTCTGAGAGAAGAGGTCCTTGTTCGGCTTGGACAGCTGTGCCAGTTCGTGCTCATGCTCAGTTACTTAGTCATGTAGGACTTTTTGTGATCCCGTGGACTATAGCCCGACAGGCTCCTCTGTCCATGGGGATTCTCCAGGCAAGAATACTGGAGTGGGTTGCCATGCCCTCCTGTAGGGGAATATCCCAACCCAGAGATGGAACCCATCTTGAGGCCTTGGGAGCACACAGATGGCAAGCTGCCACCCCAGTTAGGACAGTTTTATTAGCCTGTGCCATTCATGAACATTATTCACTCCAAGTGCAAAGCTTCCAATCGAAGTTATCTGTAAGCCTCTTGCCTCTATTCCCACAACTGTGCCATTGTGTGATGTATTATGCCCTTGAAGGAAGTTCTATTCATAACAGTGAGTCCTCTTAAAAAATTTGGCAGTAGGCATTTACCTCACAGGCTACTTCCCAAAGATAACTATTTTGGTCATTGTGCCTTGTCCAGGAGTGTGGTTGGGCTTTAACTAAATAATTAATCCATATTTTTAAAGGCACTCATATGCCAGGGACTGTGTCAACTCGTGATCCAAAAGAATAGCCCTGCACCTCCTATAGTTTTAGTCAAAGTTATTTTGGCTGCCAGTCATGGAAACTCACTCAAATTAGCTTAAATGAAAAAGAGGGAATTGAGTGAAAAGATGCAAGAATATGCACGGAACCAAGTGCAAGATGCTGGGCTTTACATAGGACTGGAACCAGCATTTGGAGAGCAGAAAAAGTTCCTTTCTGTTTCTTTTTGGAAGTTTTAGCCCCTCATCTCTGCTTCTCTCTAAACATCTACCTGATTTTTCTCTCCAAAACTCCATTTCTTTCCTACTAGAAGAACAAGGTTCATTCAGTCCTTTCAATGTTCTCTCATTTCTGTTCTACTAACCACTAGGAATCCTTGTGATCCAATTGCAAATTCCAAGGAAAGAGAAGATGGGCTCTCCTCTGGCTGGGATTGGTGGGTGCCATTGGCCTTTAGGGAGAGGCTATCCCATCAGCTGAGGCTGGGTCAAGGAAACAGAACCTTTCCTGTATGCAGGGATGAAGGGTTGATTACAGGGACTTGGAGGATCACAGAGCCACTGGAGAGAATGGAGGATGGCCAGTTAGATAAACAACTGCTATAATCTCATCCTGCACAGGCAAGCAGTGATTTTTAAGAACTCATCCCCAAACCTTTGTGAATCTCATGAAATCTGGGCTCTGTTCCCCGCTTCACCTCTGTCTGCTGAAATCCCAGTTCCTTTCACCACCAGGTCCAATGCCATCTTCTTTTAATTGGAACCTGCCTGCTCCCCCGCTGCCTTGGGAGTATCATATTATTCAGCACTCTCTGTCTTGAATGAGCTGTTCACCTGCATTTCCCCACACAGAGTGGACCACAGTGGTAGGTGGCACAGGAGCCACTGTCTCACTCATCCTTGTATTCCCCACTGACTTAAGTAGGTTCTTGCATGGTAAGCATTTGTTGAATTTCAAAATGCCTGAAATCAACAACAGTAACAAGCAACCCAATTTAAAAATGGGCAAAGGACTTGAAAAGGCATTTCTCCAAAGAAGAAATACATGTGTTTCAGTAAACACATGAAAAGATGCTCAACATTATTAGACATCAGGGAAATGCAAATCAAAACCACAAAGAAATATCATCTCACACCCTTTAGGATGGCTTTGATCGAAAAAAAAAAAAAAAAAACCCTGGAAAAAAGTAGTGTTGGAGATGATGTGGAGAAACTGGAACCCTTGTATGTTGGTAGGATGTAAAATATTGCAGTTTCTTTGGAAAACAGTATGAAGATTCTTCAAAATATTAAGCATAGAACTACCTTATGAGCTAGTAATTCCATTCCTAGCTATATACCTCAAAAAATTGTAAGCAAGAACTCAAACAGATATTTGTATACCTTTGTTCATGACAGCATTATTCACAATAGTCAAAAGGTAAGAGCTACTCTCATGTCCATTGACAGGTGAATAGATAAACAAAATGTGGTGTTGATACATACTTACAATGGAATATTATTCAGCCATAAAATGGAAAGGAATTCTGACACATGCTACCCTGAGGACATTACACTATGTGATATAAAGCCAGTCATAAAAAGACAAATATAAATACATGAAATACCTAGAGTAGTCATATGTATAGAGACAAAATGTAGAATGGTTGCTGCCAGAATTTGGGAGGTAGAGGGAATGGGACATTAGTATTTAATGGATACAGTTTCAGTTTGGGATGATGAGAACGTTCTGGGAATAGACAGTGGTGATGGTTTCAGAACAATATGGATGGATGTCTTAATGCCTCTAAATTATATACTTACAAGTGATTAAAATACAAGTGATTATACACTTAAAAGTGATTAAAATCTGACTCTGAATTTCAGGCTTTTTCTGCTGCTTCTCTCAACATCAATTAATTACCTTTTGGTAAGTGTAAAAAACATCCACAAGCTAGAGCCTCACATGTGTCTTTGCCAGAAGGGTTCCTGTGAACCTACATGACCCCCCTGTTATCAGTGAGTGGCACACAGGGGCACATATTCCCCCCCAGGGAGCTTTTTTTTTTTTTCAGGTGTTCCTGGGGTTGCCAACTTTTATGGACTGAATGTTTGAGTCCCCCCAAAATTCATATGTTCATGCCCTAATGTGCAGTGTGGCTATATCTGGAGATGGGACCTCCTAGTAAGAAATTAAGGTTAAATGAGGCCAAAAGGGTGGGGCCCTAGTCCAAAGGATTAATGCCCTCATAAGAACACCACTGTCTTGCTCCTTCACTTTCTCAGCACGTGCACAAAGAATAGGTCATATGAGCTCATGGTGAAATGGCAGCTGCCTCCAAACCAAGAGAAGAAGCCTCAAAATGAACCCATCTTGATCTTGGACTTCCTGGCTCTAGAACTGTGAGAAATAAATGTCTGTTGATGAAGCCCCTTGGTCTACAGTACTTTGCCATGGCAGCCTCATCTATTAATAAAAGCAATATGACCAAAAAGGACATTCCTTTGTCCAGTACTCCTGGAAAACACACCAAAGATAATTTCATGAGAAAAGATTTCTCTTGGCCTCTCTCTTGATGACCTCTACTCTTCTTGTAGGGAGATTACCTCTAGTGCTGGCCGAGACTTCAGGCTCAGGCATCACAACACCAAAGCCCTCCTCCAGCAGAAAGACAAACATCTAGATGCCTGAACTTTGATCTAGGCAATTCTGCCTCTCCTAATTACCTCATCTCTGCCCCATCTGAAGATTTTTGGCCTGCCAGCACAACCTTGGCTGAGAAGCACCAGGCTTGGCTGCTGCCAGCTTGGCTCTCATATCAATGGCAGCATCTCCAGTCCAGTAGATGCCACTCAACACCCACGTGCTACGAGCAGAGTCTGGGCGGCCTTAGCTGTCATCTGCACGTCCTAGAGTTCCTCAACATGGAGTTCTCCCTTGAGACTCAGACGTGGGTGTTATTGTCTGGATCTTAAAGGAAAATCTTTCAGTCTTTCACTATTGAGTACGAAGTTAGCCATGGGCTTTTCACATATGACCATTATTATGTTGAAATAGTTTCCTTATATTCTTAGTTTGTTGAGAGTTTTAAACACAAAAGGGTATTGAATTTCGTCAAGCACTTTTTCTTCATCCAGTGAGATGATCATGTGCTTTTCCCCCTTTCATTCTATTAATGTGGTATATTGATTGACTTTTGGATGTTCAACAGTTTCTGCACTCCAGGAAGCAATTCCATTTCATTTTAGGGTATAATCCTTTCAATGTGTTGTTGAACTCTGATTGCTAGTGTTGAAACTGCCCCAACTTTTACAGAGGAGGAAATTAAACTCTGAAGAGGTGAGACAATTTCTCCATAGCTACTCATTTAGTAGGTGTTTAGAGTTGGGGTTTAAACCTCAGCCTGTTTGATTCCAGAATCCATGACATATTCACTATGCCAGACTGCCTCTTCTTATTCCATAGCAAGGTCAAGAAGGGAAAATGTGGGCTACATAACATGAGCTCTGTAACTTCACACACAAAAGAGATTTAGCCATTGCTAAACCTGTTTGTACATCTGTAATTTGTGAATGATGATGTACACTTTCCAGACTTGTTTTCAATGCTTAGATGAAGATAACAGATGTAACACTCCCAGAACAGCCTGAGCTTTTTATTAATGATAGCATGGATGGCCTTCTGCCCCCTAGTTTGGTCTCCTGTCTTAAACACAGCTTGCTCCCCAACCTTAAACAGAGGCTTCATCTGCAGCCTTTGGCCAAATTACTGATTTTGTTTCTTTGCTATAAATATTCTAGAAGCATTAAAACCATCAGTGAGTTGTCCTATGACTTTATGTTTCTGGCCACAAGGACTTTTCATTCCCCTTGTGACTCATCTGTTCCTTTGTGCAGCTTGCTTCTAAATACCTTGGGACATTGACATTTCAAATATCCTTGTCTTTTAGCTCTTCTTCAGTGGCCTCGACTCATGTCCTGAATTCTTTTTCTTCCTTTTCCTCTTTTTTTAGGAAGTGACCAGAGCATTGCTGGTGGAGATATCTAGCAGTTTTTAGAGTGTTTTCTCCCATTTTTCACAGTAGCTCCAGGCATGTCATTTTTGGACCCATCATGCAGACAGAGTAACTAGGATTTGTAGTGGTGATGAAATTTTTCCACATGCCCTACAGGAAAAAGGAAGAAGATAGCAGGAAATCCACAAATTCTACTCTTGGTTTGGGCTACACATTCTTCCACTTAGCAGGAATTTTCCCCTTTCCTTGGAAATAAGGAGCATAAAGCATGAATCCTGAGAATGCCCTCACAGTTTGTCTTGGGGAGGGAGCTGTGTGCTGACCACAGGGAGCAAGTTATAACATATTCTACTAGGGCTGCAGTCAGAACTGCTGTTAAACTGCGCTTTTTATGCAGTAACCTCATAGAAAACTGAACTCTGAGAGCTGAAGTTTACTTATGCTTTCCACCCCGAAAGGCCCAAAGCCCTCACGAAAGCTATAAATACCAGAATCCCTTTATCTTTGAACTACAGCTAGTTCTAGGTCTTGCTTAAATAGCCCGAAGCTGGTACACACAGTGCATGTGTGTATGGTGAAAGAGGCCTTTATGAGTTTGCCTCTGCTGGAGGCTGAAGAGAAGGGTGAGTGGAATGTTCTGGAATGTCTGGCAAACAACAGAGGCAGATTTGGGGGTTAAGCTGCTTAGTAGGCCCCGGGGGGCTCAGTTCTAATCCCCGCCATGTGTGGGTTTGCAGGCTGCCTGGCTCACTCAACCTCCACACCGTCTCCACTCGGGAAGTGTGGTGTTGGGGAGGGGCCCGCTTTGTGGGTGTGGTGAGGGAGCACTGTGCCCCCATGATGGTTGGGCATGCACAGCCCTGGTGCTTGCCGGGCACCCTCCCAAACCTGAGTAGGCTTCCCTTCTTCCTAGACCAGGCCCCAGCCTCCTGCTTGTGTTCAAGAATGTAGATGACCCGCGGCTTGAGCAAGACTGCAGAGCCAGTACTTCTTCCCACTTACCCATCTGTCCTAATTCACTGCTCCTTCAATAGCAAATGCCACTTAGGACCTACTGTGAGCCAAACGCCGTGCTAGACTCAGCAGAGAGAACAGTAAACAGGACTCTGCCCTCCAGGCCAGACTTTCAGTCAGGAACAAACCACAGAAAAGTCAATAAATAGAAAGCAGATAACTGCGGATTGCGAAAAGCTCTTTAAATAAAAAGAAAAATAACAACCCACCCATGCCACCAACCTCACACCCACAATGACACAGAAAATAAACAATAAAACAAAACCAAAAGGTTGGGGTCAGGATCAGGGTTAGAAGTAAAGAATCTGCCTGCAATGCAGGAGACTCGATGCCTGGGTGGGTTAGATCCCCTGGAGAAGGGAATAGCAACAACTCCAGTATTCTTGCCTGGAGAATTTCATGGACAGAGGAGACTGGTGGGCCAAAGTCCATGGGATTGTAAAGAGTCAAACACAACTGAGGGACCAACACTTTCACTTGCTTTTCAAAACAAACAAACAATACACACATACACACAAAACAAGATAAATAGTTTAAAAGAGGGCCTGGTCAGAGAAGGCTCTCCAGGAGCCAGGCGGGGGTAGGGAATTCCCAGAAGGGCCCCCCTCCGTGCTCGGCGGGAGGCAGGAAGGGCTTGCAGTGTCCTGGGAGCCCCAAGGCGGCCAGTGGGGCAGGAGCTGGTGAGCAAAGGGGAAAAGGACTGGAGATACGGAGTGAGTCAGCAGGGCTGTGTCCTCACCGGACTGTGGCCCTGATAGGAAGTTGAAATTTACCACAACATCAGAGGAAGCAATAGCAGGATTTCAAGCAGTGAGAAAAGTGGCACAGTATGTGAGTGTGTGTGCTTTAAATCACTGGAGCTACTGAATTGGATTGAGGAGCAAGAGTGCACTAAACATCAGCTGGGAAGGTGCTGGAATAGTCCAGGGGAAAGAAGACGGTGGCCTCAGGTGGCGCTGTGGTAAAGAACCCGCCTGCCAATGAAGGAGACAAGAGACGCTGGTTTGATCCCTAGGATGGAAAGATCCCCTGGAGGAGGGCATGGTAACCCACTCCAGTATTCTTGTCTGGAGAATCACATGAACAGAGGAGCCTGGCAGGCTACAGTCCATAGGGTTGCAAAGAGTCAGACATGACTGAAGCAACTCAACACACCCAGAGACTAGGGAAGCAAGGGTGGAAGTGAGGGACAGAGGGCTGACTGTGGATCAATTTTACAAGTAGAACAAATAGGACTTGGTGGTGAATTGAGACGTGAGATAAAGGTGAGAATCCCAGGTGAATGCTGGGTTTTTTCTTAGGTGTGTGTGCATGCTAAGTCGCTTCTGGTCATGTAGGACTCTCTGCAACCCTGGACTATAGCCCACCAGGTTCCTCTGTCCATGGGATTCTCCAGGCAAGAATACTGGAGTGGGTTGCCATGACGTCTTCCAGGGGATCTTCCTGACTCAGGGATCAAACCCGAATCTCTTCTGTCTCCTGCATTGGCAGGCTGGTTCTTTATCACTAGTGCTACCTGGGAAGCCCTTTTTCTTAGGCAGCTGGGTCCACAAAGCTGTCTTCTGATGTGGAAAACCTCGGGGGGTAGGAATACATCTCAGCAAAGCAGAAACTGGAACAGGACAGCTTTGGGGAGGAAAGATAAAAGTCAGCAGTGTTTCTCTGGGCTGGGTGTCTCTACCCACTCCAACCCAAAGCTTCCCATTCTCCCAGGCACCTGCCTGAGGAGCTGCAGCCCAGGAAGACCTCTCCCCTCCCTCTTCACTGCCCAGTGGTGCTTGTCAGCATGCTCTGTCTCCAGGCTGAGGAGGGAACCTATTGGTAGCCAACCACGTTAGTGTCACTTCACTTGCTTCCTGACCCTCAGCTGTTAGCACACAGACGAAACCATTCTGAGATCTGGCAGTGCAGGTTGGAGAAAGAGGGGAAGAAACCCGGGCCAGGGGAGCTGATCCTGTGGAGCAGGGGTTCAGAACTCCCAGGCCACGGGCTGGTACAGATATGGACTTTGGCTGCAATGCAGGAGATGAGCCGCAGGCAGTGAGCAAAGTTTCATCTGCCACTCCCTATCGCTCACGTTACTGCCTGAACCATCTCCTCGCCTCTGCCCTCCCCCAGTCGGCGGGAAAATTGTCTTCCATGAAACTGATCCCTGGTGCCAAAAATTGGGGGGATTCCAAATTTGGGAGACCCCTTCCACTCTATAGGGGGCTCCCCTGGTAGCTCAGCTGGTAAAGAATCCACCTGCAATGTAGGAGACCCCAGGTTGATTCCTGGGTTGGGAAGATCCCCTGAAGAAGGGATAGGCTACCCTTCCCACTCCAGTATTCTTGAGCTGCTCTGGGGGCTCAGTCGGTAAAGAATTTGCCTGCAATATGGGAGACATGGGTTCAATCCCTGAGTTGGGAAGATCCACTGGAGAAGCACGTGGAACCCACTTCAGTGTTCTTGCCTGGAGGATCCCACAGACAGTGGAGCCTGGCAGGCTATAGTCCATGGGGTCACAAAGTGTCAGACAGGAATGAGTGACTAAGCATGGCACAGCCGCTCCATAGGAAAGACCCCCAAATGTGCAGCCACCAGCAGAGTCCCATGAGCCCCAAGAGGTATGGAAGAGCCTAGTCTTAGAACCAAACGATATAAACCAGTGATGGGGTAAAGTCAAGGCGCAGCATCCTTTTGGATCTGACCAATGGTCTTATTGGAAGAACGCTGGTGAGCAGTCACAAGGACAAGAGATGGGGCCCAACCCCCAAATGGAGAGGAAAGGAGGCAAGCAAGAGTTGGACAGGGAAGAAAGTCCCCACAAAGACTGAGTCAACCCAACAGAGGACAGGTATGTGGTCTCTCCCATCTCCAAAATGTGCCACACCCCCAGGCCACAATATGCCAGGCCTCTCCATCAGGCAGAACCAAGCTCCTGTTCACAGTGTGCCCACCACTCGCCAGGTGTTGAGGTAGACTGCAGCTTGGCCCCCTGCTCATCACCCCATGAGCCTCTTTCTGTATGTAGACGTGGACACAGCCTTAGAGCAGCAGTGGACTTTGCTGGGGCTCAAAGCTGGGAAGAGGTGGAATCAGGCAGAGACACGAGTCTCCCTTTAGAATCCTTAGCCTGTCCACCACAGCCCTTCACCTGGGTCGGCTTAGCTTAGGACTGGGTCAGACTCATCGTGCATGCTGAGGCCATACTTTGGGGACTGTCCCTTAGGGACAGTGACCAGGCAGCAGCAATAGCAGGCAGCCGACTACTCAACCTGCACCCCAGGCGGCTCACAGAGCCTGTCCTGTCCCTTCCTCCGTGCTCTGCAATGGGGAAGCACCAGTGACGTTTGGTCCTCCAACACCTCTGCTGTGCCAGTACTTCCGAGGGTTTGAAGGACTGATCCCCACCCCAGAACGCTTCCTTCATTCTGTTCTGCCTAGGTCCTCTGTGTCCCTTCTCACTTCTTTAGGAATCTCGTCTTCAACCCAGACTAGAGCTTCTCAAGCTGTTGTTTTTTTTTAAACCTGATAGCACATTTAAAAAATGGTGAAATTGGTATATCTAACAGGCAAACTGAGAAGGCTGTTCTGGCTTCCCCAGCCCCTGACATGTACAACCCATTCAAGACCCTCCACTGGGGTACCTCTCTTGTGGTCCAGTGGTTAAGAATTCACCTTCCAATGCAGAGGACAACAGTTCGACCCCTGACTGGGAAACTAAGATATCACATGCGCAGAGCAACTAAGCCTGCTCACCACAAAAAGAGAGCCTGTGCAGCCAAAATGAAAAAAAGAGAGAGAGAGACCCTCCACTGGGAAACCCTGACCCCCAAAACACCTAGATGGGAGCTGCTTATGGCTTTGCCTCTACCACACCTTCACCTGTCTTCCCTTCTTCTCAGCCTTATTGAGGACAGAATCCCAGAATGACCTGGCCTTCCATTCTGACATTTTCACTCTCACAGCTCTCTGATTGGAAATCATGTCCAATCTCACCCCCCCCACAAACCGCCGACACCCACCCACCCACACACACTATTCCCTTTGATTCAGAAGCCCTTTGTCGCTTTTTTTTTTTTTTTGAGATGATCATATGACATTTTAACTTTATTTTTTATACACTCTTAAGGTCTATACTCCATTTACTGTTATTACAAAGTATTAGCTATGTTCCTTGGGTTATATAGTATATCTTTGTAGCATATCTTATAACCAACAGTTTGTATCTTTCAACTACCACACCCCTATATTGGCCCTTCATAAAAGTAGTGATAATCACTAGTTTTTTCTCTTTATCTGTGATTCTGCTTCGTTTTTTGATATATTCTCCAGTTTGTTGTTGCTGTTGATTTGGATTTCACATATAAGTAATATAATACAGTATTTATCTTTCTCGGTCTGACATTTCACTTAGTATAATGCCTTCCAAGTCTATCTATATTCCTGCAAATGGCAATATATTGTTCTTTTTTGGCTGAGCAGTGTACAACATCTTCCTTATCCATTCATCTGTTGATGGACAGTTAGTCCCCCATATCATGGCAGTTGTAAATAAGCTTACCGTGAACATTGGGGTGTGTGGATCTTTTCAAATTAGTGTTTTTGTTTTGTTTTCCAAATGTATACTGAGGAGTGGAATTTCTATGTCATATAGTAGTTCTATTTTTACTTTTTGAGAAACTCCGTGCTCTTCTCACAATTTCACACATCACGGTGAGTCAATTGTACATATATGCATATCTACTTTTTTTATATTTTCTCCATACAGGTGGTTATGGAGTATTGAGTAGAGTTCCCTGTGCTGCATAGTAGGTTCTTAGTAGTTATCTCTCCAAATTTATCTTTCCCCCCTTTTTCCATTGGTAAATGTAAGGTTTTTTTTTTTTTTTTTTTTTCGCTTTATTTCTGTCTTATAAGTAAGTTCATTTGTACCACTTTTTAAAAATTTCACATATAAGCAATATTATATGATATTTATCTTTTTTTCTGTCTGACTCGCTTCACTCAGTATGACAATTCTTTCATTCTTTTTATGGCTGAGTAGTATTCCATTGTACATATTTACCACATCTTCATCCCTTCATACACTGATGGATAGCTAGGTTGCTTCCATGTCTTTGTGATTGTAAATAGCGCTGTGGTGAGCATTGGGGTGCAAGTATCTTTGCAAATTATGGTTTTCCCTGGATATATGCCCAGAAGTGGGATTGCTGGATGATATAGTAGCTCTATTTGTAGGTTTTAAAGAACCTCCATGCTGTTCTTAATAGTAGTGTACCAATTTGCTTTCTTTTTAAAATCAATTTTGATCACTTATTTGAGCAGTTCAGTTCAGTTCAGTCGCTCAGTCGTGTCCAACTCTTTGTGACCCTATGAATCACAGCACGCCAGGCCTCCCTGTCCAGCACAAACTCCTGGAGTTTACTCAAACTCATGCCCATCGAGTCGGTGATGCCATCCAGCCATCTCATCCTTTGTCGTCCCCTTCTCCTCCTGCCCCCAATCCCTCCCAGCATCAGGGTCTTTCCCAATGAGTCAACTCTTCACATGAGGTGGCCAAAATATTGGAGTTTCAGCTTCAGCATCAGTCCTTCCGATGAACACCCAGGACTGATCTCCCCTAGGATGGACTGGTTGGGTCTCCTTGCTGTCCAAGGAACTCTCAAGAGTCTTCTCCAGCACCACAGTTCAAAAGCATCAATTCTTTGGTGCTCAGCTTTCTTCACAGTCCAACTCTCACATCCATACATGACCACTGGAAAAACCATAGCCTTGACCAGACAGACCTTTGTTGGCAAAGTAATGTCTCTGCTTTTTAATATGCTATCTAGGTTAGTCATAACTTTCCTTCCAAGGAGTAAGCGTCTTTTAATTTCATGGCTGCAGTCACCATCTGCAGTGATTTTGGAGCCCGAAAAAAATAAATTATGACACTGTTTCCACTGTCTCCCCATCTATTTCCCATGAGGTGATGGGACCAGATGCCATGATCTTAGTTTTCTGAATGTTGAGCTTTAAGCCAACTTTTTCACTCTCCTCTTTCACTTTCATCAAGAAGCTCTTTAGTTCTTCTTCACTTTCTGCCATAAGGGTGGTGTCATCTGCATATCTGAGGTTATTGATATTTCTCCCGGCAATCTTGATTCCAGCTTGTGCTTCCTCCAGCCTAGGGTTTCTCATGATGTACTCTGCATATAAGTTAAACAAGTAGGGTGACAATATACAGCCTTGACGTACTCCTTTTCCTATTTGGAACCAGTCTGTTGTTCCATGTCCAGTTCTAACTGTTGCTTCCTGACCTGCATACAGGTTTCTCAAGAGGCATATCAAGTGGTCTGGTATTCCCATCTCCTTCAGAATTTTCCACAGTTTATTGTGATCCACACAGTTGAAGGCTTTGGCATAGTCAATAAAGCAGAAGTAGATGTTTTTCTGAAACTCTCTTGCTTTTTCGATGATCCAGCAGATATTGGCAATTTGATTTCTGGTTCCTCTGCCTTTTCTAAAACTAGCTTGAACATCTGGAAGTTCTCGGTTCATGTATTGCTGAAGCCTGGCTTGGAGAATTTTGAGCATTACTTTACTAGCATGTGAGATGAGTGCAATTGTGTGGTAGTTTGAGCATTCTTTGGCATTGCCTTTCTTAGGGATTGGAATGAAAACTGACCTTGTCCAGTCCTGTGGCCACTGCTGAGTTTTCCATATTCACTGGCATATTGAGTGCAGCACTTTCACAGCATCATCTTTCAGGATTTGAAATAGCTCAACTGGAATTCCATCACCTCCACTAGCTTTGTTCGTAGTGGTGCTTTCTAAGGCCCACTTGACTTCACATTCCAGGATGTCTGGCTCTAGGTGAGTGATCACACCATTTTGATTATCTGGGTCGTGAAGATCTTTTTTGTATAGTTCTTCTGTGTATTCTTGCCACCTCTTCTTAACATCTTCTGCTTCTGTTAGGTCCATACCATTTCTGTCTTTTATTGAGCCCATTTTTTGCATGAAATGTTCCCTTGGTATCTCTAATTTTCCCAAAGAGATCTCTAGTCTTTCCCATTCTGTTGTTTCCCTCTATTTCTTTGCATTGATCGCTGAGGAAGTCTTTCTTATCTCTCGGGGCTATTCTTTGGAACTCTGCATTCAAATGGAAATATCTTTCCTTTTCTCCTTTGCTTTTTGCTTCTCTTCTTTTCACAGCTATTTGTAAGGCCTCCTCAGACAACCTGGTATAAAAGTCAAATAACTTTTATTCTTGGAATTAAAGAAGTTAACTCTGATGTATTATACACCTATAGAATAGTTTGAAGCTATCATCTATTCTTTTAATAATTTATCTTACTAAAATTAATGTTCTTTTTTACAGAATTTTATTTACTAGTATATTTTTCACAGGTTTTGGAATCTAGCTTATTCTAGCCTAATACAATGATGGCAAAGTTTTCTAATTTTGTACTGTATGGAAGAGTTCGTGTATACTGATTTTAGTTGTTTTTTTTTTTTTCCTTTAGCTGTTTGGTAAACCTCAATGATGTGGTATTTTTTTTCTTTTTTTTTTTTTTATTGAAGGGTACTTGCTTTACAGAATTTTGTTGTTTTCTATCAAACCTCAACATGAATCAGCCATAGGTATACATGTATCCCCTCCTTTTTGAACCTCCCTCCCATCTCCCTCCCATCCCTCCCCTCTAGGTTGACACAGAGCCCCTGCTTGAGTTTCCTGAGCCAGACAGCAAATTCCCATTGGCTATCTATTTTACACATGGTGATGTAAGTTTCCATGTTACTCTTTCCATACATCTCGCCCTCTCTTCGCCTCTCCCCATGTCCATAATTCTATTCTCTATGTCTGTTTCTCCATTGCTGCCCTGTAATGAAGTTCTTCAGTATTATTCTTCTAGATTCCATATATATGTGTTAGAATACAATATTAATCTTTTTCTTTCTGACTCACTTCATTCTGTATAGTAGGTTCCAGGTTCATCCACCTCATCAGAACTGACTCAAATGCATTCCTTTTTATGGCTGAGTAATATTGCATTGTGTGTATGTACCACACCTTCTTTATCCATTCATCTGTTAATGGACATCTAGGTTGCTTCCATGTTCCAGCTATTGTAAATAGTGCTGCAATGGGCGATGGGATACATGTGTCTTTTTAAATTTTGGTTTCCTCAGGGTGTATCCCTAGGAGTGGGATCACTGGGTCATATGGTGCTTTTATTCCTAACTTTTTAAGGAATCTCCATACCATCTTCCATAGTGGCTGTATAAATTTACATTCCCACCAACAGGGCAAGAGCATTCCCTTTTCTCCACACCCTCTCTGGCATTTATTGTGTGTAGACTTTTTGATGAGGGCCATTCTGACCAGTGTGAGGTGATAGCTCATTGTAGTTTTGCTTTGGTTTTCTCTAATAATAAGCAATGTTGAGTATCTTTTCACATGTTTATTAGCCATCTGTATGTCTTCTTTGGAGAAATGTCTGTTTAGATCTTTTCCCCACTTTTTGATTGGGTTGTTTGTTTTTCTGGTATTGAGTTGTATCAGTTACTTGTATATTTTGGAAATTAATCCTTTGTCAGTTGTTTCAGTTACTATTATTTTCTTCCATTCTGAGGGTTGTCTTTTCACCTTGCTTATAGTTTCCTTTGCTGTGCAAAAGCTCTTAGGTTTAATTAGGTCCCACTTGTTTACTTTTGTTTTTATTTCCGTTACTCGAGGAGGTGGGTCATAGAGGATCTTGCTTTGATTTATGTCATCGAGTGTTCTGCCTATGTTTTCCTCTAAGAGTTTTATAGTTTCTGGTCTTACATGTAGGTCTTTAATCCATTTTGAGTTTATCTTTGTGTATGGTGTTAGGAAGTGTTCTAATTTCATTCTTTTACATGTACCAGTCTAGTTTTCCCAGGACCATTTATTGAAGAGGCTATCTTTGCCCCATTGTATATTCTTACCTCCTTTGTCAAAAATAAGGCACCCATAGGTGCATGGGTTTATTTCTGGGTTTTCTATCTTGTTCCATTGGTCTATAGTTCTGTTTTTGTGTCAGTCCCATACTGTCTTGATGACTGTAGCTTTGTAGTATAATCTGAAGTCAGAAAGCTTGGTTCCTCCAGCTTCATTCTTCTTTCTCAAGACTGCTTTGGCTATTCAGAAGCCTTTTGTGTTTCATATGAATTGTGAAATTTTTTGTTCTAGTTCTGTGAAAAATGCCATTGTTAATTTGATAGGGATTGCATTGCATTGGTAGTATAGTCATTTTCACAATATTTATTCTTCCTACCCAGGAACATGGAATATCTCTCCATCTGTTTATGTTGCCTTTGATTTCTTTCATCAGTGTCTTACAATTTTCTGTGTATAGTTTTTTGTCTCCTTAGGTCAGTTAACTCCTAGACATTTAATTCTTTTTGTTGCAGTGGTGAATGGGATTGATTCCTTTATTTCTCTTTCTGATTTTTCATTGTTAGCATATACAAATGCAAGTGATTTCTGTGTATTGATTTTGTATCCTGAAACTTTGCTAAATTCACTGATTAGCACTAGTAATTTTCTGATACCATCTTTAGGGTTTTCTATGTACAGTATCATGTCATCTGCAGACAGTGAGAGCTTCTTTTCTGATCTGGATTCCTTTTACTTCTTTTTCTTCTCTGATTGCTGTAGCTAGAATTTCCAGAACGATGTTGAATAATAGTGGTGAAAGTGAACACTCTTGTCTTGTTCCTGATCTTAGGGGAAATGTGTTGTTTTTCACAATTGAGAATAATATTTGCTGTAGGATTATCATATATGGCCTTTACTATGTTGAGGTAGGTTCCTTCTATGCTCATTTTTGGAAGAGTTTTAATCATAAATGGGTGCTGAATGTTGTCAAAGGCTTTTTCTTCATCTATTGAGATGATCATATGGCTTTTACCTTTCAATTTGTTAATACGGTGTATCACAATGATTGATTTGTGTTTATTGATGAATTCTTGCATCCCTGGAATAAACCCAACTTGATCATGGTGTATGAGATTTTTGATGTGTTGCTGAATTCTGTGTGCTAAAATTTTGTTGAGGATTTTTGCATCTACATTCATCAATGATATTGGCCTGTAGTTTTCTTTTTTTGTGTTGTTTTTGTCTGGTTTTGGTATCAGGGTGATGATGGCCTCAGAATGAATTTGAAAGTGTTCCTTCCTCTGCAATTTTTTGAAAGAGTTTTAGAAGGATAGGAATTGGCTCTTCTCTAAACGTTTGATAGAATTCTCCTGTGAAGCCTTCTGGTCCTGGTTTTTTGTTTTTTGGGAGACTTTTGATCACAGCTTCAATTTCAGTGCTTGTAATTGGGTTGTTCATAATTTCTATTTCATCCTGGTTCAGTCTTGGAAGATTGAACTTTCCTAAGAATCTACCCATTTCTTCCAGGTTATCCATTTTATTGCCATATAGATGTTTATAATAGTCTCTTATAATCCTTTGTGTTTTGGCATTGTCCACTGTAGCCTCTCCTTTTTCATTTCTAATTTTGTTGATTTGATTCTTATCTCTCTCTTTTTTTTTTTTTGGATGAGTCTTGCTAAAGGTTTGTCAGTTTTGTTTATCTTCTCAAAGAACCAGCTTTTAGTTTTACTAACCATTACTATTATTTCTTTCATTTCTTTTTCATTTATTTCTGCTCGGATTCTTAGGATTTCTACTAATTACAGGAAGTTTTTTCCTTCTTTTTCCAGTTGCTTTAGGTGTAAAGTTAGGTTGTCTATTCGATGTTTTCCTTGTTTTTTGAGGTAGAATTGTATTGCTATAAACTTCCCTCTTAGAACTACTTTTGCCACATCCCATGGGTTTTAAGTTGTGTTTTGATTGTCATTTGTTTCTAGAAATTTTTTTATTTCCCTTTTGATTTCTTCAGTAACCTGTTAGTTGTTTAGAAACATGTTGTTTAATCTCCATGTGTCTGTATTTCTCACAGTTTTTTTCTTGTAATTGATATCTAGTCTCACAGTGTTGTGGTCAGAGAAGATGCTTGATATGATTTCAATTTTCTTAAATTTACTGAGGCTTGATTTGTGACCCAAGATGTGGTCTCTCCTGAAGAATGTTCCAAGTGCACTTGAAAGGAAGGTGTATTCTTCTGCATTTGGATGGAATGTCCTGAAAATATCAGTGAGATCCATCTCATCTAATGTATCATTTAAGACTTGTGTTTCCTTATGAATTTTCTGTTTTGATGATCTGTCCACTGGTGTGAATGGGGTGTTAAAGTCTCCGACTATTATTGTGTTACTGTCAGTTTCTCCTTTTATGTCTGTTAGTGTTTCTCTTACATATTGATGTGCTCCTATGTGGGGTGCATAGATATTTACAATTGTTTTGTCTTCTTCTTGGATTAATCCCTTGATCATTATGTAATGTCCTTCCTTATCTCTTGTAATCTTCTTTATTTTAACGTCTATTTTGTCTGATATGAGGATTGCTTCTCCAGCTTTCTTTTGCTTCCTGTTTGCATGAATTATATTTTTCCATCCTCTCACTTTCAGTCTATATATGTCTTTAGGTCTGAAGTGGGTTTCTTGTAGACAGCATATGTATGGGTCTTGTTTTTGTATCCATTCAGCCAGGCTGTGTCTTTTGGTTGAAGCATTTAATCCATTTACATTTAAGGTAATTATTGATATATATGTTTCTATTGCCATTTTCTTAGTTGTTTGTGGTTGATTTTGTAGATCTTTTCTCTTCTCTTGTATTTCTTGATGATATAAGCCCCTTTAACTTTTGTTTTAAAGCTGGTTTGGTGGTGCTGAATTCTCTTAACTTTTGCTTTTCTGAAAAGCTTTTGATTTCTCCATCAATTTTGAATGAGATCCTTGCTGAGTATAGTAATCTTGGTTGTAGATTTTTCCCTTCCAGTAGTTTAAATATATCCAGCCATACCCTTCTGACCTGCAGAACTTCTGCTGAAAGATGGGCTGTTAAGTGTATGGGTCTTCCCATACACTTGTTACTTGTTGCTTCTCCCTTCCTGCTTTTAATATTCTTTCTTTGTGTTTAGTCTTTGTTAGTTTGATTAGTATGTGTCTTGGCATATTTCTCCTTGGGTTTATCCCGTGTGGCAG
This sequence comes from Dama dama, assembly GCF_033118175.1. Lineage (NCBI taxonomy): Eukaryota > Metazoa > Chordata > Mammalia > Artiodactyla > Cervidae > Dama > Dama dama. The sequence continues at coordinate 13,859,159 of NC_083695.1, read as the reverse complement.
TCTTTGTGCCTCTTGGACTTGATTGACTATTTCTTTTTCCAAGTTGGGGGAATTTTCGACTATAATCTCTTCAAAAATTTTCTCATACCATTTCTTTTTCTCCTCTTCTTCTGGGACCCCTATAATTCGAATGTTGGTGAATTTAATGTTGTCCCAGAGGTCTCTGGGAGTATCCTTAGTTCTTTTGATTCTTTTTACTTTATTCTGCTCTTCAGAAGTTATTTCCACTGTTTTATCTTCCAGCTCACTGATTCGTTCTGCTTCAGATATTCTGCTATTGATTCCTTCTAGAGTATTTTTAACTTCAGTAATTGTGTTGTTTGTCTCTATGTTTATTCTTTAATTCTTCTAGGTCTTTGTTAATTAATTCTTGCATTTTCTCCATTTTGTTTCCAAGGTTTTTTGATCATCTTTACTATCATTATTTTGAATTCTTTTTCAGGTAGTTTGCCTACTTCCTCTTCATTTATTTGGACTTCTGTGCTTCTACTTTGTTCCTTTATTTGTGTAATATTTCTCTGCCTTTTCATTATTTTTTTTTTAACTTATTGTGTTTGAGGTCTCCTTTTCCCAGGCTTCAAGGTTGAATTCTTTCTTCCTTTTGGTTTCTGCCCTCCTAAGGTTGGTCCAGTGGTTTGTGTAAGCTTTGCATAGGGTGAGATTTGTGCTGAGTTTTTGTTTGTTTGTTTTTCCTCTGATGGGCAAGGCTGAGTGAGGTGGTAATCCTGTCTGCTGATGATTGGGTTTGTATTTTCATTTTGTTGTTGTTTAGATGAGACATCCTGCACAGGGTGCTACTGGTGGTTGGGTGATACCGAGTCTTGTATTCAAGTGGTTTCCTTTGTGTAAGTTCTCACTATTTGATACTCCCTAGGGTTAGTTCTCTGTTAGTCTAGGGTTTTGGAGTCAGTGCTCCCACTCCAAAAGCTCAGGGCTTGATCTCTGGTCAGATATAAAGATTCCACAAGTGTCTTGTTATGGCATTAGTGAGATTAAAACAAATATCCAATAATGAGAAACCAAAGGTGAACCCCAGACAAATGGTAGTTACAAAATCAGGCAAATAATAATTAAAATAATGGAATATACACTTATACATATACACCCATGAGCAAAGTCAAAACAGTCCAACAAAAATAAAATACAGTAGATTGACCTGATGAACAAATGAAATCAAAATTTATATTTACCAGTTAAGAACAAAACTAACTAAAGCACAAACTGGAAAACAAAACTAAAGCAAGGTGCCAAGTGGGGAATGAAGCAATGAAAACAAAACTAACAAATATGTTGAGAGGAAAGGAAAGAAAGAAAAGAAAGAATAGATATGCAGAATTAAATAGAGGTAGATGAAGAAGATTTATATACATTAAAGATTAACTGCAAGGGGGAAAGAACAGTAAGAAAGGCAAACAAAGGAATAAATGTAGAAAAAATATAATAGGCCTAAAAATTAAAATTATAAAAATGAGAAAAAAGAAAAAAAAAATGGAAAACTTCACAGAACTGCAAAAGCCCAATGTAGAGGCAGAGGTTTATAACAACAATAAAAAGTGTGACTGAGGGGGAAAAAAAGCTCAAAAGCTTAGTTAGATTTTATAATGCCATAAAATCGACAACTACATTGGAAGGGGAGGAGAAAAACAACCCAAGAGAATCTACAGAACAAGTAAAAACATAAGAATAATAAATGTTTTCCCTGATTCACTGCTGTCAGAGTCCTTTCCCTCGCTGGGAGTCACAGTCCACCTCACCTCCCCGGGATGCCCTCCAGCACTGTGCTGGTCTCAGGACCTGCTGTGGGGGCAGCTCAGATTCTAACCTGGTCCTGCTCCTGTGTGTTCTTGCCTCCAATGCCCACAGCTATCAGAGCTAGTGCATTTCCTTTTGTGGGAGCTCTCAGTGGCCTTTTATATATTCCATAGACACAGAGTCTGCCTGATTGATTGTGTGGATTTAATCTGCAGCTTGTACAGATGGTGGAAGGTTTGGGGCCTTCTTCCTCAGCCACACTGCCCCTGGGTTTCAACTGTGGTTCTATTTCCACCTCTGCATGTGGTTCCACTGGGGTTTGCTCCTGAGGCTGCCCTGCAGGGCTTGGGTTTGCCCCTGTGCGGGCCAGGGGTGGAGGTGGTGCAGCTGCTTGGGTCGCAGGGGTTCTGGCAGCACCAGGTACTCAGGGGGGTTGGCGGCTACGGCAGCAGGGAATATAGTGCTCTAGAAGGGTATGGCAGCTAGTGTTGGCCAATACACTCCAGTGTTCTTGCCTGGAGAACCCCCTGACAGAGAAGCCTGGCAGGCCACAGTCTACAGGGTGGCAAAGAGTTGGACGCTACCGAAGCAACCCTGCATGTATAGACGTATGACTTTTTCTGCCTGTGGCAGCTCTGCCCCACTGAGAGTTGACCGTGAAGGTGACGCAACTGCTTGGCTTGCGGGGACCCTGGTGGTGCCAAGTGTGCAGGCACACAGACTGCCCCCACCGCAGGAGTTATGGCCCTGAGTCTTTTTTCAAGCCTCTTGTAGCTGGCGATCAGACAGCCTCTTTGGCCAGTCTTTCTCCGTAGCTCCACCTGTTCAGGCACTTAGAGGGCTCCCTTGCCTGGGGTCCTTCTCTGTAGTTCAGTGCCTCAGGCATTTGATAGGTCAGCCTCTCTATTATTCAGCTGCTGGTGCTGGCATGCGGAGAGAGAGAGAGGCTATGGTGGTGGCTCCACCCTCTATGCGTGACTCAGCAGTATCACTTTGCTTCCATGGCTGCCTGGTTTTCCTCCACCAGCATTTCCCACCACAGTCTCCTCCCTCACATCCCTCAATCCTGCTGTCTGCAGTCATCAGCAGCCCTCGCCCTGGGATTGCTCCACAGTCCCTAAACTCCAGCTCCCAGCCGCTGCTCCTTTCAGGGGACCTGTCTCCCTGTCCGGGGTATGCATGGCTGCAGCAAGGACGGTCTGATTCTCATTCCATTTAGGCTGCCACAGATCAGCTGTTTCACTCTCAGCCTGGAATGTTTCTCCTCTGACTGACCGTTGCCCCAAAGTGGGAATCGGATCCCTGCTTCAGTTCTGTCACTGGCTGAGGGCAGGTCCAGTCTTCCCAACACTCCTCTTTTTTCCCTTTGTTCCTTCATCCTACCGAGTTTTGCGTGGTTCTATATATTCTTTTCCGCTGGTCAGGTACTCCTGTCTGCTCTCAGCTGATGTTCTGCATGCACTTCTGTATCTGAAGGTGTCTTCCTGATGTTTCTGTGGAGAGAGATGTACTCCACATCCACCTACTCCTCTGCCATCTTGTTCTCCTGATGCTTTATTTATATAAAATGCCTAGCATCTGTCTGGCACATGGTAGGCCTTCAGGATATGATAGCTTAGAGCCCCTTTGTGCTATCCTAACATATGCAGCAGGAAAATAACTTTATCATGTGGCAGCAACATATACTATATTTTCTGGGACAGTCCCAAACTTAAATCATTTTATTATTTTCAAAAAGGTAACATTGAATGTATAATTACACGAAATTTAATTTTTAAAGAAAAATTTATTTAGATATGATGGCAGGAAGAATTCAATGATGGTCCCCAGGAATTCCTTAAAATAAGGATCTTAAAATAGGGACATTTTGCACATAAGCCTTTTAAAGGGGAGAATTTTCTCTGGCTGGTGGCAGAAGAAGAACTCAGAGTTTTGGCATGCCCCTGCTGGCTTGAAGATGAAGAAGTCATGCTGCAAAGAGAACAGGTGACCTCTCAGACCCAAGAGATGACCCTCCTGACTACCAGCAAGGAGATAGGGCCCTCATTCCTACAGCTTCAAGGAATTAGATTCTGTCAGTGCCAAGAATGAGCTTGGAAACAGATTTTTTTCCAGATCATCCAGAGAGGAACTCAGCTGACCGCCTCCCTGGCTTCAGCCTTGTGACTCCCCGAGCTGGGAAACCAGCCACAGCACACCCTAGTTCAACACACAGGACTGTTGAGTTCAGAGGGTGAGTTTCTGCTGATTGGTCAGCAACATAAAACTAACAGATATAACTTGCATAAATAAATTCATTTTTAAGTGGTCAGCTCAGTGAGTTTTGATAAATTTTAAGTCATCCAAATGCCATCATAATCAACATCATAGTCAACATATAGAACATTTCCATATAGAGCTTTCTGCAAAGCTCCCTCTGCATTCAATTCTCTTCCTCAGTCCCCAGTTCCTGAACTATGTGCTGTTTCTTTCTTTCTTTCTTTCTTTCTTTTTTGCCTTTTCTGGAATGTCATACACATGGAATGGTAAAGTAGATAGCTTTTATATTTATTTTACTTAATGCAATGCTGTGTTGTTGCATGTATTAAGTCATTCTTTTATTGCTGAGTCCATTGTATGTATGTATGAATCATAATTTATCTCTTTATTTGTTAATGTAGATTTGGATTGTTTTCATTTGTTGACCATTATAAATAAAGATTCTCTGAACATTTGCTTGAAATATGTCTCTGTGTAAACAATGTATTATTTATTTATTTGGCTGCTCTGGGTCTTCGATGCTATGAAAAGGTTTCTCTAGTTGTGGCAAGTAGGGGCTACGCTTGGTTGCAGAACATGAGCTTCTCACTGCTGTGGCTTCTCTTGTTGCAGAGCATGGGCTCTAGAGCTTGGACTCAGTAGCTGTGGCACAGGGGCTTAGCTGCTCTGCTGCATGTAGAATCTTCCTGGGCCAGGGATCAAACTTGTGTCCCCTGAATTGGCAGGCAGATTCTTATCTACTGTACCATCGGGGAAGTTCTAGACAATATATTTTTATTTCTCTTAATAAATATCTAAGAATGGACTGTGTGCTATATTTGTGTTTAACTTCTGGGAAACTGCAGAAATCTATTCCTAAGTGGCTGTTCCATTTCATTCTTATCAGAAACAGATGCGGGTTTCAGTTGTCTCACATCCTCATCAGTGTTTCATATTGTCAGACTTTTACATTTTAACCATTCGTGTGAGTATGCAGTAGTATCTCATGAAATTTTAATTTGTATTTTCCTAATGACCAATATGAAGCTTCTTTTTTATGTGCTTATTTGCCATCTGTGTATCTTCATTGGTAAAGGGTCTGTGCAAATCATTTGCCCATATTTTTTTTTTTTTGCGGGGGGGGATGTTCTAGAGATCAATCGTCTATCAGCTATGCATTTTGCAAATATTTTCTTTCAGTCTGGGTATGTCTTTTCATTTCCTTAACAGTGTCACTTGAAGGGCAGAAATTTTTAATTTCAGAGAAGCCCAATTTATCAACTTTTTGAATGGTTTGTTCTGTCATATCTAAAAAAAATTTTTGCCTAAATAAAGGTCACAAAGTTTTTCTTCTTATAGTTTTATCACAGTAGCTCTTATATGATCAATTTGAAATTAATGTATTATATATGATACAAGGTAATGGCTTGGTTTTTGCATATGAATACCCAATTGTTCCAGAACCACACTTAGCAAGAGTGTCCTTTCTCCATTGAACTGCTTTTGTAGCTTTGTTTAAAAAATCAACTGACCATGTATATGTAAATCTATTCTATTCTATTTGCCTACATAAATATTTTTAAGGCCATGCCTATTATCTTGGTTTCTATAGTACTATAGTCAGTCTTAAAATTATGTAGTTTGAGTCTTTCAACTGTTTTTGTTTTTCCCCTAAAATCCTTTTGGCTGTTCTAGATCCTTTGCATTTCTATGTAAACTTTAAAGTCAGTTTGTCAATTTCTATGACAAGCTGGAGTTTGAGTTTGCACTGAACCTATAGACTAATTTGGGAAGAAATGATGCCTTAACAATGCCCAGTATTCTTGCCTGGAGAATTCCAATGGCAGAAGAGCCAGGGGGCTACAGTCCATGGGGTCACAAAGAGTTGGACACAACTGAGCAACTAAGTATGCATGCACACCAATTGGTCATGAAGTACTGTCCTTTTTATATATTGAAAGATTCAAGTTAAACTTTTGCTAGAGATTTTAGCTATTGTGTTTATAAGGGATATTGGCTTGCATATTTCTTTTCCTGTAAGATCCTTGCCTTGTTTTTGCATCAGGGTAATGCTAGTAATTCAAGTTGGAAAGTGTTGCCATCTCATATTTTCTGGAAAAGCTTATGTAAAATTGCTATTTTTAAAAGTCAGTATCCCCCCCCAAAAAAAAAAAAAAAAAAGTCAGTATCCCTATTTGAACTCTTTCTATTGTGTTGGTTGTACCGTGTTTGGTTGTACCATGTGGCTTGTGGGGTCTTAGTTCCCTGACCAGAAATTGAACTTGGGACATGATAATGAAAGTGCAGAGTCCTATTCACTGGATTACAAAGGAATTATACAAAATTGCTATTATTTTTTTAATTTTTGGTAAAATTTCTTAAGTTTTTGGTAGAATTTACCAGTGAAGCCACAGGAGTTTGCAGTAGCCTTTGTGAGAAGGTTTTTAACTAAGAGTTCATTTTTTTCATTTTTTCAATTTTATTTAGGACTAATCAGCTTATCTGTTTCCTGTTGAGTAGCTTGACTCTTTTAAAGAATTTATCCATTTCACCTAAAGTTACAAAATTTATTGTCATAAAATTGCTCTTCTTTCTTTTTTTTTTTTTTTTTTAGTGACTAGGGCTCTATAATGATGTTCCCTCTTAATTCTTGATATTGGTGATTCATTTCTTCTCTTTTTTGCTGATTAGTCTTGCTAGGACTTTATTAACTTTATTGAGCTGTAAATAACCAACTTTTGGATTCATTAATTTCCTCTGTTATTTTTCTGTATTCTGTTTCACTGATTTCTGCTCTGGTCATAATTATTTCCTTTCTTATGTTACTTTGGTTATGTTTTGCTCTTTAATTTTTGTCAGAAGACATAGTTTTTATGATGAGAATATTTTTAAATTTATTAAAGGTTTTTTTTAAATTTGTTTTTTATTTTCTGTAGCCCAGAGTATGGATTACTTTATTAAATGCTTTATGTGCAATTGAAAAAAACTGTGTATTCTGCTGTTGTCGGATGGAATGTTCTATAAATGTCAATTAGATCAAGTTGGTTAATGGTATTGTTCATGTCTTATATAGTGGCTCACTTATATAGTGATTTTTTTTTTTTTTTTTTTGGTCTATTTGTCATTGGAGGGAAATGATGAAGTTTCCAACTATAATTAGACTTGACTATTTTCATTTCTTTCCATTTTTTTCTTTATAGATTTTGAAGCTGTTATTAATACACACAGCAAACACATTTAGGATTGCTGTTTTATTAAATTTACCTCTTTCTGGGACTTCCCTGGCAGTCCAGTGACTAAGACTCTGTGCTCTCAATACAGGGGGCAGGGGTTCAATCTTTGGGGAACTAAGATCCTACATGCAGCAAAGTGCTGCCCCCTCCAAAAATTTATCCCTTTATAATTATATAATAGTCTTCTTTATTTCTGCCAACATGTCTCATTTTTAATATACTTTGGATGTATAGTCCCTTTAGCTTTCTTTTATAAGTATTAACACAGAATATCTTTTTATATAATTTTACATTTTTCACCTATTTGTGTCTTTACATTTAAAATAGATTTCTTGCTTTTTAAAATTCAATCTTTGCTTTTTAACTAAAGTGATTAGATCATTGACATTTAATGTAATTGTTAATATGATTGGGGTTAGATCTACCATCTTCCTATTTGTTTCCAATTTATCAAATCTGCTCTTTAATCCTTTTTTCTTTTATTGTCTTCTTTTGAATTGAGAATTTAAAAAATAATTCCATCCACCTCCACTAGTGACTTAGCTATTCCACTTTATTCTACCTTTAATGATTGCCCTAAGTGAAGTGAAGTGAAAGTCACTTAGTCATGTCCGACTCTTTGGGACCCCATGGATAGTCCATGGAATTCTCCAGGCCTGAATACTGGAGTGGGCAGCCCTTCCTTTCTCCAGGTGTTCTTCCTAACCCAGGGATTGAATCCAGGTCTCCTGCATTGCAGGCAGATTCTTTACCAGCTGAGCCACAAGGGAAGCTCAAGAAAACTGGAGTGGGTAGCCTATCCCTTCTCCAGGGGCTCTTCCCCACCCAGGAATCGAACCGGGGTCTCCTGCATTGCAGGAGGATTCTTTACCAACTGAGCTATCAAGTTACCACACTCTGTCCCATTCTCTCTCACGCACACACACTCCTCCTGAAACTCTAAATACCTGTATGTTAGATCACTTGACTTTACCCCATAGTTCTTAGAGCCACATAACCTGCTTCCAGACTCTTTGGCAAGCTCATTTACATGGAGTGAACACAGATGAAATGATCAGCCCAGCCATGGTAACACCAGCATTTGATCATTTGGGGCAGGTCAGAAGCTCAGAGTAGATGTTGAGCCAGACTGCAAAGCTCGTATCCAAAGAATTCAAGTCTTGGGTCAAACTCTTAGGACAGAGTTGGAGACAGAAGAGGGTGAGCATTTAGGAAACTCGAAAGGAACTGGGTTCTCTATCCAATTTGACATGGTAAAGAGTAAGAATGCCTTGTGTTATAGCAGATGGTCACAGGCAGACATAACATTGAGATTGCCGGCACCCTGAAAGTTCTTAAAAGCTCTATGAAGAGGTGTGGAACCACCAATTTGAACTAAAATATCTAGATTTCAAGGGACAAGAATGTCCCAGATATCTGTTACACATTTTAATTTACCATCTCTTCTATATGGCCTATGTATTGCTGTGGCCATATTTTCATAGATGTATTATGAAAATATGAATAATATCTTCATCAAGTGTGTTTGATAGACAGCGAGTATGCAAACATTTTCAAAGGAATGATGAAATCAGACAGTGTGGGTGAAATTTCAGTCCCACCACTCTGGAGCAGTTATTGATACTTAATGTCTTCCACTCTTTACATTTTCATCTAGAAATTGGTCATAATCCCACTTCACAGTGTTATTGTGATGGTTAAACTGGGGAATATAGGAATCGGGTATGAATCTCATGGGCTTCCTTCATAGCTTAGTTGGTAAATTATCTGCCTGCAATGCAGGATACCCAGGTTCAGTTCCTGGGTTGGGAAGACCCCCTGGAGAAGGAAATGACAACCCACTCCAGTATTCCTGCCTGGAGAATCCCATGGACGGAGGAGCCTGGTGGGCACAGTCCATGGGGTCACAAGAGTCAAACACGACTTAGCGACTAAACCACCGCAGCCATGAATCTCATGCCAAAAATTTAGGGGAACAAGAAATGTAATGTTTTATTGTCTCTCTGAGTGAATTCATTTTTATTTCAGCTACGATTCTTCCAATGATGGAAATTTGTTTTCTGTCTATTAGATGCTCTGGCAGTTATTTCTAGGCAAACACCCTTCCCCACCTCCTCTCACCCCTGGGCTGTGCTTGAGTTCTAGAGCACTTTCCATTGTGATAGCGTGTGTCTGCACAGGGGCATAAGCATCTAGTCTCACATAACTGTCATTCTCACACACATTGACATCTGTTGGGATGTCAAGCAGATTTCCAGCTTGGCTTCTGGTCATATGGTATTCTTGTAGATTCTGGCTACAAGGCGGCTTTAGCTTTGCCAGTGTTCCGGGGTGAACGTGAGCTGTAATAAGCTGTACAAAAAACATGTTAGGCTTCTGGAGCGTTTGCAGGGAGTACAGGGCCCGGCGGGGCTGCCTTAGCCTGTCTGTCTGGACACATTTCAGCCCCACTGCCTTTTCACCCACCAGCCCTCTGTGTGACGCTTGCAGTGTTCTGTCCACTCCCAGGAATCAGCGCACTGACTCTCTCCGCTCTCAGGCCCCCTGACCTGCACGAAGCATCTGTGATCCCTTATCCCTTCCCCCATGGCCAGTATGAGAACTGGGACTGTGACATCTTCCTGGTGACAAACCGGCACCTCAGCTCTCCTTCTAACACGTCCCTTCTTCTCTTAAGGGGTGCTTTTTTGGTTGGTTTTTATTTTTTCCTGACGCAGGAAAAACTGATTCTAACTGATCTTACAGTTTCTAAAACCATTATTTATTACATACAGTATGTGTCCCGAGTTATTTAGAACTCAGAATTATTTTTATATTCAATATCTGAAAATTAATTTTTTTCTCATAAAACATTGTATTTGCCCTGAGAATCACATGTTAAGAACTATCTCTCTTCTTACTCTCTGACCCTACTATGACAATCATTACCTTGCAGTGGGCACAGAGTTCCAGTAAGGGGATCTTGAGATGTAGAGAAATGAGTGAATAAAAAATTGACTGTTTTGATTACTATGTTGAAATACTATCCAGTTACATATATCCAAAAGATGGGCAAGCATAAAAGCTGGTCGTAATTTCTTTATTTAGCATTGTTTCACTAAAAGATTTTTTTAACATTCATTTTTATTTGCTGATTTGTTTGGCTATGCCGGGTCTTAGTTGTGACATGCAGGATTTTCGATATTTTAGTTGCGGCACGTGAACTCTTAGTTGTGGCACAGGGGATCTAGTTCCTTTACCAGGGATCGAACCCAGGACCCCTGCATTGGGGTCTTAGCCATTGGACTTGGACTTGACTACCAGGGAAGTCCCTCACTAAAAGTTTCAAAATCAATGCTCAGCCCTTAACCTATGAATAGTGTAAATACTTAAAATCTCCCCTTGTTTCTTTTGTACTTTAAAACCATTGTTGTTTATTTTTAGCAAGTTTATTAGTTCTGTGTTTTCTTTGCTCTGGCTGTGACATCTGCCTTCGACATTAAGCTCCTCGGGAGCACAGACTGTATTTTCCCAGGAACTACACTCATTTCCTGATAGATTAGATCTGACAGCTCTCCCATCTCCTCCTGTAGCTCCTGAAAGATATGCGCTCACTTTTCTCACTATCCCCAAGTATAGCCCTATACCCTAGCCAAAATAGTCTACTTGTAGTTCATTTATTCACAAGTATCTATTGGGTCTCAACCATATGACCTCTTTGGAGGGCAGTAAAGTAGTAGTGTAATAATACATCACGTTTGTTGAGCACTCCGTATTGCCCACTTTTCTTGATGCTTTGTATGTGTTATTTCACTAAGTTGTCCCAACTCTCTGTGGACTTCCCAGGTGGCTCAGTGGTAAAGAATCCTCCAACCAATGCAGGAGACAAAGGTTCGATCCCTAGGTAAGGAAGATCTCCTGGAGAAGGAAATGGCAGCCCACTCCAGTATTCTTGCCTGGGAAATCCCATGGACAGAGGAGACTGGTGGGCTACAGTCCATAGGGTCTCAAGAGTTGGACGTGACTTAGAAACTGAGCATGCACACACACTGTTATTATCTCCATTTTACAGCTGAGGAATATGAGTCTCTGAGAAGTTAGGCATCTTGCCAGAGTTCCCCTGGCTGGAGCCATGATTACAAGCCCATCCTGTTCAGCTCCAACGCCCACACTCCTAACCTCCATACCACTCCAGACCCCAGAAGTTTTGTCAAATTTCTACCAAAATTCGAGGGATTCTTTCACAGAACTAAGTCAAACACAACTGATGTTACAAAGCTACTTAAGTGTCTAGTGACTTCCCTGACAAAAGTAATGCTTTTGGTGAGTGAATTGGACCATGATATTGTTTTGATTGGTCTTCAGCTCTCTCCACATAGAAGCTGCCCTGCCTGGGGGCTATAAGTTTCTGGTCCTTGGTGGTGTGTCCTTGCAGCGGCATTGGGTAAATAAAGCTGTCAGAATTTGAAATCACTTCCGCACAACATTCCATAGCTTCTTCTGATCTTATTCCTACCAAGTAACCAACTTACTATTCCATATAGACACTGAACCATTTATAAATATTAGGGGTTTGTTCCCTGTCTTAATATGGGAGGCTACTGGATTTATAGTGACCACAAGTACATTCTAACACCCCATTGATTCCCTGTCTAAGAGAATATCAACTGGAGAGAGTAACACTGCCATGGAGCCACAACTCTGACTGTGGTCAGGAAGAAGAAGCAGGGAGCTCCCCAGAGGGAAGGCAACACCCAGTACAATTGTGCTCAGATTGAGAGCAAAGATGGAGCCAGAGCTTAGCAGACTAGAAAGGTCAAGCCTTTGGAAGAAAATAGCACCCAGGGATGAAACGAGCAAAACCATGGACTTCTCCAGGTAAGAATACTGGAGTGGGCAGCCATTTCCTTGTCCAGGGGATCTTCCCGACCCAGGGATTGAACCCAGATCTCCTGCATTGCTTCCTGCATGGGCTCCCCTTGTGACTCAGCTGGTAAAGAATCTGCCCGCAATGCGGGAGACCTGGGTTCCATCCCTGGGTTGGGACGATCCCCTGGAGAAGGGAAAGGCTACCCATTGCCAGTATTCTGGCCTGGAGAATTCCATGGACTGTATAGTCCATGGGGTTGCAAAGAATTGGACACGACTGAGTGGCTTTCATTTTCACTTCCACTCCTGCATTGCAGCAGATTGTTTACCATCTTAGCCACCAGGGAAGCCCAAATCAAAGAAGAGTCAAAGCCAGATTCCAGTAGAATGAGAGCAGAACAATTTCAACACCCAAAAAGAGGCGACTAAAATATCCAATGGAAAAAAAATGAAGGACTTTCTTGGTGGTCCAGTGTTAAGACTCCACCTGCCAATGCAGGGGACCCAGGTTCAATCCCTAGTTCGGGAACTAAGATCCCACATGCCACAGGGTAACTGAGCCTTTGCCCCACAGTTACTGAAGCCCATGTGCGTGAGAGCTAGTGCACTGCTGAGAGAGAAGCCAACACAATGTGAGGCCCATGCACTACAACTAGAGAGTAGCCTCCACATGCTGCAACTAGAGAAAGCCTGTGCTCAACAGTTAAAACCCAGTGCAGCCAAAAATAAATGCAAATAAAATTTAAAAACTAAAATAATAATAATAAATCAATAAAAATAAAGTATCCAAATAAACAACAATATTACCTCAGTCTTTTGAATAGGCACATGGGTCAGCCCAATTTTATCTTTCTGAACTCCTTTCTGAAAGGAAAATACAGTGTAATAATATTGTTAGATTAGAGGGATGTTTTATAGAACCCAAGGACGGGAATATAGCTGGGTCTCAGGAACGTGCCAGGCTGTGGGACACTCAGAGGCACCCCCTCTCTTTGCTGTCTCTGTATTTCTGCTTTATTCTTCACTCTGTTTCTGGGCTTTTTCCAGGACAGCTCCTTAACTTGGGTGTTAGAGGCCCATCTAGACTCTTTCTCTGGATTTCAGTTTTAGGACAAAAAGATTCTGATCAGCCTAGTCTGGTCTGGCACCACCCTTGCCGAAGTTTGGGTCAGGTTGTAGTAGCATGGCTGGTGAGAACCTACCATGGGGGTTGGGGGCCCCTCCCTCAGTTTTACCATCTCTTAGGTCAGTCTGTGTTGCTGTAAGGATCAGATCAGAGAATACATATGAAAAGGTCCCGTGAAAATGAAAAGCACTACAGTTTTCATGGCTGAAATGTGTAACTGTAAGGAGCTATTTGAAGCTCAAATTGCTTTTGTGGCAAATTAGTTTCCACGCATTATAAAGATAACCTGGGTATATAGAGTCTTGTAAATTGGAGTTAATTTGCTTCATCTGAGGTTTTATTGTAAACACTTTGCTTGCAAAGGATGCCATGAGAGAGGGGAAGACTTTCCAAGAATGGGTCTTCTGATCTATAGAGAAGATGTTCAGGACTGGGGGGGCAGGGGGAGAGACAGTCAACATTTGGCATCCAAAAAGGTAACACAGGAAACTGTTAAGGACCAGCCAAGGATGTTTGAAGGGGAAAGTGGGTGGGTTTTAAGTTTCCTCTATAGAGTCTATCTTCCGGAAAAGAAGCCAATTGTGCACCCTGGAGAGGATGCTTTGTGTTGCTAGAGATAATTGCTCCTCATTAACTTCGCCATAAAGAAGCTTTGGTGTGCAGGGCATAGAGGTGGATGTGACTGCTTTCTTCTCGTTAAAAGCTAATTATTGTAGACCAGATGGTTCTTGAGCTGCAGATTTTTATTAAATTTCCTGACTTCTCTTACACTATCAAAAACAAACAAAAGGTAACTTAAAAGTTACCTTTTAAAGTAAAATATATGGTAAGTTTTCATTAAGGATATATTTCAGGGATTGTTATGCTTGAGATTATAGCATCTATTTTTATCTGATACAGTCTTAAATTCCATTCTACTTTATACTTAAAATTCAAAGGGCAAAGCAGATTGACTGTTTTACCTGTAACTTTCTGTGTTACCCAGAGTAAATTATGTAACTGATTTGTGCTTTTTGAGGAGAAGTAATATCATCTGTCTTGTCTTGAGTGTTTCTGGGACTTTAAGCATAAAAGTCATGCTGGAGCATAAAGTAACTCACAGCAGAGTGTTTTTTCTCTGCCTTGAAGACAGTGCGTCACGGAGTTTTAATTATTAATGTGCTGTTCAGATGTGTCCAAATGCTTCCCTTTTAAAACAAAAAGGGCCATGAAAAATGGAGTAACTGTGATGACACTAGAAATTAAATATAGGGCCACTTTTCTGAGACCAGTAAGTAGTTTAGTATTTTTTTAAGAGGGATAATTATCTTTTTTAAATGTATTTATTTATTTTTGGCTGAGTTGGGTCTTCATTGCTGCACTCAGACTTTTGGCAACCTGGGGCTACTCCCCAGTTGTGTTGAGCCGGCTCTCACGGCTGTGGCCTCTCCTATTGCAGAGCACAGGTTCTCAGCGCCCAGGCTCCAGTCATGCCCCACTGGCTTAGTTACACCGACGCATGTGCAATCTTTCCAGACCAGGAATCAAACCCAGTGTCCTCTGCATTGGCAGGCAGACTTTTACCCATTGGACCACCAGGGGTAAGTAGTTTAGAACAGAGAAGATGGTCGAGAAGGAAAGAACCAAGTAGGAATAATCAGGTTAAACACTAAGAAGATGAGTAAATAAAGAATTTTAAGAAAAGATGCACATGAACAGGAGAGTGTATGTGCACACACACCCAAAGGAAAAACTCAGTAACCTATTTGAACTTCAGAATTAAACAGAGAAAAGTTCCTTGTATATCTGTTGATATTTTCCACAGGGAAAAAAATTATTTCCACCTAAGTTTTTCAGGGAAGGTTAAGGGAATGGATATTCTCAAACTGACAGCCAGTCAGTTGGTCTACAAAAATGGGAAACGTAGTCAGAGCCAGAAAATAGCAGAGGAAACACACCTGGGAAACAATATAGACACAGACACCATTCTTGAGAAGCTTCTTGTCCCGAGGAGAGAGAGATATAAACAAAAACAACAGGCAATGACAGAGATACGAAGAATAAGACAGAATACTTCAGAAGCTCATTAGAGATACACCTAACCTGGAGGGGGCTTCCCTGGTGGCGCATATGGTAATGAATCTGCCTGTAATGTAGGAGACGGGGTTCGGTCCCTGGGTCTGGAAGATCCCCTGGAGAAGGGAATGGCTACGCACTCCAGTATTCTTGCCTGGAGAATCCCATGGACAGAGGAGCTTGGTGGGCTACAGTCCGTGGGTCACAAAGAGTCGGACACAACTGAGCGACTAACACTGGACCTGGAGGGTGGGGGAGCCTGGGAAGGCAGAGAGCTGCATGTTTAATGGACCAAGTGAGAAAAGGAGCATGGACACCAGTATTCCCTGTTCCTCCCCGAGACTGTCCATCAGTAACTGTGACACAGTTGTGACTTGTGACACAGGTCTTCACTGGCAACTGTGGTTGAAAGGAAAATGCTTTGAACTTGAATTCAGACCAGTTTTAGATCCACCATTAAAAGCCGTAAGACCTTGAGTGTCCTCATCTCAGTTTCCTTGTCTGTAAAATGGAAATAATAAAATATTTCCATGATTCTAAGTGACTGCAAGATGCACTATCAATTTAATAAGAAATTGTCAAGGTAAGCGTGGAGAGAGAAGTATGTGTCAATTGTAATATACTTATTGATTTCAGCAACATTAAAATATAAAACTATATTCATCATAAAATTAAGACAATGTGGTGATTTTCCATACTTGTTGTGAGGATTAAATGAGATTATATACAAGGATATAATTTCCAGACATCACTGGTAGTCCAGTGATGAAGAATCTGCATGCCAATGCAAAGAACACAGATCAGTCCCTGGTCTGGGAAGATTCCACGTACCGCAGGGCAACTAAACTTGTGCTCCACCTCTACTGAGGCTATTTTCTGGAGCCCACAAGCTGCAACAAGAGAAGCCACCACAATGAGAAGCCTGAGCACTACAACTAAATAAAGCTCATGGAGAGCAACAAAGTCCAGTCCAATTCTGTTGCTCAGTCATGTCCGACTCTTTGCACCCCCATGGAATGCAGCACGCCAGGCTTCCCTGTCCCTCACCAACTCCTGGAGCTTGATCAAACTCATGTCCATCAAGTCGGTGATACCATCCAATCATCTCCTCCTCTGTCGTCCCCTTCTCCTCCTGCCTTCAATCTTTCCCAGCATCAGGGTCTTTTCCAATGAGTCAACATCAGGTGGCCAAAGTATTATAGATTCAGCTTCAGCATCAGTCCTTCCAATGAGTATTCAGGGCTGATTTCCTTTAGGATTGACTGGCTTGATCTCCTTACTGTCAAAGTGACCCTCAAGAGTCTTCTCCAACACCACAGTTCAAAAGCATCAATTCTTTGGCACTCAGCCTTCTTTACGGTCCAACTCTCACATCCGTACATGACTAGAAAAACTATAACTTTGACTATACGGACCTTTATGGGCAAAGTGATGTCTCTGCTTTTTGATATGTTATCTTGGTTTGTCATTGCTTTTCTTCCAAGCAGCAAGCTTCTTTTAATTTCATGGCTGCAGTCACCATCCGCAGTGATTTGGGAGCCCAGAAAAATATAATCAGCCACTGTTTCCATTGTTTCCCCATCTATTTACCATGAAGTGATGGGACTGGATGCCATGACCTTAATTTTTTGAATATTGAGATTTAAACCAGTTTTTCGACTCTCCTCTTTCACCTTCATCAAGAAGCTCTTCAGTTTTTCTTTACTTTCTGCCTTAAGAGTGGTATCATCTGCATATCTGAGGTTATTGATATTTCTCCCAGCAATCTTGATTCCAGCTTGTGCTTCATCCAGCCCAGTGTTTCTCATGATGTACTCTGCACATAAGTTAAAAAAGCAGGGTGGCAATATACAGCCTCGATGTACTCCATTTCCTATTTGGAGCCAGTGTGTTGCTCCATGGCCAGTTCTAACTGTTGCTTTCTGACCTGCATACAGGTTTCTCAAGAAGCAGGTCAGGTGGTCTGGTATTCTCATCTCTTTCAGAATTTTCCACAGTATATTGTGATCCACACAGTAAAAGGCTTTGGCATAGTCAATAAAGCATAAATAGTTGTTTTTCTGGAACTCTCTTGCTTTGCAAAGATGGGCTCAATAAAGGACAGAAATGGTATAGACCTAACAGAAGCAGAAGATATTAAGAAGAGGTGGCAAGAATACACAGAAGAACTGGACAAAAAAGATCTTCACGACCCAGATAATCACGATGGTGTGATCACTCACCTAGAGCCAGACATCCTGGAATGTGAAGTCAAGTGGGCCTTAGGAAGCATCACTACGAACAAAACTAGTAGAGGTGATGGAATTCCAGTTGAGCTATTTCAAATCCTGAAAGATGATGCTGTGAAAGTGCTTTTCTCAACATGCCAGTGAATTTGGAAAACTCAGCAGTGGCCACAGGACTGGAAAAGGTCAATTTTCATTCCAATCTCAAAGAAAAGCAATGCCAAAGAATGCTCAAACTACCCCACAATTGCACTCATCTCACACGCTAGTAAAGTAGTGCTCAAAATTCTCTAAGCCAGGCTTCAGCAATACATGAACCATGAACTTCCAGATGTTCAAGCTGGTTTTAGAAAAGGCAGAGGAACCAGAGATCAAATTGTCAATATCTGCTTGATCATCAAAAAAACAAGAAAGTTTCAGAAAAACATCTATTTCTGCTTTATTGACTATGCCAAAGGCATTGTGTGGATCACAGTAAACTGTGGAAAACTCTGAAAGAGATGGGAATACAAGACCATCTGATCTGTCTCTTGAGAAACCTGTATGCAGGTCAGGAAGCAACAGTTAGAACTGGACATGGAACAACAGACTGGTTCCAAATAGGAAAAGCAGTATGTCAAGGCTGTATATTGTCACCCTGCTTATTTAACTTATATGCAGAGTACATCATGAGAAACGCTGGGCTGGAGGAAACACAAGCTGGAATCAAGATTGCTGGGAGAAATATCAATAACCTCAGATATTCAGATGACACCACCCTTATGGCAGAAAGTGAAGAGGAACTAAAAAGCCTCTTGATGAAAATGAAAGAGGAGAGTGAAAAAGTTGGCTTAAAACTCAACATTCAGAAAACTAATATCATGGCATCTGGTCCCATCACTTCATGGGAAATAGATGGAGAAACAGTGGAAACAGTGAGAGACTTTATTTTTCTGGGCTCCAAAATCACTGCAGATGTTGATTGCAGCCATGAAATTAAAAGATGCTTACTCCTTGGAAGAAAAGCTATGACCAACCTAGACAGCATATTTAAAAGCAGAGACATTACTTTGTCAACAAAGATCCGTCTAGTCAAGGCTATGGTTTTTCCAGTGGTCGTGTATGGATGTGAGAGTTGGACGGTGAAGAAAGCTGAGTGCAGAAGAATTGATGCTTTTGAACTGTGGTGCTGGAGAAGACTCTTGAGAGTCCCTTGGACTGTAAGGAGATCCAACCAGTCCATCCTAAAGGAGATCAGTCCTGGGTGTTCATTGGAGGGATTGATGCTGAAACTGAAACGCCAATACTTTGGCCACCTCATGTGAAGAGTTGACTCACTGGGAAAGACCCTGATGCTGGGAAGGATTGGGGGCAGGAGGAGAAGGGGACGACAGAGGATGAGATGGCTGGATGGCATCACCAGCTTGATGGACATGGATTTGGGTAGACTTCAGGAGTTGGTGATGGAGAGGGAGACCTGGTGTGCTGTGATTCATGGGGTCGCAAAGAGTCAGACATGACTGAGCGACTGAACTGAACTGAACTCTGCATATATGTTGAATAAGCAGGGTGAGAATATACAGCCTTGACCTACTTCTTTCCCAATTTGAAACCAGTCTGTTGTTCCATGTCTGGTTCTAACTGTTGCTTCCTGACCTGCATACAGGTTTCACAGGAGGCAGGTCAGGTGGTCTGGTATTCCCACCTCTTGTAGAATTTTCCACAGTTTGCTGTGATCTACACAGTCAAAGGCTTTGGCGTAGTCAATGAAACAGAAGTAGAGGTTTTCTGGAACTCTCTTGCTTTTTCTATGATCCAGCAGATGTTAGCAATTTGATCTCTGGTTCCTCTGCCTTTTTCAAATCCAGCTTGGACATCTGAAAGTTCTTGTTTCACATACTGTTGAAGCCTAGGAGGATTTTTTAGCATTATCTTGCTAGCGTGTGAGATGAATACAATTGTGCAGTAGTTTGAACATTCTTTGGCATTGCCCTTCTTTGGGACTGGAATGAAAACCGACCTTTTCCAGTCCTGTGGCCACTGCTGAACTGTCCAAATTTGCTGGCATATTGAGTGCAGCACTTTAACAACTTTATCTTTTAGGATTTGAAGTAGTTCAGCTAGAATTCCATCACCTCCTCTAGCTTTGTTTGCACTTATGTTTCCTAAGGCCAACCCTACTTCAAACTCCAGGACGTCTGGCTTTAGGTGAGTGATCATACCATTGTGGTTATCACAGTCATTAAGATCTTTTTTGTATAGTTCTTCTGTGTATTCTTGCCACCTCTTCTTAATATCTTCTGCTTCTGTTAGGTCCATATCATTTCTGTCTTTTATTGTGCCCATCTTTGCATGAAATGTTCCCTTGGTATCTCTAATTTTCTCGAAGAGATCTCTAATCTTTCCCATTCTATTGTTTTCCTCTATTTCTTTGCACTGTTCACTGAGGAAGGCTTTCTTATCTCTCCTTGCTATTATTTGGAACTCTGCATTCAGTTGGGTATATCTCTCCTTTTATTCTTTGCCTCTCACTTCTCTTCTTTTCTCAGCTATTTGTAAGGCTTCCTCAGACAACCATTTTGCCTTTTTGCATTTCTTTTCTTGGTGATGGTTTTGATCACTGTCTCCTATACAATATTTCAAACCTCTGTCCATAGTTCTTCAGGCACTCTGTCTATCAGACCTAATCCCTTGAATCTATTTGTCACTTCCACTATATAATTGTACGGGGTTTGATTTAGGTACCTGAATGGCCTAGTGGTTTTCCCTACTTTCTTCAATTTAAGTCTGAATTTTGCAATATTCAAATGCTCAAATAGTCAAATGTTCATGATCTGAGCCACAGTCAGCTCCAGGTCTTGTTTTTGCTGACTGTATAAAGCTTGTCCATCTTCTCCATTCATTATATCAAAGAATATAATCAATCTGATTTCAGTATTGACCATCTGGTGATGTTCATGTATAGAGTCATCTCTTGTGTTTATAGAAGCGGGTATTCACTATGACCAGTGTGTTCTCTTGGCAAAACTCTGTTAGACTTTGCCCTGCTTCATGTTGTACTCCAAGGTCAAATTTGCCTGTTACTCCAGGTATCTCTTCCTACTTTTGCATTCCAATCCCCTATGATGAGAAGGACATCTTTTTTTGATGTTAGTTCTACAAGATCTTATAGGTCTTCATAGAACCATTCAACTTCAGCATCTTCAGCAATAGTGGTTGGGTCATATGTGTGTGTGTGTGTGTGTGCTAATTCGCTTCAGTCATATCCGACTCTTTGCAACCTCATGGATTATAACCTGCCAGGCTCCCCTGTCCATGGGATTCTCCAGGCAGGAATATTGGAGTGCCCTGCCCTCCTCCAGGCGATCTTTCTGACCCAGGGATCAAACCCACATCTCTTACATCTTCTGCATTGGCAGGCAGGTTCTTTACCACTAGCACCACCTGGGAAGCCCAGTGGTTGGGACACAGACTTGGATTACTGTGATACTGAATGGTTTGCCTTGGAAGCAACCCGAGATCATTCTGTCATTTTTTAGATTGCACCCAAGTACAGCATTTCAGACCCTTTTGTTGACTGTGAGGGCTACTCCATTTCTTCTAAGGAATTTTTGCCCACAGTAGTAGATATAATGGTCATCTGAATTAAATTTTCCCATTCCAGTCCATTTTAGTTCACTGACTCCTAAAATGTAGATATTCACTCTTGACATCTCCTATTTGACCACTTCCAGTTCACCTTGATTCATGGACCTAACATTCCAGGTTCCTACGCAATATTGTTCTTTACAGCATTGGAGTTTACTTTGACCACCAGATGCATCCACAACTGAGGGTTATTTCTGCTTTGGCTCAGAATCTTCACTCCTTCTGGAGCTTTTTCTCTGCTCTTCTCCAGTAGCATATTGAGCACCTACTGACCTGGGGAGTTCAACTTTCAGTGTCCTATCTTTTTGCCTTTTCATACTGTTCATGGGGTTCTCAAGGCAAGAATACTGAAGTGGTTTGCCATTCTCTCTTCCAGTGGACCACATTTTGTGAGAACTCTCCACCATGACCCGTCCATCATCCCTACATGGCATGATTCATAGTTTCATCCACTTAGGCAAAGCTGTGGTCCACCCAGCGCAGCCAAAATTAAATAAATAAACAAAAATTTTAAAATTTAATTATATAATTTCACATTGTACTGTGAACTAAATATGTACCTCACCGAAAATTCATATATTGAAATCCTAACTATCATCATAATATATTTGGAAGAGGGGCCTTTTGGAGGCAATTAGGTCATGAGGGTAGCTCCCTTGTGAGTGGAATTAGTGCCTTTGTAAGAAGAGATATGAGAGCTTTCTCTGCTCTCCCCTTCTCCATGTAAGGATTCATAAAGAAGGCAGCTGTCTGGCATCAAGGGGGGTATCTTCACCAGACATCAGATCTGCTAGTGCTTTGATCATTGACTTCTCAGCCTCTGGAACTGTGAGCAGTAAATTTAGTTGTTTAAACCACTCAGTCTATGACTTTTTTTTACAGTAGACTTAACAGTCGAGGACACACTGTCAAGTGCTACAATGGAAATATTATTATTTTCCTCACCATCTAAATGAGGCCCAGATTTTGACTTGAAATGGATATGCCATTCAATCTTGGAATCAAATGTCTTCATGAGAGTAATTTTTATTAAGGAAGATATATCATTCTTTTTTAAAATTTTCATTTACTTATTTATTTATTGGGGCTTCCCAGGTGATGCTAGTCATAAAGAATCCATTTGCCAGTGCAGGAAACACAGGTTCAACCCCTGGGTCAGGAAGGTCTCTGGAGGAGGAAATGGCAACCCACTCCAGTATTCTTCCTGAAAGAAATCCTACAGGGTAGCAAAGAGCTGGACATGACTGAGCACCACTCACTTGATTATTTGGGCTACACTGAGTCTTCGGTGGTAAGCATGGGCATTCTCTAGTTGAGGTGAGTGGGAGCTACTCAGGCTTCTCACTGCGGTGGCTTTTCGTGTTGCAAAGCACAGGCTCTAGGCAAGTGGGCTTCAGTAGTTGCGCTTGCTGGCTCAGTAGGTGTGGCACATGTGCTTTGCTGCCCTGAGGCACATGGGATCTTCCTGGACCAGGGGCTGAGCCCATGGCCCCTGCATTGGCAGGCAGATTCTTAACCACTGAACCACCAGGTAAGTTCTATCATTGTTGTTGTTGTTGTTGTTTAGTGACTAAGTTGTGTCTGACTCTGGGATTCCAGTCTTAACAATTATCAATAATATACAGAGACTTTTAGAACCAATGAATTCTATCCTTAAATTTTACATACAAAAAAACTGAGGATCAGAGAAGTGAGATTATTTTTCTGTATACGTATGGTACATGACTCGGGACAGAAAGAGGACTTTTATAGCGATGTTGACAACTATTAGTGACTATGGTTATGTGCAGTAAGCTATTGGAACCATCGTGTAACCCCACCTCCTACATAGCAGCTGAAGGATGCCAATCCCCACAGTGAGCAATGCCTCAGCAACAGCTGTACAAGGTTAAGCTGATTTAGATCATGGGATTGAGGGAATGGAAGGGGGCAGGTGGGAAAGGCACAGGTGGAGAATTCTGTGCTTCCTTCCCACGGAAAACAAAATCATGCTCAGTTTGAGTGACAGAGTCACTGGAATTTAGTCCTGATCGGGCATATTTCCATTCCCCTTCAAGAGCTCCCAGTGCTCAGCCTGACCCCCTAAGCAGTTTGTCTTGGCCTGAAAATGACAAAGCAGAGCGTGTCTTTCAGACATATGCACTGGTTGGGGATGGAGTGGGGCGCTTGGCAGGCAGGCCTGTTCACAGTAGAACCGTAAGAGATTATTATTTCCTTTATAGTCACCAGGTTGCTGAGATGGGCTGGGGTGAGTGACGATACTGCTAACATCACAACAAATGCATCTTTGAATGATTCAATCACATAAGCTACCTACACCTAAACGCCCCACCCGAATCCCCCCATCCCACCCCACAGCAGTAGTAACACTATAGCAACTTTCTTGAAGGCTTCAAAGCATTGCAGGC
Organism: Dama dama; assembly: GCF_033118175.1. Taxonomy (NCBI): domain Eukaryota; kingdom Metazoa; phylum Chordata; class Mammalia; order Artiodactyla; family Cervidae; genus Dama; species Dama dama. The sequence continues at coordinate 13,835,647 of NC_083695.1, read as the reverse complement.
AAGATGCAGTACATAGTGACTTTATTATAGAAGGGAGATTAAAACAGGGGGTCACCGCGCCCCATCTGGGGATACTGACGCCTGGTTGAATCCTCCTAAGCTCCCTGCAGCTGAGAATTCCGCTCAGGCCTTTTAACTCTGTGTTGCTCTCTACGCTCCACGCTGCGGGCCTGCTCTTCAACTTTAAGACGAACTGGAAGCTGGCTGTTCAACAGTGGCCAAAGCTGAACTGAAGAGTCACGGGATTTTAGAGCAGGCAGTAAGATATGCAATCTGTATTTAGGACAACTTCGTTTAGTTCTCACACAGAAGTATGATTACCATTCTCCTTGACAGATGCAGGCTCAGAGACTAGGAAAGCATAAGTAGACTGCTCAGGGTGGAAGCCACTGGTCAGGGAAGGAGCCGAGATTCTCACCTGGGATCCTGACTCGGAGAGTTCCGTCAGGAGAACGTCAGCACGCCTCGCCCGCGGGGGTCTACCTGCGCCGCCCCCAACCCCTTATCCCAGGCACTGGTCTCCCCAGGTGGGCGGCGTTCTCCCGCGGCCGCCCCTCCCCCGTGGGCGCGCTCCCCGCCCGGTGACTGGCAGACACCGAGGCTCCCCGCCCGGCGCTGCGGCGCCTCTCCTGCCTTTGTTTGGAGCGCGGGAGAACCCGAGAACAGGGGGAGGCGTGACTTCAATATTCTTGTCGTTTTTAAACAAGCGATTTCCTAATTTGTGTCTGTTTCAGGCCAGCGTGAAGCGTCGGTAGGCAGAGCCGTCTGCGCCGCGAGCACTTGCTCCTGCCAGCCCCCAGTCCCCGCGTTCCCGGGGGGCCTCCCCACCCATCCTTCCCGGCGGCGGAGAGACAACAGCTACGCAGACGAGCAGCCTGGCCGCGGGTGGGAGGCTCTCCTCGCGGCTGGCTGGCACAATGTGGAGATTTTTTCATTCATAAAACTAGCAGCTATGCTCGCTGCCTTCCCGCCTGCCCCTCGCCGCCCCCTCGGCGGCAGGGTAGGCCCGGGTCCGGGGAATGGGTTCCGAGGGCCAGCGAGCATAGGTGGCTCGTCTTCGCGTTTCGCCAGGAAGTCCCATTTCATAAATTTCGTGCGGGGTCCTCTCTCTATTAGACGATTAACATCGATCGCGCAGGAGCCCTCTCGATTGAAGAGACAAGACGGCTTGTGATTCGATCCATAAATAAAACCTCACCCTTTGACTCCAGGTTGTCCGACATCTTGCTGCTGCATTTTTCGGTCTATCAGATTTAGGAAGCGACTGTCAGCCGTGCTATCGCTGCATTTGTAAACAACTGGCTTTCTAGGACCCTGTTTTTACCCTTTTATGGTGGCGGGTGGGAGTAAGGGGGAATGGGCGGGGGAGATGATGGCAGGGACGGGACGGGACGGGTCGTCGTACTAATTCAAGATGCAATTTCCATCCGAATAATAGATTGTTATTAACAATGATCCTCTCTGCGAACCCTTAAAATTGTCCCTTGCCTCCCCTAGCAGCAAGAGGCGAGCCCTCATTCGCCGAGCAGACTCCGCCTCCCTCCTTCTCCCCTCCTCCCCATCACTACTCTCGGCTCTGGAAATTACAACTCCTGGGCGCGCGGCGTCGGGAGGAGGCTGCGCGGGGAGGAAGACGACAGGGGATTCCCGAGCCAGCCGGGCGCTCACCCTCCGCCCGCTGGTTGCAGCGTCGCGCGGCCAAGGTCAGAGGCGCCGCAGGAGCAGAGGCTGCGAACCGAAGCGGCGGGTCAATCCTGCCCTCGGGGAGAGAGAGCCCCAGGGCGCGCTCGGCCGGCGGCAGCAGCGGCCGGAGAGGGAGGTGAGAGAAGGTCTCCAGGCCCGCACGGCCGCCGGAGGTAGTCGCTGGCGCGGAGACCCGGCAGGTGGAGGCCGCTGGGACCAGAGAAGCTCGAGAGGCACCTTTGGTTCCCGGGCGCTGTCCGTCGCCTCGTGGTGCTGAACCCAGCCCCAAGGCCAAGCTGCCTGCTCGCCCGCCTTCTCACAGATCTCCCGGACTGGGGGAGGGGGGGGGGGCGAGGGCAAAGGGGGCCCCTGGACAGCTGCCCGTTGGAACCTGGAACGGAGGGGCTGAAACGGGAGAGCTAGCGATCCGCAACCCAGCAGCTGGTCCTGATGTGGAGAGGAGACGCCCGCTGCTGCCGGCGGCGGCGCTAGTGCTGACTCATCACCTAAAGCATCTCGCAAGCCACGGCGAGGGCAGCCGAACGGCCCCGGACTCTGGCCGCAGGTTGAAGCCTCTGGTGCAGGAGCCTCGCGGGCAGGAGGTGAGAAGCCTCTTTTACCTCTTCCCCCTCACCTAATCGTCTATGGGCGGTGGCCCCAGGACACAGAGAGGGGCGTGCCCACGGGTTGCAAAGTAGTCTTGCCCGTGTGATGCTCCCTCCTCCCATCCCATTGGTGCTAACCTCACTTATTCTCCTCTGCCCTTCTCCGGAGCTTGGGCCATTCCACCTTTCACCCTGAGCAGTTCTCCGCCGGCGCAGCGATGGAGGAGGAGCTGAAGTGCCCAGTGTGCGGCTCCCTGTTTCGGGAGCCCATCATCTTGCCGTGTTCCCACAATGTCTGCCTGCCTTGTGCCCGTACCATCGCGGTGCAGACCCCGGACGGTGAGCAACACCTGCCCCCGCCGCTTCTGCATTCTCGGGGCTCGGTGCTGTCCGCAAGCGCCGCCGCCGCGCCCCCTCTAGACCAGGAGGCGGCTGCTGGCCCGGCGTGCAGCGGCGCGGGCGGAAGCGCAGCTGGCGGCCTGGGCGGCGGTGCGGGAGGCGGCAGCGACCACGCGGACAAGCTGAGCTTGTACAGTGAGACAGACAGCGGTTATGGCTCTTACACCCCGAGCCTCAAGTCCCCAAACGGGGTTCGCGTGCTGCCCATGGTGCCGGCGCCTCCCGGCTCCTCCGCCGCCGCTGCTCGGGGCGCCGCCTGCTCCTCGCTGTCCTCGTCCTCAAGCTCCATCACGTGTCCGCAGTGCCACCGCAGCGCCTCCCTGGACCACCGCGGCCTGCGCGGCTTCCAGCGCAACCGACTGCTGGAGGCTATCGTGCAGCGGTATCAGCAGGGCCGCGGGGCGGCGCCGGGGGCGTCCGCAGCGGCGGCGGTGGCCATCTGCCAGTTGTGCGACCGCACCCCGCCGGAGCCGGCCGCTACGCTCTGCGAGCAGTGTGACGTGCTCTACTGCGCTGCCTGCCAGCTCAAGTGCCATCCGTCCCGGGGACCCTTCGCTAAGCATCGCCTGGTGCAGCCGCCGCCGCCGCCCGCGCCCTCCGAGGTCGCCTCGGGGTCTCCGGGCGCTGTCCAGGGCGCCTCCAGCGGAAGTGGCGGCTGCAAGAGCCCTGGAGCCGCCGCAGCCGGAGCGGCGGGGGGCAGCACCTCCCGCAAGTACCCTACGTGCCCCGAACACGAAATGGAGAACTACAGCATGTACTGCTTAAGCTGCCGAACCCCGGTGTGCTATCTGTGCCTGGAGGAAGGCCGGCACAGCAAGCACGAGGTGAAGCCGCTGGGGGCCATGTGGAAACAGCACAAGGTGAGCGCCCGCCGGGCGGGGCACGCGGACCACGGGTGCAAAGAAAAGGGTGCCCCCTCCCGTTGGCTAAATGAACTCCAAGTACTCTGAGCTGGTGTTGGAAATGGGAAGGGAATGGAAAGATGACATACTAGGTCCCCTCCCCCTTGAGGCTGTTTTGAGTCTCCCCAAAAGTCATCCAGAATGCAGAAGCAGATCGCAGGACTCTTTCACTCCCAAAGTTGACTAATAAGTTACATTGATGACCCCTCCAGATTTATGGCACCTGGATTTATAGAGAGACTTTCTCTTACTGGGACTCTGGGTGATGGAAGTGTGGCAGGGTTGCAGAGTAAGCTCTTAGGAAGACAGCGAGGCACACTCATCTTCAGGCTGCTTTAAGCCATCTTCCCAGGGACTTGCCTGGGGATGCCACCTCCCTAGTGGGAAGGAACAGCCTCTAACAGGCAACTCGCATACACTTGTGGCTGCCAATGTATCTTCATATCTGACACAGAAGGAGAAAAGCCTTCAAAATCAGGTGAGGCCCTTGATCAGATCCCAAGGCATGAGTAAGGTCAGTTTTCCTAACAAACATTCACCTCAATTTCCTAATCAAAGGCCAGGCTGAGCAACTGGACTCGCTGCTAAGGTCAGTGATCCAGGTTCCTTGTTCAAAGATTCCAACTGCAAATTTGTATGTTTATCATTCAACGTCCTCTTTCCAGTAAACTCTTGCCCTGCAGAGAAGCAGGAGGTCTCCAAAGAGCCCAACAGGAAATATGTATTCTGATGGAGGAGGAAAAACACAGGGAAATAGGGCAACTTGCCGTGGTTCTCTCTTCATATCATCCACCTGGAAACAGACAAAAAGAAGAGCCCGGGTGGGAGAGAAGAAGGGGCAGACCGTTTATACTATAGGTTTATTACATACAGTTGCTATACAATTTCTGCTACGGTCTGCCAGTTATTTCTGTAACTCAACATTTTCAAAGAGAAAAAATGAGGAACACTTCAGAAATCCACCTTGGAGAGAGAAATCTGCATTATAGGCCAGAAAAGAGAAATCTGGAGTCAAATCTCTAATTCTAGAGCAGTGATTCTCATTTGGGAACAATTTCACTCTCCTTCTAGGACATTGCCAATGTCTGGAGACAGTTTTGGTTGTCACACTTAGGAATTTGCTCCTGGCATCTGGGTTAGAGGCCAAGAAGCTGCTAAATAGCCTACAGTGCACAACCTCCATCAAAACAATAACCCATAAAAATATCAATGCTGTCTGTGGACTTGAAAATATTCACAACGTAAAAGTTGAGAGTTATGTTTTATTCAGTGGAAATTTTTAGGACTTCATGTCCAGGAGGCAGCAGCTCAAGAAACCCTGAGAGAACTGCTCCAAGGAGGTGATGGGAGGAGCCAGGTTATACAGAAATTTTGCAAACAAGTGCAAGTCTGGATATCAAAAGATTATCATTAATTAAAGAAAACCAGATAACCCAAGTTGAGGAATTTAGGGCTTTTCTATATATAGAAAGATGCAAGAGTCTGGGCTCACTGAAATCATCCCTTTGATATGCACCTAGCTATTGGGGGCCAATTTCCTGTGTTTTCTTCACATCCTTAGTTTCCTCAGGGCTCACCATAGGGAGCAGCTGCAGTGATGGCTACTAGATGGCTGGTATTCTTTCCTTCCTGGGTCCCCTCGGAGTTCACCAGCTCACCATCCATGGCGGCTGCAGTTGCTGGGGACTGTGACATCTTTGTGTGTTGAAATATTCTATTTCTCATGTCTCTGAGAGAAACCATGTTGTAAGTTACACAGACCTAGATCCAACTCTCAGGGTTTGTAATTCACTTGCTATAAACATTTAGGCACAATTTTAAACCCACTGAATAATGTCTAACTCAGATAATTGTTGTTAGGTTAAGTATAATACTGTATGTTTACCCTCTAGCACAGTACCTAACTCACAGTAACCAATATATTATTATTATTATTATTATTATTATTATGGGCTTTCCTGGTGGCTTGCATGGTAAGGAATCTGCTTGCAATGCAGGAGATCCAGGTTTGCTCCCTGGCTTGTGAAGATCCCCTGGAGAAGGGAATGGCTACCCACTCCAGTATTCTTGCCTGGATAATTCCAAGGAGGAGTCTGGCAGGCTACAATCCATGGGGTCACAAAGAGTCAGACATGGCTGGCCGAATTATAGTCCTAATCCTTAAAAGCCCTAAACTTGCAGAAAGCTACAGGGCAACAGCATAAAGCTCTTATTTTGACCACAGTGACTTGGTTATCTGGAGAAAACACACACTGGTAGCATGTTGAGTCCTAAAATAGCTTTGAGCTAAATGAGAATGTCCGCTCCAGTGAGTTGTCATTCGTGTGACATTTTGTTGCATATCACTTCACGGTGATTGTAGCTGCCTTGCTTATTTTATCTTTCAAGTGAAGAGGCATTGTTTTACAAATAAAGAAATCTTCTGCAAAGAGGTTGTAATCAATTATCAAGACAAGGTTCACATTCAGATTTACAAGCTGGTAAATTTTTACAGCTTAGATAGCTAGAACTAATTTCGGATGTTGCCACCCAAATTTTTGGCTTAGTGTAGAGTGGAAACCAAAATGAGTTGAGGTGAATCTGCAATCTTAAAAGATTAGGTCTCTTATCTGGAAAAGTGAGTTGGATAACAAGCAATGGTTTTAAGAACCAAGATCATGCAGGGAAAACACTGGTCATCTTGATTTGGTGTCAACAGCAGTTTTACAACATTCCTATCTGAAGAAATATGAAAAGAATACATGATATTTGCTCAATAGAGTGGGACAGTTATCTGTGGAAAATACACCTATGCAGAATCTAAGTGTCTCAATTTAATATCACATCTTCAGGGAGCTAAGACAATACTCCTAGGTAAAGAAAGAATTCTATGAGATACTTTTGTGAAAACTTCTTTTCAAGAATGAGAAGAAGTCCTGCCATTCTCTTTCACCAGGTGCTGTTTTTCTATGGATCGGTAAATCATTACGTGCTCCTTATCATCTCACTAGGGGTTGGAAATCTAAAGAAAAGATAACAGAGGGAGCCCTGGTGGAAAGTTTGATCTTGCTTTGTGAGCAGGCATCTAGACCACCATTTTGAGCTGTGAAGGTGGCTACTTTTGTTTGTTTGTTTTTAAGATTATTTTTATCATATGGAGCATTTTTAAAGTCATTATTTGTTACAATATTACTTCTGTTTTATGTTTTGGTTTTTTGGCCCTGAGGCACATGGGATCCCTGACCAGGGATCAAACCCCCTGCTCTGGAAGGCAAAGGCTTAATGACTGGACTGCCAGGAAAGTCCCTAGAGGACTACTTTTGAAAGATACACTCAATTTCACACCCCCACCATGGCTGTTTGAGTTCTTTAGTAAAGCTTATTAAAGTCTCTGGATTTTGTTGTCATCGTCGTCGCTGTCATAGTCTGAAAATCCCAGGAGCCATGACGATCTTGGTACACTACCAGAACTAGAATCAGGACAGAAATATTTCTCTAATATCCCTTTACTAGAGAAGCCTTAATCAAAGCTTTAATTCCTCTCTAGTGCGACTGGAGCTTGCCATCTAATTAGTGATTCTTAGGCAAAGAGACATGTAAGTGACACTGAAATCTATTTTGAAACAAGGTCGATTATCACCTCTCAAAAACAGTGTAAACACTTCAGGTCTTGGTCAAACACATTTTTAAATGATTCTCCAGGAAGAGGCTTAATCATTTCAAAGAATCTGATGTGACGAAGCAATACAGTGCAAAAGATAGGACAAAGAAGGGAGGCTTTCCATGACAGCTTCTGTCTTTTTGCTATTGGGTGGAATTCTAATTCTCCTGAAACTAGGAGAGGGTCACTGTGGGATGAACCTCTTTCTAGTGTGACATGTCGCAGAATATCAGCAGCCACTGTAATTCCTGCTGAGTGAAGGACTCTGAATTAAAGTGGGTACAAGTTGATTCCTGAACTGAGGTAGGGACTGCTGGATAAGCCCTTCTTCAGAAGTCCTTTGAGAACCATGGACAATAGAGGAGAATCAAAAAAATCTCATTGTACCCCAGGACTACTATTCCCAAGGAGTCAGCATTTCACAAGAGCAAAGGAGACAGTAAAGTCTGAAAATCACAGGAAAGAGAGGACTTCAGGTTACTGCCATGTCCCAAGGATCTGCCAGGCTCCTCAGCAGCCTGGTCCTACCTTATTTTTACAGAAGAGATAAAGAATGGGATTTAAACTTTAAAGCCTCAGAGGAAAGACTTTCTCCATTAAAAGATAACACATAAATGACAAAAGCAGAACATGTAATCATAATTGTATATGATCATAAATATATTTATTAGAATATTTGTAGTACATTATAACACAGGGAACAAATGCTCTTTGTTAAGCATTAGAATTACAGGTGTAGAGATGTAGAAATTAAATATCATCCCCAAATTTCAATTTGCTGAGAAAAACATCCAAAAATTCTAACATTTTGGAGTTTTTTTCTTCTAGAATTCTATTATATATTTATTTTAAAATTGTCTTTTTTTTTTCTTTAACAATACAATATGAATATCTTTCCTGTCAATTAATGTACATCATTTTGGACAGCTGCATGTTATTCCATTGTAAGGATGTATCCACACCCTTATGCTGGACTTTATCTATGTGTTTTCAGTCTTTTGCTGATAGGAACATTTTTCAAGTTAAATCTATGCCTATATCCTTAATAATCACCTTAAGTTAAATTTCTAAACATGGAGCTGCTATATCAAAGGAGATATGGCTTTCAGACATCTGATTAATGTTGCCAAATTGCTTTCCATAAAGTTCATACCTATCTTTCCTCCCAATAGCAAAATTATATTAAAAATTTTAAATTCATGTTGACAAGGACCGTGGAGGAAAACAATTAGATGGATTGTCTTGTTTCTAGTAACCGTTGTTTGCTATTTTCATTACATTATTATTAGAACTATTTTTAAAGAGGATCACAGTATCTAGATTTTTATAACTACCTGTCTGCCCTCAAAAACTGGTTTAATATGCATAACTATTGCTTAAATATGTGCATGTGTGCTAAGTCACTTCAGTAGTGCCCAACTTTGTAACCCTACAGACCATAGCCCACCAGGCTCCTCTGTCAATGGGATTCTCCAGGCAAGAATACTGGAGTGGATTGCCATGTCCTCCTCCAAGGGATCTTCCCAACCCAGGGATCGAACCCTAGCCTCTTAGGTCTCCTGCATCAGCAGGCAGATTCTTTTCCAGTAGCACCACCTATCCTTTCTTGAATTAAGGCCCATGAAAAGATCAAGTCTTCAGGGCCCATCTAAGGCATTTTTGAGTGGGATTGAAAGGGGGAAAAGAGATTTAGGTAAATAGAAGTGTTTGGCAAAAATCTTCTGGGAGGTCTGAAGTTTCCAGCTTTCTGGCTAATTACTGCAAGCTGAGAGTTACTTAACAGAAATCTCTCAGGGCTGTCAGAGCATGTAGCATGGAAATATACACAATCTGAGTGGAAACGTGGATTGTTTGAAATGTTGAATCTTTCACCAACTCTGGAGCTCTGGGAAATGAATTGCATAGGCTGGCTTCTGTTCCACCAGTTCCAGACTGGCTAAGAACCAATGGCAAAACTGCTTAGACACCTGGGAACACGAGCTGACTCTGATAAGCGGAGGCTGCATCGTCTTCTGAAGCCACCCTCTGTGTTCACATCACCACTGTCTTTAAAGCTACCAGCGCTGTAGCCTGCCTCATGCTTGGATTTAATTCCAGGCAGGTCAGTAATTCAGGATCAGCTATTAGAAAGAAACCCTGTGTTACAAGCTTTGAAGTATCTTCTCTCCTCATCATTCCATACATCTGAAAAACAAAAAGTGTGTTTGAGAAAAAGCAAGAATCCATAAACTTGAATTGCTTTCTCTTCTCTTTGAAGACTATGTATGGAGGATAGGGGTTCAGGAGAACTCTTTGAAGATTATTTATGGAGGATAGGGGTTCAGGAGGATTGAGAAGGACCTTAGAGACTGTGAAAGGACAACCCCAGATTACTACAGAAGAATGTGTTTCCTAGTGTAGTACTTGTGGTCACTCCATGGCTAAGGTATTCTTTTTTCAGCCTGCAGTGGGATGTCCTGTATCTGGATCTATATTGGTGGAGACAGGAGCTTGCTTGTAGATGCCAGTGAGATAGATTGTTTTAGAAAGGAGAGATCTCCTAATCTCTGAGACGGATTAGAGGGGCTGACATGCTGGCATACCGCCTGTTTCTGTAAGTAAAGTTTTCCTAGGACACAGCCATCCTCATTTGCTTACATTCTGCCCGTGGCTTCTTTGGGCTTTGGTTGCTTTTGGTAGAGTTAGGTAGTTGCAACCAGAGATCTCTAGCCTGCAAAGCCAAAAATATTTACTGTCTGGCTCTTTATGGGGGGCGGGGGGAAGTGCCAACTTCTAGACTCAGACCTCGTGACTCAAAGAGTGGTCTGCAGAGCAGCAGCGGCACTGGGAGCTTGCTGGAAATGTGGAATCTTGAGACCCGCCTCAGCCACTGACTCATGATTTGAATTCAGCAACATCCCTAGTTGATCCAGACAGATGTTAAAGTTTGAGAAGCCCTGATGGGAATACTTTGGGGGCTCAAGGGCGCTGGGCCCAACGCCCTTGTGCACATCATCTGAGAAGCAGTGCGAAGGGGACTCTAGGGGGGCTGAGAGGTTTGAACCAGAGTTTGAACCCTGGGAATCTTCAAACTCATCAGATTCTGGGTGCTAGGAGGGAGGCAGTGTGGTGCTCAAAAACCACCTGAGCCAGAGATAGGCAGGAAGCTCTGAGGGGGGTGGTGCTGTCTGAGCCCTCCCGAGCCAGAGCATAGGTGTCTCATGAGAAGGGAACTTCAGACAGATGCTCTTCACTGCTTTCCTGGTCTGAACAGAAACAGTGCTGTTTGTGTATCTGGGTTTCCTTTGGGTTTGTGTCTCAGTCCTTCTATAAAGAAGCAAAGAGGGTGCTTTATCCACTCTTTAGGCAGTTTTGAAGGGCCTGCCCAGAGATTGAGGGAGGTTGGAACTCTCAGAACCATGAAACCCAAAGGAGCAGGAGAAAATCCAGGCAGTTATTGTGGGGCTCTCATGAATTCACTCCTCCCTGCTTAGAATTTCCATTTTCCAGGGTAGGCTGTTTCCTAGCAGAGATCGTAACTTCAGCCTCCTCCTTTGCAATGAGGAAAAGCGAGGTTGAGGGGATTGTCACAATTGCACAGCAATTTGTGAACTGATTCTGTAAAATGATGATCAAGTTTCCTCCTTTGTCCCTTTCAATTGACTACAAAAATGTAACAGAATACTTTGTGTATCTGAACAAAAACAGGTGGCCTATGTCATCTCCTAAAGAGTCATTAGGAATGGGAAAAAATAAAGGGTTGGCAGACACCCAATCTAGAAAGTGGAGCAGCGTGTGGGGCACAACCCTGCCCTCATTTGACTGCAATGGGTTACAGAAAAGGGAGATAAAAGCGTGAGAAGGAGACAGTGCATCTTCTTTAGAACAAATAGGATAAAAGAATTTGAGTGCTGGAGGAAATTTAAAAGATCAAATAGCTCCGTCTCTTCATTTTTCATGTGGCTACGGAAGGAAGAAGTAGTTTGCAGGAAAGAGAGAATAAGGAAGGATCCACAAGAGACAGGAACTGGTGAGGTGGGGGAGTCTAAATGACAGGTATAAAAGACTGGAATCTAGACCCCTCCAGCATTCATCCAGCAGGAGACTCTGGGCCTTGGTCACATGGCATCTGAAAAACATGTCCAGACAGTGCATTGTTTTAAAAAAATAGGTCAAGGTTGTGTTAGGAAATTTAGGCAAATAATTGTACTTGTCCAGTCTCCAAATTCTTCCTTATAAATTGATATCTATATATTCCGGGTGATATCTATAAAACCAGAAAACCAATAAAATATGAATAATCAGAAATAACAGTCCTCTCTGAAGCAGAGAATTGTGGCTAACATCACTCCATAAGTCATGTGTTATCAAATGTCTGGCTACCTCTCAGCCGAGCTGTGTACCCACATGACTAAAAGTCATCTCTAGCACTCACTGAAGATAACTTAAAAGTTGATGACGCCTCTTGACCTGTAATTCCTTCCTCTGAACCTAAGCCACTAATACGTATTTATTCTTCAAATGACCTAATTGCTTATTCAATCAACACTGAAACCTTCAATGCCAGCATCACGCCATGGACCACTGTAAGCACCAAGGCCATGGAAGGGCATGTTTTTTCCTCCCAAGAGCAGAGATCTAGTCACAGGAGAGAGAAAATCAACATGTGCATAAACAAGTAAATGCACTGGATAAATTTCTGATAATAATAAGTACTATGATGGAAGTAAAAAAATGTGATAAAAGGCAGTTAGGCAGACTTGTTCACAGGGAAAGTTGGAAAAAGCAAGATTTGAAGACTGGCTGAGAAGTAACCAGCCCAGCACAGTTCTGAAGACAGCTCACTTCACAGGGGAAGCAAGACCCAAGAACCTTTAGAGTACATGAAAAAGTAGATAAGTGGCAGGAGCAGATACAGACAGGATCCAGAAGGTGTGGGGAACATATGTAATTTTATGTTAAATGCAAAGGGAGATGATTGGGGGACTTTAAGCTGAGGAGTGATGTTTATTTTTTTAAAGATTTTTCTTACTGCAGTTGGAAAATGTGTGGTAGGGGGATAAGAGCAGAGGAAGGAAGACCACTTAGAGGCAATGGGAGTCACTTGGACCATAAATATGGACTTGAACTAGGAGGAAGGCAGCAGAAATGGGGAGAAGTTATTTTTGTTTGTTTGTACTTGGTCTTCATTGCTGCGCATGGGCTGTCTCTAGCTGTGATGAGCGGGGGCTCCTCTCTAGTTGTGGCGTGCAGGCTTCTCATTGTGGCGGCTTCTCTTGTTGTGGAGCATAGGCTCTAGGAGCATGGCCTCTAGGAGCATGGGCTTCAGTAGTTGAGGTGCAGTGGGCTTAGCAGTTGTGGTACATGGGCTTAGTTCCCCCACAGCATGTGGAATCTTCCCTGACCAGGGATCAAACCTATGTCCCCTGCATTGGCAGGTAGATTCTTAACCACTGGACCACCAGGAAAGTCCAGAAATGGAGAGAAGTTTATGCATTCATATGCTGCTTGGAAAAGACCCTGTTGCTGGGAAAGATTGAAGGCAGGAAGAGAAGGGGATGACCAGAGGATGAGATGGTTGGATGGCATCATTGACTCAATGGACATAAGTTTGAGCAAGCTCTGGGAGATGGTGAAGGACAGGAAAGCCGGGCGTGCTACAGTCCGTGGGGTTGCAAAGAGTCGGACATATCTGAGCGACTGAACGGAATGCTGCTTAGTATTCTCTGAGCTTCTTTGATTCATGGTTTGATATCTTTTACTATTTTTGGAAAATTCTCATCTATTATCTTCAGATTATTCGTTTGCTCTGCTCTCTGCCTCTCTCTCTTACTGCTGGTATTCCAATTACATGTATGTTACACTGTTTGATATTGTTCCACAGTTCTTGAATGCTCTGTTCTTTTCCCTTTAATCATTCTTTTTGTCTCTGTGTTACAGTTTCATTAGTTTCTATTGATCTCTCTTTAAGTTCGCTGATTCTTTCCTAGGCTGTGTCAAGTCAACAGATGAGTCCCTTTTCATCTTTCCTCTGCATCTTCTCAGTTGTCCTGCCTTTCCCCAGCTGTAGGAAGCCTTGAATGACCTGGACCCATGGCTGTCTCCTGCACCTTCTCCAGGAGGATTGGTGTTTTTCTTTTCCCTGTCTTCAGCCCCGTGAGGTCTGCATTTTGCTTGGGGTGGTAGGGGAAAGGGACAGGTTTTGCTGTTTGTCCCCAGTGGCTTAAGGTTTTTATTTGGAAGGAGATAAGGGTCCTGGTAGGGCTTTGTATTTTCCTGTGGTGACTGTCACGTCTCTCCTTCAAGTCAGCTCTGAACTACAGATGTCTCCCTTTTAAAATCTAATAGATCCTTTAGATTATGCAAATAATCAGATTTCACTTTTCTTTTTGGTTGCCAAAATGCTTAGAGCCAAATATTTGGTGTGTACACAATAGATACAATTTGGTGTGAAATTTATGTTATAAATTTTGAACCTCATTTCCAGCTCCATTTTATTCTGCATCCTTTGTTTCTCTTTAAGTAATGCGATCTTGAATTCTATAAACCCTTGAAAGCTGTCTTAAATCCCCTTTGAACTAAATAGATTAATAAATAATCAAGCAAGTGGCTTGCTTGAATAAAGCAAAGAAGAAAAGGAAACTTCAGAAAATATTGTTAAGAAAGTCCTCTACTTTTGAACAGTGCCCAGTCACTGTTACAAAAGCAAAATACTGTTTTAAAATGTTCAGAACAAGAAATAGGGACCCTCCCAGGCACTGGGATGCATGACTGCTCCCTTCTCCCTTTCAGTCCCTTACAATAAAGAAACTCCAGAATGACTATGCCTGGTCTTGACTGCAGGATCATTCGTTGTTTTACAACGAAGTTGTTTTACAACTTTCCTGTGAATATTGCCACATATCTCAGCTTGTTTGGAGGGTGTGATTATCACCTCTCAAATTGGCTTCCTGTACAAGTATTTGCAGCTTATTCCTAATGAATATTTGTCTTCCACGTAGTTCAGCAGGGTTCCACTCCTGTAGCTTGTTTGGAGGGGCAGATGCTCAGGAGGGGAGGTCAGGGCCCATTAAGGCCAGAAGACCTCACTGAGGGGCTGTCAGGAACATGAGAGATTTGAGATTTTAGCCTGTGTCCAAGCTCACACATGCATTTGCCACAGTTCATGGATGTGGACAGGAGGCGTGAAACTCCTGGGTGAGAACTGAAGACACTTTATTACTCACAGCAGTAGCAACACTTAGAGTATCAGCATGTTTGTGCCATTTCCGTGAGCCCAGTTCCCCCAAGGTGATGTGAAGATAGCCAGATAACGTCGGCACACACAGTAAATTGCCTTACAGAAGAGAAACATGAGCTTAGGGAAGCTGGATCTTTGGTAAAAGGCATTAGGCACAGGGCTCTTTGCTCCAGAGGGAGACAGTAAGTCCAGTTTCCGAGGTTGTTGTCTATGCAAACATCCTTGGAAGGACTGCCCAGGACAAAGAGCGATCAGTGCCTCACTGACAACACTCAAAGAGACACAAGAGAGCAAAATTATCTTCCAACAGGAAGATTAAATCAAAATTCAGGTAGTTCCTCAAGTGATCTCTGCTTGCATGCATTGTGGGTAACTTCTCCAAGCTCCTCCGGTTCTCAGAACTCCTTGTTTCCCTCGGGGTGCACAGACTTCAGGGTTTTTCTGAGTGCTGTGATAGTGATGCTGGTAGTGAAGGTGGTGGCAATGGTGGTGGAATGTCTGTGGTGCGGTCATGAGTATGAGTATAGTTAGGGTGACTTTCATTCCTGGGTGCATTTGTGTCTCCCCCAGCATGGGAGGACAAACACCATCTCACGGCTTCGTATTACGCAGCTGAAACACTCCATTGGATAGGCATTCACTGGGCACCTATGTAACCCACAGGCTGCGCTGAGGGTTCTGGATACCCTTGAAACAGGCTACAGGGAGCTCACAGTCAACTGGAGGAGAGGATAATTTTACTCCCGTGTAATATTTGTACAACTGATATTAAAAAGTGGAATAAGTGCCCTATTTGTCATGTGAATAAACTGATGAGAGAAGAGGGGGTGAAAGGCAGTTAATTTTGCCTGGAGATTGGGAAGGGGAAGGGTAGCAAGTGGGAGATTGAGGAGAAAATGGTATTTGAACTGCAGTCATGAATGATGAGTAGGAGTTTTTTCAGCAGGGAAAGAAAAAGTGAAAGTGTTAGTCATGTCCGATTCTTTGCATCCCCATGGACTGTAGCCCTCCAGGCTCCTCAGTCCCTGAAATTCTCCAGGCAAGATTACTGGAGTGGGTCACCATGCCCTTCTCCAGGGGATCCTCCCTACCCAGGGATCGAAAGGAGAGACTTAAATATACAACATTGTGTGAGGTGTTAAGAAAGATATTGAAAGCCAAGTTCCTACTTTCAAACGCCAGGGATGAACATATATTCACACACGAGGGACACTGACAGCTATGACACCACTTCTGAAAAAAGTGACGGAACTTAAATTACCCACACAGCATCTGAGACTCAGAAAGTGTTCTGGATCTCGAGACAGTGGTGAGAGAATGATGGGATAAGTGGATTCCAGAAGCGGCATTTAAGGGGATAGCTACTTTGGGAGCCTAAGAAAGATTAGCTGTTGGCTTCATTTAAATTTCAGTGAAGATTAGAGATAGCCTGGCTATAATTCTTCTGAAGGTTCTTGTAAATTTTCATTTTTTTCCCTGGGTTGTTGTATTTGTCCAGTTTGCTAGTAAAACTTGGCAGCAAAAACCTTTTGAACATCTCAGTTAGCTTTGCTGAGTTAAGAGGAGAGAGGGGGCAAAAAAAAGGAAGTGAGGAAACTGAGAGAAAAGACTTGCAGGAGCAAGGCGGCAGTGAAAGGAACTTGAGAAAAGGTTGATAAAGGAGTCGATTTTGCACTGGTCATTAGTTTTAGTTTTTTAGATGGACAGAAGGGCCCGTCTCTCCACTTGCGCACAAGAAGTCAAGAACAGCGCCAGAACACAGATATGTCATTGTGCTCAGTCACTGAGTCAGGCCAGACTTTTTGCGACCCCGTGGACTGTGGCCCACCAGGCTCCTCTGCCCATGGGATTCTCCAGGCAAGAATACGAAAGCAGGTTTCCGTTTCCTACTACAGGGGGTCTTCCCAACCCAGGGATCAAACCCGAGTTTCTTGTGTCTCCTGCATTGGTAGACGGGTTCTTTACCACTAGTGCCACCTGGGAAGCCCAGAGTGCAGATAATTGGCACTAAACCCTAAGTGTACATGGGTGCAGAGCAGAGTCAGATCAACAGCAGATGTCAGGGTAGGCTGCACAGAGGGGATTAGAGCTGAGTTGGGTTTCAAAGTGTTGGGAGCATTTGGAGATGTGAAAGGAAGGAGGAATCCAAATGGAAAGGAGAGTGTTCTCTTTTTTTATATAATTTGACCATGGATAGTGAAAGTTTCTCAGTCATGTCCAACTCTTTGTGACCCTATGGACTGTAGCCTGCCAGGCTCCTTTGTCCATGGGATTCTTCAGGCAAAAATACTGGAGTGGGTTGCCATTCCCTGTTCCAGGGGATCTTCCCAACCCAGGGATCAAACCTGGGTCTCCTGCTTGTAGGCAGATTCTTTACTGTCTGAGCCTCCAGGGAAGCCTGACCATGAATAGAAAACTCTAAGATAAGTCCTCATCAGACATGATTGTTCCCAAGACCATTCTATTATGGTTGCCAGTAACTGGGGCTGGCCTGATCCCAATGAAGAGGTAGTTTGGGTTATAGGTGATTAAAAAAAAAAAAAAAATTACCTGGCTTTGCCCTGTGAATGGCCTTAGTACAAGGACAAAGTCGGAATTCTGGCCCAGGGGTTTGTGCACCCGCCATCCTGTCCCAGGCTGGTATGCTACCACTGGAACATGATCTGAATTACTCTTCAGTCTCTGGCCCTTCTTCAGGCAAGCACAAGCTTGCTGTGCCCTGGTCTACTTGTCTACCATCTGGGTTTTCTCAGAGTCTCCAAGACGCTCATCCTCATGTGCTAAACAGCTTTAAATGTAAAATCCCACCTAACTGGACTTTTCTTCTTTACACCTGTCAGTGCTATTTTGTGGGTGACAGAGACTTACCAGTTCTCTTTATTTAATCAACTTCATACATCACATACATGGGCTTCCCAGCTGGCTCAGTGGGTAAAGAATCCACCCACAATGCAGGAGACACAGAAGACGCGGGTTTGATTGCTGGGTCAGGAAGATCCCCTGGAGAAGGAAACGACAACACACTCCAGTATTCCAAGGACAGCAGAGCCTGGCAGGCTACAGTCCCTGGGGTCACAAAGAGTTGAAAACAGCTTAGCAACTCAGTTCACTTCAGTCACTCAGTCGTGTCCGACTCTCTGCGACCCCATGGACTGCAGCACACCAGGCCTCCCTGTCCATCACCAACTCCCAGAGCCTACTCAAACTCATGTCCATTGAGTTGGTGATGCCATCCAACCATCTCGTCCTCTGTCGTCCTCTTCTCCTTCTGCCTTCAATCTTTCCCAGCATCAGGGTCTTTTCAAATGAGTCAGTTCTTTGCATAAAGTGGCCAAAGTATTGGAGTTTCAGCTTCAGCATCAGTCCTTCCAATGAATAGTCAGAACTGATCTCCTTTAGGAAATTTCCTGGTTGGATCTTCATGAAGTCCAAGGGACTCTCAAGAGTCTTCTCCAACACCACAGTTCAAAAGTATCAATTCTTTGGCACTCAGCTTTCTTTATAGTGCAACTCTCACATCCATACATGATTACTAGAAAAACCACAGCCTTGACTAGATGGACCTTTGTTGGCAAAGTAATGTCTCTGCTTTGAACAACAACAATATATCACACACATAAACAATGCTGTATTTGGGGCATCTTGGCAGCAAGGGCTATGTCTTGCTCCTTTTGTACCCCCAGTACCCAGAAGGGAAGTTGGCACCCAGGAGGCCACAGAAACATCTATTTAATATGTGAATGGTGACTCAACACCAAAATGTGTTCTAATATCAACACAGTAAATGACTGTTTCTGTGGGGTCCATTTTAGCTTCATGGTAACTCTTGAAACAGTGTGATTCATGCAGGAGGGGCAGTCCAGGCAACAGTGTGGAAATGAGGGCAGGAAGAATTATGCATTTTTCTTGGCTCCGATGGAGAGAGCCATTTGCATCATTAGCATGGCACACCCTTCCCCCATTATATTTGCTAGTGGTTGTGGAAACAATCCATTGATCTCATGGGATGACAGAAGCTAGCTAGAAATGTGGATGAGACGTTTCCCAAATGTTAGCTCTTACATCTTGTCCAGAGAACAGATTGAGTCTGTTTACTAGACTGTCATTCCTGAACTCTTTAGTGCTCCAGAAGTAGCAGAAACAGAATAAATTAAGTTTGTTGTGTTTTTTTAAATATTTTTTCTTTTTAAAATTGTATTTATTTACTTATTTTTGGCTGCACTGGGTCTTCACCGCTGCATGCGGGTTTTCTCTAGTTGCAGCAAGTGGGGACTGCTCTCTAGTTGCAGTACACGTGCTTCTCACTGAAGTGGCTTCTCTTGTGGAGCATGGGCTCTGGAGCATGAGGGCTTCAGCAGTTGCAGCTCACAGGCTCTAGAGCTCAGGCTCAGTATATGTAGCCCACAGGCTTAGTTGCCCCAAAGCATATGGTTTCTTCCCAGACCAGGGATCGAAAACAAGTCCCCTGCATTGGCAGGCAGATTCTTAACCTCTAGACCCCCAGGAAAGCCATGAAGTTTTGTTTTAGAGATAACTATCCTAAAACTCTACCACTTTCCAGGGAATGAGATCATGCATTTTAAGCAGTACACACCTCACAGTAAGTGCTAGGAAAAGAAGAGCCAATGTCACCATCATGATCATGATCATTGTGAGTGTCAAGGTCAAACACAGTGGGTAAGAGGGGACTGTTTCAGAGTCCAAGATCTTGCAGAGGTCTGAGAAGCAGCCATCACCCTAATGACACAGTTGTCCCCTTGGTGGGGCCTTTTCACCACACTACATGAATGGGTGCTAGAGAGATGATCTATTCTAGTACTGCCTGGACCAACCTTCTGGTCCTCACTGACTGAGGGAAGGATATGGGTTGAAATCAAAAGCTCTGGGTTCAGTTTAGAGCTGTGTCTTGAGATAAGTTTCTTAAAGTCTCTCAGCTTCAGTTTTCACACTTGAAAGGTGTGAGGATGAAGTGAGACGAAGTAAAGGTACCCATGGTGACTTCGGGGCACTCAGTCCATTGTAGCCCCTGCTTCTCTCCCGAAGGTACAAGCAACTTGGCCATGTCCCCTCTTCTCTAAAAAACTTAAAGCCCATGTTGTGGTCTATAGAGAGAGTATGTGTAGTATGATTCCATTCAGTGATTATTTAGGCTTCCCTGGTGATTCCGATGGTAAAGAATCTACCTGCAATGCAGGAGACCCAAGTTTGATCCCTGGGTCAGGAAGATCCCCTGGAGAAGGGAATAGAAACCCACTCCAGTAGTCTTGCCTGGAGAATCCCATGGACAGAGGAGCCTGGTGGGCTACAGTCCACGAGGTTGCAAAGAGTCAGACACATCTGAGGAGTTAACACTTTCACTTTCAATGAATATATATGTAAAAACATTTTTTAGATCTCCTGGAGGGGGAAATGGCAGCCCACTCCAGTATGCTTGCCTGGAGAATCCCACTGACGGAGGAGCCTGGCAGGCTACCAACAGTCCATGGGGTAGCAAAAGGTCAGACATGACTGGAGCTGCTTAGCATGCATGTTAGAATAGAGGGAAATATACTAGTTTGCTAGGGCTACCATAACCAATTATCACAAACTGGATGGCTTAACACAGCCAAAATTTCTTGTCTCACAGCTCAGAAGACTGGAAGTCAGAGATCAGAGTGTCACAGGACCAGGGTCCCTCTGAAGGCTCTGGGAAGGGTTGATCCAGGCTTCTCTCCCGACTTCAGGCAGCTCCTTGACTTGTGGCTGCGTAACTCCAATCTTCCTGCTGTGGGTCTGTGTCCAGATTCCCCATTTTCTTTTTTAATTAACTGATTAATTAATTTTGGACTGCACTGGGTCTTCATTGCTGTGCGTGGGCTTTCTCTAGTTGTGGGGGGTTGCTCTTTGTTGCAGTGCTCAAGCGTCTCACTGCAGTGCTTCTCTTATTGGGGAGCATGGGCTCTAGATCGAGGGATCAGTGGTTGTGGCTCATGGGCTTAGTGGCCTGGAACATGTGAAATCTTCCCATACCAGGGACCAAACCTGTGTCCTCTGCATTGGCAGGCAGATTCTTAACCACTGGACCACCAGGGAAATCTTCCCTTTCCTAAAGACTTCAGCTCTACGGGATAAGGGGCCACACTACCCCACTACGACCTCATCTTAACTGAGTACACCTGCAAGTGACCCTCTGTATCACATTTGGTGGCACTGAGGATCAGGACAGTGAAAACCTGTTTTAAGTTACTAACCAGGCAGAGGGAGCCAGTTGTCTCCTCACGAAAAAAAAGTGGAAGTGTCAGTCACTAAGTCGTGTCCGACTCTTTGCAACCCCATAGACTATAGTGCACCAGGCTCCTCTGTCCATGGAATTCTCCAGGCGAGAATACTGGAGTGGGTTGTCATTTCCTCCTCCAGGGGATCTTCCTGACCCAGGGATCAAACCTTGCATTACAGGCAAATTCTTTACCATCTGAGCCATCAGGGAAGTTGTCTCCTCATACCCCATAAAAATATTTGGTCAGGGTGAATTTGAATTATTTTCTAGCAGAGACTAGGCACATTAAGGCAAGTGGGAGTTCAGATCCTTGTGGTGGGTCAGGGGGAATGAAGGCTTTGAGGTGGGAGAGGGGCTGTGGGTGTTCGGTGGCACCAAGGACCCTGTAGACTCTGGGCAGGAGCCGGGTGCAGGAGAGAAGGGCTTTCAAAGGGAGCCGCGTCATCCTTGCGGCTTTCCTCTGAGCCTTCGTGATGATCACCAAAATTGATTATATTGAAAATATTAGCCATCCAGTGTTATCATAAGCAATGGTATTGTTGCATCAAGACACTGTTCTGAAGTTTAAATGTCCTGAGTCAGAGGACATCTAGGGAAAGAGCATGTGACTGTTTTCAGTTGTAAAATTGCTTAACTGCTCAGGGTAGAAATTTCAAATGAGACCTTAGTAACATGAATTTTTTAGTGAAAATAACCCTATTGTTTTTTCAATTACATAAGATGATACTCATTTTTAAATATTTAGGCAATACAGACAAGATGCAAAGAAAAATGTGAGAATTCATGTGTACTCTTAAAATTCTTACATGTGTGATACACTCACATATATATAATGACCTTAATAGTGACCACATATGCCACATACATAATCACATACATATGTATGCCACACATGTAAATTTTTAATAAATGAAATCTTCTTACATGTGCATTTGGTACAATGTTTTTCTTTCCACTAAACAATTTTTACAGTGATTGTTCTATGTCAATATAGAAACATGTTCCCCTTTTAATGGATGCTGAGTATTTGTGTATATTGATGAGGCATCATTGATTTAATCATTACGCCTGGATATTTAAGGTTGTGTATGAATTTTTACTATTTTGAAATTTTATATATTTATCTTTGGCTGGGTCTGCATGTCTATCTCACTACAGTGGCTTCTCTTGTTGTGGAGCTCAGGCTCTAGGGAGTGAGGCTTCAGTAGTTGCAGCTCACAGGCTCTAGAGCTCAGCTCAGTAATTGTGGCACATGGGCTTAATTGCCCCAAAGCACATGGAATCTCCCCAGATCAGGGATTGAACCTGTGTCCCTTGTATTGGCAGGTGGGTTCTTAACCGCTGGACCACCAGGGAAGCCCTGAAAGTCTGTTGTAGAGACAACTATCCTAAAACTCTACGCTTGCCAGGGAATGAGATCATGCACTTGAACTTCAGTAGTTGCAGTGCGTGGGCTCAATAGTTGTGGCACAAGGGTTTAGTGGCCCTGAGGCAGGTGGGATCTTCCCAGACCAGGGGTCGAACCCACGCCCCTGTATAACCACTGAACCATCAGGGAAGCCCTGAGCTGAGTTTTGGATGATGAGGGTGGGGGCTGGCAAAACAAGAGGGAGACCACATCAGACAGTGTACAGGGATGCATGACGGAGCAAGACAGAGCAGCCTGGCAGGTGTGCTGAGGTCGTCTCCGTCTGGCTGCTGGCTTTGCCTGTTAACTCCAACATGAACTGACAAGCCTACGTCCCTAGGGGGACATAGAATTTCCAATTAATCTCGGTCTGCTTTCTGCACACGTGAGCTCTTGAGGGTCGTTTGGCACTAAACGACCCTCTTACCAGAATAGGAAGTGACCGTGTGCCCAGGGGTACATGTAGTGATGTACCGAGTCCCCATCAGGCCTGCCTCTTCTTATTTTTGACCTCACCAGCATTAAGGCCTAGGCAAGGAAGTTTGGTTGGTGGCTCTGACAAATCAGTGTTGGCAGCTTGAAGATACCTGTTGACACGTTGAACTGCTCCCCCTGAAAGCCTGGGGCAGGAGCTCATCGAGAACTCCTAAGCTGTCAGCATTTTGGGGAGTTGGACTCTGAAGCTGAGCTGTGGTTGGGAAGGAGAAACAGTTCCCACCATGCCCATCTCCACAGGGACTGAACTTACCCAAGTACAGCATGAATTGCTGATTGCAGCATAGCTATCTTTGTGTTTGTTTGACCTCCCAGCCAGTTAGACTGACTTGTTGTGAGCAAAGGGAACCAACTATGGCTTAGTTGGACTGAAGAAGATTTATTGGAAAAATTACACTTTTTCCTAAGCGCTCACAGAATCCAAGGGAGTTTTGAGAGCCAGATTCAAAGTCACGACAGGGGCTACCCACAGCACTGCATGTGCGGCTGCCTGTGCCCTCCACACTGGCAAGCAGCCGTTCACTTAAGCCCACAGCAGCATCACAAGCTTCCTACTGCCACTATCCCCCTCTATACGGTGGAGGAAAACAGGAACAGGAAGAGATTAAACAATTCACCCAAGGACTCAGAGGCTGTGAGTTGGAATTCATACCTGGCATTTTGATTCCAAAGTCTTCCTCAAAACCTAAGACACGGGAGCTACAAGAATGGTCTACTTGCAGGAGTCTGGTCAGGGGACTTCTGCAAGTAGAACCGCAATTCGCAATCTTCTTAGCACCGGGGACTGGTTTTGAGGAAGACAGTTTTCCCATGAATCGGGGTCAGGAGGGATAGTTTCTGGATGATTCAAGCACATTACATTTCTCATGCACTTCATTGTTGTTCAGTCTCTAAGTTGTGCCCAACTCCTTGTGGCCCCATGGACTGCAGCATGCCAGGCTTCTCTGTCCTTCACTGTCTCAGAGCTTGCACAGATTCATGGCCATTAAATTGGTGATGCTGTCTAGCCATCTCATCCTCTGCTGCCTCCTTCTCCTTTTGCCTTCAATCTTTTCCAGCATCAGGATCTTTTCCAATGAGTCAGCTCTTTGTATCAGGTGGCCAAAGTATTAGAGCTGCAGCATCAGTCCCTCCAATGAATATTCAGGGTTGATTTCCTTTAGGATTAACTGGTTTGATCTCCTTGCTGTCTAAGGGACTCTCAAGAGTCTTCTCTAGTACCACAATTCAAAAGCTTCAATTCTTTGGTGCTAAGCCTTCTTTATGGTCTAACTCTCACATCTGTACGTTACTGGAAAAACCATACCTCTGACTATAGGGACCTTTGGTGGCAAAGTGGTGTCTATGCTTTCTAACATGCTGTCTAGGTTTGTCATAGCTTTTCTTCCAAGGAGCAAACATCTTTTAATTTCGTGGCTTGTGTCACCAGCTGCAGTGACTTTGGAGCTCAAGAAAAGAAAATCTGTCACCGTTTTCACTTTTACGCCTTCTATTTACCATGACGTGATGGGACCAGATACCATGATTGTAGTGTTTTTAATCTTGAGTTTCAAACCAGCTTTTTCACTCTCCTCTCTCACTTTCATCAAGAGGCTCTTTAGTTCCTCTTCACTTTCTGCCATCAGGGTGGTATCATCTGCATTTTTGAGGTTGTTAATATTTTTCCTGGCAATCTTGATTCCAGCTTGTGATTCATCCAGCCCAGCATTTTGCATGATGTACTCTGCATATAAGTTAAATAAGCAGGGTGATAATATCCAGTCTTGATGTACTCCTTTCCCAATTTTGAACCAGTCAGTTGTCCATGTACAACTGTTGTAATTGTTATATAAGTTATAATTGTTGCTTCTTGACCCTCATACAGGTTTCTCAGGAGGCAGGCCAGGTGGTCTGGTATTCTCATCTCCTTAGAAATTTTCTACAGTTTGTAGTGATCTACATAGTCAAAGGCTTTCGTGTACCTAATGAAGCAGAAGTAGATGTTTTTCTGGAATTCCCTTGCTTTCTCTATGATCCAACAAATGCTGGCAATTTGATCTCTGGTTCCTCTGCCTTTTCTAAAACCAGCTTGTACCTCTGGGAGTTCATAGTTCACATACTGCTGAAGCCTAGCTTGAAGGGTTTTGAGCATAACCTTGCTAGCTCAAGGTTAGCTTGATTGTTAGATGATTATACAGTGGAGATAATGAATAGATTCAAGGGATTAGACCTAGTAGACAGAGTGCCTGAAGAACTATGCATGAAGGTTCATAGACTTGTGCCAGAGGTAGTGACCAAAACCATCCCCAAGAAAAAGAAATGCAAGAAGGCAAAGTAGTTGTCTGAGGAGGCTTTACAAATACCTGAAGAAAGACGAGAAGTGAAAGACAAGGGATAAAGGAAAAGATATATCCAACTGAATGCAGAGTTCCAGAGAATAGCAAGGAGAGATAAGAAAGCCTTCTTAAATGAACAATGCAAAAAAAAAAAAAAAACTGAAAAGCAATATGAATGGGAAAGACTAGAGATATCTTCAAGAAAGTTGGAGATATCAAGGGAATGTTTCATGGAAGGATGGGCACAATAAAGGATAGAAATGGTATGGATCTAAAAGAAGCAGAAGATATTAAGAAGAGGTGACAAGAAGACACAGAACTATACAAGAAAAGATCTTAATGATGTGAATGTGAAATGAGTGCAATTGTATGATAGTTTGAACATTCTTTGGCATTGCCCTTCTTTGGGGTTGGAATGAAAACACCTTTTCCAGTCATGTGGCCACTGCTGAGTTTTCCAAATTTACTGACATACTGAGTGCAGCACTTTAACATCATCATCATCTGGGATTTTAATTAGCTCAGCAGAAATTCCATCACCTCCACTAGCTTTGTTCATTGTAATGCTTCCTAAGACCCATTTGACTTCACATTCCAGGATGTCGCTGTCTAGGTGAGTGACCACACCATTGTGGTTATTCGGGTCATTAAGACCTTTTCTTGTATAGCTCATCTGTGTATTCTTGTCACCTCTTCTTAATATCTTCTGCTTCTGTTAGATCCATACCATTCCTCACCTCTATTGTGCCCATCCTCCCATGAAACATTCCCTTGATATCTCCAATGTTCTTGAAGATATCTCTAGTCTTTCCCATTCATATTGCTTTTCAGTTTTTTGTCTTTTTTTTTTTTTTCTCTTTTTTTGCATTGTTCATTTAAGAAGGCTTTCTTATCTCTCCTTGTTTTTCTCTGGAACTCTGCATTCAGTTGGGTATATCTTTTCCTTTATCCCTTGCCTTTCACTTCTCTTCTTTCTTCAGGTATTTGTAAAGCCTCCTCAGACAACCACTTTGCCTTCTTGCATTTCTTTTTCTTGGGGATGGTTTTGGTCACTGCCTCCTGCACAAGTCTATGAACCTCCGTGCATAGTTCTTCAGGCACTCTGTCTACCAGATCTAATCCCTTGAATCTATTCATCACCTCCACTGTATAATCATAAGGGATTTGATTTAGGCCATACCTGAATGGTCTACTGCTTTTTCCTACTTTCTTCAATTTAAGTATGAATTTTGCAATATGGAGTTCATGATCTGAGCCACAGTCAGCTCCAGGTCTTGCTTTTGCTGACTGTATAGAGCCTTTCCATCTTTGGGTGCAAATAATATAATCAATCTGATTTCAGTATTGCCCATCTGGTGATGTCCATGTGTAGAGTCGTCTCTTGTGTTGTTGGAAGAGGGTGTTTGCTATGACCAGTGTGTTCTCTTGGCAGAACTCTGCTAGCCTTTGCCCTGCTTCACTTTTTACTCCAAGGCCAAATTTACCTATTGTTCCCGGTATTTCTTGACTTCCTGCTTTTGTATCCCAATCCCCTAAGATGAAAGGAAATCTTTTTGTGTGTGTTAGTTCTAGAGGGTCTTGTAGGTCTTCATAGAACCAGTTAACTTCAGCTTCTTTGGCATCAGTAGTTGGGGCATAGACTTGGATTACTGTGTAGTTGAATGGCTTGCCTTGGAAATGAACTGTGATCGTTCTGTCATTTTTGAGATTGCACCTAAGTACTGCATTTCAGACTCTTTAGTTGACTATAAAGTCTACTCCATTTCTTCTATAGGATTCTTGTCCACAGTAGTAGATCATATTCATCTGAATTAAATTCTCCCATTCCAGTCCATTTTACTTCATTGATTCCTAAGATGTTGATGTTTACTCTTGCTGTCTCCTGTTTGACCACTTCCAATTTACCTTGATTCATGAACATAACATTCCAGGTTCTATGCAATACTGTTCTTTACAGCAACAGACTTTCACCACCAGACACATCCACAACTGAGCATGGTTTCCTCTTTGGCTTTTTCACTTCATTCTTTCTGGAGCTATTAGCAATAGCCCTCTGTTCTTCTCCAGTAGTATATTGGACACCTTCTGACTTGGCGAGGGGGCTCATCTTCTGGTGGCATATCTTTTTGCTTTTTCATACTATTCATGGGGTTCTCCAGGGAAGAATACTGAAGTGGGTTGCCATTTCCTCCTCCAGTGGACTATGTTTTGTCAGAACTCTTCACTATGACTTGTACATCTGGGGGGGTGCTTACATGGCATGGCTCATAGCTTCACTGAGTTACAGAAGCCCCTTTGCCACAACAAGGCTGTTATCCAGGCAGAGGCTTGTGCACTTTATTTCTATTATTATTACATCAGCTCCACCTCAGATCAGTCAGTTCAGTCCAGTCACTCAGTTGTGTCCAACTCTTTGTGACCCCATGGACTGCAGCACGCCAGGCTTCCCTGTCCATCACCACCTCCTGGAGCTTGCTCAAACTCATGTCCGTTGAGTCAGTGATGCCACCTCAGATCATCAGGCATTAGATCCCAGAAGTTGGGGCCCCTGCTACAGAGCAAATGCCTGTATTTCTACATTTCTTGGTCCTTTTGCTCAATTTTGAACTCCAAGGAGCTGGCCCATTCCCAACTAGAACAGGGCATGTGCCTGCCCCTTGTCGGGTGATGGCAATAGTACTAGGGTCATGATTCCAGTCCTACCATGTGGGACCTGGTAGGGAAAGAGGCAATTTCTCAAAGCAAATAAAAGTGCCATTAGGAAGGATATCAGATGGCCAACAGCAGGAAGCAGCGCTGCCTGCCATAGTCCCGTTATGCTCAGAACCACCGTCACTAGACTGCCAGCCCCTGAGCCCAGGGCTCCCCATGTAGGCTCTCTCTGAAATCCTGAGATAGCTCTTGGAGAGCATATCATTACCCTCATTCCAACGTGAGGACCCAAAGGTTCACAAAGAAACCTGGTCACATAAAATGAGAGTTTGAGTTCAGACCCTGACTCCAAAGTCCAGTTCTGGGGTCCCTGGGTGGATACAGCAGGGCTTCCAGCTACATGGCTGGCAGATCCGGGAGCTTAGTCCACTCTCCAGCCTGGTTAGCTCAGCCCGGGGCTGAGCTGTGAGCTGAGCTTCTGGGGAGCAGAGCCCCCCTCACTGCCTCTGGTCCACCAAGGCCTCAGTGGCTGGCTCGGGGTGGGGGTGGGGACAGTGTCAAACCAGCCACCGTGTAGTCGCGCTTCATCCTATACTGACCGTCTCCCCCGTTGTCAGGATTCACATGTTCATAGTCTGAAACCTCTGTGAAGAAGGAGCCTTCCATTCCCGGGACCACCGGCATCCCACCCACCCATTATGGAGGGACTTAGGGAGGAAAAGAAAGGAAAGTCTGAGAGTGAGGTGGGGAAGGGGTGGCATGAAAAGTCACAAAAAGAGGGCAGGGCTTGACTGCCAGTGCCCAGGGCCAGAGGGGGCTTTGTGCCCCAGAAACAGTGGGTTCAGAGTGGCCACAGGGATGTTTTAATTAAGCCCAGTTGGAGAGGACTGAGACACAAGGAGTACCTGGGGGCAGCTTATCAGACAGAATCCGGGACAGAATCCACTCACTGACCCGTCTCTGTGCGGCACATTCTAGGTGCGCGGCGCCGTGCCGCCCGCATGGAGGAACACAGGACAGCCTGCGGGGCAGCGGGAGCTGGGCCCGGGGATGCTGGGGGGCCGATGAATTTCCCAAGGGCTTCCCATCTCACAGAGAGGGAGACGCACCCCGGGAGGAGGTCCAAGGACACATTCTCTTTGGGGAGGGAAGCAAAAGAGCTATAGGGGGCGTTTAGGAGCCATGTCTGGATCCTTGGTGTCTAACTTCCTGTGCTTCTACCAGGTAATCCTGATATCAGAGAACAAACACCTCGTTTAAAAGGCGGCAATTTAGGGGCTTCTCCAGAGACTGTGGCAAACATGAGAATTATCTCTGAGGCTGTGTGTACTAAAAGTATAAATAGGTCCTAGCAGGGTAATTTTGGTAATTCATGTCTTAGTCTGTTTGGGCTTCTATAACCATACTGTATAATCAAGGCAAACTGGAACTGGTCAAACAGGAGATGGCAAGAGTTAATGTCGACGTTTTAGGAAGCTGGAAGGGGTGAATTTAACTCAGATGACCATTATACCTACTACTGTGGGCAAGAATCCATTTGAAGAAATAGGGTAGCCATCACAGTCAACAAAAGAGTCTGAAACGCAGTACTTGGGTGCAGTCTCAAAAATGACAGGGTGATCTCTGCTCATTTCCAAGGCAAACCATTCAATATCACGGTAATCCAAGTCTATGCCCTGACCAGTAATGCTGAAGAAGCTGAAGTTGAATGGTTCTATGAAGACGTACAAGACCTTTTAGAACTAACATCCAAAAAAGATGTCCTTTTCATCATAGGGGCCTGGAATGCAAAAGTAGAAAGTCAAGAAACACCTGTAGTAACAGGCAAATTTGGCCTTGGAGTACGAAATGAAGCAGGGCAAAGGCTAATGCAGTTTTGCCAAGACAACACACTGGTCATAGCAAACACCCTCTTCCAACAACACAAGAGAAGACTCTACACATGGACATCACCAGATGGGCAATACTGAAATCAGACTGATTATATTCCTGGCAGCCAAAGATGCAGAAGCTCTATACAGTCAGCAAAAACAAGACTGGGAGCTGACTGTGGCTCAGATCATGAACTCCTTATTGCCAAATTCAGACTTAAATTGAAGAAAGTAGGGAAAACCACTAGACCATTCAGGTATGACCTAAATCAAATTCCTTACAATTATACAGTAGAAGTGACAAACAGATTTAAGGGACAAGATCTGATAGACAGAGTGCCTGAAGAACTATGAATGGAGGGTCATGACATTGTACAGGAGGCAGTGATCAAGACCATCCCCGAGAAAAAGAAATGGAAAAAAGCTAAATGGCTGTCTGAGGAGGCCTTACAAATAGCTGTGAAAAGAAGAGAAGCAAAAACAAAGGAGAAAAGGAAAGATATTCCCATTTGAATGCAGAGTTCCAAAGAAGAACAAGGAGAGATAAGAAAGCTGTCCTCAGTGATCAATGCAAAGAAATAGAGGAAAACAACAGAATGGGAAAGACT
Organism: Dama dama; assembly: GCF_033118175.1. Taxonomy (NCBI): domain Eukaryota; kingdom Metazoa; phylum Chordata; class Mammalia; order Artiodactyla; family Cervidae; genus Dama; species Dama dama. The sequence goes on along the minus strand of NC_083695.1, from coordinate 13,805,594 downwards.
AGAGATCTCTTTGGGAAAATTAGAGATACCAAGGGAACATTTCATTCAAAGATGGGCTCAATAAAGGACAGAAATGGTATGGACCTAACAGAAGCAGAAGATATTAAGAAGTGGCAAGAGTACACAGAAGAACTGTACAAAAAAGATCTTCACAACCCAGATAATCACGATGGTGTGATCACTCACCTAGAGCCAGACATCCTGGACTGTGAAGTCAAGTGGGCCTTAGGAAGCATCACTACGAACAAAGCTAGTGGAGGTGATGGAATTCCAGTTGAGCTATTTCAAATCCTGAAAGACGATGCTGTGAAAGTGCTGCACTCAATATGCCAGCAAATTTGGAAAACTCAGCAGTGGCCACAGGACTGGAAAAGGTCAGTTTTCATTCTGATCCCAAAGAAAGGCAATGCCAAAGAATGCTCAAACTACCACACAATTGCACTCATCTCACATGCTAGTAAAGTAATGCTCAAAATTCTCCAAACCAGGCTTCAACAGTACGTGAACCGTGAACTTCCAGATGTTCAAGCTGGCTTTAGAAAAGGCAGAGGAACCAGAGATCAAATTGCCAACATCCTCTGGATCATCAAAAAAGAAAGAGTTCCAGAAAAACATCTATTTCTGCTTTATTGACTACGCCAAAGCCTTTGACTGTGTGGATCACAATAAACTGTGGAAAATTCTGAAAGAGATGGAAATACCAGACCACCTGACCTGCCTCTTGAGAAACCTGTATGCAGGTCGGGAAGCAACAGTTAGAACTGGACATGGAACAACAGACTGGTTCCAAATAGGAAAAGGAGTACATCAAGGCTGTATATCGTCACCCTGCTTATTTAACTTATATGCAGAGTACATCATGAGAAATGCTGGGCTGGATGAAACACAAGCTGGAATCAAGATTGCCAGGAGAAATATCAATAACCTCAGATACACAGATAACACCACACTTATGGCAGAAAGTGAGGAACTAAAGAGTCTCTTGATGAAAGTGAAAGAGAAGAGTGAAAAACTTGGCTTAAAACTCAACATTCAGAAAACTAAGATCATGGCATCTGGTCCTATCACTTCGTGGCAAATAGATGGGGAAACAGTGGAAACCATGGCAGACTTCATTTTTTGAGGTCCAAAATCACTGCAGATGGTGACTGCAGCCATGAAATTAAAAGACGCTTGCTCCTTGGAAGGAAAGTTATGACCAACCTAGACAACATATTAAAAAGCAGAGACATTACTTTGCCAACAAAGGTCTGTCTCGTCAAGGCTATGGTTTTTTCAGTAGTCATATGTGGATGTGAGAGTTGGACTATAAAGAAAGCTGAGTGCTGAAGAATTGATGCTTTTGAACTGTGGTGTTGGAGAAGACTCTTGAGAGTCCCTTGGACTGCAAGATTCAACCAGTCCATCCTAAAGGAAATCAGGCCTGAATATTCATTGGAAGGACTGATGTTGAAGCTGAAACTCCAATACTTTGGCCACCTGATGCAAAGAGCTGACTCATTTGAAAAGACCCTGATTCTGGAAAGATTGAAGGCAGAAGGAGAAGGGGACAACAGAAGATGAGATGGTTGGATGGCATCACCGACTCAATGGACATGAGCTTGAGTAAACTCCAGGAGTTGGTGGTGGACAGGGAGACCTGGCATGCTGCAGTCCATGGGGTCGCAAAGAGTCAGACACAACTGAGCAACTGAACTGAACCATACCACAGGCTGGGTGGCTTAAACAACAGAGATTTATCTCTCACAGTTCTGAAGCCTAGACCTTGTTGTGTCTTTATATGGCCTTTCCTCAGTTCATGTGGGAGGAGAGAGTTAAGATCTTTTCTTTAAAGGACACTAATCCCATCATAGGGGCTCCATCCTCGAAAACCTAATCGCTTTCCAAAGTTACCATCTCCTAATACCTCCATACCAGAGGTTAAGGCATCAATATATGGATTTTGGGAAGACACAAACATTCAGTCCATAGCAACCCATATATGATAGAGCCAGATCAAACAATTTAGAGGACTTTGGGGGACTTCCTTGGTGGTCCAGCGATTAAAAATCCACCTGCCATTGCAGGGGACATGGGTTCGATCCCTGGTCCGGGAAGGTCCCACATGCTGTGGAACAACTAAACCCATGTGCCACAACTACTGAACCCACCGTGTTGCATCTACTGCAGCCTGAGCACCTAGAGTCCGTGCTCCACAACAAGAGAAGCCACTGCAGTGAGAAGCCTGCTCACCACAACCAGAGAGTAGCCCCCACTCACCACAACGAGAGAAAATCCTGTACAGCAATGAAGACCCAGCACAGCCAAAAATACATAAATAAATAAATTCTTTTTAGTTTACAGGTTTCTTTTAAGAAAGTAATAGCATGAGTAATCTAAAAGGATGGTTATCGTTATTAATTAGGATGATTAAATGTTTTAAACAGTGATATTATTAGTAAAGTTACCATGAGAACAATAGTTAAATTATTTTACAATTTACACTTTCAAAGGAATACAAACAGTTATTATTTTAAAAGAACTGATGTAAGTTTAACAAATTAGAAAAATTTGCACAAAAAATTAGACTGTTTAAATCAGTTCAGCACTTCTTACAACCCAGAAATCAAACTGAAAACATCCTGTTAGATAAGTATCATTGCATTATTATGTCCCAAACATTCACTAAAGAAGAACATTTAAAATGTCCCGTTTTGGTGTGATCAGGTTTAAAAAGTAGCAAAAGAGGATTTGGGGGAAGCTCGAGCTATATTTCTAAGTATAATAGTGCAAACTCATATGAGGAGAGGACCCGCTATAACAAAGAGATGAAGAATCTTTCTGAGACACACAGCTAACAAACGACAGAGCCAAGATTTGGCTATATGCCCCAGAGTCCTCTTGCTTAATGCATTGCGGTAGTCTGACTCTTTGTGACCCCATGGACTGTAGCCCACCAGGCTTTTCTGACCCTGGAATTCTCCAGGCAAGAATCCTGGAGTGGGTAGACGTTTCCTTCTCCAGGGGATCTTTCCAACCCAGGGATCAAACCTAGGTCTCCTGCATTGCAGGCAGATTCTTTACCATCTTAGCCACCAGGGAAACCAGCTTAATGCATTATGAGGCCCTATTACGCCATCTAGAAGGAGAGAGGGGTGGAGGCAGAAAACTATCCCATGTACCTAGAAGCTTCTCCTTCAGGCTGCAGGCAAAGACATGCTAGGCCAGGAAGCAGGTGGTTTGGCCCTGTTGGAAATACTGACATTTTTAAGCTGTCTGTCTAAACTCAGAGACTCTACAGCAAAGTAATTCTAACCTTTAAGAAATAGGAAGGCATAAAATACAATGTTTGATTCAAGTTAAAAGTCTATTCAGTCATTTTAAAATATTTATTATTTATCTTCTGTCTGGATATTTCCTTTCTTTCCAAGAGTATAGTATGGCCACAGAGACTGAACAACGCATTCTCATTTCGCAGATGGCAGGGTCTTCCTCTGACCATGGAGTTCTCCAGGATACTGGAGTAGATCGCCCTTCCGTTCTCCAGGGAAACTTCCCCACTCAGGGATCAAATCTGGGTCTCCTGCATTGCAGACAGATTCTTCACCATCTGAGCCACCAGGGAAGCCCTTCTCTAGGACCAGAAGAACACAGTTTTCCATGTCCCCTGCTGGCCCCCTAGACAATCCTTGTGGAAAAGAAGAGCATGTCTCAAAAAACTGCAGCCAAATACAATACGCTGTGAACCTGTAACACGTTGCCAATAAGTGATGTGTCCCTTGAGAAATGGTTTCCACCTTTGCCACCCAATCCCTGGCTCCTTTGCCAGTAGAACAACCAGGGCCCGTTTCCACAGCGCTGTCACCTGGGCAAGGAGAGCTGACTTGTGGCCCCACCACATGGGAAGGAACTGGGGTCAAGAAAGGTGTTAATACAAGCGTGTGCTTGTTGGGTCAGGACGTCCTTCGAGGGGAACCAGCTTTCACATGGGAGTCCGGGCTCTTCCTTTAGGCCTTTGCTGCACCCTGCTGGGCTGGGGTCAGAGGCAAATCTGATGAGCCTGGAGCAGTGTCAAGTGAGCTGTGAGTTCATTCCCCTTTCAGCTGGGTGTCTGCCTAAGGCCACCGGAACCTTTCAAAAATCACTTGTTCTGGGCTCTTTGCCAAGCTCCCGGATCTATTTGCCAAGTAGGAAGCAGGTCGAGAGCAGGGCTGGGCTGCGGGGAGACCGGAGCTGGTGAGGGCAGAGCCATGCTGGCCCCAGTTTCCCAGGTGGAAGGAGGGGGACACTCACGAATGCGGCTTCTTGTGGACAAGTGTGTTGCCTGTGGATCTACAGGGATCTGTCTTGGTTAGCATCTCCTTCTAGAGGAGCAATTGCTTTGCTTTCTATTCAGCCAGTGAGCAGTTTTTGAGCCCCTATTTTGTGCCTGGCTAGAAAGACAAAGACAATGTCCCCACCATGAAGGAGTGCATAGGTTCACAGGAATGGGCCTCTCCTTGAGGAGAAAAGGGGTGCAGCCTCCAAGGGCCCTCTTCTTGCAGTGAGTGGGGTAGGGAGGGAGGCACCCCTTTTCTGGACACAGATGATGAGTCTCAGTGACGCTGACCTCTCCAGCTCCTTCTGAGTGAAGTTATCAGAGACAGGCTGAGCTGCTAAGGATGAGTGCAAAGATCTGTGCTGCCCAGGACAGCAGCCACTGGCCACATATGGTGGCTGAAAACTTTAAGTAAAATTTCAAGGGCTCAGAGCAGATGCAGGACACTCTGCTATTCTTGTGATTTCTATTGGATAGTCTTCCTGCATAGATACTTGCACCAGAATTGCAATTCTGAGGAGAGACACACAGCAAACAAACCTATGTTGGTCAGTAATGAACATTATGAAGAAGAATAAAGCAGGGCAAGTGGAGAGGCCTCTCAGACAGATCATATTTGAGCAGAGACCTAAAGACAGTGGAGAGTGGGTATGACCCAGCTTTTCTGGCCCCATTTTTCTCTCTGCCCTCAGCTTTTTAATTTGAATTTGAATTTTTAATTCAAATTTTTAATTTGAAACATGAGAGTACCGTTAAAAATCAAGGGCATCAGGAGATTTCCCTGGCAGTCCAGTGGTTAAGACTCCACACTTCCACTGTAGGGGATATGGGTTCAATCTTTGCTTGGGGAACTAAGATCCCACAGGCTGCAGGGCATGATCAAAATATAGATAAATAAAATTTAAAAGCAAAGGGCATCAGTCTATTCAATAGTGAAGTTTTGAAGACAAATTCGATTGTGTGGACATATGTTTCATTGAAAAGAAGACTGAGGCTAAAGGCCATAGATTTGACACCAGCCTGCAGCTCTGCCTTTGGGTCCCAGTAACTGAGCAGAGTAAGGAGTCTCAATTGCTAAGGAGGCCACCACCATCCCTTCTACATGATGACTGGGGACCCTCCATCCACATGGCTCAAGCTCATTTCCAGGTCTCTTTCCTACCCACCCCTCTTAGGCCAAAAGGCAACTGTGTACACATGAGGTGGGCAGAGTGTGGCCTGGCACCTGCGGTGCCCACACATTGGCATCTGAGTGCCCTACTGATGGGGGTAGAGCTTCTGTGGGAAGAGTGGGGGCCAGACCCGGTCAAGTCTATACTTGCTTCTTGTCCTGGGTCCTGTCAGCCCCAACCAATTAGCTGAATGCTGCTTACTTCTATCCAGCTTTGGGGTGCAGACAGATGAGTGCAGGTCAACCAACACTTTATTGCTAGAAAAACAAGCCCATGTTGCAGAGACCAGGCGTTGATAGGGATCCCCCCACAGAGGACAGCTCTTGGTTATACCCTGTTATAAACACAGCTTTCGGGGTAAAGGGCAGACTAAATGCCTTTAACACCTAATTTTCCTTTTCAAACTGTAATATCTTTTAGGCCCAGCTGTCTCAGGCCTTAAATGGAGTTTCCGATAAGGCAAAAGAAGCCAAGGAGTTTCTGGTTCAGCTGAAGAACATTCTGCAGCAGATCCAGGTGAGCCGAGACCCCACCTCTCTGCAGAAGGGATGTGAGACATGGCTCAGGAAAGGGAAGACCCCTGGCAGCCCTTCTCAGTGTTGAAGATGGGGAGGCCCAACTGCTCCCTGCACAGCCTCAGATGTCGCAGACACTACACACCCCGTCCACCGGCACCCATGAGCCATCCGATAGGAAAGGGATCTTGCTTGAACTCAGAAAGAATCATAGAAAGAGAACCAGGCAGAAATAATGCATGGCCACAGAGTGCTACCAGTGTCCGTAAACAGTGCTGACATACCAAACGCATCATGATATAAAAGCATCAGTTACTAAATAAATGTGTTTACTGAGCACCCATGCTGTGTCACGTACTAGCCCGACACAGATCAATAAGCTGCAGTCTGTGGCCCCGGGAGCTCCGTCTGTCAGGGAGAGAGTGTATAAATGCACGCAGGGAGGAACTTTCACACCGATCATGAACGTCCTGGTGTCTGGGTGGAAAAGGGGGGCTGAGGGCACTGAATTCTAAACCAGCCGATAGACGCCGTCCTTCCTAATAAGGTAAAGCACAGAATTCAGCCACCAGGCATTTCCTTCCCTGTTTCTGATGTTTCAGGACACCAGCTGTATCCATTTGGTAGGGTTGCTATAACAAAGCATCATAGACTGAGTGGCTTCAGCCCCAGTAACCTATTTCCTCACCGTTATGGAGGCTAGAAGTTCAAGATGGAGGCGCGGGCAGGGGTGGCTCCTCCTGAGGGCTCTCTCCCGGGCTGGCAGACAGCCACCGCCTCCCTGCGTCCTCAGGCGGCCCTCCCTCTGTGCCTGCCTGTGTTCTCACCTCCTCTTCTAAGGACATAGTCATGTTGGATCAGAGCCCAGCCTAAGGACCTCGTTTAAGTTACTTCTTTCAAGGCCGTTTCTCCAAACACAGTCTTGTTCTGAGGTCATGGGGGTTTGGACTTCCTCGTAGGAACTTGGGGCAGGGGTGGGAGAAAATACTTTAGTCCATGACACGAGGTCTGAATCCAGGCTGCTCTGAGAGGTATTGAAGGATTCTTTTTCACAACTGAGAAAGACAGATCCTACAGCCAGACCACTGGGTTTTGTTTGTTTTACTGTTTCCCGATTATGAAAAGTAAAAATATGTTCTGGAAATTTTGAAAAGTAGAAAATAGCAGACAAAAGTAACAGAAGTTCACCAATATCTCACCCCTTTAAGTGGCCACCCCACTATTTTGACACGCTATTCCACTAGTTTACACACACACACACACACACACACACACACAGTATGCAATTATGCTGCACACACTTGCTGCTTTTTCTCTTGTTAAGTCCCTTATGAGTGTTTCCCACGACACTGAAAACCCTCACAAACCCGCATGGTTCAGGTGACGTTGAATATTCGTTCCATCCTCTGATGTGCTGAGACTCACACGCACGGTCTCCGGTCTAGTAGCAGGACCCGCTTGCTGACGCGGCTGTGTCTCTAGCACCAGCCACGTCTCTGCGTGCCTGCTCCCTAAAGCCCTCTGCGTCCCACAGGAGAATGGCCTGGACTACGAGGCCTGCCTGGTGGCTCAGTGCGATGCGCTGGTCGATGCTCTGACCCGGCAGAAAGCCAAGCTGCTCACCAAGGTCACCAAAGAGAGGGAGCACAAGCTGAAGGTGAGTCCCCTCACAGCCTTCCCGCCCAGGGTGGGGGACCACGCAGTGCAGACACGGGGTCAGTGTTAGTTGAGGGTATGAATGAATGAACGAGTGAGGGGAGGAAGCACTGAGCAGGTTCCCTGGGACCTACGCACCCTCGTGTCACTTTGCCTGCAAAAATCGCCATGCCTACTCTCCCTCCAAAGCGGGGACCAGACACCTGAATCCTGCTGCTTTCAGTCAGGATTTTGACTGAATCTCCCCCTCTCCCATCTGCTGGGCCCCTGCTTTCGGTGGAAGACACACACCCTGCTCTCATCTTGCAGAGCGGAGATGGCCTCGTTGGATGACGAGGGCTGTGCTCAGGGCCCCGGCTTGGCCCCTCCGTCAGGTTCTCTGGCGTCTGGTGCTCGCGAGGTCAGCGCGGTGGCCAGTGACCACCGTGGAAAGGCAAGACTTCCCCTCACTCAGCACCGGGCCCCCAGTCCAGGCAGCTGCCCCATGAACACCCTGCCTTGACGAAAACGACTCACTTCATGGTCTAGGCTCGATCTATTTCATAGAAATTTCCCAACTGAACCAGAAATATTACTGAAGGGGGAGAAGGAACGTGTGTTGGGGATGGTCCATGGTTTACCTGCAAAGCAGTTGAGCCCCTCAATGACCACCCAGCAAGCGAGAATGGGGGGCATGAACTGGTCACTTGGAAGAGTTCAGATTGTGTGCGTTCTCTGCTTTTTACCCAGAGTTCAGGAAGTTTGCTCTGCTGGGTGTGGCAGCCCTGCTTATGGGGGAGTGTGTCCAATTACGCCCCTGTAAGGAGGGCACGTGGAGCTCAGGAACAGAGCAGCAGCAGGAGAGGGTACGAGGGAGTCGAGAACAGTGCTGCCTCCCACTGCGGCCGGGTGGTTACCAGGGGTCCTTCTCATGGCAGATGGTTTGGGACCAGATCAATCACTGCACGCTGAAGCTGCGCCAGTCCACGGGGCTGATGGAGTACTGCCTGGAGGTGATCAAGGAGAACGACCCCGCCGGGTTCCTGCAGGTGAGCGGGCTGGTCCTTCCTCCAACTCCATGGCCACGTCCCAAACTAGCCAAGGTTCTAGGAAAGTCCCTCCCCGTGGCTTGCAGTTGAGCAGACTCTCCTGTGCTCAGTGATTCCAGAATACCTGAAATCTCATCTTGGCTGTTCTCACAAGCTCTGACCTGGCTCTGGGTCATCATTAAATGAGGAGGTCAAACATCACAGTCCCTAGGCCCGCAATGCCACGCTCTCATGGCTCGACTTCCTGGAACACCAGTGCAACATTTTCCCCACAGATGAAAGAAAACAGTCTTTGCCAGTCAAGCTGGAAAGATTGCACTGGAAGAAGTGAGTTAGCAGAATCCACATGACCCCCAGTGGACAGAGTCCCACAGGTCTGGACAGAATACCATAGCCCAGAAAGCCCAGGATGCCTTGCTGGGCAACCCCTAGCAGCCAGGCTAATCCGGCTAATACTTCTGTGACTCAAACAAAAGCTCAGTCCTCTGTCTGTGGGGAAAATGATGAATCTCCTTGATTGGTCCCCAGGAAGGGTGCACAGGCATCATAGCTCTACAGGGACACGTGCAAATGTTCTGAATGAGCAAGACTTTCTCCAACAGAGAACAGAGCTGTGGGTTTGATACAGTGAAAGTTTGGAGCAGAAGCTGCAGAACAACATGGAAGAAAGACAGTGGGAGGGAGGGGGCGGCCCAGGACTGGGGTGAAGGAGATGCTTTTAAATGCTAGGACAAACCATTAGTGAGTTTCACTTTGCAAAGTGCGGGATCTAGCAAAAGTTGAATATGTAGAGTGTTTCTGTATATTTTCAAAGTATCATTTGCTTCCAAACGAACTTAGTTACTTAACAGAAAGAGACTCACAGACTTAGAAAGTGAACCAATGGTTGCTGGGGGGAATGGATAGCTAGGGAATTTGGCAGGTTCATGGACACACTGCTATATACAAAATGGATAACCACCAAGGACCTACTGTCAAGCACAGGGAACGCTGCTCAGTATTACGTGGCAGCCTGGATGGGAGGGGGGGTTTGTGGGAGAATGGATACATGTGTATGTATGGCTGAGTCCCTTGGCTGTTCACTTGAAACTATCACAACATTGTTAATAGGCTATACCCCAATACAAAATAAGAAGTTCAAAAAAATAAATAAAAAGTATCATTTGCTTTACAAAAGTGTTTAGCCTAAAACAGCAAGTGCTTCTTTACAGGGAACATGACCGACCTGTGATGATTTAAACAATATAATGCATTTTTATTTACCCCCAAGTCATACCAGCATGGGTCCTGTCATCTCTGCCAGGGCTTGAGAAGGCATGCTTAACACAGCCACCCCAGCACCCTGAGCCCATGCAGATGAAGCCCCTACCCATTCCTCACCACCTGCTGTGCTGTTTTTCCTTTGCATGTGGAAACCCTAAATTCTGTGCTTCCTTTAAGATCTCGGACGCCCTGATCAAGCGTGTCCAGGTGTCTCAAGAGCAGTGGGTCAAAGGAGCCCTGGAGCCCAAAGTGTCCGCGGAGTTTGAGCTGACCTTGGACAGCGAGCCGCTGCTGCAGGCCATCCACCAGCTGGACTTCATTCAGATGAAATGTAGGGGTGAGCCGTGGTTGGCCCAGTTCAGTTGGTGCTTCTTCTGGAAGAGGCATCCACTCTGCAGGGCAGCTCATGCATCGGAAGACGTGTGACCCTGGTGGGACACAGACCGGGAGGGAGGGCCTTCTGTGGCACAGACCTGGGTTCAGGTCCCAGTTCAGTGCCCCCGAGCTGGGTGACCCCTGTGGGTAGCCCCCAGCGTGAGCCACAGTTTTCCCACGTGTGAAAGAGGATCGTCTATTCATTCAGAGACACCTATCGAGTGTTCGTCACCTGCCAGGCACCATCCTAGCTGTTCAGGACACAGCCGTGAACAAGTCCACAGACTCCCTCACAAGACTGAGCTGGCATTCTAGAGAAGGAGACAGGCAATGATACAACAGGGGGTGTGATATAACCTGATGGTGGCAGGTGTGACCAACAGGTGCTTTCTGAGAAGTGACAGTGTTAGTCGCTCAGTCACGTCTGATGCTTTGTGACCCCATGGACTGTAGCCGGCCAGGCTCCTCTGTCCATGAAATTCTCCAGGCGAGAATACTGGAGTAGGTAACCACTCCCTTCTCCAGGGGGTCTTCCCAATCAGGGATCAAACCTGAGTCTCCTGCATTACAATCTGATTCTTTACCATCTGAACCACCAGGGAAGCCACTTTTTGAGAAGAAGGCATTAGTATGGGGGTTGTATTTCGAGGTGAGAAGGAAAGAGATGCAATATAAAGGAAGAAGGTTCCAGGAGCCAGAGGGCAGGTATAAGTTTGCTATGTCCCAAGAAGAGTGAGATCAGAGGTGACAGCAGAGTGGAGAAGGTGGTGGGTGGCAGAGGTGAGTTCAGAGAGCCAGGGGGACACAGGCTATGGGTTAAGAAAAGGTTGCATAACTTTCCCCAGGTTACAAAATTAGCATGTGAGGTCACCCTGCCTCTCCAGAGACATTAAGGGTACATTCAGGGGAGGGAATAAAACTCTTTGGGGGTTTATTTTTTTAATCAATATATCAAAAAGTTGAGCACCCACACCTACAGAAGCTGTGAACTCAGGAAAATGCTCACTTGCAAAGTATGTGGCTATTTTTAAACCAAAGACAGCCAGTCTCTGTGCTCACTCCCACACTCAGTTTGCACCTGAGGTGAGGTTTGGAAATGCCATCTGCCCCAGGTATGAATGTATGGAGCAGAATAACCCTGGTCTGGAAAGTGGGGGTGCTGAAAGAGGCTGCTTGGAGCTGCTCCTGACAGGTTGGGGTGGTGGGATTCATAGAGGAAGTGGGAAAGAGAAAAGCAGTACCCAGGGATGGAGAGAGGACTCCTCCACACTGATAACCCAGGGTCCTGGGGCCAGTCTGCATGGAGCAGCCCTGAGACCACATCCATAACAGTGCTCACACCCCACTAAACAGTCCACCAAAATGTGGAAGATGGTGCCTTAACATCTGGAGCCAAATGGAAATCTGTAGTTTTTACAAAAACTCATGTTGCAGAGTTCCCTTGGAAAAATGTCAGCATGGACTATGCATGCGTGCATGCTAAATTGCTTCACTTGTGTCCACCTCTTTGCAACCCTATGGACTGCAGCCCATCAGGATCCTCTGTCCATGGGATTCTCCAGGCAAGAATACTGGAGCGGGTTGCCGTGTCCTCCTCCAGGGGAACTTCCCAACGCAGGGATCAAACCCAAGTCTCTTATGTCTCCTGCATTGGCAGGCAACTTCTTTATCACTAAAGTCACCTGGGAAGCCCCAGCATGGACTATATTTATTTCTAAAATCTCTCCAGCCTGAACACAACTAGAGGATAAAAAGATACTCCCAAGCTCACCTTGATAGAACTGATGATTCACTTGACTTGAATCCCTAATTCCATGGGTAGACTGTCCCATACTCTTAAGACTGCCTCACCTTCTGGGATCTAATTCCCTAGACCTTTGAAACACTCCCAGACAAAGGTTTCAACGTCTCTTTGCCTTTTGCCTGTCCCCCGCCCCCAACCACAATTTCACGGGTCCCAGGTGTGAGCTGCACGTGACTCCACGCAGAAGGTCTGGAGAGGCCTTGCTGTGCTGGGAGGCACAGGGGGTCAGGCTCTGCTGCAAGTCCTGGGGAGCCGCTCCTGGGCCAGAGTCAAAACCAGTGACGCTCAGTGGGCCGTGGGGAGCGGACACCTTGTCCTCAGGGCTCCAGACTCAGAGGGGTGGCGGCAACTGCCGTGTCTCTACATCTGTCCCGGCCTCAAATCCCAGGACCCCTCCCAGGCTAGGAGGCCCGCGTACAAGCGGCGGGAAGTGATGCAGCCGTGGCCTTTCCTCTGGGGTGGGGCGGGCCCGCAGCCGTCCCCGCGCCCTGCAGGGTCTGCGCACTGAAGCCCGCCCTTCCCCTCCCAGTGCCGCCCGTGCCCCTGTTGCAGCTGGAGAAGTGCTGCACCCGGAACAACAGCGTCACGCTGGCCTGGAGGACGCCGCCCTTCACCCACAGCCCGGTGGACGGCTATATCCTGGAGCTGGACGACGGCGACGGGGGGCAGTTCCGGGTGAGGCCTGCTGCCTGCTGCGGGGGGTGGGGTGGGGGGCGAGGCTCGCACTGTCCCAGCCTCCGGATCAGTCCGCGCGGCGGCCCCTAACTCTGATACCACTAACGGGGGCGTCAGCCCCAAGGACGCGGGACTCGGGGGCCTGGGCTCATGGGACACACGTGGGGTTCCTCTACCGAGAGCTGCGTCTGGGCAGGCAGAGAAAGTTCAGGATGGCTTTTCTGTGAAGACTGACGCAGGTCGGAGGCCAAGGCAGAGCTCAGAAAAGGTGTTCCCCACGCGGACCCGCTTCCCAGTTGAACCAGCCGCATCTAGTCAACACCATCCCACACATCCCCCCAAGCAGCCGCCTTCTCCCTCAGTGTTCCCACACAACGGCCCTGCCCGGTTGACTAATTAGCTCATCTGGCAAGGTGATCTGCCTGGGAAGACACATGAGGAACGGTTGTAGGATTTGGGTGATGATCTACGCTCCAGTCCCCAGTGATGGAATACATGGGGAGAGTAAAGACCCTTAGTGAGTCAGAAATGCATTTCCAATCTCACCCTGTGGTAGGAGCCGGACAGCACCCCACCCCAATCCAGACCCCAGCAGAGCTCTACCTTGAGACTCACAGTGGAGTTCAGACTCCTGTCCGGCAATTTGGTTGATTCCAGGGAGCACAAACACTGGCTCTTCTTAGAGCGCCACCTTTCTGTCCACCAGAGACTAAATAAAGACTCATTCTAACAAACCAGAGCCATCCCAACAGTTCTCACACTTCTCCTCCTGGAAGTCGTGCCCATTCAAGGAATCTGACCAGAGTCAGTATCCCTTTCATTTCCCTCAAAGGGATTTATGCCTGTGTCTTTTCATTTTTTTGTTTTTATGAATGTCAGACTTGTAGTACTCCATGAGGAAACATTGAGTCCCTGGGAATATGGGCTCTTTGGGGAAGAGAGGCTGAGGTCACACTGGTCAGGAAGAGCAGGTCATACACTGGGTCCCGAACCCCAGCCGTTCCGGTCATGCAAATAAGCGAGGAACTGACAGAGTTCCTTGACTAACCAGAAACCAGGAAGTGAGTTTATGCTTTTGAAATGGGATAGAAGAGGATGTTAAAAGAAGCAGCCAGTACTTCCCTGGTAGTCGGTGGTTAGGAATCTGCAGGGGACACGGGTGTGACCCCTGGTTGGGGAGCTAGATCCCACATGCTGAGGAGCAGCTAAGCTAGCGAGCCACAACCGAGATCCCGTGCGCCACAACTGAGACCCAGTGAGACCAAATAAATAAGTAAATAAATATTTGCCCAAAAAAGAAGAAGCCACAGAGCCCAGAGGCTTCTCCCCTTTGAGACATGACCACGAACAAGCTGGAGCCAAGGGCTCGAGTTTCTGAGGGACAGTGTGTTATGGTGGGAAAAGCGTGGACTTAATGCAGACAGACCTGGCTTTGAACGCTGGCTTCTAAATGGATTGACTGTGATCTTGGGCAAGTTTCCTGCCCTCCCTGAGTGTCCTTGTGAGTAAAACATAAAAAATAATAGCAATGTCCCAGGGTTGTGTAAGGATTAAGATGCCTTATACAGTAATAGCTGGCACACAACTACTATTATCAGTAACTCAAAAAAACAAGTGAAGAGTAACACCCCCAAGTGATCAAGCAGGAATAGCGTTTTATAACTGTGTTTGTTAATGGCTGCGCCGGGTCTTCCTTTCTGCATGGGCTTTCTCTAGCTGTGGTCCACCGGCTCTCATTGCAGTGGCTGCTCTTGGTGCAGAGCACACGCTCGGGGCACGTGGGCTCGGTAGTTGCAACACATGGGCTCCGGAGCTCAGCCTCAGTAACTGCGGCACACAGGTTTAGTTGTTCCACGACACGTGGGATCTTCCCAGACCAGTGATCGGACTCATGTTTGCTACATTGTCAGGTGAATTCTTCATCACTGAGGCCAAGGGAAGCCCAGGAATGATGTTTTATGTGATGACAAAAGTGAGGTGTAAGGCTACGTATTTGGGAGCAGTTAATGGGACAAATTAAGTTTGAAGTAAGTGTTCTAGAAAAGGACCTTCGGGGTCCTGTGCAGAAATGCCCCACCCTCTGGGAAACCAGGAGAAAAGCAGCTCCAGGAGGCCCAAGGAGTTGGAAGGTGCCAGCCTCAGCAGTGGAAGAGGCCGGAGGAGGTGGAGTGGCCCTCTCACTCCAGATGTGGCCAAATCAACTTGAACCACCTGTGCTTGACCACGCCCTTCCTCCGTCTGCTTTTTCCCATCATGTGTGATGATGCTTCCTTTTCAAATACTGTTTATTTTGTCTACTTCGATGCTTAGCTCATGTTTTCTAACTTAAATTCCCATTGAAAACCGACGATCTCCTCTTGCTCCAAATCGTTTTGTGCACCCCCATCTTTGGGGTCCAGGTACTATCCATGAGAACCACCCTCTGAGGAGGCAGGACGTTCTCAGGCAGCATCACAGCTACTGCACTCCGTACCTTCACAGCAGAAGGGCCCATCAGCCACCAGTAAGGGTTTGTGTTAAACTTGGACGTGGTCTGAAACCCAGCCACCACTCATCCCAAATCTCCTTATTAATAGCACTCTCTGGTAATGGAAGTAAAAGCAAAAATAAACAAATGGGACCTAATTAAACTTAAAAGCTTTTACACAACAAATGAAACTATAAGCAAGGTGAAAAGACAGCCTTCAGGATGAGAGAAAATAATAGCAAATGAAACAACTGACAAAGAATCTCAAAAATATACAAGCAGCTCATGCAGCTCAATACCAGAAAAATAAGCAACCCAGTCAAAAAATGGGCCAAAGAACTAAACAGACATTTCTCCAAAGAAGACATACAGATGGCTAACAAACACGTGAAAAGATGCTCAACATCACTCATGATCAGAGGAATGCAAATCAAAACCACAATGAGGTTCCATCTCATGCCAGTCGGAATAGCTGCTATCAAAAAGTCTACAAACAATAAATGCTGGAAAGGGTGTGGAGGAAACAGAACCCTCTTACACTGTTGGTGGGAATGCAAACGAGTACAGCCACTATGGAGAACAGTGTGGAGATTCCTTACAAAACTGGAAATAGAACTGCCATATGACCCAGCAATCCCACCGCTGGGCATACACACAGAGGAAACCAGAATTGAAAGAGATACATGTATGCCAATGTTCATCACAGCACTGTTTATAATAGCCAGGACATGGAAGCAACCTGGATGTCCATCAGCAGACAACTGGATAAGAAAGCTGTGGTACATATACACAGTGGAGTATTACTCAGTCATTAAAAAGAATCATTTGAGTCAGATATAATGAGGTGGATGAAACTGGAGCCTATTCTGTTTAGTTCAGCTGCTCAGTCGTGTCAAACTCTTTGTGACCCCATGGACTGCAGGATGGCAAGCTTCCCTGTCCATCACCAACTCCTGGAGTTTACTCAAACTCATGTCCATTGAGTCAGTGATGCCATCCAACCATCTCATCCTCTGTCGTCCCCTTCTTCTCCCACCTTCAAACTTTCCCAGCATCAGGGTCTTTTCAAATGAGTCAGCTCTTCCCATCAGGTGGCCAAAGTATTAGAGTTTCACCTTCAGCATCAGTCCCTCCAATGAACACCCAGGACTGATCTCCTTCAGGATGGACTGGTTGGATCTCCTTGCAGTCCAAGGGACTCTCAAGAGTCTTCTCCAACACCACAGTTCAAAAGCATCAATTCTTCGGTGCTCAGCTTTCTTTATAGTCCAACTCTCACATCCATACATGACTACTGGATAAACCATAGCCTTGACTAGTCAGACTTCTGTCGGCTAAGTAATGTCTTTGCTTTTTAACACGATGCCTAGGATGATCATAACTTTTCTTCCAAGGAGTAAGCATCTTTTAATTTCATGGCTGCAGTCACCATCTACATTGATTTTGGAGCCCCCCAAAATAAAGTTTGTTACTGTTTCCATTGTTTCCCCATCTATTTGCCATGAAGTGATGGGACCGGATGCCATGATCTTAGTTTTCTGAATGTTGAGTTGTTTTTTTTTTTTTTTTTCCATTTATTTTTATTCTTTGGAGGCTAATTACTTTACAATACTGTAGTGGTTTTTGCCATACATTGACATGAATCAGCCATGGATTTACATGTGTTCCCCATCCCAATCCCCCCTCCCGCCTCCCTCTCCATCCCATTCCTCTGGGTCTTCCCAGTGCACCAGCCCTGAGCACTTGTCTCATGCATCCAACCTGGGCTGGTGATCTGTTTCACCCTTGATAGTATACTTGTTTCAATGCTGTTCTCTCTGAACATCCCACCCTAGCCTTCTCCCACAAAGTCTAAAAGTCTGTTCTGTACATCTGTGTCTCTTTTTCTGTTTTGCATATAGGGTTATCGTTACCATCTTTTTAAATTCCATATATATGCGTTAGTATACTGCATTGGTCTTTATCTTTCTGGCTTACTTCACTCTGTATAATGGGCTCCAGTTTCATCCATCTCATTAGAACTGATTCAAATGAATTCTTTTTAATGGCTGAGTAATATTCCATAGTGTATATGTACCACAGCTTCCTTATCCATTCGTCTGCTGATGGGCATCTAGGTTGCTTCCATGTCCTGGCTATTGTAAACAGGGCTGCGATGAACATTGGGGTGCACGTGTCTCTTTCAGATCTGGTTTCCTCAGTGTGTATGCCCAGAAGTGGGATTGCTGGGTCATATGGCAGTTCTATTTCCAGTTTTTAAGGAATCTCAACACTGTTTTCCATAGTGGCTGTACTCGTTTGCATTCCCACCAAGTGTAAGAGGGTTCCCTTTTCTCCACACCCTCTCCAGCATTTATTGCTTATAGACTTTTTGATAGCAGCCATTCTGACTGGCATGTAATTGAATGTTGAGTTTTAAGCCAACTTTTTCACTCTCCTCTTTCACTTTCAAGAGGCTCTTTAGTTCTTCTTCACTTTCTGCCATAAGGGTGGTGTCATCTGCATAGGTTATTGATATTTCTCCCAGCAATCTTGCTTCCAGCTTATGCTTCATCCAGCCCAGCATTTCTCATGAAGTATTCTGTATATAAGTTAAATAAGCAGGGTGACAATATACAGCCTTGACATACCCTTTCCAAATTTGGAACCAGTCTGTTGTTCCATGTCCAGTTCTAACTGTTGCTTCTTGACCTGCATACACATTTCTCAAGAGGCAGATCAGGTGGTCTGGTATTCCCATCTCTTGATGAATTTTCCACAGTTTGTTGTGATCCACACAGTCAAAGGCTTTGGCATAGTCAATAAAGCAGATGTTTTTCCAGAACTCTCTTGCCTTTTAGATGATCCAGCTGCTGTTGGCAATTTGATCTCTGGTTCCTCTGCCTTTTCTAAATCCAGCTTGAACATCTGGAAGTTCACAGTTCATGTACTGTTGAAGCCTGGCTTGGAGAACTTTGAGCGTTACTCTGCTAGTGTGTGAAATGAGTGCAATTGTGCAGTAGTTTGAGCATTCTTTGGCATTGCCCTTCTTTGGGACAGGAATGAAAACTGACCTTTTCCAGTCCTGTGGCCACTGCTGAGTTTTCCAAATTTGCTGGCATAATGAGTGCAGCACTTTCACAGCATCATCTTTTAGGATTTGGAATAGCTCACCTGGAATTCCATCACCTTCACTAGCTTTGTTTGTAGTGATGCTTCCTAAAGCCCACTTGACTTCACATTCCAGGATGTCTGGTTCTAGGTGAATGATCACACCATCGTGATTATCTGGGTGGGGAAGATGTTTTTTGTATAGTTCTTCTGTGTACTCTTGCTACCTCTTCTGCTTCTGTTAGGTCCATACCATTTCTGTCCTTTATTGAGCCCATCTTTGCATGAAATGTTCCCTTGGTATCTCTAATTTTCTTGATGAGATCTCTAGTCTTTCCCATTCTATTGGTTTCCTCTATTTCTTTGTACTGATCATTGAGGAAGGCTTTGTTATCTCTCCTTGTATTCAAATGGGAATATCGTTCCTTTTCTCCTTTGCCTTTCGCTTGTCTTCTTTTCACAGCTATTTGTAAGGCCTCCTTGGACAACCATTTTGCCTTTTTACATTTCTTTTTCTCGGGGATGGTCTTGATCACTGCCTCCTGTACAATGTCATGACCCTCCATTCATAGTTCTTCAGGCACTCTGTCTATCAGATCTTGTCCCTTAAATCTATTTGTCACTTCTACTGTATAATTGTAAGGAATTTGATTTAGGTCATACCTGAATGGTCTAGTGGTTTTTCCTACTTTCTTCAATTTAAGTCTGAATTTGGCAATAAGGAGTTCATGATCTGAGCCAAAGTCAGCTCCCGGTCTTGTTTTTGCTGACTGTATAGAGCTTCTACATCTTTGGCTGCAAAGAATATAATCAATCTGATTTTGGTGTTGACCATCTGGTGATGTCCATGTGTAGAGTCTTCTCTTGTGTTGTTGGAAGAGGGTGTTTGCTATGACCAGTGTGTTCTCTTGGCCAAACTCTATTAGCCTTTGCCCTGCTTCATTTCGTACTCCAAGGCCAAATTTGCCTGTTACTCCAGGTATTTCTTGACTTCCTACTTTTGCATTCTAGTGCCCTATAATGAAAAGGACATCTCTTTTGGGTGTTAGTTCTAGAGTTCTTGTGGGTCTTCATAGAACCATTCAACTTCAGCTTCTTCAGCATTACTGGTTGGTGCTTATTATACAGTGTGAAATAAGTTAGAAAGAGAAATACCATACACCCTTATGACAGAAAGTGAAAAAGAACTAAAGAGGCTCTTGATGAAAGTGAAAGAGGAGAGTGAAAAGGCTGGCTTAAAACTCAACATTCAGAAAACTAAGATCATGGCATCCGGTCCCATCACTTCATGGCAAATAGATGGGGAAACAATGGAAACAGTAACAAACTTTATTTTGGGGGGCTCCAAAATCAATGTAGATGATGATTGCAGTCATGAAATTAAAAGATGCTTGCTCCTTGGAATAAAAGTTGTGACCAACCTAGACAGCTCATTAAAAAGCAGAAGCATTACTTTGCCAACAAAGGTCTGTCTAATCAAGGCTATGGTTTTTCTAGTAGTCATGTGTGGATATGAGAGTTGGACTATAAAGAAAGCTGAGCACTGAAGAATTGATGCTTTTGAACTGTGGTGTTGGAGAAGACTCTTGAGAGTCCCTTGGACTGCAAGGAGATCCAACCAGTCCATCCTAAAGGAAATCAGTCCTGAATATTCACTGGAAGGACCGATGCTGAAGGTGAAACTCCAATACTTTGGCCACCTGATGGGAAGAGCCGACTCATTTGAAAAGACCCTGATGCTGGGAAAGTTCGAAGGTGGGAGGAGAAAGGGACGACAGAGGATGAGATGACTGGATGGCATCACCGACTTAATGGACATGAGTTTGAGTAAACTCTGGAAGTTGGTGATGAACAGGGAGGCCTGGCGTACTGCAGTCCATGGAGTCTCAAAGAGTCGGACACAACTGAGCAACTGAACTGAACTGAGTGCAAAAATATAGAGTTTAGAAAGATGATAATGATGACCCTGTATGCCAGACAGCAAAAGAGACACAGATATAAAGAACAGACTTTTGCAATCTGTGGGAGAAGACAAGGTGGGGGGGATGATTTGAGAGAATAGCACTGAAGCATGTATATTTCCATATGTGAAATAGATGAGCAGTCCAAGTTCGATGCATGAAATAGGGCACTCAAAGCTGGTACCCTGGGACAACCCAGAGGGACGGGATGGGGAGGGAGGTGGGAGGGGGGTTCAGGACGGGGGACACATGTACACCCATGGCTGATCCATGTCAGTGTATGGCAAAAACCACCACAATAGTGTAAAGTAATTAGCCTCCAATTAAAATTAAATAATTTTAAAAATAGCACTCTTGGGATGATAGCACTTTCCATGCAACATGTGGCTAAGAGAAATTTTCCACATAACAGGGGCACCTGATGAGCAATCTGTGTCTCTTCCAGGAGGTGTATGTTGGCAAGGAGACCCTGTGCACCATCGACGGACTTCACTTCAACAGCACATACAATGCCAGGGTCAAGGCTTTCAACTCCTCCGGTGTCGGGCCCTACAGTAAGACTGTGGTCCTGCAGACGTCCGACGGTGAGCACTGGGGTGTCTCAGGGGAAACAGATTCAGGCCCAGCCCATGTATCAGATGGGCGGACAGATGGACAGGGAAAATCTGTGAGTTTCTGGTGAGGGAGGCATCAGGGCTAAAGGAAAGAGGCGGCAGCTGGGTGAGTCCATCTTGTCCAGCCCTGCCCCTGACCCACTCACCTTGCTCCCTGCCCGCTCGTCACAAAGGATGGAGACATTCCTTCACCCCACTTGCTGGACCTGGAAAGTGCCACTAGAGCCTGAGAGGCACAGGGAGACTACAGTCCCTGTGTAGTCTCACTTCCAAGGGGCCAAGAGTGGGTGGGATGTCCCAGAGAAGAGCAGGCAGGCGGCTGCCAGGAGGAACCTGCCCCTCGAGCACCCGGTACAAGAGCTGAGATCTGAGTGCTGCAGACCTTGCTGTGTCCTGTCAGGTTTCAGGCAATCAGAGCACATCCACACTCCACTGGATTTTGATCATGTGAATCCTAAGCGTCGAGGGGTGATGTAGGGTCTGGTCTGCTGTACTGAACATGCACCTGTCGAGCCTCAGGGGTCCCTGGAGGGTACCAGCCCTGTGTTACTGTCAACATTTGTCCCAGGGCTTTCCTGATGGCTCAGCAGGTAAAGAATCCACCTGCAATGCAAGAGACACAAGAGATGCAGGTTCGATCCCTGGGTCAGGAAGACTGCCTGGAGGGAGGGCATGGCAACAGGCTCCAGTGTTCTTGCCTGGAGAGTCCCATGGACAGAGGAGCCTGGCGGGCTACAGTTCATAGGGTCACAAAGAGTTGGACATGACTGAGCGACTACCACTTTCACTTATCCCAGCCCATCCTCTGGCTGCCCTGAGGAGCACAGGACAGCCTGAACCGTCCCCCAGCGACGGGCAGATGGTGCTGTCTCTGGGGTGGGCTCCCCAGCTGTGTGCCCCTAGAAGCCCTCACCTGCCAGTGGGCTGTGGGTGGAGGCTGGAGCGCGGGGGCTTTGCTGACCACACTTCACCTCTCTGCCTCTCGAGTCTCTCTCCATGATGCAGGGCTGGATGTCTACCCTCACTCCTAATAGTGCCCAAAATGTGCGTGAGTGCTGTAGAAACCAAGATTGATTCCATGAGAGCATGTAGATGGGGCCTGGATGTCTGTGTACTTGGCCCAGCTGGGGTCATGGGATTGGGCACGTAGGTGAACAGAGGAGCGAGCATGATGTGTATGAGCATGTGTGTGTGAATTGAGCAGGGAAGAACACGCAACGCCCTGTGTCCACTTCCTGAGAGATGCCAGTGAGTCTGTCTCCAAGCCCAGGTCAGAGGCTGCCGGCAAGCTCACCCCAACCCTGCCCCTCTTGCCTGCCCCTTCCTTTCCAGTGGCCTGGTTCACATTTGACCCCAACTCTGGGCACCGGGACATCATTTTGTCCAACGACAACCAGACAGCCACGTGCAGCAGCTATGACGACCGGGTGGTGCTGGGCACGGCGGCCTTCTCCAAGGGCGCGCACTACTGGGAGCTCCACGTGGATCGATACGACAACCACCCGGACCCCGCCTTCGGGGTGGCCAGGGCCAGCGTGGCCAAGGACATGATGCTGGGCAAGGACGACAAGGCGTGGGCCATGTACGTGGACAACAACCGCAGCTGGTTCATGCACTGCAACTCTCACACCAACAGGTGCGCCCCGCTGCCGACGGGAGGCCTGGGGTCCGCGTCCTCCTGCTCTCCCCAAGCTCGTCAGACGCGGTGGGGGGCAGTGTTCTCAGCCACTTTGGTGTCCGGTTCCCAGGGAGAAGTGACCGCTGGCCTGCCGCCCAGATGGGAGCATATGACAGAGTGTGGCGCTGGTGGGTGTGCAGGCCGCTCAGCGAGCCCCGAGGCCAGGCTCACCAGCCCTGGGCTCCAGATCTCCTCCAGGCTCGGCTCCACTTCCCTCCTCTCCCGTCAGCCCAGAGTCACCCGGAACCCCCCACACAACCGCAGGGCCTTGAAACAGGCAGGCAGGGGGTGCAGCGCCCTCAGGGCACTCACTGCGCCGGCTCTGACCTGGGCCGCCCTGACCCGGGCAGCCCCAGCACGGCCTTGCCCTGAGGCTGGCCTGGGAGAGTGGGGTCACCCGGCCAGACTCGGGAAACTCGGAGCCTGGGGGAAACCTTGGCCCCAGTACTGGAGAGTTGTGGTCCTCCAAGCCACGTCCTCGCTGTGGGGTCTTATTCCCGGTGTGCTGAGAGCTGTCACCCCTGCTGGGAGAGGCAAGAGGCCCCGAGGAACCAGCCTCCCTGGACTGCAGCGCTGGGCCAGGTCAACTCCAGGGGCTCTCAGAGCTCCAGACCCACCTCAGTGCTCCTGCAGGTGGCCCCAGGAGTTCTGGCCTGGGACAGGGACTTGCCGGAGGGTCCCCAGGGGCTGAAGGCAGATGGGACCCCTACCATCAGCCTTTTCAGCGGCTGTGACCCCCTCTCCACAGGCCTGGGGTGACAGCAGGCAGCTCCTCCCCGGGGGCTGGGCGGCCTGGCCCTGCACCTGCCCAGCCGTCTGCTCACAGGCCACCTGGGGACTGGGTCCAGGCCCCCAGCACCCTCAGGCCCTCAGGCCCTCAGGCCAAGCAGGAGCCTAGACACCCTGGGTGGGAGTGCCAACAAGGAGCATCTATCAAGAGCCTACTTTGTTCCCGAGATCAGACAAGATCGGGTGCGTTCAGGGTGGTATGGCCGTAGACAAGCCTACTTTGTTCCATGGGAAGCAGCTGGCTTATGGGATTTCATTTGTGCCTCAGGAAAGTTCGATTGTTGTCGCTGTTTAGCAGATTATGAGATCAGGGCTTGAGGTTAACGTCCAAGTCTTGGGGCTAATTGGACATGGCGTCAGGGTTTAGCTCAGGACCCAGGCTCCAGTTCCAGGGAAAGGGTGAAGAGGGGGCTGGGCTGGGCCAGGAGACCGGGGGAGGTGCTGGGTGGGCCTCCGTCCAGTGCCTCAGGCAGGTCCTTGCCGCCACCAGTTGCTCAGTGTCTGGGCAGCACCCCAGGCCCCAGCAGGTCCCAGTCCCACCAGCGGCGTCCCGCCCCGGGGCCTGCCCTGCCCTCTGACGACACCCGCCCAACACTCCTCACCGCTTCCCATGCTCACCATCAGCCGACCGGCTCATTCCCCATCAGGAGAGGACAAAAATGGTTTTCTGATCAGAGCAGAGCCGCCTGTATCAAGGCGGACCTCCACCTCAGCTAAGGGAGGGGAGAGTCTAACGGACTCAGCCTGCCCACCCCCCGGAAGCAGACAGGTGAGGGTGCTGCCCACCCAGAGACTCGCCCCACCCCGTGGACGCAAATCCAAACCACCATGAGATGCAGCCACAGCATTCACCACAAGGGTCCTGGTTTTGGTCCTTTGCTCTACGGCGGGTTCTGGGGGATGACCGGCTCCCTGCCCACTGCGGGCACTGTGTTTCCAGTCAAGGGGGTCCCCGGCAGCCTTCAGCTGACCCTCCTGTCCTCACGTCCACCCCGGCTTCTCTCCCCAGGACGGAAGGTGGTGTGTGCAAGGGGGCCACCGTGGGCGTGCTGCTGGACCTGAATAAGCACACTCTGACCTTCTTCATCAATGGGCAGCAGCAGGGCCCCACAGCCTTCAGCCATGTGGACGGGGTCTTCATGCCAGCCCTCAGCCTCAACCGCAACGTTCAGGTACTGTGCACCCTCTGGGCCAGGGCCCCCTGCTGGCCCCCACCCCCGCTGCCCATGGGCCTCCAAGGTGTGCTGGACAAAGAGGGCTCTAAAGAAGCCAATGGCATGCTGCCCGGCCAGGAGCTTACCTACCGCCTACCCGGGCCTCGCCTGGAGACAGTCTCCTCCAGCATGATGAATCCTTTCTCGGCCCCTTGAAAGCAGCAGAGGCTCTAAGGTGGCTGTTGGTGGACAAGCACGGGGACGGAGGGGCAGTGAGGGTGCAGGAGACAGGCAAGTCCTGGCTACACGCTCTGGGAAAGCTGCCGGACCGGAAAGCCGGTGCCTCCTGCCCTGCCGGGTCCTGGTGGCCAGGTGTGTGCTGGGCCTCACGTGGCTTTCCTCCAAGAGGAGGGCGAGTTGGGGAGAGACCACGCCTAAGGGTTTACCCCCATCCCATCCCTGCCCCTCTGGTTCCCTCAGAAAGCCAGCATCCTCCCAGGGCCGAGTCCAGTCCTGGGGCCACCTGCTCAGGAGCCCCACGAGGGTGTGAAAGACAGGCAGGAGCATGGAGTGATGCACGGGCGGTGTGCCAGCCTTTGTTTCCACACACGGCTCCTCCCCGGGAAGTATGTGGCTGGAGGCAAAGCTCTGCTTCGAGGTGTCCACCAACTCTGAGTATTATCCCTCAGTGACTGATCTGTGGGGTGGCGCAGTGATAAAGGATCCACCTGCCAATGTGGGAGATGTAGGTTCAATCCCTGGGTTGGGAAGATCCCCTGGAGAAGAGAGCAGCCCACCCCAGTATTCTTGCCTGGGGAATCCCCATGGTCAGAGGAGCCTGGCGGGCTACCCAGTCCCTGGCGTCTCAAAGAGTCAGACACGACAGAAGGAACTTAGCATCCACTCATGCACAAATCAATCAATGCGTGTGTGTGCTCAGCCTCTGACCTGTGTCTGACTCCTTGAGACTCTATGGAATATAATCTGCCAGGCTCCTCTGTCCATGGGGAGTCTCCAGGCAAGGACAGTGGAGTGGCTTGCCATGCCCTTCTCCAGGGGATCTTCCCAACCCAGGGATCAAACCCACATCTCGTATGTCTCCTGCATTGGCAGATGGGTTCTTTACCACTAGTCCCACCTGGGAAACTCTTGATTGATTTGTACCTCCGCTCATTTGCTAAAGAGCTCTGAGGCAGCCTGAAGTATGGGCTGTTCTTACTCAGGGTTAAGAAAACAAATGTAGGAAAGGAAAGAGGGCCATGGAAAGAAAGCAGAAACAAATATAAACCCTGAGCCCAAGTCCTCCTGCAGCAAAGAACCTCAGCCTTGCCGAGGCTCCTGGCGGCTGGGACAGCGTGGGAACCAGGCAGTACGTGGTTCTCACCGTGAGGAGCGAGCTCCTGGGCCTGATGGTAGTGATGCCGAGCATGATAAACAGCAGATTCCACAGCACAGAGAACCTGGGCTGCTGCCCGTGGTGATCCTGGAGCAGAGGCCATTGCACTGCTGCTGAGCTGTGGGCGTTGAGGGTTCACGGGGGCTGCTCTGCCCCCAATCACCACGTCTTCTTTTCCAGGTCACCCTGCACACGGGACTGGAAGTGCCAACGAACCTGGGGCGGCCAAAGCTGTCAGGCAACTAGCTGCCAGGCCCTGCTCTGCGTGGCCATCCCTCACTGCACTCACATAGCCCCCGAGGGAGCACAGCCACATCCTGGGTGCAACCCAGCAGCCGCTGAGCATCTTAGAGACCCGCTTTCCTTGAGGGACGGAGAATGTCTGAGGCCAGGCTCACTGAGGCCACAGAGGGTGGTGAACGTGGGTGCTTCCTGTCGTTCCAATGGGCATTACAGACACGAAGAAGGATGTTTGTCAAGACAGCGAGGAAGTATTCGGGGTTTTATTTGGTTTCCTGCCTTCCGTTTTCGATGCTTGTCTTTTGCAGGGGGCGGGGAGGGGGGCAAGGGGAGAGCAGACCCTGTGACGAGCATCCTGAGAGCAGGAGTCGGGGTCAAATCTTTGCTGGATGCACTGCTTCAGAGAACAAAGGGTGCTGGCTCCCATCTCTGCCAGGAAGTGTCATCCTTTAGGTTTTCAGTTCTGGCATATCCGGTGTCTGGCATATTACGCCACTTGCAGACGAAGCCAGGATGCACAGAGAGGGGTGTTAATTATTCATCTTGCTCTTTGCCGCTCCCATTGAACTGTTGAGAACTTTTTCAAACGTTTCCTTAGGTCCTTCATTAATCAACCAGTCTCTCTCTCCCTCTTCACCCCCTCACACACGCGCGTGCACACACACACACACACCAGTCTGCTAAAATTCATTTGCTCAGTTCTTAAACACAAAAACCTGGAATCTGCATCACTGTGTGCTGAGTCTTCACCTGGTGATGGCTTTTTTCGGGAGCTGGCTCCTCCAGAAGTTAGCCGCAAACTCGAGTTACTCTTCTGAGCTGCAAGGCTCTCAGACTCATGAGACGGGAGGCCCTGGGGAAGACTCTTATACCCAGTCCATCTTCCCTTTGAGACCATCCACGGCCACCATGACAGCATCGTGAGAACAAGGAGTGGCCCGATGGCAGGGCGGGCAGGACTCTGCAGAAGGCAGGAAACAGTGGACACTACCGTGTTCCCGGCCTCCCCCCTTCCTCAGTGTGAGGGGTCCACGTGGCTGTGGTGGGGCTCCGGAGTGAGCCCGCCCCTCCCTGCTGGGAACCTAACCTTCTCCCTGGAGTCCGCCTCTTGAAAAGAGTCTGCTCCGGGGTCTGAGCCCAGCTGCACCCTTCTGCTCTCCCCGTCTCTTCTTCCTTGTTGCCTGCCACCTCCCTCTCCAACTGGTAGTAAGCCTTTCTCTCTCCTTTTTAAAAGAATATATTTTATCAAGCATTATTTTTGAGGTCAAGGAGTAACTTGTCTATTTGCTGGCTTGCATTTTTATAAAACTTAGCCCGTAAACCGGCACCGACTGTGTCTACTTGGCCCTACCTGCTCATTTAGACACTGCACTTGCTTTCCGAGTCAGCCCGGCCAGCGCTGTGCAGATCCTACTAGCCTCTATTCAGCAGATCCGACAATCCTACCTCAAGCCCCTGCTCCCAGACGAAGACTGCCGACCCAACTGCGTCCACCAAGGTGGCCAGGGAGACTGGCTGCCCACGTCTGCAGGAGCCTCCTGGTGCTGTCTAAGCCTCTGCTGCCCAGGTCCTGGCAGCCATCCACTCAGTCGAGGTCCAGCCTCCTCCTTTTCATCCAGCAGGCGATGGACACGGCCCATCCTCATCTCTGCAGCTGCCCATTTCTTCCCCGCTCCCAGCATCCTTTCATCTTACTCCTGGGCCATGGCTCTGGGGGAACTCCCGATGGAGGGTGGGGAAAGTTCTTGAAGCCTGGAGGCCCCAGAGGAACCCCTGCCTTCCCAGGGCAGGAAGCCGAGGCCGGCAGGTCCAGAGGCATCAGCATTGGGAATGTCTTTGGGGAAAGACAAACCCAGTGAGCTGGGAGTGAGGTGTGGCGGGGAAGGTGGCGACAGGATGGCCCAGAGGAAGTGGCTCTTCTCAGTGGAGCCTGGGTGAGAGGCTGGGAGCTCCCACCATCAAAGCTGGGTGACCCTGCAACCCAGGCTCTGCGTCTTCAGAGAGGAGCTCCTTGGGATCAGCCTGCACTTGGCGGCACCCTTGGGAGAGCAGTGTCTGGGTCAGAGGGAGATGGGAAAGGGAGGAGGAAGGCCTCCTGAGGAAGAACATGACTTCCTTCCCAGCAGCAGCAGCGGCGGCCCCAAGGCCCTGTGAGTGCAGGCACAGGTGAGCATCTGCCTTCCGGCTCCTCCGGGGCCAGAAGCAAAGCAGCTGACACCGAGCACCACGCCAGGTCGTCCAACAGCCACTCTCCTGTCCTCGGCACAAAACAACTTCTAGGAACCAGAATGGACCACCGGGAGAAGGCAGGTCCACGTGTTTTTGAGGGACCAGCAAAATGAAGGAGGGACTCAACAACAACTCACGGTTCGTGTTACCCTCTCAAGAAGCCTGGGGTTCAGAGCTACTGCAGGGATTCTCATCTGCCATCGAATTCCTTGTTCCTTTACAATGTGGTGTCATCTCTGTACATAAGGTGGTATCAACATGATGCTTTGGTTGAAGGATAACTTGGTGTTTGTCTATTAAGCAGTTTCAGTGAGAAAGGAATTCAAACTAATTTGTCAAGTTCCATGTCATTGTAAATAATGCCCCAGCCACATAGTTCTGCAGTTTGTTCTTTGCTAGTGAGCAGGTTTGGTCAAAGTGTATGCCTTTCCTTTTAGAATTAATCTCTTTAAAAATTATCCAATAGCACCTCACTGCATAGCACCCAAGCTCCTAATTCAAAGCAAGGTAAGACATCACACACAACCACTTTCCCGCTCTGTCCTATTTGGGAAATAACAACCCCACCTGCTGCACAGAATAACCAACCTGAAACCTATCACACTGTACAGTCTAGGATGAGTCTTCAGCACTATACGTACTCTGTAGTTTCAACAGCACCCTCAGGCGCCCCATGGCCCCCTGCCTCTCTGGTGCCCCTGCCCTCTGCCTACCAGAGCATTCCCAGGAAGGGACCAGGATGCAGGATCCGTGTGTACTTCTTCCAGGAATATTTGCATCCACGCCTTAGTTGAAAGGCTTGGTCCCCTGAGAAGGTGCATTTCAGAACAGGTGAGTAGGCTGCTTATAGATGAAGCTGCTGCCGGCTGGGAGGTATCGTATCCACATACAATCCCCAAAGCACTCAGCATGTCAACGCTGAAAAACTATTGCAAGGCTGTGGGCGATGCCAGGAGTTCTCAGTCTCAGCACTGTTGACATTTGGCAGAGCAGGGGCCTGTGTCATGCACCCAGGATGTTTAGAAGCATCCTTGGCCTCCCCTCAGTAGATGCCACTACTGCCCCAACCTAGTTGTGACACCTACAAGTGTCTGCAGGACTTCCCTGGTGGTCCAGTGGTTAAGAATTCACCTGCCAATGCAGGGGACGCGGGTTCAATCCCTGGTCTGGGAAGGTCCCACATGCCGCAGGGCGACTAAGCCCAAGACGCCTACACACCCTAGAACCCATGCTCTGCAACAAGAGAAGCCAGTGTAGTGAGAAGCCTGCGCACCACAAGCAGAGAGTAGCCCCCGCTCGCTGCAATTGGAGAAAGTTCGCACACAGCAGCAAAGACCCAGTGCAGCCAAAAATAAATAATAAAATATATTTTTAAAAAATAACTAACTAAAAAAGAAAATAAAAAAAGCTTTAAAAGGATCTACAGACGTTGCCAAGTATGCCCAGGGGACTCCCTGGCTGAGACCCACTGGCTTATGCTAGCAGCTGGTCATGGGTCGATACGCAGAGTGGTGTATGGGGCGTCCACGCTGTGGTCCCCAGAAAGCCTGAACTGCAAACCTGTGGGCTTCATCCTAACACCCATGGCCAGGCCTTCCCAAGTCTGCAGTGTCTTGCCAGAACAGACAGGGCAGGAAAACGGGGAAGCCTCTCACCGAAGCCAGCCCGTCAGGTCTCACTTTGTATTCCTGAAGGGTCTCCAAGCCACCACCGTTCCCAGAAAACAACGCTCCTCACCGCGTTCTTCCCTGCCCACTTCTGACTAGAAGCTGCAGACACGTCTTAGTAGGTGTGTGGCCTTCAACTGGTCAAAACGTCAAATCAGGCATCATCAGGAAGCTACTCAAGGCCTATGCAAATCCTGGAAACCACCGTGTTTCTTTCTCAAGCAAGCCAGGAGCTCCTGGCTATTCATCGGTCACATTCACTGATCCACGGCTTGAACTTTAAATGGACTATAAGACAGAGAAGAGTGGGTTTGAGGGGGAATGCCAGGCTCAGCCATCAGAAATGCCTCTTTCAACCCAGTACAGGTGGGGCCAAACCTCTTCAGTCTGTGCCTCAGCCTCCCCACCTGGACGTGGGTGCGGTCACACTAACCTACCTCCTCTGGTGTGTTGTGATGATCGTAGAGTAAGGAACGCTTCTTAAAGAACAAAGTGGAGATGTGCATCTACTGAGTCCAAGCCAACGGTTCACACTTGGAGGACACAGCCTGTGCGGTGACTTTCCCGAGCCTCGTCTGACATGTCTTCCATCCAGGAGCACGTGTTGATTACACAGCTGCCTGGCCAGGAGTGCGTAAAGCCAGATTCACCTGAGCACAGAGAGCAACGGGACAACAGCTCCCGTTCTCAGAACAGCCTGCTTTGATGGCACTGTGTGGAGCACTGTACGCAGCCTAAGCATCTGCATGCAGACGCTGCCTTGACACATGGAAAGACAGTGACCGCCTTCCTGCCTTTGTGGTTATCTTAGCTCTCGTTTAAGGGGACCTTCAGCTGACGATGTTTCTCCTCTGTTTTCAAAGATCTCCGAAGAAGGAACGGCTTTGAAAATCAACATCTAAGCATAAGAAGGCATACAACCGAACTACAGTCTGGAAGGCAGGTTGGCCTAAAAGGTGGAGGGCCTGGTGTCCCCACGGGCTGGGACTCACCTGTACTACCTGTTATGGGGGTGGGGTTCATGGGTTTCTTGATGAATGACGTTGTCTTGAGTCAGAGTAGCTGGGAGCTGAGACTACAGGCAAGTCTCTGAGCCAGGAGGCATCGCTTTCTCTCAACGGAGCAGAGGGCTGCCTGGCCCAAGTGCTGGGAGACCCAGGGAGCTCCTGGGCGCCACTCCTCAGACTAGGACCTCAGAAAGCCTCCAAGGAGAATCCGAGATAGGCTTCGGGTCCGGAAAAATGACAGCTGGCAGCTGTGGACACAGGAACACAGTGGGTGTTTCCTGGGTGCGGCCGCAGCTGGGGAAGGGCCCTTCCAACTCCTCAGTGGTGACTGGATGTCCCAGGCCCCGGGGTTTTCTCGGCACCAAGAGGAAGTGCAGAGTGAGCAAAGCAGAAAACGTTAAATGCATGATGTAGAATTGCTGCTTTCGCACTCAACTGTTGTATTAAGCATGATAGATGTGTGTTTAACGTTGGCAAAGGAAATTTCAAAGTAGCAAAAAGCTTCGTGTCCTTGTTTTAGCTGTCGATGACAGAAGCTCCACCTTCCTGTCTTTCTTTACCCTGCTTTCCCCCTCCCCCACTCCTCCCCCGCTGTGCCCACTCTCTGTCAGGAGTTGCTGCCGTTGGGTGGCAGCTCTTGGTCCCGTTGGTGTTCACATTCCACTGGAAACCGGGAGGAGGGAGGTGGGGGGAAGGTATGCAACTTTTTTCTAATTTTTGTATTGGTATCCCAAGCGTTTGTATTTTTTGAATTGCAAACACTGTGCTTTCTGGTCTTTGGGGGTTGGTTGGACTTTGTGTATCGCCTTTTGGAAAACTTGAGTTTTACCACAACCTTAAGCAGATTTGAAATAAATTCTTTTGACACTGCCAACAGCTGAAAGACAAGGTCTGATCTGTGCTTACTGCTCAGCAGCCAGGTCTGCCTCTCTTCAAAGTGGCCTAAGTGCCAGCTGGATGGAGCAGAAGCTGCAGTGGGGTGGGGTGGGGGCCAGGGGAGGCCCAAGGTCAATGTGCTTCCCTGCGTGTGCTCAGGAAATCATGAGGTGATTGATTACATGTGATGCGTGCTAAGTCGTTTCAGTCGGGTCCGACTCTTTGTGACTCCATGGACTCTAGCCTGCCAGGCTCCTCTGTCCATGGGATTCTCCAGGCAAGAATACTAGAGTGGGTTGCCATGCCCTCCTCCAGGGGATCTCCCTGACCCAGGGATCAAACTCACTTCTGTCTCCTGCGTCGGCAGGTGGGTTCTTTACCACTAGTACCATATGACTCTCAATTATAAGGTATTGTGTCAAACAGTTCATGAAACTCACTTTTGCAAGAAATTGGTAAGAGTTAACACATGGTTGGGATAAATTCATGAATGAAAAGTTGATCATGGGCTGCAAGTGGAAGCTAAGATTTGGGGAAAATGTCCTAATTGACCTGGGAGGATGCAGGAGACTGACCAGCCCCTTCACCCACAGACTGAGCCTGGTGTCTGACTGAAAACTCTCTTTTCTCAAATTGTGCTTCCCAAGAACAGCTGTCTCACATGCCACCACAGCCGGTGACCTGGTCTCAGCCTTCTGTCACCTGCCGGACCACCGAGTGGTTTAGCCAGGTTTTGGGGCCAGTTGCAGACTCTGAGAGCAGAGAGCAGGACGTCCCTTAGAGAGAACTCGTGGCATCAACACAAAGAGAAGGAAGCAGAATCTGGCCAAGGGAGACCCAGCAAAGGCCTCGGCCATTCAGCTCAGTCACCCAGAGTTGGGATGAAAGGCCTGGGCTCTAACACCCTCACGTCAGTCATCACTGCCTGGGACGTTAGAGGGGGTGGGCATCCCTGAGAACAGCTAACTGCTGAAGCAGGTACCTCAGCGCTCTTGGCAGAGGGTCTGGAGGGACATGGCAGGGCCTACCAGTCCACGCCCTGTGCCACACACAGGTTTCCCTGAAGTTTAGGCGGAGGCTCCTCCAGAGTCACAGTGAGGGAAGCGGAGACGAGGCAGGCTGGCTGGTCCTGGAGCTGCACAGACTCTCAGCGTGCGCCTGGACTCTCATCCCCAGAGGGGCGGGGGCAGGGAAGACCTGGGCTTCGGGTTGCCAGGCCCTTCTCAGTCCTGGGTTCCTGCGCTTGTCTATTTACCACCAACACTGGGGCAGGGAGCACCGCAAACATCCGGGTGACCGCCTGGGGGTAGACTCCTCCCTGGCCCCTGGGTGACTGCCGCCCTGTCTCCGCTTGCTGGTCAGGGTCAGCTACCTCTGCAAGCTGGTGCCCATAGTTGCCCAGGCAAGAGCCTTGGTTCAGTGGAACACAGCTGTGCTCTCTGCTTCCTTCTTTGTCCACAAGGCTAAGAGCTCTGGGGCTGGGAATCATGAGTTCCCTAAGCAGGTGCCTGGGATTAAGGGCAGGTGGTAGTGTTGAACGGCAGCAGGACCGATCTGCCCAGGCGTGCCCATGATCAGGGAGACGCCCTGTGAAGGGGGAAGGGCGCTGAGTATGGAAGACACAGCAGGCAAGCACTTAAGCTCCCAAGCGTGGGCTCCTTCCCAGCAGCACTGTTCACCGTCACCTCTCTCTGTGGCCAGCCTTTGCTGGAGGAAGCCTCCCGAAGGGGGAAATACACAGCATGGTCTCACGGGACCATCAGTCCTGAGCATGCAGGCTTGCATGTCGCCCTGACCTGAGTATTTCCAGAGCACCCGGTGGTCACACGGCTCCTCTGTATTTACTCCGTAAATTAAAAGGTGAAACAAGAAACAAGGAAGGCAATTTACACTAGGAGCTTGCATGCTTTTCCAGAATTGACTAGCCTGGGACTCCGGTCGAGAGTCGGGTCAAGTGCTCAGTTATCTGAGCCACAAAGGCTCAGGGGAGGTGCGCTGAGGCGGGACTGCTAGGTTTCCTGGCTCTCTGTCAGTAAAAAAGTGAGTTAAACTGACCGGGTACCCACTCCAGTCGGTCATTTCCAGCTCCTCAGATTTTTCCTAGGGCTCTGTCATGTTTGGGATCTTCTACATCTTCTTAAAAAATACACTTAAAAACTGCCAAGGACTTCACTGGTGGTCTTAGTGGTTAGGAATCCACCTGCCAATGGTTCCATCCCGAATCTGGGAAGATTCCACATGCAGTAGAACAACTAAGCCTGCACTCCACACCTACTGAACCCGTGCATCTAGAGCCCATGCTCTGCGCCAAGAAGCCACCGCAATTGAGAAACCCTTGTCCTGCAACGAGAGTAGCCCACAGGCAACAATGCAGGGACAGAAGACTCAGCTCAGCCAAAAATGAATGGACTAATTAAAATAAATCTGCCAAAATACTGACCCTAATGAATACTGCCTTTCAAAATAAACCAGAAAAAAAAAGTACTTCCAGTGTTTTAATTTAATAAAACATTTCCGATTTTGCTTCAATTCAAAACATACTCTGAACAGTGTCAATGCCTTCCACGTCAACGTATGACCCACTTAAGAGAGTCAGCCAGTGTTGAGAAGCACCCCTCTGTGTTCCCCAAACTTTATGTGTGGCTGCCCCAAGAGGTGACTTTGAAGGAGATAACATTTGTTTAACTTGTTGGTCCTGTTTTTTAATAGTCATGTTCATTTTTACCAAAAAATTGTATCTATACAGCTTCTTACAAAGTAGATTTTATACACCTTAGGTAGGCTGAAAATTTAAACTGCTTTTCCCACAAAACAACTGACAAATTATCACATTCTTAATTCTTTAATGATTAAACATTTTTAGAAAATTAAAAAGCAATTTTAAGCTAATTATTAGCATCTACAAATCTGTAAAATTATGAAATATCTACAAGTAAACACACAAGGCACCAGTGAAAGTGAAACCTGAGTGAACCTCACTGGAGAATATTAAACATTCTTCTCAATAATTTGACTTCAGATTCACATTGCAGTTGGCCCAATGTGGTTATCATTAAAAAACAGATACTTCAGCAGCTAGAAATTCATTATTTCATTTTTTTTTCCTTAAGATAAAAAACAGTCTATGAAATACAAAATAAATAAGAATAATCTGAAGTCTTGTAGGGGTCCAGTTTCAGTCCATTTGGCACTTTCCCATTTCTCTATTTTATAAAGTAATGTCATTTAGCCACTCTGGAAGAATTTATTTTCTTGATATCAACTTGGCTCAGAATCAATGTCCCATTTTTGAATTTTCCAACCTGCCCAATCCGTCCACTTGACAAAATACTTGGAGCAGACTTCTTCTTCTTTGATTTCCTACGTTTAAAGTGAGAGAAAATTACTATAACGAAGCTTTAAACAAATGATCCCAGCACCACAGGCCACCTGGGTCTGCTCCTGTGAACTCTCAGCTTTTCCCAGGCACGGCCCCGGCCCAGGGTTGTACCACCCTCCTTCCTGCGGTCCCTGAACTGCCTCCTGCCTCAGGGCCTTTGCACTGGTTTCTTCTACCCTGAATAATCTGCTACCAGGTCTTTCCAGATCTTCCTCTTTATTCAGTTCTCAAGATTGAGATGTGGCTTCCTTAGAACAGCACACCAGCCCGCCTTCAGTGACATTCTCTCACAGTGTGCTAAACTTCAACCTCCTCACGAAGCCTGCCAGCTGCCCTGGGGGCTCAGATGGTAAAGAATCTGCTTGCAATGCGGGACACCTGGGTTCGATCCCTAGATTGGGAAGATCCCCTGAAGAAGGCATGGCAACCCACTCCAGTATTTTTGCTTGGAAAATCCCATGGACAGAGGAGCCTGGTGGACTACAGTCCACGGGGTCTGCAAAGAATCAGACACAGCTGAGAGACTAACACTTTCACGAAGCCTGCCAGGACCTGACATGCCCTTACATATCTGTTTATAGGTTTTAATGTGCTTCCCGCCCTAAAATGTGTGCTCCTCCAGGGCACAGACCGTCAATGTGCTCACGGCTGTACCCCCAACATCTATGCGCCCAGCACACAGCAGGACCTCAACACACCACACAACCAGAAACAAATAAATGATCAGCTTCCAGCTGTAGACAAAAGTAGATTTTGAAATAATAATTTCAAATAATTTGAGGAGAGAGAAAGAGGTACTTGAACGAAAGCTAAGAAATAAGCAGAATGGCAGAAAATCAAGGTCCCACTACTCAAACCCCAGCGCTCTCCCTTGTGTGGCTGTGGACAGGCAGGCAACACAGACCCCGGCCGGTCATGCTGACCCAGCAGCACCTCTCTTAGAAGGGAACAGAGGTCTTGTTGGAAACTGCAGTCCCAGCTTTTCCATCAGTCACTGCACCTGTCTGGTGCTTGAAAATAGGTTCCTGATTCAACCCTGAGGGAGTCACCTCATCTTGGACGATTCACTAAGTCCTGTCTCCTCCCTCAAGGGCTTGCCTTAGGATAAAAGAGAGACAATGCAGCACTGCAGCAGGCTTGAAACACCACGTGCATTCAAGGTATCACCTTCAGAACTAACCAAAAGGTTTATCCGAACCATTCCACCCCAGTGCCTAACAGTATCACTTACCTGTCTTCCTGTCCTTTCCTCTTCTTTTTCTTGAAAATATCTGTGTCCTTGGCCTGATTTCAGAATCAAAGAAAAAATACGTATCCATAATGGATAAAGGAGATTCAAAAAAAGGCAAGAGATTTGTCACCAAAAGCCACAGAGATACCATTTATTTTTAATATTTTTTCAAGTAGGCACATTAAATGTAACAGACTCAAAGTTTCATCCTAAAACTCTTTCAAGACTGTGAAAGGCCATTCAGAGAAAATGAACAGTAGAAAGGTCAAACCTTCCATTTTTAAGTGAAAGGGAGGGAACATAACATCCGCATACCCTTGTGGTTTGTCATAAGCCGTGCGTTCTACACAGTGCAAAAGGCAAAACAACTTGATATAGTGAAAAGATCAAAGTAGCTCATAGTATCTGAACGGGAGTTTGCCATTTCAAAGCAACTCTTTCATGTAAATGAGTCAGATTACGTGGCTGGTATCACAAAATGCAGCTGACTCAAAGTAGTGGACAGAATGGTTATTTAACTCTAGGCTCGTTGCTGCCTAGACTGCTTTCCAAGCAGAGGGGTCCAGCACTGCACTGCGGCAAACTGACACCATCTTTCCATTCTAGTTTAATAAAGAGGCTATGATACCTACCATTCTCTTTTCCTCTTCCTTTGCTGCCTTCTTTTCTTTGATGTGCTCCTGCAAAACCTTGTAATTCACGTAACTATTTTTGGGAGGCTGAAAGGAGAAAGGACATGTCTCATTTTTTATCTTGCAAACACTTCCCAGCGCCCCCTACCCTGCCTTGCTCAGGGGTTCCCCTCCTCCATAACCCGGCTGGGGTGGAAGGCAGAGGCAGCCCCTCACCCGAGCACCCAGCATAATGGCACGTTCCCGCTCCAGGACTCTCTCCTTTCCTTTTCCATAGCCTGTGATCCCAAACCGGTGCACTTCCAAGCGAGCCTGCAGATACAAAGCAGAGTCAGACCCGAGTGCCTTCCAGAGACTCCACAGAGGGAACACAGCCCCAGGGGTACTGCCCACCAGACACGATGCGCTGCACCCCCAACGCTACTATGTGTGACCCGCAGCGGCCGGCTACACCGCCGAAGAGTTCTGTCACGGTGGCAGGTCAGCGGCTTTGTGGAGCCTCTCACAAAGGTTCATGACTTCCCCACACCATTCTCCCACATTTAATGCAGGCAGCTGAAGCTGAGATTTCCCTGCGCACACATCAGTGACAAAACCAGGATGACCCACAGAGCTCTATGGCACTTCAGATGTGCCCTAAAACAAGCTGCTACCCGCAAAGGCAACAAAGCACTCCCCAGACACATCTACTCACACCAAGAAACACTTTATCACAGCAGCTTCAACACAGGTCCATTTCCTTTAAAAACACTGTTGGAACTTCCCTAATCCACTGGTTAAAGAATCTGCCTTGCAATGCAGGGGATATGGGTGGGATCCCTGGTCAGGGAACTAAAATCCCACAGGCCAAGGAGCTATGAGCCTGAGCACGCCATAGCCTGTGCACCACAACCATAGATCCCACATAACACAACTAAGACTCAGGGCAGCCAAAAAATAAATACATTAAAAAAAATTTTTTAATACATTATATATATATGAAAAAATATTGTAAAAGAGAAAAAGTCACCAATACCCACCCTTGGCAGCTGAACTACTTCCTACCTTTTTTCTCACACATTTTTATTTTTTTAATTTATTTTAATTGGAAGCTAATTAGTTTACAGTATTGTGGTGGTTTTTGCCAGACACTGACATGAATCAGCCATGGGAGTACATGTGTTCCCCATCCTGAACCCCACTCCCACCTCCCTCCCCATCCCATCCCTCAGGGTCATTCCAGTGCACCAGCCCCGAGCACCCTGTCTCATGCATCAGACCTGGACTGGTGGCCTGTTTTACGTATGATAATATACATGTTTCAATGCTATTCTCTCCCACATCCCTTGCGTTCTCCCACAGAGTCCAAAAGTCTGTTCTTTACGTCTGTGTCTCTTTTGCTGTCTCGCATATAGGGTCATAGTTACCATCTTTCTAAATTCCGTATATATGTGTTAGTATACTGTATTGGTGTTTTTCTTTCTGATTTACTTCACTCTGTATAACAGGCTCCAGTTTCAACCACCTCATTAGAACTGATTAAAATGCATTCTTTTTAATAACTGAGTAATATTCCCTTGTGTAAATGTACTATAACTTTCTTATCCATTTGTCTGCCAATGGACATCTAGGTTGCTTCCATGTCCTGGCTATTATAAATAGTGCTGCGATGAACACTAGGGTACATGTGTCTCCTTCAGTTCTGGTTTCCTTGGTGTGTATGCCCAGCAGTGGGATTGCTGGGTTGTATGGCAGTTCTATTTCCAGGTTTTTAAGGAATCTCCACACTGTTCTCCATAGTGGCTGTACTAGTTTGCATTCCCACCAACAGTGTAAGAGGTTTCCCTTTTCTCCACACCCTCTCCAGCATTTATTGCTTGTAGACTTTTGGATAGCAGCCATTCTGACCAGCATGAGATGGTACCTCATTGTGGTTTTGATTTGCATTCCTCTGATCATGAGTGATGTTGAGCATCTTTTCACGTGTTTGTTAGCCATCTGTAGGTCTTCTTTGGAGAAATGTCTGTTAAGTTCTTTGGCCCATTTTTTTATTGGGTTGCTTAGTTTTCTGGAATTGAGCTGCAGGAGTTGCTTGTATATTTTTGAGATTGTTTGTCCATTGCTTCGTTTGCTATTATTTTCTCCCATTCTGAAGGCTGTCTTTTCACCTTGCTTATAGTTTCCTTTGTTGTGCAAAAGCTTTTAAGTTTAATTAGGTCCCATTTGTTTATTTTTGCTTTTGTTTCCATTACTCTGGAAGGAGGGTCATAGAGGATCCTGCTATGATTTACATCAGAGTGTTTTGCCCATGTTTTCCTCTAGGAGTTTTATAGTTTCTGGTCTTACCTTTAGATCTTTAATCCATTTTGAGTTTATTTTTGTGTATGGTGTTAGAAAGTGTTCTAGTTTCATTCCTTTACAAGTTGTTGACCAGTTTTCCCAGCACCACTTGTTAAATAGATTGTCTTTTGTCCATTGTATAGTCTTGCCTCCTTTGTCAAAGATAAAGTGTCCATAGGTGCCTGGATTTACCCCTGGGCTTTCTATTCTGTTCCATTGATCTATATTTCTGTCTTTATGCCAGTACCACACTGTCTTGATGACTGTAGCTTTATAGTATACCCTGAAGTCAGGCAGGTTGATTGCTCCAGTTTCATTCTTCTTTCTCAAGATTGCCTTGGCTATTTGAAGTTTTTTGTATTTCCATACAAATTGTGAAATTATTTCTTCTAGTTCTCTGAAAAATACCGTTGGTGGCTTGATAGGGATTGCACTGAACCTGTAGATTGCTTTGGGTAGTATACTCATTTTCATTATATTGATTCTTCCAATCCACGAACATGGTATATTTCTCCATCTATTTGTGTCCTCTTTGATTTCTTTCATCAGTGTTTTATAGTTTTCTATATATAGGTGTTTTGTTTTTTTATGTAGATTTATTCCTAAGTATGTTATTCTTTCCTTTGCAATGGTGAATGGAATTGTTTCCTTAATTTCTGTTTTCTCATTGTTAGTGTATAGGAATGAAAGGGATTTCTGTGTATTAATTTTATATCCTGCAACTTTACTATATATATTGATTAGTTCTAATAATTTTCTGGTGGAGTCTTTAGGGTTTTCTATGTAGAGGACGGAGGTTCGTGACATTGTACAGGAGACAGGGATCAAGACCATCCCCATGGAAAAGAAATGCAAAAAGGCAAAATGGTTGTCTGAGGAGGCCTTACAAATAGCTGTGAAAAGAAGAGAAGTGAAAAGCAAAGGAGGAAAGGAAAGATATTCCCATTTGAATGCAGAGTTCCAAAGAATAGCCAGGAGAGATAAGAAAGCCTTCCTCAGCGATCAATGCAAAGAAATAGAGGAAAACAACAGAATGGGAAAGACTAGAGATTTCTTCAAGAAAACTAGAGATACCAAGGGAACATTTCATGCAAAGATGGGATTGTTAAAGGACAGAAATGGTATGGACCTAACAGAAGCAGAAGATATTAAGAAGAAGTGGCAAGAATACACAGAAGAACTGGACGAAAAAGATCTTCACGACCCAGATAATCACGATGGTGTGATCACTCACCTAGAGCCAGACATCCTGGACTGTGAAGTCAAGTGGGCCTTAGGAAGCATCACTACGAACAAAGTTGGTGAAGGTGATGGAATTCCAGTTGAGCTATTTCAAATCCTGAAAAATGATGCTGTGAAAGTGCTGCACTCAATATGCCAGTGAATATGGAAAACTCAGCAGTGGCCATAGGACTGGAAAAGGTCAGTTTTCATTCCAATCCCAAAGAAAGGCAATGCCAAAGAATGCTCAAACTACCACACAATTGCACTCATCTCACATGCTAGTAAAGTAATGCTCAAAATTCTCCAAGCCAGGCTTCAGCAATACGTGAACCGTGAACTTCCAGATGTTCAAGCTGGTTTTAGAAAAGGCAGAGGAACCAGAGATCAAATTGCCAACATCCTCTGGATCATAGAAAAAGCAAGAGAGTTCCAGAAAAACATCTATTTCTGCTTTATTGACTACGCCAAAGCCTTTGACTGTGTGGATCACAATAAACTGTAGAAAATTCTGAAAGAGATGGAAATACCAGACCACCTGACCTGCCTCTTGAGAAACCTGTATGCAGGTCAGGAAGCAATAGTTAGAACTGGACATGGACAACAGACTGGTTCCCAATAGGAAAAGGAGTACGTCAAGGCTCTATACTGTTACCCTGCTTATTTATATGCAGAGTACATCATGAGAAATGCTGGGCTGGAAGAAGCACAAGCTGGAATCAAGATTGCCGGGAGAAATATCAATAACATCAGATATGCAGATGACACCACCCTTATGGCAGAAAGTGAAGAGGAACTAAAAAGCCTCTTGATGAAAGTGAAAGAGAAGAGTGAAAAAGTTGGCTTAAAGCTTAACATTCAGAAAACTAAGATCATAGCATCTGGTCCTATCTCTTCATGGGAAATAGATGGGGAGACAGTGGAAACAGTGTCAGATTTTAATTTTGGGGGCTCCAAAATCACTGCAGATGATGATTGCAGCCATGAAATTAAAAGACGCTTACTCCTTGGGAGGAAAGTTCTGACCAACCTAGATAGCATATTAAAAAGCAGAGACATTACTTTGCCAACAAAGGTCCTTCTGGTCAAGGCTATCGTTTTTCCAGTGGTCATGTATGGATGTGAGAGTTGGACTGTGAAGAAAGCTGAGCACCGAAAAATTGATGCTTTTGAACTATGGTGTTGGAGAAGACTCTTGAGAGTCCCTTGGACTGCAAGGAGATCCAACCAGTCCATCCTAAAGGAGATCAGTCCTGGGCGTTCATCGGAAGGACTGATGCTGAAGCTGAAACTCCAGTACTTTGGCCACTTCATGCGAAGAGATGATTCATTGGAAAAGACCCTGATGCAGGGAGGGATTCGGGGCAGGAGGAGAAGGGGACGACAGAGGATGAGATGGATGGATGGCATCACTGACTCTATGGACATGGGTTTGAGTAGACTCCAGGAGTTGGTGATGGACAGGGAGGCCTGGCGTGCTGCGATTCATGGGGTCGCAAAGAGTCGGACACGACTGAGCGACTGAACTGAACTGAACTGAACTGAACTGAACTGATGTAGAGGATGTCATCTGCAAACAGTGAGAGTTTTACTTCTTTTCCAATCTGGATTACCTTTATTTCTTTTTCTTCTCTGATTGCTGTGGTCAAAACTTCCAAAACTATGTTGAATAGCAGCCGTGAGAGTGGGCACCCTTGTCTTGTTCCTAACTTTAGGGGAAATGCTTTCAACTTTTCACCATTGAGGATAATGTTTTATGTGGGTTTATCATATATGGCTTTTATTATGTTGAGGTATGTTCCTTCTATGCCTGCTTTCTGGAGGGGTTTTTTTTTTTATCATAAATGGATGTTGAACTTTGTCAAAGGATTTCTCTGCATCTATTGAGATAATCATATGGTTTTTATCTTTCAATTTGTTAATGTGGTGTATTACATTGATTGATTTGCGAATACTGAAGAATCCTTGTACCCCTGGGATAAAGCCCACTTGGTCATGATGTATGATCTTTTTAATATGTTGTCGGATTCTGTTTGCTAGAACTTTGTTAAGGATTTTCTCATCTATGTTCATCAATGATATTGGCCTATAGTTTTCTTTTTTTGTGGCATCT
Organism: Dama dama; assembly: GCF_033118175.1. NCBI lineage: Eukaryota > Metazoa > Chordata > Mammalia > Artiodactyla > Cervidae > Dama > Dama dama. The sequence continues at coordinate 13,762,746 of NC_083695.1, read as the reverse complement.
TTGTCTGGTTTTGATATTAGGGTGATGGTGGCCTCATAGAATGAATTTGAAGTTTATCTTCCTCTGCAATTTTCTGGAAGAGTTTGAGTAGGTAGGTGTTAGCTCTTCTCTGAATTTTTGGTAGAATTCAGCTGTGAAGCCGTCTGGTTCTGGGCTTTTGTTTGCTGGAAGATTTCTGATTATGGTTTCAATTTCTGTGCTTGTGATGGGTCTGTTAAGATTTTCTATTTCTTCATGGTTTAGTTTTGCAAAGTTATACTTTTCCAAGAATTTGTCCATTTCTTCCAAGTTATCCATTTTATTTGCATATAGTTGCTGATAATAGTCTCTTACGATTCTTTGTATTTGTGTTGTCTGTTGTGATCTTTCCATTTTCATTTCTAATTTTGTTGATTTGATTCTTCTCCCTTTGTTTCTTGATGAGTCTGGCTAATGGTTTGTCAGTTTTATTTACCTTCTCAAAGAACCAGCTTTTGGCTTTGTTGATTTTTGCTATGGTCTCTTTTGTTTCTTTTTCATTTATTTCTGCCCTAATTTTTAAGATTTCTTTCCTTCTACTAACCCTGGGGTGCTTCATTTCTTCGTTTTCAAGTTGCTTTAGGTGTAGAGTTAGGTTATTTATTTGACTTTTTTCTTGTTTCTTGAGGTAAGCCTGTATTGCTATGAACCTTCCCCTTAGCACTGTCCCATAGGTTTCGGGTTGTTGTGTTTTCATTTTCATTTGTTTCTATGCATATTTTGATTTCTTTTTTGATTTCTTCTGTGATTTGTTGGTTATTCAGAAGTGTGCTGTTCAGCCTCCATATTTTTATATTTTTTCCTGTAGTTGACATCTAATCTTACTGCATTGTGGTCAGAAAAGATGACTGGAATGATTTCCATTTTTTTTAGTTTACGAACGCTAGATTTATGGCCCAGGATGTGATCTATCTGGAGAAGGTTCCGTGTGCACTTGAGAAAAAGGTGAAATTGACTGTTTTAGGGTGAAATGTCCTATAGATATCAATTAGGTCTAGCTGGTCCATTGTGTCATTTAAAGTTTGTGTTTCCTTGTTAATTTTCTGTTTAGTTGACCTGTCCATAGGTGTGAGTGGGGTATTAAAGTTTCCCACTATTATTGTGTTATTGTTAATTTCCCCTTTCATACTTGTTAGCATTTGCCTTACATATTGTGGTGCTCCTATGTTGGGTACACATATATTTATAAACGTTATATCTTCTTCTTGGATTGATCCTTTGATCATTATGTAGCGTCCTTCTTTGTCTCTTTTCACAGCCTTTATTTTAAAGTCTATTTTATCTCATATGAGTATTGCTACTCCTGCTTTCTTTTGGTCTCTATTTGCATGGAATATCTTTTTCCAGCTCTTCTTTTTCAGCCTGTATCTGTCCCTTGTTTTGAGGTGGGTCTCTTGTAGACAGCATATATAGGGGTCTTGCTTTTGTATCCATTCAGCCAGTCTTTGTCTTTTGGTTGGGGCATTCAACCCATTTACATTTAAGGTAATTATTGATAGGTATGGTCCCGTTGCCATTTACTTTGTTTTTTTTTTGGGTTCGCATTCATATAACCTTTCTGTGTTTCCTGTTTAGAGAAGATCCTTTAGCATTTGTTGAAGAGCTGGTTTGGTGGTGCTGAATTCTCTCAGCTTTTGCTTGTCTGTAAAGCTTTTGATTTCTCCTTCACATCTGAATGAGATCCTTGCTGGGTACAGTAATCTGGGTTGTAGGTTATTCTCTTTCATTATTTTAATTATGTCATGCCATTCCCTTCTGGCCTGAAGAGTTTCTACTGAAAGATCAGCTGTTATCCTTATGGGAATCCCCTTGTGTGTTATTTGTTGCTTTTCCCTTGCTGTTTTTAATATTTGCTCTTTGTGTTTGATCTTTGTTAATTTGATTAATACGTGTCTTGGGGTGGTTCACCTTGGGTTTATCCTGTTTGGGACTCTCTGGGTTTCTTGGACTTGGGTGGCTATTTCATTCCCCATTTTAGGGAAGTTTTCAACTATTATCTCCTCAAGTATTTTCTCACAGCGTTTCTCTTTGTCTTCTTCTAGGACTCCTATGATTTGAAAGTTGGGGCATTCAACATTGTCCCAAACATCTGAGATTGTCCTCCTTTCTTTTAATTCTTTTTTCTTTTTTCCTCTCTGCTTCATTTATCTCCACCATTCTATCTTCCACCTCGCTTATTCTATCTTCTGCCTCAGTTATTCTACTGTTGGTTCCCTCCAGAGTGCTTTTGATTTCAGTTATTGCATTATTCATGACTGACTGACTTTTTATTTCTTCTAGGTCCTTGTTAAACTTTTCTTGCATCTTCTCAATCCTTGTCTCCAGACTATTTATCTATAACACCATTTTGTTTTCAAGATTTTGGATCACTTTTACTACCATTATTCTGAATTCTTTTTCAGGTAGACTCCCTATCTCCTCCTCTTTTGTTTGGTTTGGTGGGCTTTTATCATGTTCCTTTACCTGTTGAATATTTCTCTGCCTTTTCATCTTGTTTAGGTTGCTGTGTTTGGGGTGGCCTTTCTGTATTCTGGCAGTTTGTGGTTCCTCTTTATTGTGGAGGTTCCTTGCTATGGGTGGGGTTGGACGAGTGGCTTGTCAAGGTTTCCTAACTAGGGATGCTTGCGTCAGTGTTCTGGTGGGTGGAGCTGGATCTCTTCTCTCTGGAGTGCAATGAAGTGTCCAGTAGTGAGTTCTGAGATGTCTATGGGTTTGGTGTGACTTCTGGCCACCTGTATTTTTGTGCTCAGAGTTATGTACCTGCGTTGTTGGAGAATTAGCTTGGCAAGTCTTGCTCTGAAACTTGTTGGCTTTTGGGTGGAGCTTGGTTTTAGCGTAGGTATGGAGGCTTTTGGATGAGCTCTTGTCAATTAATGTTCCCTGGAGTCAGGAGTTTTCTGATGTTCTCAAGTTTTGGATTTAGGCCTCCTGCCTCTGGCTTTCAGTCTTATTTTTACAGTAGCCTCAAGATGTCTCCATCTATACAGCACCGTATGATAAAACATCTAGGTTAATGGTGAAAAGATTCTCCATAGTGGGGGACACCCAGAAAGGTTACATGGAGTTACATGGAGAAGAGAAGAAGGAGGTGGGAAATAGAGGTGACCAGGAGGAGAAGAGGGGGAGTCAAAAGGAGAGAGACCAAGCTAGCCTCTGATCAGTTCCCTAAGTGTTCTCCACAGCCTCGGACACCCAAAGAGATTCACAAGAGTTAAGTAGAGAAGCAAAGGGGGAGGGAGGAGATAGAGGTGACCTGGGGGAGAAAAAGGAGTGTCAAAAGGGGAGAGAGCACTCAAGCCAGTAATCACACTCCTAAGTAAAAATGGGTACTGAAGATTGGATTCTTAAAGGTACAGAATTGATAACAAATATGAAAAAGCAAAGGTTAAAAATCTAGAGTAGAGGTTAGACTCTGAAAAATACAATATTAAAAAAAAATTTATCACAAGTTATAAAAAAAGATATATGAAATTTGCTTTAAAAATAGGGTCTTTTTTTGGCAAGGTAATAGTAGGTTTTAAAAATGAAAATTAAAGGAGTAATAAAGAACTTAAAAGTTAAAAAAAATTCAAGCGTGATAATAGAAAACTATACCTAGGAATTTCTCTGGAGCTGTTGAGGGCAGTGTGAGATCAGTTCAGTTTCAGATAGTTCCGTGTTCCAGCTTATACTTCTTCTCAAGGTCTATAGGTCCCTTCCAGTATAGCCAATGCTAACTGCAGGGTTTTAACCTGTTGCACCTGTCACTTGCAAGGCCGTTCTCTCTATTTTAGCTTCCTCTGTTTGCTGGCCTCTTCAGTGTCTAATTTCCGCCCTGACACAAGGGGGCGCTGGTGGTCACTTTTTTAGGCTCGCTTGTTCAGTCGTGCTGTGGGGAGGGAGGAGCACTGCAGACAAACATCCCTGGCGTGTGTGGGGAGCGCTCGCAGTGTCTCGGTCACACTGGGTTTGCCCTGCTCACGGCGTGTGTGCTTTCCCCATCTACACTGCTCAGGCTCCAGGTTGCTCTGCCGGGAACTGTCTGAGGCAGGCCCTCGGTTGCGTGCTCTTCCCAGGCCTAAGCCGCTCAGGTTCAGGTTCTCGGGTCCTCCATGAGGCGCAGACTCAGTTGGGCCTGCGTTTTGTGCCCTTCCCAGGTCCGAGCAGCTCAGGCCACCAGGTGCTTTGTGAGTGCACTCTCCCCAAGTGGGCAGTGCATCTTATTGGCTCCCCATCCCAGCCGCTCGGGAGCGCCGTCTCAGGAGTGCCGTGTGTCTCCTCTGGGGAGCTGATCTCTGGCTGCGACCCTCCTGATGGATGTCAACCGTCCAGGAGTCCAGGAAGACTTGGTTAGCAACTGGGAGCCTGCTCACAGTTTGGTAGAGGATGCCGTCTCTGGGGCCGAGTTTGCCCCTCACCTTCCGGCTCTGGCTGTTGCTGCCTGCCTCCCTGCCTCCAGCGGGGGATGGGCCGGTCCGCAGCCTGCTAGCTCTCCTCTGGTATTGGCTCAGTCTGTTGTTTTGTGAGTGGGCCTGCAGTGCCTCGGGTTAGAGCTTTTCGCAGAGAAGTTATCTCTCTCTCTCCTCTTTTTTTTCCTCTCTGGCTAACCCACAGTTTGGGCTGCTGTCTCATGTTAGCTCCCTCAGATTGCCCTTAGGGCATTCAGGCCCAGCAATGCAGCCAGCGCCTCCCAGTTCAGCCCCTGCTTGCTGGTGGCGGACAGGAGCGTCTGGGCTACTTCTCCGCTGGGAGTTGTGGTTAGGCACATAATCTGTTCGGGTTTTATTTATTTATTTTTCCTCCCGGTTATGTTGCCCTCTGAGATTCCAAAACTCCCTACAGACCTGCGGTGAGAGGGTTTACTGGTGTTTGGAAACTTCTCCTCTTTTACAACTGCCTCCCCAGAACGGGTCTCTGTCCCTAGCTATTTAGTCTCTCTTTTTATCTTTTATATTTGGTTCTACTTCCTTTCGAAGACAATGCGCTGCCTTTCTGGGTGCCTGGTGTCCTCCGCTAGCATTCAGAAGTTGTTTTGTGGTATTTGCTTAGCGTTCAAATGATCTTTCAATGAATTTGTGGGGAGAAAGTGGTCATCCCGTTTTATTCCTCCAACATCTTAGGACCACCCCTCCTGACACATTTTTAAAAAACCAAGTTACAACCACAGAACACACACATCCCTGCTTTTCCTACCACTATATCATGGACACTGTAATCATAAAACCAGCATGTTTTAAACATCTGCACAATGTTCAACCAAGTAAATGCAGTGTGCCCTGCATCACCATTCCCTGACCATTGGACAACATAGAAACACAAGCATTTTTGGTATTAAAAGCTGAAAAAATAATTTAAAAACACCTACCTTTTCTAAGTTAAATTCTTGTATATCCACATCCTTATCAAGATGGTTTTGGTCTTTAGTTTTGGTCTGAAAAGGAAAAAAAAAATTATTAAGGTCATCTGTTCCTTATAGTATCCATCCACCAAGAGACAGTCATGTTTTTAAAAGCTGTGAAACTGGCCCAGATAACAAACAATAACATATGCTTGCTGCACAAAAGCCTAATTAACAGCAAATAGAAGAAAAATAAATTTAGGGTTTCAAAGTTTAAGATAGGATTGACGAGAAACTAAGGTAAGGGAGAGACCAACATCTGTATCTCATGCAGTGTCTGTGGGAAGCTCCGTATAGTGAGGGGTTTAGAAAAGGATAACTGCTGAGCAGGGATTTTAGAGGGTAAAAAGTCACTTTTAAATAATTCTCAGGACTCAGAACTTGGCGCTTTCACTGCCGTGGCCGGGGGTTCAATCTCTGGTTGAGGAATTAAGATCCCATAAGCCATGAGGGAAAGGGAGGAAGAGGGGGATGGAGGGGAAGGAAAGGGAGAAAGGAAGGAAGGAAGGAAAAAAGGCATAAAGGAACAAATTTCTTTAAGGAACATCAGAAATCTAGAAATGATGGAGATGGGGATTCATAATTCCCAGTAGAAAATAATGATACTGCAAATGCCATCAAGATATGTGAGTCTTTACATCAATATACCCCCTGGTTATGGTTACCAGTCCATGGAATTAACCAGAAGTTTGAGACTTTAAGGAAACTCTCTTGTCAATCTGGCCAAGGACAGCAGTCACTATTCAATCTCAGGCCATCCTAGCCAGGCGGCATCTCAAATAGTGGTTCTGGGCTCTGGCTCCACAGGGCGGGGCCTGTGCAGGATGCAGCTGTCTTGCAGAGCAATGAACAGACGACTGGCTTGTTAAAACCACTCTGCTGGTCACCTGCCTTAACAGAGTAGGCTCGCTTTATTCATTCTTCCCTTTTTCCTCTCTTTAACTGCATACCTCCCCAGCTTCTTGTAGCCCAGCTGTTCTACATGTACGTAGTGTCAGTTCCTGCCCTGTGAGAGGTGGCTAAGGCTGGCTGGGATCACCAGCCCCCAACTGGGCCTGCACAGGGCCCAAGGAAGGGCCTTTCGGGGTCAGGTGCAGAAAACTCAACCCTCAGATCAAGTTGAGCACCTCAATTTTGAACACACTGAAGCCTATAACCCAGACACACCTGCATAGAACAGTGATTACCTCACCTTTCCCCCTTCCTCTAAAAACCTCTCCCCACGCCTAAGATCATTGTGCTTATCCCATGAAGACCCAACCCCCTCACTTTTGAGAGGCAGACGGAGACTTGTGCTCTCATCTCCTCGCTTGGCTGCCGGGTGAATAAATTGTAGATCACAGGATCTCAGTGTCCGGCTTGCTGCACGTTGAGCAAGTGGACCTGGTTCGGTAACAGAATCCTTCTTCACAGTAAAAACAAACATCTGGGAAAAAATTCTTGGCTAATTATTTTATGATGCTGAGTCTATTAGCATGACCCCACCACTGCCTTAACTTTCATTTCTATTTTTAGCTTTAAAACCACTTCAGCACGTTAATCAGCGGTCTCCCCTGTTTTCTTTGCCCCATCCTCACTGTGGTAGGAGGCCCCACTGTCTGCAAGCCACACTCAATCCTCCTTCACCTCTAGGCTCACAGGAGAACTGGGCTTCGCTCCCTACCTGGAGTTAGGCATGCTGACTTAACTTGTTTTAGCCAAAGACATGTGAGCAGAAGGAACCACATCCCTTCCACAGAGAACCTTTAAGAGCCTTTATTGACTTACCTTCTTCAGCAAATGCTAGAGCCCCTATCAACCTGGGTCCCTAGATTAGGATGGTGTGGACCACGGCATTCTGCCCTGACAATCCCGATGAACACATGACGTGAGAACAAAATTAACTTCTGCCTTTAAACCACTGAGGTGTAGGGGCTACTTGTTACAGAACCACCGTCTCTCCTATGCTCACTGATAAAGCCTCACTGTCCTACACACAAGACAGAGAAACATTGGAAGATTCTGAGAACTTGTATGTGAGGTTATGAAGAAGACAGCAAGCTATAAAAAGGAGCTGGGACTTCCCTGGCAGTGCAGTTGTTAAGACTTTGCCTTTCAATGCAGGAGTTGCGAGTTTAATCCTTGGTCAGGGACCTAAGGAAACTAAGATCCCTTACCCTTGCCTCCAAAAACTCAGAACGTAAAACGGAAGCAACAAATTCAATAAAAACTTTAAAACTGGTCCATGTTAATAAAAAAAAAAAAAGGAGAAGCTGCTCGGGAGGAATGCGTGGGGCGAGGGGGAAGGCAGGCAGGTTACCAGCTCAGTGATCTTTCTGATGGGCTGACCAAAAGTATTTTCTCCTGCACTGGTGAGATTTTTATTCCATTAGTCACATTGTCCAATCTTTGTCCAATTAGAGAAGAGTTGGGTAAATAAACACTCTCTCTTTAATATGCCAGCAGTTCTGAGAATACTGAGAATTTTCTTCATGTCTTCTTGAGTGTAAATTATTATTTTGGGGGGAGGGGGCGTTCCCAAGATGATGGAAGAATAGGACAGGGAGACCACTTCCTCCCCCACAAATTCATCGAAAGATCATGTGAACTCTGAGCAACTTCCACAAAACAACTTCTGAATGCTGGCGGAGGACACCAGGCACCCAGAAAGGCAGTCCATTCTCTTTGAAAGGAGGTAGGACAAAATATAAATGAAAGAGAGACAAAAGAATTAGGGATGGAGACCTGTCCTGGGGAGGGAGTTGTGAAGGAGGAGAAATTTCTAAACTGTAGGAAACCCTCTCGCAGGTGGGTCTGTGGGGAGTTTTGGAAACTCAGAGGGCAACATAACCGGGAGGAAAAAAAAAAACCCACAGAATACACGCCTAACCGCAACTGCCAGCTGAGAAGTAGCCCAAACGCTTACGTTGGCCACCAGTGAGCAGGGGCTGGACAGGGAGGTGCGGGCTGCATAATCGGTGCCTAGGGTAAGGACCCGGCCTGAATACCCTGAGGACAATCTGAGGGAGCTAACGTGAGATAACTTTCCTGAGAAAGGCTCTAATGCACAGCCTGACCGGCTCACAGAGCAAAGGATTGAGCGAATACCAAAGGAGAGCTAGGCAGCTGCATACAGGCCCCTCCCCAGCCGCTGGAGACAGAGAGGCAGGCGGGGTACAGCCAGAGCCGGAAGGCAAGGGGCCACTCCAATCTCAGCCCCAGAGCCCAGCATCCTCCACCAAACTGTGAGCAGGCTCCCAGTTGCTAACCAAGTCTTCCTGGACTCCTGGATGGTTGACATCCACCAGGAGGGTTGCAGCCTGAGATCAGCTCCCCAGAGGAGACACACGGCACACCTGAGACGGTGCTCCCACAGTGCACCCAGGAAACCAAGGGGCGGGGACCGGGAAGGTGAGTAAGATGCACGGCCCACCAGGGACAGTGCGCTCCCCACGTACCTGGTTGCCTGAGCTGCTCGGACCTGGGAAGGGCACAAAACGCAGCATCCGCTTTAGACAGTGCCCCTGCAGAGCACCCTGGAGCCTGAGCAGTGCAGACCGGGAAACCACACACCCCGTGAGCAGGGGCAAGCCCAGTGTGGTCCATATACTGCGAGCACTCCCCACACGTGCCAGCGATATTTGTTTGCAGCGTCCCTCCCTCCCCACAACACAACTGAACACGTGAGCCTCAGTAAGTGACCATCTTTGCCCCCTTGTGTCAGGGCGGAAATTAGACACTGAAGAGACTTGGAAAGAGAGGAAGCCAAAATAAACAAAGAACAGGGAACCACTCTGGAAGTGACAGGTGCAACAGAAAAACCCTGTAGTTAACACTGACTAAGCATCGAGGGGGCCTATAGACCTTGAGTCTTCTCAAGGTGGGACAAGAAACTATCTGAAACTGAACTGACCCCACACTGCCCACAACAGCTCCAGAGAAATTCCTAGATATATTTTTATCACTTTTTAACTTTTTAAAGTTCTTTATTAGTCCTTTAATTTTCATTTTTATAACCCACTATTACCTTGCAAAAAAAGACCCTATTTTTAAAGCAAATTTCATATATATATATTTTTTACAATTTTTGTGATTCATTTTGTTTTGTATATTTAATATTGTATTTTTGAGAGTCTAACTTCTACTCTAGATTTTAAATCTTTGCTTTTTGGTATTTGTTACCAATTTTGTACCTTTAAGAATCTAATGTTCAATCTAATGTACTGAACATTTTCTCGTAGGGGTGTGATTACTGGCGTGATTGCTCTCTCCCCTTTTGACTCTCCCTTTTCTCCCCCAGGTCACCTCTATCTCCTCCCTCCCCCTTCCCTTCTCTACCTCACTCTGTGAATCTCTCAGGGTATTCTGGGCTGTGGAGAATGCTTAGAGAACTGATTACTGTCTAGACTGCTCTCTCCCCTTTTGATTCCCCCTCTTCTCCTCCTGGTCGCCTCTATCTCCCTCCTCCCTCTTCTCTTCTCCATGTAACTCTGTGAACCTCTCTGGGTGTCCCTCACTGTGGAGAATTGTTTCACCACTAACCTAGATGTTTTGTCATCTGTGCTGTATGAATGGAGACGTCTTGAGGCTACTGTAAGAATAAGGCTGAAAGTCAGAGGCAGGAGGCTTAACTCCAAAACTTGAGAGCACCAGAGAACTGCTGATTCCAGGGAACATCAATAGACCAGAGCTCAACCAAAAGCCTCCACACCCACATTGAAACCAAGCTCCACCCAAGACCCAACAAGTTCCAGAGTAAGACATACCATGCTAATTCTCCAGCAAAGCAGGAACACAGTCCTGAGCATTAAAAGACTGGTCAACCACTTGCAAAAGAATGAAACTAGAACACTTTCTAACACCATACACAAAAATAAACTCAAAATGGATTAAAGATCTAAAGGTAAGACCTGAAACTATAAAACTCCTAGAGGAAAACACAGGCAAACACTCTCTGACATAAATCACAGCAAGATCCTCGATGACCTACCTCCCAGAGTAATGGAAACAAAAGCAAAAATAAACAAATGGGACCTAATTAAACTTAAAAACTTTGGCACAATGAAGGAAACTATAAGAAAGGTGAAAAGACAGCCTTCAGAATGGGAGAAAATCATTGCAAATGAAGCAACTGACAAAGAATTAATCTCAAAAATATACAAGCAGTTCAGGCAGCTCAATACCAGAAAAATAAACGACCCAATCAAAAAATGGGCCAAAGAACTAAACAGACATTTCTCCAAAGAAGACATACAGATGGCTAACAAACACGTGAAAAGACGCTCAACATCAGTCATGATCAGAGAAATGCAAATCAAAACCACAATGAGGTACCATTACACGCCAGTCAGAATGGCTGCTATCCAAAAGTCTACAAACAATAAATGCTGGAGAGGGTGTGGAGAAAAGGGAACCTTCTTACACTGTTGCTGGGAATGCAAACTAGTACAGCCACTATGGGGAATAGTGTGGAGATTCCTTACAAAACTGGAAATTGAACTGCCATACAACCCAGCAATCCCACTGCTGGGCATACACACCAAGGAAACCAGAACTGAAAGAGACACGTGTACCCCAATGTTCATCGCAGCACTGTTTACAATAGCCAGGACATGGAAGCAACCCAGATGCCCATCAGCAGACGAATGGATAAGAAAGCTGTGGTACATATACAGAAGGGAGTATTACTCAGCTATTAAAAAAAGAACGCATTTTAATCAGTTCTAATGAGGTGGATGAAACTGGAGCATATTATACAGAGTGACGTAAGTCAGAAAGAAAAACACCAATACTGTATATTAACGCAAATATATGGAATTTAGAAAGATAATAACAACGACCCTATATGCGAGACAGCAAAAGAGACACAGATATAAAAAAGACTTTTGGACTCTTGCGGAGAAGGCGAGGGTGGGATGATTTGAGAGAATAGCACTGAAACATGTATATTGGCATATGTGAAATCAATCACCAGTCCACGTTGGATGCATGAAACAGGGCACTCAAAGCTGGTGCACTGGGACAACCCTGAGGGGATGGGGGTTCAGGATGGGGACACATGTACACCCACGGCTGATTCATGTCAATGTGTGGCAAATACCACCACAATACTGTAAAGTAATTAGCCTCCAATTAAAATAAATACATTAATTCAAAAAATTATTATTTCAACTAGATTAGTTTCTTCCTAATAACTATCTGACTGGATCCACTAAAGAGCAGGGGACTTGGTACAGCTGAAGGGTGATGCTCAAGGGTAGCCCTGGAATACTGTAGGCTTCCCAGGTGGCTCAGCAGAAAAAGAATCCTCCTGCAATGCAGGAGACAGAGGAGACTCGGGTTTGACCCCTGGGTCAGGAAAATCCCCTAGAGGAGGGCATGGCAACCCAATCCAGTATTCTTGCTTGGAGGATCCCGTGAACAGAAGAGCTTGGCAGGCTACAGTCCACGAGGTTGCAAAGAGTCGGACACGACTGAAGCGACTGAGCGTGCACGCAGGCTGGGACACTACAGAGACTGTGAGGGCGGTGAGAAGCGGGGGCAGTGACCGGACAGAATGTCTTTAGGGCTAATGCCACTTCTGGCGCAGTGCACACGTGTTGCTCAAGGGACAAACAGCCTAACTAACCTACGCTCCTCTCACTGGTGTCGTAGTTAGGCAGACAGCTTTTAAGCCAGAAAGCCTGGGGTCAGAACTTCAGCACTTTTTCACATCCACAATCCTTCATCTGGAATCCTAAGAAAATTCAGAAGGAAATACTGTGAATATACTGAATACTGTGTACATTTCTGTCCTTTATTTTGCCCATCTTTGCATGAAATGTTCCCTTTGTACCTCTAACTTTCTTGAAGAGATCTCTATAATCTTTCCCATTCAATGGTACACAATGGAATATTGTGTACCATTTCCAGTGGGGTCTAAGACAGCAACACATAATTAAGCACATTCATATTTCTGCAGCAACGCCTATAAATGCTTATGTCAAATGTAACCAACAAAAATAACTGTTAAGCCTCACGTCAGTTCAGGTCAGGTTTTGCTGCCAAATAAATCTGTACCAAACTTACGAAAAAAAAAAAAAAACACCTAAATTTGTGCTTTCCAAAGCTTTGGGGTATTGGAGTTGCATATATGGGATGGTGGGGTGACTGTTTATATGCAAGCAAATCATTAAATCTCTCTAGGCATCAATCTCCTCTGCAAAATGAAGACAGGTCACTTGAACTGTGAAGATTCAATGAAATATTCAACTGGTTAAGGAACATAAGTAATCACTTTTAGTACACATCAACCACTCAGGAAATGGGGCTTCCCTGGGGACTTAGATGGTAAAGAATCTCCTGCAATGTGGGAGACCTGGGTTCAATCCCTGGGTCATGAAGATCCCCTGGAGAAGGGAATGGCTACCCATTCCAGTATTCTTGCCTGGAGAATCCCATGGACAGAGGAGCCTGGTGGGCTACAGCCATGGGACTGCAATGAGTTCGACATGTCTGAGCAACAAATATACACGGTAAGCTTTCAGGAAATACTGGCCAATCTTTGCTTGGCAAAGCATCACATGCTCAGAAGCAGTGTACGTGCACCACATGCCAAAGGATCCACACGTCCCTTCCGATCCACGGGGCACTGCTTTATTGTTTTTACCATGTCTTTCTTGTCTCTTTTCTACAGAGGCGGCTAAGGTTCACGAGATGGACCCATGTTAAGGGTGGAGAAATAGGCTTGTCAGACACAGCCCTGATGGCCGAATAACACTTGGATCATTTAAGATACACCTGACCCTTTCCTCAGAGCATAGGAACTTTCTTCCTCACAGGCAGCCTTGCACTCATTAAAGAGTGGGCTCATCCACTCCACTCTCAAATCACAAGTCCAAGCCAACCCGTTTTGAACCTGGACTCTGCAGTAAACACCTCACCCTGTCCCCTCATGCCTCTGGCTACTGCTTTACCTATAATCCATTTACCATGCAGGGGACACAGCAATCTTTTCAAAATATAAATCAGATCACTTCATGTCCCTGCTTAAATTCTTCCATGTGGTTCTTCACGCACCTTAAATCCGAAGGCCCCAAGTCTCTGGGGCCTGGTGTGACTGGCCCCAGCCTATGTCTCTAACAGCTCACACCTTCTCCCCCCTGTCCTCCTCCTGCTAGTCTCCCAGCTCCTAGAACCTTGCAGGCCTCTAGACAGCTCAGGACAGCAGCAGGGCCATCTTCTGCCTACATTGCTCTCCTCTCTCCCATCCCTGGCACCCTTCAACACAGTGTGAGCCTAGAGTCACCTCCTCGGACACTTCCAACCACTGGCTCCAATGGAGGTTCTGCCTGTTACTCTCAGGACCCTGCATCTTTCCTTCAGAGTGCTTATAACACTTTTAAAGTATATTATTAATTTATGCAGGGTTTGCCTGACTGTACTAATAAACAATATACTCCATGAAAGCAGAGGACTATTATCTTGTTTACTGTGGCATCTCCTGGGTCTGGCAAATAGTAGGCACCCAATTACTTACAGAATAAATGAATGAACGAATCAATGTAAAGGTGACCTCTGACCTACTATTTCTTGTCAAATTACTTCTGTAATCAGAGCTTTACAAACGGGACATGATCAGGAAGTTTATTTATGGGTCAGATATCTGGAATGGGTTAAATATACAAGTGGTGGCCAAGTTCCCAAATGAGTCCATTAAAAGGGGTTCTGATCACCAACTCCAATGTAGGGGAGAAGGTTGCCTCACACGTGGGAGCCAGTGTACAATAAAGCAGTGTACTGTAGATCAGAATACACACACAGAACACACAGCCGGGTGTTCACAGCTTGATGCAATTCTGACAGTATGTACTGGAGACAACACAGATTCCACAGGCAAAGGGCTCAGCCCGACAACACCATCCCCACTTCAGACCAGCTGCAAGCCCAGATTGTTACCTGTAGCACATCTGACCCACCACCTACAGACTGCAAGTTCTCCTGACCCCCTCCTTGTGTTCAACTAATTTGCTTGAGCAGCTCACAGAACTCAAGAAACCCGTTTACTTCCTAGATCACCAGTTTATTTTAAAAGGTCGTAACTCGGGGACAGGCAGATGGAGGAGATGCAGAGGGCAAGGCATGTGGGAAGCAGAGAGGACCCCGCATCCCCTCTCTGGGCCCCACTCTCGCAGCACCTCTACATGCTCACCAACCCAGAAGCTCTCCAAGCCAAACCCCATCCCCTGTGGAGTTTCAGTGGTTTCCTCACACAGGCATAACTGAGTACATCTGCCCTCTCCAGAGCTCAGGGGGTAGGACTGAACGATCCATCCTCTAATCACAAGGGTGGTTCTCCTGGCAACTAGTTCCCACTCAAGGATGCTTTCCAAGTCACTTCACTAACACAAAAGACACCTTTATGGCTCTCATCTTTGAAGAAATTCCAAGGGTTTTAGGAGTTCTATGCCAGAAACAGAAGCAAATGTTTAATGTAGTATTTCTTATTATAAATCACCACATCACACCCAAGAATATCTGTTTCAATACACTGTGTAGTTGGATCATTTTTGATGGCACAACCTAAATTCTGGGAAAAGAAGGTCACTTACTTGCCAGTACCACTTGTGTTCTCAAGAGTACTTCAGACAACAGAGGGCAACAGGAACTCACATGGAGAATCGACTAGTGGGGGGAGCCACATAAATGGAGAAATAAAAGGAAAACAGGAATAAAAAACAGAATACTTCAAACGTGACCAGCTATTCCTGTGATTGGTCAATGGAAGCCACCATTATTTTACCATGTACTTTTGCTGATTCCATGTCTGTCTGACTGTCCGATGGTGACTTGTAAGTTTTCAGAGAGCAGGGGCCACAACATGTACATTTTTCCACGTTCTGCAAACTCTTAGCATAGCATTATGTGTCCTAATTACGCCAAAGAACTGGCCTTTGCCTGGCATGCCTTATACCCAGGATATGCCATAATGACTAGCACTATATTAATTTGCAGTTATTTATATGTTGCAATATCAACATTCTAAAGTCTTTTTATGGACATATGTATTTTCATTGTGTTCATATACTGTCTCCTTAGCCAGACACATTTACATCTTCAGAAGATAAATTTTATAAAGGAAAAAAGGGCAGAACACCAAGAAAAGCTAAAAAATTTCATTAAGGTGAGGAAGTCCAAAATGTAAAATGAGGACTTCCCTGGTAGTTCAGTGGTTAAGAATCCAATGCAGGGGACGCAGGTTCAGGCCCTGGTCCAGGAAGATTCCACAGGTCGCAGGGCAACTAAGCCAGCGCACCACAACTCCTGAAGCCCACGCGCTCGGCAACGGGAGAAGTCATGGCAATGAGAAGCCCACACACCGCAACTAGAGGGCAGCCGCACTCACCACTACCAGAGAAAAGCCCTCGCAGCAACGAAGGCGCAGCACAGCCCAGAGCAAACAAATAAACAGAAAGGTCCACATCAAAAGGTAAAACGAGCTGAGGCTCCTGAGAAAAGCCAACCACGGTGAAAAGGGGATTCTCAAGAGCAGAAAGAAAAAGACTGCCATACTTGTTCTATTATTAAGAGACAGGGAGATACAGACTCATTCAATGACAACTTTTTTTGTCCTTTCTATTAGAAAAAACAAAACAAAACTCTATTCCAGAAGGATGAACGCAAGTGAATATAAGAGGAAACTAAAGACCGAGACATTTCAGGAAATAAGGGTATCTAGATGCTTAATGTCAGTTAAATCCCCCCAAAGGCAGTACTGTATTTCACAGCACTGTTCTCCAACCTTCTTCATATCACGACACACACGGAAAATACTAATATTTGTCTGGCTCACTGTAGTACCCTACACCGGTAAAGAAAACCAGTCTTTGGAAGCTCCCTGGCTGGCCAGCTTGGGAGCTCTGGCTGCAAGGGCCAAAAGAACCCATTTCTTGTCTGCCTGTAAGAATTCCCATTGCCCCAGTACTTGGATACTGTAAGAATTGGAAAGTTGACCTAGGATCAAAGGAGATATGGCTACATCCTAGCCTGTGTTCACACGGTCATCAAGCATATGCAAGCCTAGCTGTCTTTGCAGTGGGTTGAATCATGGTCTTCAAACAGAAATGACCATGCACTAATGTCAGGAATCTGTGAATGTGACCTTCTCTGGAAAAGCATTTCTGTAGTGTTATGGAGTTAAGGATTTCATGATGAGATCCATCCCAGATTTAGGGTGGCCCTACATCCAATGACATATTAAAAAGAAGAGACATCACTTTGCCTAACAAAGATCTGTTTTGTCAAAGCTGCGGTTTTTTCCAGTAGTCATGTATTGATGTGAGAGCTGGACCATAAAGAAAGCTGAGCACTGAAAAATTGATGCTTTCAAATTGCAGTGCTGGAGAAGACTCTGAAGAGTCCCTTGGGCAGCAAGGAGATCAAACCAGTCAATCCTAAAAGAAAGCAACCCTGAATATTCACTGGAAGGACTGATGCTGAAGCTGAAGCTCAATACTTGGACCACCTGATGCGAAGAGCTGATTTTTCTTGGAAAAGACTCAGATGCTGGAAAAGCTTGAAGGCAAAAGGAGAAGGGGACAGCAGAGGATGAGATGTTTAGATAGCATCACCAACCCAATGGACATGAATCTGAGCCAACTCCAAGAGGTAATGGAGAACAGAGGAGCCTGGCGTGCTGCAGTCCACCGGGTCACAAAGAGCTGAACACAACTCAGCGACTCAACAACAACACATCCAATGATGGGTGTCGTTCTAAGAGAAAGGCAAGAGATTCGAGACTCGGGCACCAGGAAGAAGGCCATGTACAGACGGAGGAAGAGTTCAGAGTTCTGTAACTGTCAGAAGATAGAAGAAGCAAGGAAGAACTCACCCTCTGAAGAAGGGAGCACGGCCCAGCCAACACCATAATGTGGACTTCGGGCCTCCAGAACTGTGAGAGAATTAATTTCTCTACAGCAGACCCAAGAAACTAAGACAATCCTCTTTTTCTTTTGCTGACAGACAAAAGTTTGGAGGACATGCGAAAAGCAATAGAAATGTAAACATCTGGATTTCTGCAATGAACCTGACAAAAACTTGTGAAAAAGTTTGGATAAGAAACCACGCCTCTCTCATGGACTGAATCCTGGGCCAGAATTACAAATGCAGCCTGAGACTGCTGCTCAGCAGAATCCCTCTGCTTTTCATCAGCATGGAAGTTCCTTCAGAGCAGGCAGTTTTTACCTGTTTTGTTCACTGTTACATCCCAGGGCCTAGAACTGTGGCAGGACAACATCAGGGTTTTCACACATGAGCCAATTCATTACCTTTGTGTTCTCGTCTTGATCTGGCTTCTGTTTCCTTTTTTTACTTCGGCTGTGAAACTGGACCACTTCTACTGGCTCCCTGTCATTCCTTGGGGGAGAGCAGGCTGCTGCAGCTCCAGCAGGTCCCGCAGGGGAACCACTGGGGGTCACAGCAGGAGTGCCCTGCAGCTCTTCCCGGAGCTCCTGGAAGAAGCTAGCAGCACTCTTCCTCTGGCCTCTGACAAGAGACTCAGGTTGGGGAGCTGGCTCTGTTGCCAAAGCTGCCAGGGGCCCCGTACCTCTCTTCTTCTCTCTCTTTTTTCTGACTCTTTTCTCTTCTGTTTCATCTTCTGTCTCTCCTGTTTGTTCGAACACAAAAAGGAAAAATAAATATTTTGTGCTTCAGCTGTCACCAATATCAAATGTAGGAATGCGCACGTCCATATGTCATAGTTTACAAACACCCAGAAATACACACAACACAAAGAAGATATTTGTTTTTCTTCAGAGGGTCATATTCAACATCCGCACAATTCAGAGACTCCAAAGCGCTTAGTCATCTTTCCCAAGGTAATTACATTCATGTCTTTGACTCTTAGCACAATTACCTAGTCCTTTCCGTGGTCCTGACTAAAATGCCATCATGACAACATCCCAGGAACTGACAATCCTGGCTGGCTCACAGTCTGTACTAAAAATGTAAGTAGATCCACCACTGCTGCTTTTTAACACTCACTAGGGTTACAGGTGGGTACCACAGTCTTCCTATTTCCTTTCATGGTTATAAACGAAAATGAATCTAAGACAACTGGCTTAATTTGAAAGCCTTTGAAAGTGAAAAAGTAAAAGTCGCTGAGTTGTGTCTGACTCTTTGTGACCCCATGGACTCCTCTGTCCATGGAATTCTCCAGGCAAGAACACTGGAGTGGGCAGCCATTCCCTTCTGCCGGGGATCTTCCTGACCCAGGGATCGAATCCACGTCTCTTGCACTGCAGGCAGATTCTTTACCATCTGAGCTACCAGGGAAGCCCAAGATGAACTTAAGACAACTGGCTAAATCTGAATGCCTTTATTTTCAACTAATATACCTCCCCTTTGTTTTAACCGTTTAAATTCTGACCAGTCACCTGAACGTTCTGACAAGAACTCTAGGCCTCACTACTGACTGACAGTATGAATATCACAGGGCTCTCTAAATATTAGCTGAGTATTTATGCTTGCTTCTATTTGCTCAGTTTCTTATTCAGTAAATGTGTATCAGACTTCTTTACCACAGTGGTCCAGTGGTAAAGAATCCGCCTTGCAATGTAGGGGACACAGACTTGATACCTGCTTCTGGAAGATTCCACATGCTGTGGGGCAACTAAGCCTGTGGGCCACAATCACTGAGTCCATGAACTGCGACCACTGAAGCCTGTGAGTCTACAGCCTGTGTTCCGCAACAAGAGAAGTCCCCACAAGGAGAAGCCAGCGCACCACTGCTAGAGAGGCGCCCTTGCTCACGCTCACCACAACTAGAGAAAAGCCCGCATGCAGCAGTGAAGCCCCAGTGCAGCCAAAAGTTAAATTCAAAACACAAACCTTTGGTAAGAAAATATATGTATTAAGAGTCGACTAGAAAACCTTGGTCAAGATGGTGGAGTAGAAGGATGTGTGCTCATCTCCTCCGGGAAGAGTACCAAAATTGCAACTAGCTGTTGAACAACCATCGACAGGAAGATGCTGGAACCCACCAAAAAAAATACACCCCACGTCCAAAGACAAAGAAGAAGCCACAGTGAGACAGTAGGAGAGGTGCAAACACAATAAAATCCAAACCCATTCCCTCCGAGTAAGTGACCCACACACTGGAGAACAATAAAACCAAAGAAGTTCTCGCACTGTTGTGAAGGTTCTGAACTCCTTGTCAGGCTTCCCAGCCTGGGGATCTGACAGGGACTTGGAATCCCCAGGGAATCTGGCCTTGAGGGCCAGTGGGATTTGATTACAGGCCTTCCAGAGGACTAGGGGTAAACAGAGACTCCAGTCTTTGGAGGTCACAAACAAAATTTTGTACATACCAAGACCCAGGGGAGAGGAGCAATGACTCCACAGGAGACTGAACCTAAACTACTTGCTAGTGTGGGAGGGCCTCCTCTGGAGGCGTGGGTTGGCAGGAGCTCACCTTAGGGACGGGGGCACTGGAAGGTCTCCTTTAGCAACTAAACCCTCTAGGAGTTTGCCATTAACCCTACAGAAGAGCCCTCAGACCCCTGGGCTGGGATGCCTCAGGCCAAACTACCAGGGAGGGAGTGCAACCCCACCCATCAGCAGACATTTGGATTAAAGCTTTACTGAGCAAGGCCCTGCCCACAGAGCAAGACCCAGTCCCTCCTATCAAGAAGCTTGAGTAAGAGATAGTTACTCAATCATGTTCGACTCTTGGCAACCCCATTTTGTCGTAATAAAAATCACAAATAACATACAAGGGAACTCCCATCAGGCTATCAGCTGATTTCTCAACAGAAACTCTACAAGCCAGAAGGGAAGGGCATGACATTTAAAGTAATGAAAGAGAAGAACCTACAATCAAGAATACTCTACCCAGTAAAACTCTCCCTCAGATTTGATGAAGAAATCAAAAGCTTTCCAGATAAGCAAAAGTTAAGAGAATTCAGCACTACGGACCCAGTTTTACAACAAATGCTAAATGAACTTTAGGCAGGAAACACAAGAGAAGGGAAAGACCCATACAATTAAGACCAAACAATTAAGAAAACGGTAATAATATAGTAGGATATTATATTATATACAGTAATAAAATAATAGGATCATACATATAGATCCTTAAATGTAAATGGATTAAATGCACCAACCAAAACACACTGACTGGGTGGGTGAAAAATGTGCATGTATGCACTTCCACTTACCACATCACTCGACTTGATCCCCCCTAAATTCTATGTAATTACTTTATATCGTTAATCATGTTCCCATTATGGCTTGCAATTGTAATTATCTTTTGCTTTTTGTCTGGCTATTGACTGTGAAAACTGATAAACATCTTTTACTTTGTAATTATGTAACCACTACTCACTTAACACTATTGTATCATGATTAGTCAACAGAAAAATAATAGAACTCTATATCACCAAAACTAGGATCTAATAGAAAAACCTGTAATCACTTTTTAAAATCCAGATGCATATCAGAATTATCTCGAATTTTTTTTGAAAAATACCAATGCTCAGGTAGTTTTTTTCTTCAGAGCTCCAGATATGTTTCTAGTGAGCACTCATGTTTAAAAACAATTAGACTATAGATGATCTTTTACTTTTTACCTAGTTTCACTTTTTCTACTTCATGTTCAGTGCTCCCATTTCATTTAGTTTATTATGTTCTCCAATTTCTCCATTTCTTTTTTTCTTTCTAAAAAGCTTTTGCATACATATGTATAATATATATATTTAAGAAAACTTGAATTTTTCCCTAACTAAAAAAATTACATTTTGACTCCACTTGTTTGACTTAGTATAAATAGAATGCTAGATTTCTAATTAAAAAATAGATATGCACAAGCAACAGAGGTTTACTGTATAGCACATCAAACTATAGTCAATATCTTGTAATAACCTATGATGGAAAATAACTTCAAAAAATAATACGTGTATTTGTATAAATGAATCACCTTGCTGTGCACCTGAAACATTTTAAGTCAACTATATTTCAATAAAATATACACATTAAAAAAAGAGCCGACTAAACTTTGGCATTAGGGATATAAAAACAAGTAGATACAGCCCGTGTCTTCAGAGCTCCAAGTGTAAGTTCCGGCCTGTGTTAACACAAACTATATTTAGGATTTTGCAGAAAAGTCTTCTCCTCTAGGACTTCTCAAGGTCAGAGACTAAGTCTTCTCTGTCTTCCAACATTTCCAAAGGCCCAGAGATACTCTGTCCACAGTACAAGTCAATACAAGTGCAGGAGTTGGAAACAGACAGTGTGGGGCTTAGAATCCAAGCTCTTCAAGTTACTAGCTGGGTGAACTTCCAAGTTTTTTAACCTCTAGTGCTTATTTCTACAATAATGCTATTTGTCTTGTAATAATAGTATTAATGACAGTATCTATTTCATAGAATTATTGTGATAATTAAATGAGTATATACATGTAAAGTATGGAGTGTATGGTAAAATCGCAATGCTCTTTTAGCTATTATTTTTTATTCTAAGCTATGTAATGAGCTTAGAATTTTGAGCAACTGGCTCCAAAATAAAACAGCAACATCACACTACAAATTTAAGAAATGTGTTTGACCTATAAGGTACTAATGCCTAATGATTTCCGGTGCATGAAGGAGTGTCATCTTCCCTGGGGTAAGTTCTTCAGAGTGTGTAGAACTGGATCCTTGCTTAAGTGCCAGGAGTTCCCAACCTTTAAGGCTAAGTTTCCTTTTCCGCAATCAAGATGAAGTAAGGCGAGCATAAGTCAGCCAACTTAAGGCTGAAAGGTCGTGAAAAGCTTCATGTGAAACCATTCTCTGAAGTCACCAAAAGAAGAGGTCCCAACGCGACAAGGTGTCACCAATGCCCGAGGGTCAGGCAGATCTGGGGGGTGCGTGGGGGAAAGGGGCTTCCCAGAGGTCGGGAGTGAGAAAGGATGCCATTTCCAGAGCCTGAGGTCCTGTGCACATCTCCTCGTTAAGTCTGAAAGCGTTAATGCTTTCGACAAGCAAGCCGGTTGGCCCCTACACTCAGGAACGAGTTGGGACATCTGATTCATAGAAAGGCTCAGACCCCGGTCGTAGGCGAGGGGAGGGTGCAGGACCCATTATCTGAACCTGGTTTGAAGAGCCGAGGAGTGCTCGAGGAGCAAGAATCTTTAGCCTGAAAGCTGAGGCCAGCCAGGTCCGGGGTCCTTAAGTTGGCTCTCCACGTGGGCTCCGAGGCCCGGCACTCACCAAAGTCGTAGAGGTTCTGGAGCAAAGTGTCCAGAAGGGCCTGAGAACCGGGAGGCGCGGAAGTCGCCAACCCGGGCTCCTGAGCCATCGTGAGGCCGGCGGGCCGCGGCGGGACAGCACAGATCTCGCGGGCCTCCCCGTCCGCTTCCGGTTTCTAACGGGTTGCGCGCGCCGTGAGTCCCCGCGCGGCTTCCGTCCTGGTTAAGATGGCGGCGCCCGGGGTCCTGTGGAGGGGCCGTAGAGGGTGCTGCCGCCCTAGGCGAGGTCGGGCCGCCCCGCGCGGAAGAACCGCCCACAGCAGCAGCACCACCACTGCTTAGCAAAGAATCCCAGGCCACACCCGGGACAGAAGCCGCAGCATGGATCCTTCCAGTTCATCCAAGTCTTGTTTTTCCGTCGGCTCCACCGGTCCCGGGGCTGTCGTGCTCCTCTACGCGGTATGCGCCCAGGGGAGCGAGGCCGGGGCGGGGCTGCGAGAGGACCCGCTTCTCTCGGTCCCGGGTTCCTCCGGGCTGCGACCCGAGGTGCAAAGGAGTGGGTCCGAGATCCCCAAAGGAGGGATGAGGTGATTGATTTGGTTTCCAGGGCGACGGTGTATCTCTGTGTGCGTGAGCGTCGGTATGCTTTTAGAAGTTTGTGTTGGTGATGGTTCCTCTGGTTCCTGCCCGCTCGTTCCTTCCCTTTCACTCCACCAGGCATGGGGCCTTCAGGAAGCCGCTGACACTGGAACGAGGGAGGAAAGTTGGGAATCTCCGTCTCTAGCGAGGGCGAATCGAACTACCTTTTGGTTGGTTTCTCGAACCGGGGAAACCTGCGGGTCTGACCCAGCCTGAGATAGCCTGTGGGTCCCCACCCCGCTCTTCCGCAGGTGTGATATTCCCGGGAGAAAAAGTGTTTGGCTTGTATGTGTGCATCGAGTTTCTAAGACTTTTAATCTAAGAAGATTAGGAGCTTCTGGAAATTTTTATTGTGTTTCTGTCTCTGTCCATTATTGTACTTTTGCCACAAGTCATTTTGAAAGACACCTAATGGCACCCGGCCTCCCTACAGTTGGCCTTTTCACCGCCTAAACCCCTTCTGATTTTAACTGGTCCTTTTTGACAACGGAATGTTAGTCACTCACAGATTCATGAAGATATTTTGAGGCAGAAATTTGTAGCTCCCAGTATTGCACAACCCTGGGGCAATTGACTTGTTAAAACAAATTAATTTTTATTTACCATAGGAAGAAATAAAAGTGCATATTTTAAAGTCATGTTATCAATATTCTGGCTTAAATCTAAGGTTAATCTATGTAGGAACGTGGTAACAGGGAAAGCATGAAAGAGCAAAGTAAACCAGAAACTCAGTTTCAGAAAAGAATGTACATATGATAAAGAATCCACCTGCAATGCAGGCGACCCGGGTTTGATCCCTGGGTCTGGAAGATCCCCTGGGGACAGGAATGGCCACCTTCTGCAGTGTTCTTGCTTGGGAAATCGCATGGACAGAGGAGCCTGGCGGGCTAGTCTATGGGACTGCACAGAATTGGACATGACTTAGCGACTGAACAACCGCAACAACACAACCCACGTCTACCTTCAAATTGGGAAATCAGTGGAGCATGGGAAAACCTCTGTCGCCTTGCTGTGAAGAGCTTGGGCTTATAATTGCTGCTAATTGTCCACTCTCCTAAGGTTTATCACTGTGCCTTTCTCTTCATTGACCTCACTTTGTAGTTCAGTGAAATATTTCAACCTTGGAATGTAGTGAAGAGGGTTACTGTCTAGCTCTGACTCCCCATAGGTAGCTTTTTCGGCCCTAATCTGGTTCCTGAATTAACAGCAATTTTCCACATGTGTATTAAAGGAAATAATTGATTTTTATTTCCCCCACTTACCAAAGATAAGACTTTAGTCCACTTTTTCACGTGAAAAACTAAAGCAACTACATGTACGCTGTTACTACTTTTGAAGCTAGACAGCAACCCTCACTACTCTTATGACTACAGGCTTTAGTTTCTTGTTAACCTGAACTTTTTCTTACTGGTTCAGACTGCCCTTATATATTTCCTCGCCATGCTCTTAACTGTGCAACACTCTAATCTTAAGAGATGTTTTAGAAACCGCTGATTGCAGCAGATGTTGCAGCAGTAAGTGCCTACAGTGTCCTAGTCAGCGTTGTCAGTGTCCAAGGTATGGAAGTTAAGGATCCACCTCTTGCCTTTAAGGACTTCGCAGGAGATCATGAAAATAAACAAATAATCATAATTAAGTGAGATAAGGGCTTCCCAGGTGGCGTTAGTAGTAAAGAACATGCCTGCCAATGCAGGAAACATAAGAGATGTGAGTTGAATCCCTGGGTTGGAAAGATCCCCTGGAGGAGGGCATGGCAACCCACTCCAGTATTCTTGCCTGCAGAATCCCATGGACTGGTGGGTTACGGTTCATCCATAGGGTCATGAAGAGTCAGGCACAACTGAAGCAACTTAGTACACACACAGGTGAGATAAGCGCAGTGATTGAAGCATGCACAGTATGTTGTGGGAGGGATGAGAAGGAGTACCCAACCTGTTCGGGGACTTGGAGGAGGCTTCTAAGAGAATATGACACCTGAAATGAGATTTTGAGATACGAATGGTAGATGAGGAAGAGGAAGACTACCCTAGGCACCAATGTAAGAAGACCACACCCTAGCATGTTTGGGGGAACCAAGATAGGCTCGGGTAGAATAAAGGGAATATGAGAAGCACCGCTAAGCAAATAGGCAGAGGATATTTCCTAAAGGAGTTTTATATGTTTAAATGCCCTTAAGGATAAATCTTAACTTTATGAGGCAACCATTTATTTTTTTTTTGGCTGCGGCATGTGGGGTCTTAGTTTCCTTTCTGACCAGGGAAAGGAACCTGTTCTAACCTGTTCCCCCTGTGCAGTTTTAACCCCAAGATCACCAGGGAAGTCCCTACGGGGTATCATTTAAGGATGATCGGATTTGTATTTTTGAAAGTCCAAGAAGACTACTAGTTTTCTCAAATTGTGTGGATAATCGCTTTTACTAAAGCAGAGACTGTAGAAAGACTTAGGGAAGCAATCTGATCTGGAAGCGTGAGGATCAGTTAGGACTCTGTTGCCACAGTTCAGGGAAGTGATGAGTGGCAGTGAGTCTGTGGAGAAGGGAGATGGGTGAGTTAGTCTGGTGCTCTGGACAGTTACATGTGGTGGCCAAGAGGCGGCCTTCTGAAACTGACTCCTGATTTCTGTGATAGGGCGTGTGGGGGTACGATGCCCCCTTTCACTGATAAGAAAGAGGAAGAGGAACAGGTTTAGTTGGGATTAAACAATAGTAATTTCAGTTTAGGGTGTGGTGAGTTGGAGATGTAAGAGGCAACATTGTGATTTTTAACTTGTGAATTATCTTGTTATGGACCCAATACATCACAAAGATTTGGGGAAACATCCAAATACAGTTAGAAATATTATATTTCTAATGATATGACCTATAAGTATATTTCATATGATATTTAAATATGATACCAGAGTAAGAGAGGATGATCTGGCCTTCATACATGGATATGACGGTCATCAGCAAGTAGGTTGTATCTGAAGCCATAGGTCTGCTTGGAATCGTCCAGTGATACCACAGATGAAAAGAAGGCTGGGACTGGGTAATTGCTGGGGGTACCCATAAAGCAAATTACAACTTCCTATTAGAGTCTGACTGAAAAGTCTAGTCCTTTTACAGTGTCCTACAGGACTACACAGTCGGGCGACTGCTCTGTCTCTGAACTGACTCATCTCGCTCGCTGGTATTCAGCCACACTGGCCTTCTAGTTCTCAGAAGTAAGCATGCTCCCTCCTCAGAGTACTTAGAGTCCTCTCTGTACGTCATGCAGTGTTTTCCCAGAACTTTGCATTGCTGGCCTTTTATTATTATTATTATTATTATTATTGAGATCCCAGCTCAAGCTTCATCTCAAAGAGGCCTTACCCACCCACCCCCCACCCCCGACAGTCAATCTAAAGTAGCTCTCCAGTCACTCTCCTTCATTAGTTACTGTTTTATTTTCTTTACATTCTCTCTTCAGTGTTGTGCTACAGCAGTTTATCCTGACTTTCAAAGCTCATTGTTTAACTTGTATGAAGTTTGCAACCCTATGGTTAAAACACTGCTGTTATTAAAAATAAAGGTTATTATATAAATGTCCATTAAATAAATTCTGTTAAAAATAGTTAATACAACTCAGCACTTCCTCATTAGTTTACTAAATTTCACTGTTATGCTCTTGAAGTTATTTATGTCACACTGTAAAGGTGGAAATCCTAAAGTACAGTGGCTCCTTCCATCTCCTCCTAACTCTTAGGTTTAATAAGGTTGTGTTGGTAGCTTGAGGTTTCCCAGGTGGCACTAGTGGTTAAGGACCTGCCTGCCAATGCAGGAGATGTGAGAGACAGAGGTTCGATTCCTGGGTCGGGAAGACCCCCTGGAGGAGGGCATGGCAACCCATTCCAGTACTCTTGCCTGGAGCATCCCGTGGGCAGAGAATCCTGTGGCGCATGGGTCCGTAGGGCTGCACAGAGTCAGATATGATGAAGCACCTTAGCACCCACACAGGCGTTGGTAGCCTGAAACTTGCCAGGGTGGGAGGGTGTATACCACAGACAGCGGCACATGCTGTAAGTCAGGGCGCTCCCATAGAGGCACCTTTGCCAGCATGTTACGGTGGACCCCTGCGGGAGCCCGTCTTGTTTCTTCGTTGTTTATCCCCTTAAGGGTGCGCTCAGCTCCCTCGCACAGCCTGTCTGCCCTGCTCAGGCTGTATTCTTGGCCTGTGGAGCAACGCCTGGTATATTTGGGGCTCTCGGTCACTGTTGAGTGAATGGGCCCACCGGAGCAGTTGAAAGGGGGGTACAGGTAGAGGCTTGCTGTACAGAGTAAGATAGGGAAGACAGTGGCGGAAAAACACTTCACCTCAGTCTTCTGACTTGGACTCCTCATTGTATTTTGCTTCTGTGAGTATTTATTTTAGGATGGTAAATACTTGTCCAGCAAGATGTGGGGAAGGCCAGTTAAGGAGTAGTAACACTCAACCCTGGCTGCATGTTGGAAGTACTTAAAGTACTTTCAAAAATACTTCCGATATGTAGGGAGAACTCACAGACCAAAATATTCAGGAATCTTTGGGAGGGCCTGGGCATCAGAATTTTTTTTAAGTTCCCTGAGTTAATTTTAATATGTAGCCTGTGTTTAAAACCACTGTATTAGACATTGAGTTAGACCAGATTGGGAGAAGTTTGAGCTTTAGACTGAATATTGGAGAGCTGTCATCAACAGGGCTCAAGAAGTGGCTTCATTTAGTAATTTATGTTATCATTCTACAAACGATGACTGGGTTCCTACTAGGAACTAGAAGTACAAAAAGGTATGACACATGACAAGGAGCTTCCCTGCCGGCTCGTGGTAAAGAACCTGCCTGCCAGTGCAGGAGACACAGGTGCGATCCCTGATCTGGGAAGATCGCACATGCCGTGGAGCAACCAAGCCCATGCTCCACAACTACTGGGCCTATGCTCCAGAGCCTGGGAGCCGCAACTACCAAATCCTGTGCGCCGCAACTACCAAATCCTGTGCGCCCTGGAGCCCCTGCTCTGCAACAAGAGAAGCCACAACGAGAAGCCTGCGCGCTGCAACTAGAGAAGAGCCCTCGCAGCAGCGAAGACCCAACACATGCAAAAAGAAAGAAGAAATTTTTTAAAAAGACACGTGACAAGAAGTTCACAGTCTTGTAGGGGAAACACCAAATACAAGTTGATTGAAGTTTTCTAGATGAAAATGTAATGAGGATTCCCTACAAACTCAAAGAAGAAGATGACCATTTCAGTCCTAGGTTAAAGAGAATCTAGAAAAAGTACACAGAGGAGGTGTACAGAAACTGTGGTTGAAGGCTGAGTCCTGTCCAGGCGAACAGTGGGGGAGGGCCATCTGTAAGTGCCCTGTCTCAACAACTGGTCCCATCGTGCACCTGGTTACCAACAAAAGAAGCTGTGGCTCTCTGGGTCACACAACTCATATCGCCAACATATACCACAATGCCAAGAATATTAATTACAGGTGCCAAATGTTTGATAAGGAATGCTGCTCCTGGAGGTAACTTGAACAAAGCTGTAGGAGCCATGGGCTGTCATAGCTTGTTTAGATAACTAGGTCTTTGTGTAGCTGGGTCAAGTGTTAAGAGGTGTGAGTTTGATCCTGCAGTTAACAGAACCATGGAAGGACTGTAGGTGAACATATCTTGCAAGTTTGGAGAGTATGCATTCCTGCTGCTCTGCCTGGCGAGTTCTTGTTCTGAGGACTCCCTTTCTCCCCGCTCCCCCTTCCTCTCTCTCTCTCTCTCTCTCTCTCTCTCTCTCTCTCTCTGCGCCCCCCCAACCCTATACACACCTCCCCAACTGATTCTGGTCCTTTTCTCTTCCCACACCTAGGACCACTAAATGGGAAGTCTCTTAAGATCTTTCTGTCCCTAAAATTATATCATTTATAATGATAATTTGTGGCATTCTACCCAGTCTGAGCCTATATAACTTATACTGTTACTTAGAGAAATGTGAGATTAATGTGAGGTTCTTCAGCAGGAGTCTGTGATATGTTACAGTGACTGCAGTTTTATACCAGAATTCCAACAGTTACAATATTTTCCCCTCATATATTTTCTTTATTTATATATGAACATAAAAATGTTCATGTTTGCATATTTCATACTACCCTTTCATACTTAAGCTCCCCATCAATGCTTTTTTGTTTCTGTTTATATTTGTGTTGTTTAAAAATCTGGATTTTTTTTTTAAATTACCTTAACATTTAGTCATTCAGAATATATATATTCCAAGCAGAGCTAGATGTTGGAAATACACAGATGCAAAATACAAAGATGCCCTCAAGGTAATTGCATTTTAGTAGGGAGGCAGATGTGCAAATGATCACGTCATGGGATACATACCATAATAGTTATATGTAGAAAGAAGCCCTAATGAGGAAGGCAGAGTGATTCCATCGGGAATTCGAGGAGTTTTCACAGAAGAGTGATACCTGAGCAAGGATGATAGGAACAGAAGGGCACTCCAGGCCGATGGACATGTGCAGAGGCCCAGAGGCATGTCAGCAATGGACTGTGTTGGGGAAATCGAATCACGCACTGTTAAGTGGACTATGAGTGTGGTGAGAAGGAAAAGCCAGGTCTCAGAGGTTCTTGTATGACACCAGGAGTGGCTTAGGTCTTATTCTGAAGGAGCTGAGGGGGAAGTCATATGTTAAACCAGAATTTGGCCAGAATTTTGTTTTAAAAGGTCATGGAGTGGGGACTTCCGCATTGCTCCAGTGGTGGGACTCAGTGTTCCCAATGCAGGCAGGCCTGAGTTCAATTCCTGGTCAGGAAACTGGATCCCACATGCCGCAACTAAGAGTTCACATGCTACAAGTAAAGCCTGGCACAGCTGAATGAATTTAAAACGAAAAAAATTTTAAAACAAGTAAAAGAGGCAGACACAACAAGTGTGATGGATGAAACCTGTGAAGTTGATCAGATTTGCTCTAGAGCTTAGTGCCCACTTTTACTGTATTTGTTAACTTTCCCACAGGGACACTGGCTTTATAAAGAGAGCAATCAAAAATAAAATATTACAATTTAATATCAATTCATTGAGCCTAATGATAACTACATTTTTTTTTCTTACTATGTGAAAATCTAACATTGGAACACCCTGTTCTTTTTTTTTTTTTGCTTTTATTTTTTAGGCAAAAATTTATTTAGACCCACTCACTTCATGTATGGAATTTTCTCAGACACATATGGTGGTGGTGGTTTAGTCACTAAATTGTGTCCGACTCTTTCGACTCCACGAACTGCAGCCAGGCTCCTCTGTCCATGGGATTTCCCAGGCAAGAATGCTGGAGTGGGTTACCGTTTCCTTCTCCAGGGCATTCTGTCCTTACTCTATGTCAGAATAAAAATTTTGACAGAGATGAAACCTTACCAATGTAGTTCCTAACCTGTCTTACTTTATTTTACAGCATGTTCATGACTTTCTTTCCTTTGTCTTGTCCACAGAAAGAGCTCAAAAAGTGGGATGAGTTTGAAGATATTTTAGAGGAGAGGAGGCATGTCAGTGACTTGAAGTTTGCAATGAA
Source organism: Dama dama (assembly GCF_033118175.1). Lineage (NCBI taxonomy): Eukaryota > Metazoa > Chordata > Mammalia > Artiodactyla > Cervidae > Dama > Dama dama. The sequence continues at coordinate 13,731,990 of NC_083695.1, read as the reverse complement.
ATGCTACACACCTCCTGTCTATAAGGGAATTACTCCTTGTAAGCCAAGTGATATTAAATGTAGTGTTCTCAATTCTGAAGAGATTCATTATGTCATTAAACAGGTAAGTGATTCCATCTTCAGCCATAGCCAGATTCATTCATTGTGTACAAGTTTCTTTTTCTTCTTGATTCTATGAATTTATTTTGCTATTTTTAATGTATCTTTTTAGATTTCACTGTATTTAGCACATTCATCCAATGTTTATTTTACCTATAATGCATGTTAGCCTCTTTGCTAGACATTGTGTCTAATAGTGAGCTAGTTGAGCAGAGTTCTTGACCTCTTGAGTGTTTAGTCTAATAGGAAATGATGACAGGTGTACAGTCAGTTACAATGAAACACGTACACAAGACATGCTAGTGGGAGGCCAGTGTGCAAGGACATTAATTAATTATAAGGGTGATTAATTTTGTGCAGGGAGTAAGAGAAGTGATTTTCTAAATGGAGCTGGAAAGATGTGTAGGGACTTTCCATGTGCAATAGGTGAAGAAGAGTGTCCCTAGCAGAACAAATAACTTTTTCCTGTGGTTTTCAAACCTCGTGGCACATCAAAATTATTCAGGGAGCCTTGAAAAGGCCCTCTGCCTACATCTCACATTTGGGCCGATGGAGCCATTCACTGAGTTAGGGGCTCAGAAGAGGGATGAGAAGAGGGCTGCAGAGAGAAGCTGTGCTCTGTGCTCTGGACACGTCACTTGAGATGTCCAGGTCCAAGTCCTAGGGTGGCATGATGGAGCGTCACGGTGGTGGCCCTTCATGTGGTAGTGTGCTTCTGCACCTTCATATTCATGGAGAGATCCTGCTTCTTTGACATTTAAGTCGCGGTGAGTCAGGTTTATGGCCTTGCAACATTCTTAATTTTTCTTTTTTTTTTTGGCTGCACCACATGGCTTGCAAAATCTGACCAGGGGATTGAACCTGGGCCTATGGCGGTGAAACCACAGTCCTAACCACTGATCTCCCAGGAAAACTCTTTATTATCTTTATTATTTGCTGTCTGTTTTCCTCTGATTTAGACTTATGACCTATGCTGTTAATCATTTTGTTTTCATCTAGCATGATCTGTCTTGGGGAAATTATTAATCTTCTCTCACTTCACGTAAGTGAAGTCAAGTTTCCTCATCTGTTAGAAGATAAAGACAGTTGTTCTCAATACTGACTCTTTGTTAGAATCACCTAGAGAACTTTGGCAGAAGGTAACCACAATTTTCCACAAGTATGTAAACTCTGTGAAAACAAGAATTTTTTTGTCTCTCTATCTCTTTTAAATTGCTATATTCCTGGTACCTAGCACATAGTGCATGTTCAATAAATACTTCTTGAATTAATGGATAAAAAAATACTTTGGTCCCATCCATAGGGATTCTGACTTAATTGACCTAGGTTAGGACCCACGCATTCTTCTCTTCTCTTCGTCTCCTTCCTTTCTCCTAAATGGCACTTTTTAATTGCCCCATTCTTCTTGAACTTCCAAATCTACCTCCACGTCCTCTTGACAGATGACTTTTCCTCCTACTTCACAAAGAAAATTTAAGCCATTATGTGGGAACTCTTTGAACTTGCTGTGATCAGGCTTCTAATTTACCTGCACCTAATATACATCATTTTCTTAAATGGAGCCCCTTCTGTTTGAGTTTAATCCCTACCCTACTCCTTTGCTCTGGATCCCTCCTCCCTTCTGCTCCTCATCCTCAGGGACTTGGCTCTCTTGCCTGTCCAGTCAGATGTCTCAGCTTCTTCCTCTTTATCAGCTCTTTACCATCAGCATTTAATATGCTCACTGCTCTTCCAGCTTAAATAGACCCCCTTTGACCATGTTCCTTCTCTGTTTAGTACCCCTCCCTTCCTTTCCCACTTCTCTGCCCTTTGAAGAAGTTGGCTGGTTTCTAGGCCTCTTGCCCTACTTTCTCACCCTTCATATACTGGCTTCCAACCCCTTGTGGTAGTTCTTCCCAAGGCTGTGAATGACTTCCTTCCTTGTGACTAAAATCAACCTAGTTCAAATCCTGGCTAACTTTTGGTGCATGCTTTGTCCTTTCTTTCCATGACACCATAGTCTTCCACTGAACCCACCACATCTGTGTTTTTATTCTTCAGTTATCTTTACAGGCTTCTTTTCTTTTGTCCGTCCCTTTAAATGCCACTGTTCCTCAAGATTTTGTTCTCGCCCCTTCTTATTGTACTCACTCACTGGGCAGTTTCATTTGTTGCCAGAATTTTAAGTACCTTCCTTATACTGTCTCCATATTATAATATTCAGTTCAGTTCAGTTTAGTCGCTCAGCCGTGTCCAACTCTTTGCGACCGCATGGACTGCAGCACGCCAGGCCTCCCAGTCTATCACCAACTCCCGGAGTTTACTCAAACTCTAGTCTGTCGCGTCAGTGATGCCATCCAACCATCTCATCCTCTGTCGTCCCCTTCTCCTCCCACCTTCAATCTTTCCCAGCATCAGGGTCTTTTCCAATGAGTCGGTTCTTCGCATCAGATGGCCAAAGTATTTGGAGTTTCAACTTCAGCATTAGTCCTTTCAATGAATATTCAGGACTGATCTCCTTTAGGATTGAATGGTTGGAACTCCTTGCAGTCCAAGGGACTCTCAAGAGTCTTCTCCAACACCACAGTTCAAAAGCATCAATTCTTTGGCACTCAGCTTTCTGTATAGTCCAACTGTCACATCCATACATGACCACTGGAAAAACCATAGCTTTGACTAGACAGACTTTTGTCAGTAAAGTAATGTCTGTGTTTTTTAATATGCTGTCTAAGTTGGTCATGGCTTTTCTTCCAAGGAGCAAGCATCTTTTAATTTCATGGCTACAGTCACCATCTACACTGGTTTTGGAACGCCAAAAAATAAAGTCTGTCACTGTTTCCGTTGTTTCCCCATCTATTTGCCGTGACGTGATGGGACCAGATGCCATGATCTTAGTTTTCTGAATGTTGAGTTTTAAGCCGACTTTTTCACTCTCCTCTTTCACTTTCATCAAGAGGCTCTTTAGTTTTTCTTTGCTTTCTGCCATAAGGGTAGTGTCATCTGTGTATCTGAGGTTATTGATATTATAATCTTGATTATAAGATTACTATATAAAAATAGTATATTATAAATAATATAGATAATTAGTATCTATTGTTTCAGCCCAGATCTTTTTGGAGTTTCATATGTATATTTTTGTAGTTTACTGGATATCCACTTGGAAGTTCCCAAAGCACCTCATATTCAAGATGTATAAATCAAAGTCTTTGATTCACCTTACCCTCGTGCCATGGATATTCTCCCACCCCATCCCCCACCCCAGATTACCCTGTCTCCAAGAATGCTCCCCACCATGTGTTGGTTGCTCAAACCAAAAATCTGGATGCTGTCTTCCACTTCTGACTTTGCTCTCATACACTGGCAGTCACTGAGAGCTGCTGATGTGCTCTCCTGAAAATAGCACTTGTCTGTTTTCTTTCCTTGTCTGCTGCCCCTTCTCCGCCTCGGGCTCCCTTTGTCTCACAGGGTGTGGTAGCAGGATGTGATCACGTCTGCATTTAGGAGACCGCTCAGGTTTGTGCGATGGAGAATGAACTGAAGAGGGACAACACTGGGCACAAGCAGTGGGAAGAGTGGCGTCTTTAGGTTTCCAGGAAGAGGGCTCTATAGGGACGGCATGTCTGTTGGGCACATGAGAAGCCCAGCTGCACAGAATAAGAGATCAAGTCACTCTCTGCTTCTCTGGTTTCCTCCAGTGCCTCGAGGAAGTCATTCCTCCTGAACAGACAAGCCTGTTAACTTGTGTTATTCATCTATTCACATCCTTCCTGTCTCCAGGGGGTCTTGTCTTTCGTACTCCCCAGCGTTCTTTGCTGGCTCAAACTGGCATGTACGTTACCTATCTGGAGGAAGGCCCCCTCCTGGCCATGTATTCTTTCTTTTAAATCTCCAGTTCTCCTTTCCTTCTTATCCTGACTCTTAGAAGTATAGGCTGCCCTCTTCAGTTCAGTTCAGTCACTCAGTCATGTCTGACTCTTTGCAACCCCATGGACTGCAGCACGCCAGGCCTCCCTGTCCATCACCAATTCCCAGAGCTTACTCAAACTCATGTTCATTGAGTCAGTGATGCCATCCAACCATCTCATACTCTGTCATCCCCTTCTCTTCCTGCCTTCAATTTTTCCCAGCATCAGGGTCTTTTCCAGTGAGTCAGTTCTTTGCGTCAGATGGCCAAAGTATTGGAGTTTCAGCTTCAGCATCAGTCCTTCCAATGAATATTCAGGACTGATTTCCTTGAGGATGGACTGGTTGGATCTCATTGCAGTCCAAGGGACTCTCAAGAGTCTCCTCCAGCACCACAGTTCAAAAGCATCAATTTTTCGGCGCTCCACTTTCTTTATAGTCCAGCTCTCACATCCATACATGACCACCGGAAAAACCATAGCTTTGACTAGATGGACCTTTGTTGGCAAAGTAACATCTCTGCTTTTTAATATGCTGTCTGGGTTGGTCATAACTTTCCTTCCAAGGAGCAAGCGTCTTTTAATTTCATGGCTGCAGTCACCATCTGCAGTGATTTCGGAGCCCCAAAAAATAAAGTCTGACACTGCTTCCACTGTTCCCTATCTATTTCCCATGAAGTGATGGGAGCAGATGCCCTCTTCACACCCCAGTTTCAGAAGGTCACTTGCTGAAACCCATCCAGTGAACATTACTATGGGTCTCCAAGTACCCCGATCCCAGGGGCCCGTTCAGTCTGCGCTCTGTCAGCTATTACCGTGTCAGTATTGTGGGTCACTCTTCTTCAGGCGCTCTTACCCTGACACCTGGGACATCACACAGATGGTCTCTTCTTACATCTTCCTTGTTAACCTCTTCTATATGTTTTTACATCTGCCAGTGTTTCTCAGGATTTAATCTCAGCAGCCTCTTTCTCTTCCTCTCTACAGTCTCCCTGATCGATTTTATCCATTCTCATCATTTCAGTTTTCATCTATAGTCCGATGATATCCAAACGATATCTCTACCCTTGGCTAGATTATTGACATTCAGAATTTTATCTCCAACATCCCTGTTCCCCGCTGGATATATAATTTGTGTCTCAGAAGTACCTCAGAATCAGTATATCTGCCTTGTTAACTCCTACACTGTCCCTACTACTCATTCTTTTGCCTAAAACTGAGCGTCACACTGCTGTTACCCTTGTCTTCAGCACCCATTATTGCCTTTATTTGGGGCTCTTTTGTCTCTGGCCTGAACTATCTTGATAGTTTTCCAAGTGTCCTCCTTTTCCTAGGCTCATTTCCTGAAATCCATTGCCACCAAATCCTTGAGCCCTCCTTTTTTCTCTTTTTCTCATTCTGCCTTTCTAATTCTTCCTAACTAGCCTTTGCTAGGATTACTGGCTGAATTATGTCACCAGTAACTGTAATTCTCATGTACCGCAGTCTGCCGTCCAGACGGCCCGGGATCTGTGTCAGTGTAGCGCTCTGTTCATGTCCCCAGGTCCCTGGCTGCTCCTGGGAGAATGGACAAGAGTTGTGCACATCAGTTATCTCCAGACTTGAGATCCCCTCTACATCAGTCCCTTTCCGTCCCCTAAATGTGCCAAACCTTAAGCTCTTATTAGACTCTACCCTTCTTGCCATTAGCAAACAATCATATTTTTACTTTGGAATAATGACAAATACTAGAAATTATTTTCCTCAGATTCCTGTTCCTTATGTTCAGGTATGTCTATATCTGCACCTGCTTCCTGTGTGCTTCAGTCTGGGCTCAGCGACAAGGGCTCTGTTCTCCAGAGCAAGGCGAGTGCACGTTAATCTCTTCTGAGACTGCTAGCAGACATCCTCTCCCTGTCTCTGTCTTCAGCCTTTCTTTCTCTGTTGATTCTTCCCTTAATCTGACAACAGATACAAGGCCACCAAACTTTACACTTAAAAATAGTTAAAATGGTAAATTTCATGTTATTATATTTTATCATAGTTTTTAAAATAGAATGATGATATAAAGACAAAAAAACAGATCTAAGGCTTTTCCAAGATTGGAAACATTTTTGCTGTAACTGTTGCCCTCCCTATTCTCCTCATTCAGACTTTTCAGTTATTCACTCTATGGCCACTGTCTTCACTTTCCCACCACCTGTTCATTCCATCTTCGGTCTGTTTATATTCAGTGCAGGTTTTGTTCTGATCATATCACTAAACCTTTCTTGCTTCATCACTTTTCTGAGTAGAAGGATAAGCTCTGAGTAAAATAAGGGAGTACCAGGTAAGAGGAAGCAGTTTATCTTGGCCCCACAGTCTTGGGCCTGTTGAACTGGCTCCTCAAAAGCTCAGATACAGGGACTTCCTGCCGATCCAGTGCTTAAGACTTTGCCATCCAGTGCAGGGGCTACGATCCCTGGTCGAGGACTTAAGATCCCACATGCCTCACAGCCAAAAACCAGAACATAAAACAAAATAATATTGTAACAAATTGATGAAGACTTTAAAAATGGTCCCCATTAAAAAAAAAAATCTTAAAATGTTAGAGAAAACCTGAGATATGAAGCTAAGTAGTGGATAATTATACATTTGTGAAAGTACTAAATGCCACTGACTTATTTCCTTTGATATGGCAATTTGTGTGTTAAATTCACCTCAGTTTTTTCAAAAAGTGAAACTCCTTCACTGCATGTGACTGGGGAGATTGGGGCTCTAACATCCCATCCTCGTCTTTAAGAACATTCTCCTTTAGTAGGAACAAATATTATTTATTACATAGATTTTACTCTTTTTCAAAGTGCTTGTTTAGGGGGAGGTTAAAGGAACAGATTAGGCTTCCTTGCGGACAGAAGCTGTGGCTTGTTCGTCTCCAGGCACTTGGCAGTCCCAGCACACAGCCAACATTTTGTTCTCTGTACAGAAAGATGTGGCCTGCCATATGAATGAAGAGCATTCCATTGTGAGGTCATGAATTTCACTAATTATCCTTTGATAGTTCAGAGATTTTTGTACCAGTGTCCTGCATATCTGACACAGTGAGTGGTTATTTCAATAGAATCTTACATTTTCACCTTGTATGTTGTTGCCTTGTAATAGCACTAAGCAATTAGACGAAGAGGTACAATAATCTACTGAAAGTAACTACTTTCAAAGTATATGTTCTCAGACACTAGATTTTGAGCAGCAACTTAGAGAATTTGGATATAAGCTTAAATCATACCCATTTAAATTAAGAACAAAACATGCCATTTCTGAGTTATGTAACGTTAGTCCATTTGGAACTGGTCCTACTGATTTGAGCAAAAAGAATTTGGACTTTTTTTTTTTCGCCCCCAGAAATTTATCCCTGCTTTCCCTTTTAGCTTTCCAAGGAATCCCTTCAACCTGTCGAGGTCCTCCGAGAGGAAGCCTGTGAGATCCTGGATGAAATGAGCCACAAGCTGCGGCTAGGAGCCATTCGGTTTTTTGCCTTTGCCCTGAGTAAAATATTTAAACAGATTTTCTCAAAAGTGCGTGTAAATGAAGAAGGGATTCAGAAAGTGAGTATTGCTTGTTAAAAAACAATCTCTTCTTCAACCCCTCACAGTTTCTTCAACTCAAAGGCGTCTCACTTGGATGAGCAGCTCCTGGTTATCAAGCAGTGTCCAGCCTGAGCATAAAACAGCTCTGCCTCTCTGTTGGATGTTTCTCCCTCTTCCCTTCAGACCTGCAGGCTTCAGACAAACCGACTTAGTCACTTACATACGGACTTGACAGACTAAGCTAATGTCAGATGTTCACTGAGTAGCAAGAGAATTTCTGTGTGTGTTTCACTGAGGTTCTACACCGTTTCATTTTCTTGTTACTCACACACCTTTCTGGCGTGTTTTTCCTATAAACAGAGACATTCTCTTGTGGTGTAATTATCAAAAGAAGCAAATTAACATTGACACCACACTGGTAATACAGATCCTATTCATGTTTCACCAGCTGTCCCAGCTCTGTCACATAACAGGCAAGGAAAGCCCTATGTCATAGGTCACAGTCAGCTTCCATATCTCTTTGGAGTTTTTTATCTAGAACAATTCCGTAGTCTTTGTGTTTCATAGTACTGCTTTTGAAGGAAACGGACCAGGTGTTTTCTGCTGCCCCTTGATCTGGGTTGGAGCTCTTTTCTCAATCAGGCAAAGGCCATGTCCTTCTCAGTGTCTCAGCCCGTGAGCGGGTGGCCTCTGTTTGCCTGTTCCTGGTACTGTTCACATTTGTCAGGTGCTCACCGCTCTCTGCCACGTGTCTCCACTGTAGAGTTACTCTGTTCCCTTGTCATTAATACACGTCTTGGGGAGTGCTTCAGGTTCCTGTTTGTCATCATACTTTCCTCTGTTAGTTTTTATACCCATTGATGATTTTTGCTTGAATCCAGTTATTACTCTTACGATTGCCAAATGCTGATTTTTCTAATTCCATCACTCCCATCATTTAATACTTTATTTTTTTCTGAAAATAAGAGCTTTCTCTATGAAGATTATTTTATCCATTTATGTTTTTAATACATTTTTAAAATTAACTTGGAAACTCTTACCTTCATTGGCCTTCCTGTCTTTTAATGCTGTGTTTTCATTCAGTCATTTACTTTGCTTCCAAGTATTTCTTCTTTTTCCTCCTGTGACTAATTTCTAAATTGCTGACTTACTGTCTGGATCTCTGCAGGAGGGTGTTTGGTACAGTGCTGGGGGCAGGGAATGTTGCTGGCTAGGTCCTAACTGATTACAAACTACCTTACCTCAGTTGATTGTGTACTTAGATTTCAGAAAAAGAGACAGTATGTTGACACATTGGGTATTTTTGAGGTTGATAGCCTGAGAAATGTATTGGGAACTTCAGTTGCATTTGTCCCTACTACCAGGCATCCACTCTTCCCTGAGTCTAGTGTATAAATAGAAAAGTACCATTCATTTTCTTGGTCCTAACAATGTGTAATTTTTTTTTTCAATCTCTGAGAGAGAATCTGTTACTCTCTTTTCCTACAAACCACCAGTCAGTCTAGTACAGCAGCTAATTGTTGACTTCTTAACTCAGACTGACTTCAGATTCATTCCCAGCTCCCAGCGAACATTAGTGGCGTGACTCTGTCACAACCAAGTAAGCTGAATAAGGCTTAGGCCTTATTTACAAATATGTGTGTGATATTAAACAATGCATGTAAAATGCTTAATTGCTGCTCAACTAATATGTGTTAGTGATCATCACGGTTATTGTTATTATGATCTGTAAATTTTACATTTTTAATATTCTTGCATTATGTGAGATTATTTAGCTAGAACTCAGAAATAAGTTTTGTGTATGTGGTCAGAGAGGCAGAAAAACATTGTTAGTGTTCCCTCTGTAGCACATTCTTCCCCTTTCTGAAATAAGATACAGTTTTAATAAGAATGAAAGCTGGAAGAAAGTGTTCCAAGTGTAATCTTTGTTTTAAAGCTACAGCGAGCCATCCAGGAACATCCAGTTGTCCTGCTGCCCAGTCATCGGAGCTACATCGACTTTCTGATGTTGTCTTTCCTTTTGTACAACTATGACTTACCTGTGCCGGTCATAGCAGCAGGAATGGGTACGCTTCGGTCTTCTACTTTCCTTTTTTATTTTGGTTGTAAAAATTAAAGCATTCACTGGAACGATTTTAACAATTCCAAGGAAGTTGAAGAAAATGATGAAAATATAATAGCCTCTCCCTCCTTCCTTCCAGTTCCAGGTGTAATAGTTGGATTATGTCCTCTGTGTTGTGCTCTACTGGCCTGAACAGACATAAGCAAGCGTATGTGCACACAGGGCTTTTGGTTTAGGTTGAAAGGGGAGATTATTCTACCCTACTGTTGTTGTTTTTTATTTGATAGTGCATCAGTGGTTATCTCTATAGGTCAATAAATAGATCTAACCTCTTTTTTAAAAAAGTAAAAAAAAATTTTTTAATCTAAAGGAACTTGCATGGCGGTCTGTTGATTAAGACTTCACATTTCTAATGCAGGCAATGCGGGTTCAGTCGCTGGTCAGGGAACTAAGATCCCACATGCTGTGCAGTGCGGCCATAAAATAAAAAATATTTTAAATCTTAAAAAAAAAAGAGGTCTGAACTCTTTTTACTATTTTTCAATTGTGGTAAAATGCACAAAACATAAAATTTGCCATCTTCATCATTTTTCAGTGCACAGTTCAGTGACATAACGTTCACACTGTTGTACTACAACCCATCCACAGAAGTCTTTTCATCTTGCAAAAATGAATTTCTGTCTTCATTTAACACTTAATCTCTCATTCTATTCTCCCTGCAGCCCCTGGCAATCACTATTCTGTTAATGCTTTATATCTCTACAAATCTGACTACTCCACTACCTTCTGTGAGTGGAATTACACAGAATTTGTCCTTCTGTTGCCAGCCTGTTTCACGCAGCGTAGTGTCCTCAAGGTTCATCCATATTGTAGTGTCTGTTAGAGTTTTCTTTTTTTTTTTAAGGCTAAATAATACTCCAGTGTCGTCTTTTTCAGTTGCCAAGTCGTGTCCGACTCTTTGCAACCCCGTGGACTACAGCACGCCAGGCTTGCTCATCCTTCACTACCTCCCACTGTTTTATATATACCATATTTTGTTTATTCACTCATCTGTCCCTGGACACTTGGGATGCTTCCGCTTTGTGGCTGTTGTGAATAGTGCTGCAGTGAGTGTAGATGGATAAATACCTGTTTGAGTCTCTGCTTTCAGTTCTTCCAGGTATATAGCCAGAAGTAGAATTGCTGGGTTAGATGGTAATTTTATTTTTAATTTTTTGAGGAACTGCCGTTTTGTTTTCTGTAGTGGCTGCACCCCAACAGTGCACGCAGGTTCAATTTCTCCACATCCAACCAACACTTATTATTTTCTGGTTTTTTAAATTTTTTTGTTTTTGTTAATAATAGTCTTCCTGATGGGTTTGAAGTGATATCTCATCATGAGTTTGATTTGTATTTCCCTGGTAATTAGTTATGTTAAGCATCTTTTCATGTGCTTGTTGGCCAGTTCTATATCCTCTTCAGAGGAGTATTTACGTCCTTTGAATTGTTTATTTTGTTTGTTGATGAGTTGTAGGAGTTCTTTATATATTCTGGATATTAACCCCTTATCAGATATGTGATTATAAATATTTCATCCCTTTTCACCCTGTTGATTGTGTCCTTTGATGAGCGGAAGTTTTTCATTTTGATTTACGGTCAGCCATGTATATTCACAAGTTCTGTATTCATGGATTTAACCGGCCATAGATCAGAAATATTTGGAATAAAAACCCCAGAAAGTTCCAAAAAGCAATAATTGAACTTGGCCATTCACTGGAAACTATTTGCATAGCATTTACAGTATAGTTATAACTATTTACAAGAAGCTGTATTAAGAATTATAAGTAATCTGGAGCTGATTTAAAGTGTACGAAGGTGTGCTAGGTTAAATGCAAATACTCTGCCCTTTTATATAAGGGACTTGAACATCCAAGTGTTTGGTACCCACAGAGAGTCCCAGAACCAGTCCCCCACAGACTTCTGCCAACCCAAGGACAACTGTAGTCCAATTTGTCTGTTGTTTCTTTTATTTTCTGTGCTTTTGGTCTCATATCCAAGAAATCATTGTCAAATCCAATGTTATAAAGCTTTCCCCCTATATTTTCTTCTAAAAGTTCTATAGACTTAGGTTTTATATTTAGGTCCTTGATGTGTTTTGGTTTAATCTTTGTATGTGGTATGACTTTTTCTGGTAAGATTGTAACTTCATGTCTAACATTTTATTGCTACATAAAATTTTATTGCTACATAAAAATTGGTACAGCAGTGTATATGTATCATAATGTAGTAGTTTTGCTGTAACAAACAACTTTTCAATATATCTTCATATTAGTGCTTTTATTTCTGTAGGATTGATTCCAAGAAGTAGGATTGCCAAGGCAAAGAAATTGTTTTTTATCTCCCTTATAGGTAGCCAAGAAAGCTGGGATTCAACCAGTATGCATGTACTCAGTCATGTCTGACTCTTTGCGACCCCATGGACTGTAGCCCACCAGGCTTCTCTGTCCCTAGGATTCTCCAGACAAAAATACCAGAGCAGTGGTTTCGTTTCCTTCTCCAGGGGATCTTCCTGACCCAGGGATCAAACCTGGGTCTCCTGCATTGCAGGCGGATTCTTTACCACTGAGCCATCTGGATTCAATCATACACCTTTGTTAATAAACCCAGGTGGCACCGTGGTCAAGAATCTGCCTGCCAGAGCAGGAGACTAAAGAGATATGAGTTTGATCCCTGGGCTGGGATGATCCCCTGGAGGAGGAAATGGCAACCCACTCCAGTATTCTTGTCTGGAAAATTCTGTGGACGGAGGAGCCTGGTGAGCTACAGTCCATGAGGTCGCAAAGAGTCAGACACGACTGAGCACTAACAGTAAAACAAAAACTGCCAGGAACCTAAGCACTTTAAAAGCATTTCCATCTATGTAGACGTGTGAAAAAGTTATTTGAAAATTAGGAAAAAATGAAAAGAACTTTTTTAAAACTGATGGTGAACTCTTTCTTTTCATTCTTGACTTTTCTTTTTTAATCTGTGCTTCTAAAGGAATATCAATATTTTTACCTGATGGGTAGAAAGGAAAGGAGAGAGTGAGCTAGTTCGGCCTACCTGTCCAGAGCATGAAGGATGTGTTGATCTGTCATCAAGGCCAGGCTCCCCAGGTGGCTCAGTGGGTAAAGAATCTGCCTGCCAATGCAGGAAACACAGGAGATGCCGGTTTGATCCCCTGGAGGAGGGCGTGGCATCCCACTCCAGTATTTCCTGGAGAATCCCATGGACAGAGGAGCCTGGCTAGCTACAATCCATGGGGTCTTAAAGAGTTGGACACAAATAACTGAGTACTCGCTCACATCATTGAGGTAAAGAGTTGGACACAAATAACTGAGTACTCGCTCACGTCATTGAGGTCAGCAGCAGTGCTGACTGAAAAGGTTGGCATGATGCCATAGTGACGGTTGCCTCCCCTGTCTCTAGCTGGTCTGGTTGTAGATGCAGAGGTGCATGGGAAGGAGGGTGCACAAGGTAACCCCCCTACCAGCACCTGCCCACCGAGGCCATTCTTTCCCATAATCCCATTAGATGTTTCTTAAGATGAGGAGTGTCTTACATACATGAAACCTCTCTTAGAATTTGACTTGAGATATTTATAGGAAGTTGCACTCTGTGGATAAATACTAACCAGCCTTTCTCTGGTAGACTTCCTGGGAATGAAGATGATTGGCGAGCTGCTGCGGATGTCAGGGGCTTTCTTCATGCGGCGTACCTTTGGCGGCAATAAACTCTACTGGGCCGTGTTCTCCGAATATGTGAAAACCATGTTACGGGTAAATGCAGATAACTACCCAGTGCTTTCAAGCTGTGCTTTCTTTTCACTGACATTTGCTGTAAGGCCTTATTTAAATTCTTAACTTCTGAGTGGACCACGTAGCTGTTTCTTTCCCCTCGAGGAATGTATGTAACCTCAGCAATCTGTTTACTCTGCGTGGCTCCCTTGTTTAAGTTTCACTGTGAGCAGTGTTTGCTCAGAGGGCTAGGGAGGGAACTTGGGAAAAGGAATCAAAAGAAGCATTTATTACTTTGAGAGTAGGCAACGGGTTTTGTGTTTTGTTTTGTTTGTTTGTGTTTTCTCTTTAAAGAATGGTTATGCTCCTGTTGAATTTTTCCTCGAAGGGACAAGAAGCCGCTCTGCCAAGACATTGACTCCAAAATTTGGTAGGTTCCTTACAGACTGAAGGAAAAATACAAACCCAGAGGCTTCACGTGTGGTGTCGTCACAGCTGCTTAATGAACATGACGCTTCCTTTTTTTTTTTTGCAAGATATTCTTTACCTTATAAGTGCAACTGTTTCTTTAAGTTCAACTGTCTATATTATATTTATGGGCTTGGTATATAATGTATACTGTTAGTATCTTCCCACGCCCTTGTTTGCTCTCCTTTTCAATATGTATGAAAAGCTCTTTCTCCCTGTGTTTCCAGGTCTTTTGAATATTGTGATGGAACCATTTTTTAAAAGAGAAGTTTTTGATACCTACCTTGTTCCAATCAGCATCAGTTACGATAGGATATTGGAAGAAACTCTGTATGCATATGAGCTTCTAGGGGTTCCTAAGCCGAAAGAATCTACAACTGTACGTAAAGCTTGATAGCCAAGCTTGACTTTACTGGAATTTATAGAAAGTGCTAGTTTATACATCAACTAATTTCTGGATTTATTCCTATTTTTTCCCCCCTGTTGTGACACTCATAGGGATTGTTGAAAGCCAGGAGAATCCTCTCTGAGAAGTTTGGAAACATTCATGTGTACTTTGGAGACCCTGTGTCGCTTCGATCTCTGGCCGCTGGGAGGATGGGTCGGAGCCTGTATAACTTGGTTCCCAGGTGCAAGGCCTGTGTTTTCATAACTGACATAGAAACAAGGACAAAAATCTAAAAGTTGTAAATTGTAATTCTTGAGTTGACCACTTGCAGAACTGAAACTTGCTTTTCTGAGATGATTCCTAGAGAAGAGAAAGCTTCAATTAATCTGTTTTCCAGACAGTTTGCTGCAGTGTGTATATTAAGCATGCCAAGCCAGACAGTGCTAAAACAAACACAAGACCCCATTGCCTGGTCTCAAAGTGACAGATGTTTCTTCTGATTGCTTTTCCCCAGGCTCCCTCCCCAGTAACCTACAAACTTAAAAGCACAAAAAAGAAGAGTGTGTTAACAAGCACATGTATGGGAATTGTTGAGCACTTTTGGTAGGCCAGCCAGAGTATGTACTAAGTATTTTTTTTTAATTCTGGAAAGGAATGTTTAGTAATAGTGAATGGGAGTGAGTCCCTGTTCTCAAGAAGGTTATGGTGTTATGGGCGAGGAAACATGTTATGCTCTCTCGGGATGCAGCTGCAGTCACGCATTCGGGGGTTTTCTTAGTGCGGAGAGGTGCACCTGCGGGAGGAAAGGAGACAGAGCCTGCCCAGCCAGGCCCACGTGCCTGCAGCGGCGTTCATCGTTTACATGCAGTGCCAGTGGGCCCACGGCAGCTCCAGCTTCACTAGCTATCAGAAGCAGATAGTTAGCTTTTTGTAGCCACAGGCTTTTACTCTTTCAGTCTCAAAGTGGCCAATTTTATCCATTACCAGGGAGTTCTCATTGGCTACAGCTTTCACATTATTTTGTGGGTTATTATGTGACTGCTGTCAGGTCATATGCATATCCTTGGTCCAGCCAGCTCTGAGTAGGTTCCTGATATCATCCAGTGCAGTGTTTAGTGATCCAGGCATGAGGAGTGTGTCAGGTGAGGACCCTGGCAACACCGGGCAGGTGCCCTGAAACTTCTCAGAAGGACGGTGTGGCAGTCAGGCCCACTGTACAGCCTAGCAATGCAGACATGAGCAGTTGACAACAGAACGTATATCCTATCATAACCTGATTGGTATGTTCTACAAGAGACACGTTCAAAATAGTATGGATTTGAACGAGGCATAATATAGTTCAGTCCAGTGGAGGAGGCATCAGTTTTCACAAAAGTGATCTGTCCCACTTACAAAGCAGCAGAAGTGTTGTTTATTTGTTTGTTTTGGCCTGGAATCAGGGATAATAGAACCCTGTTAGCTTGAGTATTTTTAATCACCTGTTAGGAGCATACTCTCAAGGTGAACAGACAGATCACACTTTAGTAAAGTGCAAGTATGTGTTTTCAGTGTGGCCTTAGAGAATTCAGTTGGCATAAAGCATGAGAATCCTCTAAAGGGACTGTCTTCTCCATTCCCTTCTCCTCTCACATTGTCTAAGTAGCAGAACTGTGATTGCTTGTTCTGTATTCTTCCTTTTAGATATATTCCTCAGAAACAGTCAGAGGAGATGCACACCTTTGTCACTGAAGTTGCCTATAAAATGCAGCTTCTCCAAATTCAAAACCTGGTCCTAAACCCATGGCCGCTAATAGTCGCTGTCCTGCTTCAGAACCAGCCATCCATGGACTTTGATGCCCTGTTGGAAAAAACCTTATGGCTGAAAGGCTTAACCCAGGCCTTCGGGGGATTTCTTACTTGGCCTGGTATGTATGTGGGACATATGTGGTGAGAATGCTTGCTTTTTTTATTTATTAAATTTGGAAAACTTATAGCCTAAACATGAAAAAAACCCATATAGGACTTTGAGCAAAGCATTGCTCAGAGAAAGAAAGCCTAGTCTGTTTTTATACTATAGGACATTGACCAGGACATTGACCATAGCTTGTTGATTACTTGAGAATAATTGACTATATGTCATGTCTCACTGTAGACATGTAGATAGAGGACTAGAACACCTTCCTTTGTATCTAGTAGAGCGGGGAATAAATAACAACTCTTTGCACTCCACGTATTCTTCCCGCTACGCCCACCTCTTTCTGCCACATTACATTTGCAACCCATTGCCTTACTGGACGGTAAGGATTAAAGGGCTAGTCTTGCAGAACTGTATACAGTTCTCTGATAATCAACTTTGGAAAAACTTCATTGGAGTTGTGAATACTATGCTCAGAGTTTGGAATATATATGACAGTAGTTAGCTTAAGTTACTTTCAATCTCTTTGATTTAAAATTATAGAGACTGCAATTGAAAATGCAATCTTTTGTGGGGGGGCCACAACCCATAACATATGGGATATTAGTTCCCCAACCAAGGATCAAACCTGTGCCCCTACATTGGAAACGCAGAGTTTTAACCACTGGACCTCTAGGGAAGTCGCAAAATGCAGTCTTTTTAAGACTATATAATTATATATAGTCAAATACTTACTGTTCACTCATTAAACCTGGGAAGTACCAGGGGTACAAAGATGAACAAGATGTAAACCCTGTTCTGGATAGAAGGCAGGATGGGTGGTGATGTGTAAACTAGTAGTTTGTTGAAATAAAGACAGAGAGCTATGGACAGACTGCTGAGGATTAGAGAATAGTGCGTGGGAAAGGGCCCACACTCAGGAAGGTGTCCTAGAAGTGACTTGTGAACCAACCTTGAAGGGCAGTAGGAGCCCTTCAGGAAGACAGCAGGGGAGGAGCATGGCTAATGCAGGGAGGGGAAGCATGCAGTCGGGGGGACAGCACTGGGCGTCTCGACTCGCTGGTGATGGGTGACGTTAGAACATGGGCTTTGGGGAAGGAGTGGTGGAGATGGGCATGTGGACAAAGGCTGGATCCCAGAGGCCTGCTGCCTTGGAGTCTGGACTAGACTTGGACGTCACAGAATGAAGTCGTGAGTTTTAGGCAGGGAAGTATGATGGATTGGACTTAGCAAGCAGCCGGATTTCAGTGTAAAGATGGACTGCCATGGGGAGGGACTGGAGCCAGGGAGACAAGCAGGAAGGCTGCCATTCAGAGATGGGAACTCAGGCAGCAGAGCCAGGCAGCCACAGAGGGCGGCATGGCTGAGAGGCCTGGAGGGATTACTCAGGAGTGCCGGTCATTGAGTGTTGATCACCAGTAGGGAAGTAAGGATGAATCAGACATCTCTTCCCAGTATTGTAATGGTCTGATAGGAGGCAAAGGACATGTTGATTGTAATAGAAGGCGTAAAGTCGTGAAAGAGGAATACCCAGAAACGTATGAAAATGGAGGCATCTGTCTTTCTGAGGTGTTTTGCTTTTTCAAGAGGGGATAAATATGTGGCTAATTCATAGCTAAAAGTACCTGTGCAGCCCCCGTGACAACTGTAGTTGTCATTAATACAAAGTGAGAGTCGGTTGGTAAGTTCCAGAAGTCAGGTACCAGAAGTGAGCAAACACAGTTTCTAATTTACAACGTGGTGTGTATATTTGGTTCCTTTTTCACTTTTTTACCCAGATTATTTCATATTCTTAAGCATTCTCATGTCTAGGCTATGATATGCATATTATTATATTATGTATTTAAAACAAATCATGTTGTATTATATATATAGTGTCACGCACTGTATCATTACCATGAGCAACCTGAGACAAGGCAGATTAGTCCAGAGTGGATGTGATTGTGTCTGGAAGGAAAAACTTCACCTCCCACCTGTCCCTTCCATGAAGCATTAGCAGAACCTGTTGTCCCGCTTGAACGGCGTGTCTCCTTTACACACCTGTCAGCCAGCTCTTTGTCTCAGGGTTACAATAAAATTAGTTCCCTTATCAAGGATATTGTTAAATATCTCCATCTCTTTTATCGTGCTTATAATTCTGACTCCTCAGTGTCTGTTGGCCGGTGGCGTGTCAGGTGCTGACTCGCCAGACATTGTCATGAACCCACTTCTTCAGTTACCTCTGATACAGGAAGACCAGAGAAGTCTCCTTGGTGTCCCTCTGTACTCAGGGAGACGTGAAGCTTGGAGGGTGCCTGTGCGGGTTGCCCTTTGGTTTACCTCCAAAGTTGTAAAGTGATATTCTTGCCATCCTGGAATTTAGGTGTGTAGCTTATCTTCTTTTCTTAAAAAAAAAAAAAATTATTTATTTATTTTTGGCTGCACTGGGTCTTAGTTGAGACTGCAGGTTTAATTGAGCTGTGGCATATGGGATTTTAGTTCCCTGACCAGGGTTGAACCCACTTTAGAAGGGTAGAACCACCCATCAGAAGGCATGGTCTTAATACCTTGACCCCTCCCTCCCCAGGGAAGTCCCTAGCATGTCTTCTTGTCTTAGTATTCTTAGATTCACATATGTGATTTTCTTGTCATGTAACTTGCTATTACAAAAATGTGATTCCTGAGAAAGTGTTGGCTTTCAAAACGGGAGTTGATGTGCATTTCAGAATGGCTAACAGAGTTGGGGTAGATGAAAAAGTATGTTATATGTCCTTAAAAAGAGTTGATTTATGATATACTGCTTTTAAAATATCCTTCACATGTAGTATCATTGCCTCATTTGGTGGGGTCTAAAACCAGTACCTGCACTTCACAATAAATGTGTCAGTTCACTAGCGTTAATTCATACTGGGGGTAAGACGCCCAGCAGTGACCCAGCCCATTTCTTTGCCATTTACCTGAGTGAATTGCCTGTGTAGATAACGAACCTGCCGAAGAAGTTATCCAGTCCAGCATTCTTCTGCATTCCAACATCGCCAGCCTTGTCAAAGATCGGGTGATTCTGAAAGTGGAGTGCAGAGACTCGGAACTGGTGGATGGACTCATGTTCCAGCATATCACCCTCCTCATGTGCTTGGCATACAGGAACCAGCTGCTCAACGTTTTTGTCCGTCCTTCCTTAGTCGCTGTGGCATTGCAGATGACACCCGGGTTCAGGAAAGGTAACTTTTGGTACTGTGGTCTTGAAATCTGGAAGAGACCTGGCCATTCAGTCCCAAGGAGGGAGCAACGTTTGAAGCTTTAAATGCCATGCCACGTGTGTGCAGCCCACACACCAGTAAGGGAAGAGCCTGTTCTCAGAATTAGTCAGGTGTTTCCTCCTAAATACGTGGCTAGCTGTCTAGAACTTGGGAATTGCAAAGGACCTAAAAAAACCATCAAATCTAAACAACTCCTTTTATAAATAAGGAACAGTAGGCCTAGAAATTTCTGATTACTTAAGGGTATGGGACGAGAGCACAGTTCTCCATTTCCTGGTCTGATGCGCTTTCTCTGATGTCACTTCCTTCAGCTGACAGAAGCAGATGGCCTGGGTGAACAGTCCCAGCGGTGCGTGAGTGCTCATATACAGGAGCGTGCTGGTCGCACCGAGGAGTATAATAACAAGTGAAACAGTTTTTTTTCACAGAAACCTGTAGTCAGGGCCAGGGGTTTTCTATACAAGGCTGCACTGTAGAATTTTTAGAGGCTGAGTTCCTTCCCCGAAGGCTTCTGATTCAGTTGGTTGTTTTTGTGTTTGTCATTCAAAGTTCTGTAGATCATTTTAAGGAAAAGCCAGAGTGGAGGTACACTGGGCTCAGCCGCAGACCTTTAGCCTTGGAAGGAAATGTCATTTTGTGAATGAGGAAACTGGGACCCAGAGGGTTCAGACAACTTAGCTCAGGACAAAGGAAACTCAAACCCTGATCCTAGTTCTCCCTGAAGCTTCTCATGTTGGGATTCATCCACAACTGAGGGGCACATACGTAGTCTTCCAGAGTATTTCAGTGTGAACACCCTGAAATTGGAGGCAACCGTTTGTGTCCGTATGGAGGTATATTTTTCTGATGAGAAAAGTCATGCCAGAAAGATGAAGGTCTGTAGCTGATGGGCCAGGAAGACCCACACATCTGAGGGGTAAGACGGTAGTTTCTGGTGCTGTGTGCCAGTGTGTTCTAGTGCCAAAGACAGGGTAGAGACATCAGCAGATGTTCATGTGGAAGGGAAGGGAGGAAGCCATTCCTCTCCTCCTCTGCTAGGAAACCACGCACATGTGAAGTGAAGTGCCCTGGCGTCTAAGGCCACTTGCTCATTTCCACACTGACCGATTAGAAGCCTGATTGTAATTCAGCTTCAACCATTGAAATAATGCTAGACTGTAGTTTACTTGTGGGTAAAATTTAGATTGTTTATAGCTTCCTTCCCTGGGAGCTCTGCTGGTAAAGAATCCGCCTGCAATGCAGGAGACCTGGGTTCAATCCCTGGGTAGGAAGATCCCCTAGAGGGAGGGCATGGTAACCCTCTCCAGTATTCTTGCCTGGAGAATCCCCATGGACAGAGGAGCCCAGCAGGCTACAGTCCATGGGGTCGCAAAGAGTTAGACACAACTGAGCGACTAAGCACACAGCATAGCTTCCTTGCCCCTGATATATGAATAATATGCCTTTAAAATACTACATTTTGAGCTTCAAGAGGGACAGGACATGTTTATACCTATGGCTGCTTCATGGCAGAAACCAAAGCTATTGTAAAGCAATTATTCTTCAATTAAAAATAATAAATTTAAAAAAATAAAATACTACATTTTGGAGTATCATGGACTTCTTGGTACTCCCTGAATGTTTAAAAAGCTGAGTTGTAATTTTATGTAATTAATTTATTTCCAGAGGATGTCTACAGTTGCTTTCGCTTCCTATGCAGTGTTTTTTCAGATGAGTTCATCTTTCTTCCAGGAAATGCACTAAAGGTAAATCCTTAACTGCAGAAAAGCTGTGTGTTTGTGGTGTGAGTTCTGAAAATATTAGGCTTGGATTCACAGGTGTGTCTTCCCTTCCTTCAAGGCTACGTGCAGCAGAACAAAAGAGAAACATGGACACTCACAGTTCAACAAACTCTCTTTTAATTCTTCACATTTAATCAATAATTTTGGGATTATTTGGTGAAAGGAACCAAATCGTTGAACCGTTCGTGCAGCCACTGTAAAAATAACTAATAACCAACTATTCTGTTAGAAAATTTACTAATCAGGACACGTTTTCCAGCACAGCTTACTTGAATGAGTAGGGTCTTTGGCTTAGAGATTGGAGAACAGTGGTCTTGCCCGGTGGTGTGGACAGCTGGTGAAGGATCGGGCCCCCAGAGCTGGACTGCTGGCTGGCTGGGGTGGGAGCAGCACTGAGGGTGGGTCTGAGGGACACAGGTTTCATTCAGTAGGAAATGAGGGCAGCCATTTTGAGCATAACATGATTCTCAGTGTTTTTCGGACTTGCCGCATGCACTTTTGTTTAAATGTGAGGAGAGTATGGCTATGTACAAAGTGAAACTTCTTTCTGTCACCCAGGTAGTGACTCCTGAGGCTTATCAGGCTTTCAGTGTTTACTGCATTTGAGGATCAACATTCCGAGTGTCGAAACAGTGCTGCTCTGGCTCCTAACAACCACAGCCGTGGGTCTGGGAAGGGTTGCAGAATTAGCTAGTGTTTTTCTTGTTTCGAGCGTGCGCGGCTGCATACACTGAGCCCAGCAGTGGATCATTGACCTAAATTATAAATTTGTGGATGAATTCTGTCTTTTCCTCTCCCCTTCCAGGACTTTGAAGAAGGCTGTTACTTGCTCTGTAAGAGTGAGGCCATACAAGTGATGACAAGGGACATCCTAGTTACAGAAAAAGGAAATACTGTGTTAGAGTTTTTAATAGGGCTCTTTAAACCTTTTGTGGAATCTTATCAGGTGTGTAAATCTTTTGCAAGTTCTCCTTCATCCTCCCGTAACAAATATAACTGAGACTTTCCTATCCTGTACTTATTTCTGGTCTGAAGACTAAGTGTCTTCCCCAAGTGAATGGTAGAACTTCTTTTTGGAAGGGGAGGGGTCTTTATTCTGCTCTAGAGGAGCAGAATAAAATTAAGAGGGTCAGTGTAAAATTTTCATTGTTCTATTGTAGTTGGCGGCCCTTTTTCACTTTCTGTTCCTCTTATCCCCCCTCTTAAAAATCAGATAATTTGCAAATACCTCTTGAATGAAGAAGAAGACTACTTCACTGAGAAACAGTACTTCATAAGAGTTAGAAAATTCACAAGTCAGCTTCTTGATCAAGGTGAGTCACAAGCCTGTAGGCGGTGATTTCTGTCAGCTGAGAACAGACAGTAGGTCGCTTACCCCCCATGCCTCTGTTCCAAGTGCCTCACAGTGTTACAATGTGTTATCCCCCATCCCTCTGTTCTAGGTGCCTCACAGTGTAACGATGTGTTATCCTCCATCCCTCTGTTGTAGGGGCCTCACAGTGTAACGATGTGTTATCCTCCATCCCTCTGTTCTAGGGGCCTCACAGTGTTATGATGTGTTATCCTCCGTCCCTCTGTTCTAGGGGCCTCACAGTGTAACGATGTGTTGTCTTCCGTCCCTCGGTTCTAGGGGCCTCACAGTGTTATGATGTGTTATCCTCCATCCCTCTGTTCTGGGGGCCTCACAGTGTAACGATGTGTTATCCTCCATCCCTCTGTTCTAGGGGCCTCACAGTGTTATGATGTGTTATCCTCCGACGTACAGAAGAATGCCTTAGCAGCCTTTGTGAGGCTTGGTGTGTTGGAGAAGAAGAAGGTGTAAGTAATGGAGCACGATGCCCAGGGTGGGCTCAGGGTGCAGCGACCACTCAGAACAGTTGAGCACCAAGTCCTTAGAACTGTGGAAACGCATGTGATCTAGGAAACATCACATCATGCTTCACTTTTGCATGTCCTGAGTAGGAAGTCACTCTGCATTACCATGCAGATTTTATGTGGCTATGAATAAAAATTATATTGAGGCAAAGAAAAAATTTGCTTTAGGCCAGCATTTTGGCTTTGACCTAATGATTGAAATTTATAGGTTAATTCTGGAGTAGAAAATGGCAACCCACTCCATTATTACCTGAAATATTCCCTGGTCAGAGGAGCCTGGTGGGCGCAGTCCATGGGGTGCAAAGAATTGGACACAACTGAGTGATTGAGTACATGTGCACACATATCAGTTAATTATAAGAAAATCTGGGTGTCGGGCATGTCACACGCGCGTGTGTGTGTGTGTGTGTATTCTTACATATATATTAATGTACACACAACTTTCAACTATTTAAAACTAGCCTTGAGGATGACCATTTAAACATATTCTTACTATATGAAAAATGATGTTGTCTTTTCATTCTAATTTATGCAGTAAGAAAGCTTATCACTTTTTCTCCTAGAAATAATGATTATATATTTAGCGTGAATGAACCTGCCACAACAAAGTTAGAAGAAATGCTTGGTAAGTACCATTTAATAAAATGTGATGGGTTTTCACATTGCATTTAGCAACATATAGTAAAACAAGAAAGTACGGCACTAAATAATTTATCAAAATGAACAGCAGTCGAGCTTTAATACACACAGAGAACTATTTTTGTTTTGTTTTTGTTTTTTTTGTTGTTGTTGTTTTTGTTTTTTTATATTCATAGATAAGCTTTATTCCAATGTCTACATAAAAATGAGTTGATGTTAATTAGGAAAAAGTTTTTCCAAAGGGGTTAAAATTTATCAACAACAGAATTTGGTCCTTCTCTTTAGGCAAAGAACTATTTCTATCATCTAGAGTTTTCTCAAGGAACTAAGGAGAAAACTAACAGAAAACACACCAGGCATAAAATAGGCAGTCTTATACAGCATAAAAAGGATCAGCTTCTAACATAACTAATCAGGGTGCATGATCTAGTCCTGGTGACATCAAGAAAATTCCTCTCCTTCTAGTCCTTGGATTCATTAGCTCCCATTTCATTGCCATGGACCTTAGTTTCTTGAACAGGGCCTGAACCAGGCCCTTAACAATGAAAGCACAGAGTCCTAACCACTGGACTCCCTGGTTAGGACTATAAATAGCCTTCTGTTTATAGTATGTCTGAAATTTCAGAATACATAACCTTGAAACCTTGAAATTTTGTGCTGATGGTATTCAGTTCCTAAGTCGTGTCTGACTCTGCAACCCATGGATGGCAGCACGCCAGGCGTCCCTTTCTTTCACCATCTCCCAGAGCTTGCTCAAACTCATGTCCATTGAGTCAGTGATGCCTTCCAACCATCTCGTCCTCTGTTGCCCCCTTCTCCTCTTGCCCTCAATCTTTCCTAGTATCAGGGTCTTTTCCAGTGAGTCGACTCTTCACATCAGGTGGCCTGAGTATCGGAGCTTTAGCGTCAGCATCAGTCCTTCCAATGAATATTCAGAGTTGATTTCCTTTAGGATTGACTGGTTTGACCCCCTTACTATCCAAGGGACTCTCAAGAGTCTTCTCCAACACCACAGTTCAAAAAGCATCAGTTCTGCAGCACTCGGCTTTCTTATGGTCCAACTCTCACATCCATGACTTCTGGAAAAACTGTAGCTTTTGACTATGCGGATCTTTGTTAGCAAAGTGACATCTCTGCTTTTTAATATGCTGTCTAGGTTTTTCATAGGTTTTCTTCCAAGAAGCAAGTATCTTTTAAAAAATGTCATAGCTGCAGTCACTGTCCACAGAGGCCATTAAAATTAAGTCTGTCATTGTTTCCATTCTTTGCCTATCTGTTTGCCATGAAATGATGGGACCAGATGCCATGATCTTAGCTTTCTGAATGTTGAGTTTTAAGCCAGCTTTTTCACTCTCCTCTTTCATCTTCATCAAGAGGCTCTTTAGTTCCTCTTCGCTTTCTGCCATTAGGGTGGTATCGTCTGCATATCTGAGGTTGTTGATATTTCTCCCAGCAATCTTGATTCCAGTTGTGCTTCATCCAGCCCAGCATATTGCATGACCTACTCTGTATATAAGTTAAATAAACAGGGTGACAATATACAGCCTTGACATCCTCCTTTCCCAGTTTTGAGCCTGTCTGTTTATTCCATATCTGGTTCTGTTTCTTCTTGACCTGCACACGGGTTTCTCAGGAGGCAGGTAAGTTGGTCCGGTATTCCCATCTCTTTAAGAATTTTCCACAGTTGGTTATGATCCACACAGTCAAAGGCTTTAGCATAGTCAGTGAAGCAAAAGTAGATGGTTTTTGGAATTCTCTTGCTTTTTCTGTGAGACAATGGGTGTTGGCAATTTGATCTCTGGTTCCTCTGCCTTTTCTAAATCCAGTTTGTACATCTGGAAGTTCTCAGTTCACATACTGTTGAAGCCTAGTTTGAAGGATTTTGAGCATTACCTTGCGAAATGAACGCAATTGTGCGGTAGTTTGAACATTCTTTGGCATTGCCTTCCTTTGGGATTGGAATGAAAACTGACCTTTTCCAGTCCTGTGGCCACTGATGAGTTTTCCAAATTTGCTGGCATATTGAATGCAGCACTTTAATAGCATCATCTTTTAGATTTGAAATACCTCAGCTGAAATTCTGTCACCTCTACTAGCTTTGTTCATAGTAATGCTGCTTAAAGCCTACTTGACTTCACACTCTAGGATGTCTGACTCTAGGTGAGTGACCACAACATCATGGTTATCTGGGTGGTTAAGACCTTTTTTGTACAGTTCTTTGGTGTGTTTTTGCCACCTCTTATTATCTTCTGCTTCTGTTAGGTCCATACCACTTCTGTCCTTTGTTGTGCCCATCTTTTGCATGATACATTCCCTTGGTGTCTCTAATTTTCTTGAAGAGATCTCTAGCCTTTCCCATTCCTTTGTTTTCTTCTATTTCTTTGCATTGTTCATTTAAGATGTTTTTCTTTATCTCCCTGCTATTCTTTGGAATTTGGTGAGAGAGGCATAAAGCTAAAACAGACACCAAAACCCTCATTCTGAGGATGATGGAGTTGATTTCTTAATCTCAGAAGGCAACTATGTGAGTGTGAACATACTAGAACATGCTAGCCTTGAAGTTCAGGAAACGTGGCTGGGGGCACAGTGGCCATGCCCATCGCCTCTTTGAGACACTGCTGCTTCTCCTATTAAGGGTGCTGCTGTCTCCACTGATCCCTTTTCAGTCTGTAAAACTGCACAAGTGTCATGTGTTTTTCTTTTGCCAGTGTCCAAGCAGTTGTACGAGGAAGAGCAAACTCAGTGCCATTTCATGAGCCATCTCTCTGTTTTTACCTCAGGTTGTAAAACACCAGTAGGAAAACCAGCAACTGCGAAGCTTTAATGATTGCCAAATGGTTACGGAAAAATTGGTCGTGTTGTTTCTGTCATTTACGGACTCTTATTACAACAAAGAGAGAAGTAAAGGAAGAGACCCATCTTCTCATCCTTTATAAGGCTTCGAGAACAGTGGACTCAGTACAGAGGGAAAGCCATCAATTTAAGCAGTCAGTGAAATCTCCTCCACAATGGTTAAAAAGACATTTGTGTCCAACCCTGTGTGTGTTTTAAAATAAAACAGGCTTTTGGAAACATGTTTGGAAATACAAAGCCTAGCTTCTATTTCACTAACACTTTCAGTTTATTACATGTATTTAACTGTTATGTTGACTTCTGAATTAAAAATGCAGCATCAACTCTATAAAGGCTCTGGCTATCAAAACTACTAGAAAGGGCATGTCTTACGCTTCTCATGACTTTAATTCAGGTTACCTCAAACAACTACACATTTGACAAAGATATATAATAAAGTAGCTAGCTTCTGTTAAACTTTGCCACCCAGGGGCCTTAATCAGTAAAACTGAATTAGAGAAAGTACATGTGACAAAGAGAAGTTATGAGATGTATCATAAATAGGCTTAGCAATTCAAAGGAAGAAAAGTTTGAAATAAGATGGGCAAAAAGCAAAAACCTTGACCGCTCGCCACTTCTGGAAGGGCATTTAAGCTGAGAACTTAGATGAGATCAGCCAGTCCTCGAAATGTGGGGCTGAAGTGACAGAGGAGGGGGCAAGGGGTGAGCGTGCAGAGAGAACTGTGATCAGAATGTCCTGGGATTGGTTCTGAAGGACCTGGAAGACCAGTGTAACTGAAAGAAGAGCCGTGGAAAATGAAATTAAAAAGAAAGGCAGGTATATTCATCTGCTTGGGCTGCCATAATGAAATACCACAGAGTGGGCAGCTTAAACAGCAGAAATTTGGTCTTTTACAGTTCTGGAGGCTCAAAGTCCAAGACCAAGGTGCCAGCAAGGTAGGTTTCATTCTGAAGCCTCTTTCCTGGGCTTGTAGGAGGCCACCATCTTGCAGTGTGCTCACCTCACCTCTCTATGCGTCTGAAGACAGAACAGTCTCTCTGGTATCTCTTCTTAGAAGGGCGTTACCCCATCAGACTAGGGCCCCACCCCATTTGCCCAATCTAGCCCTAATTACTGCCAACGGCTCCAGATATGTCACATTGGGAATTAGGGCTTCAATATCTGAATTTTGAACTATGGTGCTGGAGAAGACTGTTGAGAGTCCGTTGGACAGCAGGGAAATCAAACCAGTCAATCCTAAAGGAAATCAATCCTGAACATTC
This sequence comes from Dama dama, assembly GCF_033118175.1. Classification (NCBI taxonomy): domain Eukaryota; kingdom Metazoa; phylum Chordata; class Mammalia; order Artiodactyla; family Cervidae; genus Dama; species Dama dama. The sequence goes on along the minus strand of NC_083695.1, from coordinate 13,704,248 downwards.
ATTGGAGGGACTGATGCTGAATCTCCAATATTTTGGCCACCTGATGTGAAGAGCTGACTCATTGGAAAAGACCCTGATACTAGGAAAGATTGAGGGCAAGAGGAGAAGGGGGCAACAGAGGACGAGATGGTTGGAAGGCATCACCGACTCAGTGGACATGAGTTTAAGCAAGCTCTGGAGATGGAGAAGGGCAGAGAAGCCTGGCGTGCTGCAGTCCGTGGGGTCGCAAAGAGTCGGACACAGCTGAGCGACTGGACAACAACAACAATCTGAATTTGGGGACCACCATTCAGTTCATAGCAGCAAGGTTCAATTTCTGCAGTGCCTTAGAGACTTCTTGTAAAACGTTTGAATAGGAATATAAGTCCCATGGGAAATGCTGAAACAACGTGGTTTCAGCATTTGGTTGTAGGACTGTCTGTATCCAAATGGCTGGAATGTGCGTTTGTTCCCCAGAGGCCCAGCTGTTTGTGCTGCACATCCGGATTGGAGAGCCCTCCTCTAGTCCGTGCGTTGGGGGCAGAGGGGCCCTCTGTGTGGCTCTGCTTGTTGGGAAGCCAGAGAAGACTGCCTGAGAGCGGAGGAGTCCGTTGAACAGTGCTTGGCTTGTATGGATCGTACGGCTCGCCAGCTAAACAGCCCTGAGCTGCTGCCCTCCAGGCAGTCCAGAGCAGTGGGGAGGCCGGGCCCTGGCCAGTCCTCGCTGAGTGGGTGTGCCTTAGAAACACTCCCCATGCACCCAGTCTGGTTACTTGTTTTATCGTGCTAGGTATGTGTTGAAGACTGAGTAAGACAACTTTTATTTACTTTTTGATGTGTTTGTAATGCATTTCCAGTTTGGGGACAAAGCTACTTGGGTGCAAATGGCTGTAGAGTTGTCTCCTGGCCAGTTCTGGCATCAGAGCCAGGCAAGGAAGCCCATAGTGGAGAGTCAGGAAAAGGCGGTACAACCCAGACAGTTGAGGTCTTGCCGTAGGGGCAGCTGTGGGAGGTGAGGGGGTGGGTGGGGCTTTTTCCCTCTCAGTCTCCTCAGACCCTCCCAAGTCACCCAAGTCAATCTAAAGTCTTAGTCAAAGAACAGCATGCTTCCTATGCTGATGGGGCTTCAAAGTGGGTATCTTGTACCCTGCCCCACATGAGCTCCTGCACACACCTGTGGTTACAAGCCACACTGCTGTCCCTAAACTGCCCCTGCCCCCCATCCCATCTATAAATTGTGGACCTGCCCTTGCTTTGAAGTAAGTAAAAGAAAGACCCATAGCATCTGGTTTTCCAGGACAGTCTCCCATCCTAACACCACACAACGTAGCAGCCAAGAATGCAAAGTCTGAGGCCCAACTGGCTGTGAAGTCCAGCAAGCATACATGAGCCCTGGTGTGATTTGCTTAACATCTTAAAGCCTCAACTTCCTTATCCATAAAATGGGGATGATGAGAGTACCACTTGAGTTGTAAGAAATACTGTCAGCAAAATGTTAGATCCAGTCTTTGGCAGTAAGTATAACCTGTTGTTACTGTGACTAATGACTGCAACACACCCTACTTGGCCTCCAGAGTGGTCAGTACGGCCACAGGCACTTGCATCCCTGACTGACAACCTCAGGAGCCAACCTCAGTCAGCTCTTTAACCCAAGAGCGTTACATGTGCCTCACTGGGCTGTCTCTCACAGACACCTGCTGTCCTCCAAGGCCAGCTGGGCCATGGTGGAAATCACAGCTTTGCAGATATCCCTTCTTCCTCTCACCGATAGGATCGAATCCTTCAGTGTGGGCTAGAAAACAGATTTTGATGTGTTATTTGACTCTGTTCGTATCTTTACTTTTTTGTTTTTCCAGATTAAAGTTATCAACTCTGACAGAAGTATGACTTCCCCTTCAGTAGGTTCAAACACATTTTTTTCTAGAGCCCACCCTGGGCTGGTTGCTTTCTAGGCCTGCATATTGCTGTCAACCAGGGGCTTCCCATCACTGGGAAACTGTTACCTTGACATTTCCCTTCACTTTTCTGCACTGGATTCCCCTCTCTCTTGGATCCCATGTCTTTCTTTTTATCTTTTTATTAATTTTAGTGAAGCACATGTTCCAGGGGTATAAGGAATTAGTATTTTAGATTTCACCTGCTTAAAAGTATCTTTCCACAGTCACAGTTGTTTGATGGCTTAGCTGGGTATAGAGTTCTAGGGTAGAGATAATTTTCCTTCAGTATTTTGAAAAGCATTTCTCCTTTATCTTCTGTTTTCCAAAGTTGATTAGAACATTCTGATCCCTGAATGTAAAGTACTTGCTTTCTCAGAAAATCTTCAGGATCTCCCTTCTGAAATTTCAGGTGATGGGCTTTGTTCTCAGTGACTTTCTGTTTGTGGCTCAAGCAAATTTATGATCTTACTGTTCAGGTCAGAAATCTGAGAGGGAACCTCAGTGGGCTGCCTTCTGAGGCTGTCATGGGTGTACGTTTCCTCACTTTTTCCAGCTTCCAAAGACCACCATAGCTCCTGGCTCCCCTCAAAGCCACGGTGTCCAGCTAAGTCCTCACAGTGCCTCTTCCTGCTTCTCTCTTCTGTCTCTCTCTCTTCCACTTTTTAAAAACATGGTGGTATAATTGAAATAGCATTATATTAGTTTCAGGTGTAAATGTCATAATTCAGCATTTGTATACATTGCAAAATGATCCCCACAATAAGTCCAGTTATTACTCGTCACCAAATATAGTTACAGAATTCTTTTTTCCTGTCATGGGAACTTTTAAGACCTATTCTCAACAACTGTCAAGTATGCAATACAGTATTTTTAATTAGAGTCACCATCCTGTACATCACATCCCCAGGACTTAACTCATTTTGTAACTGGAAGCTTGTTCCTTTTGACCCACCCCACCCCCGGATCCATTTCATCCATGTCCAAACCTGCTGCCTCAGGCAACCACCTATCTGTTCTCTATATCCATGAACTCAGTTTTTTCTTTTTTTTCCCTTTAGATTCAACATGTAAGTGAGATTGTATGGTATTTATCTTTTCCCGTGTGACTGACTTACTTCACTTAGCATAATGCCCTCGGGGTCCATCCAGACTGTCATAAATGGCAAGATTTCCTTCCTTTTTTATGACTGAGTAGTATTCTACTGTATATAAATACCACAACTTCTCTATCCATTCATTTATTGATGGACATTAAGGTTGCTTTTATGTCTCAGCTATTAAGACTAGGGCTCCCCAGGTGGCGCTAGTGGTAAAGAACTTGCTGCCAATGCAGGAGGCATAAGAGACCCTGGTTTGATCCCTGGGTCAGGAAGATCCCCTGGAGGAGGGTATGATAACCCACTCCAGTATCCTTACCTGCAGGACCCCATGGACAGAGGAGCCTGGTGGGCTACAGTCCATGGGGTGGCAAAGAGTCAAACACAAACTGAAGCAACTTAGCACACAACAGGCAAAGTCTTAGCTGCTTTTGTGTAGACTCTTGAGGCTTGAAACCTTTGATTTATTTGGTAACTGAGCCATTAAATACTCAGAACAAAAAGGAAACAATTCCACAAATAACTAATACATAAAAAATTAACTTTCCTTAGAAAGTGTGATTCTTCCCCAGCTGTGTTAAATGGAAATGAAAAAATAAGATTTTCCATCTGTGTCAGTTTGACAAAGTAGAGACAAAGCAACTCGTTCAGCTTTCTTTTCCCATGGGAAACTCATAGGTAGAAAGATTTATCAGTTTCTTCAGGCAAGCCTGTGGGTTAAAGCAGAACACATCTGTATGGTCATAACTAGCTGTATTTATGTGTTAGTGGTTGACAAGTGTTGTCTCAGAGTCACCCAGAGAGCTGGCTGAACATACAGGTTCCCGGGTAACCCCACTAGGGTCGGCCTGGAGTTCCGAGCACAGTGTCTAGGTCGGACGGCTCTAGGAAGGCGTGATCTTGGGGCCACTGGGCAGAAGTCAGTCAAGGTCACCCAAGCAGCCAGTTCTCAGGCTGTGATGAGCTGCCCCATGGATGGAGGGGCAGAGCCAGGACTCAGCCAGAGCTGGGATGCAGCAGCTCTGGCAGCAGGTACTCAGGGACAGCAATGATGCGGGTTTCCTATTAATAAAAATGATAGTCTGGAACAGGAGCACTACTAATTTACTTTCACTGGCCAAAGCAGTATGAACATCTACATCTTTCTTTTCTCCACTGCGCTGGGTCTTTGCTGCACTGGGCTTTCTCTACTTGCATTGTGCGGGTTTCTCGTTGTAGTGGCTTCTCTTCTTGTGGAGCACGGGCTCTAGTGCATGAGCTTAGTTGCTCATATGGAATCTTAGTTCCTGGACCAGGGATTGAACCCAAGTCCCCTGCATTCCAAATGGATTCTTAACCATTGGACCACCAGCCAAGTCCCTACATCTACATTTTCCCAATGGTTTTATTTTCCTTTCTTACCTGTTCATGATGTTTCTTTTGTAGGTTTGGACTAGACTTCTTCAGAAGTGCATTAAAGAGTGTGAAATTAGAAAAACCCAATCCCACTGCAGGTCAGGAGAGCTGGACCACATATGCTCTTCTGTAGGTTTCCAGCCACCTGGACCAGTGCTGACACGTGGGGACAGGACCAGGCCACAGCTTGCCTCCCGTAGGTGGGTCTTCTGGGCACCCATTCAGGCTGCTGCCACCTGCCCCTTAAAGATAAACAGTGATCACAACAGCTAACGTGCATTAAGCACTTGCTGTGTGCCGGGCACCATCTTAAATCCCTTACATGTGTTCACTCATTTACTCCTGCAGACAGCAGGCTGCATGTTACTCTACGTCCACCATATGGCTGCCCAGACAGACTGAGGTTAAATAACCCACCCAGATTCACACAGCAAGAAAGTTGGAACTAACTGTCAAGCAGTCATTTTACCGTGGAGCTGTCCCTGGGAGCCGGCTGTGCACAAAAGCAGAGATGACTGTGCGGGATCACAGGAGAGGCTCCACTTCCAAGGAGAAAGTAGGGGAAAGAGCGCCTTCCCAGGGGAAGAAAGACCAGCTGTTCCTGCAAGTCCTGGTCCTCACGAAGGGGGCAGCCAAGGAAGGCAGGCAGGCTGGAGCTGGGCTGAGGGCCCACAGAGACTCTGGCCTTTCTGCCCCAGGACTGGGGAGAGGGCTGGGAAGGCCAGCTGAGACAGCGGTGCTAGTGGGGCCACATTCCCATCACTGGCCCCTGCTTCGTGGTGTCCAGAAAGCTGGAGGGATAGCCCTCCTGTCCGCATAGGCATGGCCATGGCCCGGCCCTGGGGCCTGTTCCCAGCTGGCCAGGGCACCAACCCAGGCCCAAGCCTGCCGCTACCTTGTACCAGACCCTGAAGCCTCAGTTTCTCGTCTCTTCCATGAGGGGGCACTTGTTCACTCCCGGCGCTCTAGCTCACAGGACGCATCCAGTAAAGATCAGATCATTGCCCACTCTTACTGTCCTCACACACGGGCACTGCAGAGGCTGGGCCCTCTCGCCCCCAGCCGGTCCTGTGGGTAGTGGCCCTCGTGGCCAGCAGAGCGCTTCCCAGGGGTAGGTGTCAGTGACCCTGCTGGTGGGATGCTCATGGCATCTCCATTGGCTCAGGTTGTCCTTAGCTTGAGAGGAGGAAATTACGCTCTTTAAGTGTACAATTCATGAGTTGAAACTGAAGGTACCGCTCTGCTTGAAAACCTGAAGCTTCCCATTGTGCAAGCTGTCAGGCGTGGCAGCCTCTGAACTGAAGAGCTTAAGGTCATGGATGCAGGCAAGGCCTCAGTGGGCCGGTGTGTCCCCCGGGGTGCACCCAAGGCCAGACGGGGCCACCTCTGTGCCACGCGCCCTCAGCAGAGCCTTAATATTAGTCATTTGATCCTCAGGACAACTGTGAGGTTGTTACCCTTAGGTTAATCCTTTTATCCCCAGGAAACCAGAGCTGCATGGACGTTCTGTGACATGATGATTTAAATTGTTTCCATTTACTGTTTCCATTTCATGAATGCTTTTGGTGAAACAACCACCCCAACAGGACTATATAATGTTCAATCACAGGCCGGAGGCCAAAGGGATGGAGTTGCAGGAGCCCAGGCAATGGCCCAGAGCTGCTCAGGGCAGGACCTGGGGAAGCAAAAGTGCAGGTCCAAGGGTTGGGGGTGGGTCACTTAAGCTGCTCCGGGACTCAGCTGAGGACAGAATCTTCCTGGAGTGGAGATAGGCTCCCACAGTGAGGCCACTATGGCTTCCTGCTGGGGTATCAGCTTTGCTGTCATCACTGAGCCCCACGGCCTCCTTCCTCTCTCTCTGTCTCTTCTTTATTTAAAATCACCGTCCAAATATACATATGTGGATGAATGTTTCTTGATGTTTCCATTTTCTCCTTATGTTTTTTCTTTTCCTTTCTCACAGTTCAAACAATTAAGCTTCCTTTTCTTTGACTTAGGGGAAATTATTAATAGCAGTGGGATGGAAGGCGGAAAGAATTGCCAGCAAAATGTTTCCCTCTTAGACTTTTAGACTTGTTTTCAAGAAACTAGGGATAAAACTACCATATGACTCAGCACTTCCACTACTGGGCTTATATCCTGAGAAAATCATAATTCAAGATGACACATGTCCATTGGAGCACGATTTACAATAGCCAGGACATGGAAGTAACCTAAATGTCCATTGACAGATGAATGGATAAAGATGTGGTACATATACACAATGGAACATTATTCAGCCATAAGAAGGAACAAAATTGTGCCATTTGTTGTTGTTGATCACTTACCAAGTCGTGTCCAGCTGTTTGTGACCCCATGGACTGCAGCACATCAGGCTTCCCCGTCCTTCGCTATCTCCAGGGGCTTGCTCAAACTCACATCCATCGAGTCAGTGATGCTGTCCAACCATCTCATCCTCTGTCGTCCCCTTCTCCTCCTGCCCTCAGTCTTTCCCAGCATCAGGTCATTTGTAGTGAGGTGGATAAACCTAGAGTCTGTTTCACACAGAGTGAAGTCAAGTCATAAAGAGAAAAACAAATATCGTATATTAACACATGTATAAGAAATCTAGAAAAATGGGACTTCCCTATTTGTAGGGAAGGCATAGAAACCAGATGTAGAGAACGGACTGTGGACACAGCATGGAAGGAAAGGTTGGGATGAATTCAGAGAGCAGCACCAACATATATAAACTGCCATGCATAAAACAGATAGCTATTTGGAAGCTGTTGTATAACACAGGAAGTGAGGCTTGGTGCTCTATGCCAAGCTAGGGGAGTGGGGTGGGGGTGGGGTGGGAGGGAGTTTCGGGGGGGGATATATACATAAGTGTATTTATATATACTTAGAGCTGATTCACATTGTTGTACAGTGGAAACTAGCACAACACTGGAAAGCAATTATCCTCCAATTTAAAAACAAGTCCTATGATAAACTCTAATAGAAAAGAATATTTTAAAAATATTTTTAAAAGAACATATGTATATACATACATGAAAAAAGACTTTGAGAAAAGGTTGCTGCTTGCCAAAAACAATTCATTACTGTAAGACATTTTCTGCCATGTGTATTTTTCCATTTTCCCTTCCACATTATCTGTGTAGCCTTGTAAACACATCGTAATCCAAAACAGCTGAGATTTGTAAATAAAACACAAATCAACCTTTAAAAAAAATAAACCTGAGGCAGAAGATAGGATTTGCAGGGAGGAGCAAGGCTCCAAGAAAGGAGTGAGAAAGAAAGACACCTCCCCCGACCACCACCTGGTCCTAAAGTTCTTCAGAAAGAAAGATGCCCTTGGGGCTGGGGGGGCAGGGAGGGGTTTGTCCTACAGGATTCAGTCTACTGTTGAATCCAGAAATCAACAGTGGGGTGCTGGGTTATGGGTAGGGCAGCAAGCAGGGCAGGGTGAGGAGTGTTGCCAAGGAGAACCCAGACCCCGGGGTTCATTGAAATAGTAAAACCTGATATCCTTAATGTCCTCTGTGAGGTAAAAGATGATCTTCCCAACCCAAGGATTGAACCCAGGCCTCCCACACTGCAAGCAGATTCTTTACCATCTGAGCCACCAGGGAAACCCATATAAAGGGACAGTCAGACAAAAAGCAAGCTCAGGAAAAATAAACATGAAAACAGATTGGAAATGAAAAACTCGGTAGAAGTTTGGAAGATGAAGACATTTCTCACACATTAGGGCAAAAAGAAATATAAAGATGAAAATTGGAAAGTAATCTTTCCCTCTGAGGTTCTAATTATCTGCATTCTAAATGTGATGCCCCTGTAAAAGTTTCTTTGTGCTCTTGTCTGAATACCTTCTAACCTATCTTCCAGTTCAATAATGCTGCATCTGATTTTCTCTTTAACTCAATCTATTGGTTCTCAATTTCAGGTTTTGAGTTTTACAGCTCTAGGCTCTCCATTTCATTATTTTGTGTGTTGGCTTTTTCATTTCTGGTTCTGAGAAACTCTGAATTTTGTCATTTATTCCTGAGAACATATTAAAATTGTACCTGATAACTCTTTTATCTGGGTCCTCTGTTAAGTCTGTTTCTATTGTCTATTGTTTCTCTTTCGTTTGAATCAAATGGTCTCTTTCTCTCAAAGATCTCACTATTTTTATTTGAGGACTAAACACCGTATATAAAAAAGTTACAGACTTGAGAATTTTATATCCTCAGTGAAAGATTTGGCATTTGCTTCTGGCTGTTCACTGGAGGAACTAGCAACCACAAATCCCCTTCATCTATGGTTTATGATGAGTCCACCCTCAGCTTCTGTCCTTTGACAGCCTCTTTATTTCTGGTTTGTCTTTGACTTTCAGAGTTCCAGTCCTAAAAGCCTACCTGTGACTGGTTCATGTTCCTATATGGCAGAAACCAACACTACAGTTTAAGGCAATTATCCTCCAATTAAAAATTTTAAAAATAAAAGTTCATAAATCACATACGTTTGTTTAATGGGTAAATCTGCTTTAGGAAGTAGGCAAAGAAGTATATTATCGCTAGGTTAAAGGGCTTGTGCATGCGTGCTCAGTCACGTCCGACTCTGTGACCCTAGGACTGTAGCCCGCCAGGCCTCTCTGTCCATGTTATTCTCCAGACAAGAGTACTGGAGTGGGTTTGCCCTCCACTGGGGGATCTTCCCAATCCAGGGATTCAACCCGCATCTCCTGTGTCTCCTGTATTGCAGGCAAATTCTTCACCCACTGAGCCACCTGGGAAGCCCTGGAATAATTCTGTAATTTCAAGTTATCCAGGGAATCAGTTTATGGTAATTATTAACTCTGGCTTGGCTTATGTAACCTTGCTTAATGTGTTTAACTGGTATAGTAGTCTGAAATTGACAAATCAGGCAAAACTAATGAAGTGTGACATGAGAAACACAGCTCTTTTCCTGCAACTTTCCTTCTTGGTGGTTTAGTCCCGAAGTCGTGTCCGGATCTTTGTGACCCCATGGACTGTAATCTGCCAGGCTCCTCTGTCCATGAGATTCTCCAGGCAAGAATACTAGAGTGGGTTGCCATTTCCTTCTCCAGGGGATCTTCCTGCCCAGGAATTGAACCCAGGTCTCCTGTATTGCAGGCAGATTCTTTACCAACTGAGCCACAAGGGAAGTTCTTTCCTACTTACATGACACCTACCCAGTGGCTCAGGAGCTTCCCTCGCCTCTGCATGGCGCCGTCTCAAGCATTTTAACCCCCAAGGCAGTTACTGTGTGTTTGAGACTGTTTAATATCAGTCTCACTCAGAACTTGAGAGCTTGTTTGGAGGTTCTAGCAGGGGAGCGCAGCTACTCATGTGCCCTTGACTGAAGACCAGTCCTCCTCTAGGGACGACTTCCCTACAACATTTTTTGGACTTCCCTGGTGGCTCAGATGATAAAGCGTCTGCTTATAATGCAGGACACCAGGGTTTGCCCCCTGGGCCGGCAAGATCCCCTGGAGAAGGGAATGGCAACCCACTCCAGTACGCTTGCTTGGAAAATCCCAAGGACGGAGGAGCCCTGTAGGCTACTGTCCATGGGGTCCCAAAGAGTTGGACAGGGCTGAACAACTTCACTTTTCTTTCACTCAGAACTTAACAATGTACATCTTGTGATTAGTGGAAATAGTCTTATTGTAACTATCTCATTAACTCAAACCTGCAACTTCATTCTTTTTTTTTTTTTATTATTTTTTTTTTTTCGCAACTTCATTCTTTTAAGGAAGTTAAAAAAATATCCTCTGACTTAAAGGAGTACATATAATTTTAACAGAGTACCCAAAATGTGTACAGATAAGCCTTTGGAAAAAGAGCAACCTATCCTGGTGAGATGTCAACATCAGACAGAATCCAATCACACAGCTCAGTGAGTTAGAGCAGGGGTCCCCAACCCCGGGGCCACAGAGCAGTACTGGTCCGGCCTCTGAGGACCTGGGCTGCATAGTAGGGGATGAGGGGCAGGCCAGCAACTGAAGCTTCTTCATCTGTCACTGCTGCTCCCCAGCACTCGCGTTACTGCCCGAGTTCTGCCTCCTGTCAGATTCGTGGTGGCACTAGATTCTAATAGGAGCTAGAATCCTACGTGAACTGCACATGAGAGGGATCTAGGTTGCATGCTCCTTATGAGAATCCAATGTCTGACGATCTGAGGTAGAGCTGAGGCAGTGATGTGCCCACTGATTCTGCATGATAGTGAGTTGTGTAATTATTTCGTTATATATCACAATGTAACAAATAATAGAAATAAACTGCTTAATAAATGTAATGAGCTTGAATCATTCCCAAACCATCTCTTCTACCCCACTCCCCTACTCTAGTCCATGGAATTATCTTCCATGAAACCAGTCCCTGGTGCCAAAAAGGTCAGGGACCTCTGACTTAGAGCTTAAAGGAATGTCCTCTGAGTTCAAGTTCCACTTAGTTAGGGACCCCTTTGTAGACTGGATTACTTGCAAATTATTTAACTCCAAAAATTGAAATTCCTTCATAGACTGGTGTGAAGAATAAATCATCTGTTAAGGGGGCTTACCACACAGCCTGGAACATAGTAATTGTTGATCAATGGTCCTCCAAAGGAAGGTTCACACATTGCTTGTCATACTTGAATTTTTTTCACACAAATATTCTGATTCCTACTGATTCAGACACAAAAATAATCTTGTCTTCAGAAAATTTACTTAAAAATACCAATTTGAAATGATTCTGTATATAAGTAATGGTCCGGTTATTGACAGAATGAAAAAACTGGGCCTGGGAGCCACTCAGTGGGGAAACACCTCGGCCAGGTGTCTGGCTATCCCCAAGTCATCGGAACAAGGAGTATAATGATACCTATTTTCCAGGTTATTGTGAGGATCAAATGAGATCAAGCATGTAACAAAAGGTGGTGCAAACTAGAAATCTCATAAGCTATAACCGTCACTAGTTTTAAAGAAATGTACTCAATAGCGTTTATTTAATAAGCTTTTATCATTAATGTTATGCCCAACACTGCTCTAGGCAAGTTGATGGCAAAAAAATGAAATGCAAATATTCTCTGTGCTAATGAAACATACCTGTTTCTCAATATATACAGAACGTATTTAATATGCATATATTTACATATCCTGTACATCGCTGACACAGTTGGAAATGGGGATGAGATTCAATGGGATCCTTTACTCCTTTTAAGAGCTCTGACCGTCCCAGCAGCTTAGGGAGGCTCATTATACTCGAAGTGACACAAGTCACGTGTGTCACACTGTATGATTTTTCATTCTCATTGTTCAGCAATCAAAAGGAAAGGGGATGTGTCTCATTACTTCACCATCGTTATTATCATGCTGTGCTCACCTCATGAATGACATGAGCATTGGATATCAATGCAAAAATGCTAATGAAATATTCATTAGAATCAGGCAGTATATTAAAAGAATTATGTGTTACAACAAGATAGAATTAATTCATAGAGTGAAGTATGATTCAGTGTTAGGAAATCTTTCTTAAAAACTTACCAAATTAATATGAAAAAGGAGAAAAAAATACTCTAAATAGATGCTGAGATTCATTTGATAATTCAACATGCATTCTTGACCTTAAAAAATTAAAACCACAAGTCTTAGTTAACTGAAATACATGATCACTCCCTTAACGTAATGACCAAAAGCCAACATCATGCTTTGAGGACAAACAACAAGAAAAAAAAAACTTCTAGTAGATATGTATCTACTATAATTCCTAATTCCTTTATATTAACATCAAGCAAAAACTATGATTTAATATAGGTTTAGGTGTTCAATTTAATACAGGATATTAAGAGAACTACATAAGATGTATAAAAATTTAAGAGGCAAAATTATCTTTAGAATCACGTCTTGGGTGATGTAATTACACATTGGAAAACTCTAAAAGAGAAACCCCAGAAAACTAAAATCAGTACATTCCTTACATACAATCAGAAAATATAATGGATTTCATTCACAAAAGCATTAACAGATGAAGTACCAAGGAATAAATTCACCAAGAAATGTACAAGATCTACCTGAAGAAAATTTGAAAATGCTACTGAAATATGAAAGTACCCTTGCATAAATAAAATAGGAATAAAATAAATAAATAAATAAACTAGGAAGATTCAAAATTATAAAGATGTCAGACTTCCCTAAATTAATCTACATTTGAGATTATTTCAATGAAAATGACAACTGTTTGGCAGAATGGTAAGGAATGTTATTAAATTACTTAAAATTGGATAATAAATATGTGAGAATACTTAGGAAAAAACTGAAACAGCAGAAGAATGAGACCAGTTGTACCAGCTGTCAAATTAAAAATCTACAATTAAGATTGTTAATGGCACAGAAATCACCGATTCAGTAAAACAGAATACAGAGCCTAAAAGTGTACTCAGATCCACATCTAATAAATGTAATATATTATTATAATAGCATTTCAGGTAACTGGGGGGAAAAGAAGGATGATTAAAAAATACTGCAACAATTTGCTAATTATTTGTGAGGAAATGGGATTCTTACATCATTCTTTACTCTAAAACAAATGATAGATGGAGCAAACTATCAAGTATTAAAATATAATAAATTACTAAAAGAAAAGCATGAATGTTTTTGGAATCTGAAAGTGGGTAAGGCCTTTCAAAACCTAATAGAAACCATACAAATCACACAGAAAAAAACTCGGATAAATGTGGCTTCGTAAGAGATTAACAGTTACTATACTATGAAAATAAATACATGAATGAATAAATAGATGAATAAATGACAAACTAGGGAAAAAATCTGTAACACAGTATACATGAAAGTTAATTTCTTCACTATACTATAAACTACAAAATCATAATACAAAGATCATCAAAGAAAAGAATGGCAAAAGACATTTACAGAGCTTAAAAAAGAAAGATATGCAAGGTTGCTGAAACTCACTCATAAAAATTACAAACAAAACACAGTAACATTTTTCACAGATGAGTAAAGAATAAATGTTATTACTAATTAGAATAATCTTATTAAAAAGTGAATGACAAAAAGTAGTGAATGAATAAACAGTGACATTTGGGGAAGCAGGTGTTCTCCAACACTGCTGAGAAGGTAAAATGGTGCAAGCTGCCTGACCAGCAATTTGACAATGTTTTACCTAAATTTAAAATGTATGGTTTGGCTGAGCAATTTCGATCAATCTGTCCTACGACATAATCACACAAGCAAAGATACATGCACAGGGAGCTTTTTTCAGGATTTCTGGTAATCCTGAAAAACCCTGAAGACAGCAAAGTAATTAGAAAATGCACAACCCTGACAGATCCATTCACTGCGACAGAGTGCTCTTCAGTCATAGAAAAACCCAAGCTGGCAAGGAGCACTGGGATCTGAGAAGTATTGAACCGGTAACACTCAAGTGAGAGCAAGACACTCAACAGCAGGTGCCATGTGGTCCAATTTCTGGGGAAAACATTATGAGAAACTCTTACCAGTGGTACCTCTGCTGAGGAGGGTCACCAGGGGCCCGGGTGTGATGATGTGGACTTCTTACTCCATACCCTCTGCAGGTATGTTAGTAGGGATGAATTACAGACACAGCTTTCCTTGCCTTGAATCTAGCACATCTGCAATGGTGGCGACACGTTACTTCACAAGCCTGCCCACTGCGTGTCTCTGTTCAAGCTCTCATGCCCGTCTTCCATGCACACAGAAACCTTGTCCCTTCCAGGACTGACTTTAAAGCCAACGATTCCACGAGGCCTTTCCAAACTCCTCAGAATAACACTGCACTCTTCCTTCTTAGCACTCCCATGGCACTTAAACTACAACACACACGTTTTTCAGTCTTTTTGTTTTTTTAACACGGTTTGCAATTATTCAAATTAATTTTGCTTAATTTAGTTTGCAACAGTTTTGCCTTTAATTTGCTAATTTATTTTTTCCATGTTTTTATTCTCTATTTTCTCCGGTTTTTAAGCACATTAAGAGGAAACACACTTAACTTTATCCTGTCCTCCCCACCCCATGTTTTAGTCAATGTGAGGCACAGTACTTGATAAATACTGTTAAGTTACTTGATAAATATTGTTAAGTCAATTATATATGATAGTTCCCGCAGTATCCACATATTATTTTTTTTAAAAAGGAGATTTTTGTCATTTGTGACCCAAGTTCTTAGGTCATATAGCCCACATTATATTTTCTTCATTTAAAGATGTGCAGAAGCTACAAAACCCAGTAAATTCATATTTGGTATATCTGACTCCCATTCAGGGAAATCCTAAAAATCTGCGATTTGACAATTCACAGTTCTGATAGTAGCAGAACACTTACTTAAATTAGCTAATGGTTTTGTACCTATGATCCCCATATAGAAAAACAAAACATAAAAACCTAGGTATTTAAAACATTTCAGTAACATGAACATAAGAATATTAAATCATTAAAGAGAAGAAATGAATACATAACAATGTAACATCAATCAATTTTATTCAGTGTAAGAAAAAAAATGTAAGCTTTATTTTGGTAAGACATTTCAGATTCCCTCAGATCACAGCATACCAATAAGCAAAACGTACACATACTGATCTTATACTACACGTCAAGTCCCGAATTCCCAATCCCAGGAAAGCAAGCTGCAGAATACTAGTGCTGATAACAACTACAGGTAGTATTTGAAACAAAAATAAATGAGTTTTCAGCACTTAAGTGAAATGAGGCTTTAATCAAAAAGAGACTTAATTCCACAGGGCGTCTTTTTTCCAACAGTAATTAATTCATTCAAGTCTGATTTCAAGCTCAAGTGACAGTGTTATGTTTGAAGCAATTGAGAAAAGGCAATCAACACGTAAGTGGTATAATACAGTATGTACTAGATTTAGGGGCAATCTCTAACTGCATTCAACTTTTAGACCTTGTTTTGGAGTCTAATTAAACAAGAACTAGAGCTCTGACCCCACTTGGAGGAATGCAGTGAAATTGCTCTGCCTTGGCACAAAGGCACGTTGCAACATCGATGCTCTTTAATCAACTTGTCCCACACTAACCCATTCTCCAACAGCATACTTCCTCCAGCTACAACTTAGAGGAACACACAACTTTTACCAGAAGAAAATTCTGTACTTCCAGTTTTAAAAAGCAGACAATGCTATGGAGGCAACCATTTGAATATCTGAGTATACACACTGAGGTTTCTGCAACTTCATGGCATAAGAGAAGTTTTGATTTCAGAAGTATCATTTCATGAACCCAGCATCAAATATTTACACAATACATGTTTCATACAATATAACTTTAGAAACTTCAAGCGGCATAAAATTTTTATCAAATTCAAGTTTCCAGTGATCTTAAAAAAAACAAAAGGCAGGTTACAACTGTTTTTGTTCAACTGAAATATCCAGTCATGGTTATTATCTAGAAAATGCTAAAGTTATGTGAAAAAATTTAGTCAAAGAAATGATTTTTAACCTTTTAAATATGCACAGCTACACAGAAAATAAGAGGTTTGTTTGGCATATGAGTAATTAATGTTAAGGAGCTTTACAACTCTCAGGTGCTATTAAAAACTATTTCAGGTTTTACATAATTTCCACAGTCTTAATACCACTATTTTCATTCAGATAAAAGAAATGACCTTTCCAAGTCACTGACATCAGAAATGACACTTATGGACAAGAATGATAACTAGAAGCTGGGGAAAAACGGATCTTAGCAGTTTCTCTCCAGGTATGAGGAAGGCCATATAATCAATATACAATAGATACAATAGTTTAATGGGCACTTTTCTGTTTTCCTCTTAGCCAGAAAAAACAAATCTCTGCTCAAAGCAGTCACACTTGAGAATGCTATGGGGTCTGCATATGATTTTCCCTAATTTCCTAACCACCCAGACCCTGAAATCCAAGTAAGTATTTCAATGAAAACTTTGCTCTCATTTGCATGAAGTCTGATTCACTTTATGTAACCCACACTAAAAGTGGGTTATCTTTATTATTAACAATGTGTCTTGTTTTCTTTATTATTCTTAACATGACAAGGAAAAGCTCCAGCTGGAACTTTAGACAACTCAGAGATATGTACAAAAAAAAATTTTATCACAGTTCTTCAGATTTTCAAGTAAATGCACCCAAATCAAGTGTTATCAAGCTGCTAATTAGCAGCTACAACTAATGAACCATTTAAATCAGGTTGTAAATGCTTGCTAAACTGTGCTTACAAAAGCTTCCTCTTGTGAACTATAAGGACTGGAGTATTAGACTCCACACATTAGCTACTTTCATGAAGGAATTCTGTTGACCAAAGTTTACCCTAAAGCCAATTTTCTCAACTCCTTCCCTTTCCCCGAAACTGTTCACACACATTTTACGGTCCACAAGAATATGAAGCAGGGTGTTTTATTGGCACTTTATCCTTTCAGAAACCTAACATTTCAGTGAACTGGGAGACTTTCACTACACACTCTGTGTATTTACAGGCACTGTTCTATCTGCACCGCATAATCTATACTGTGAGAAAGTGTGTTGAGTCAAAGGATAAGCTGAAACGCTATACTGTGACAATATATTCACTAGAGAGTTAGCATACCTTAAAAGGAAGGCATATTAGTTATTTTAATAATTCCAATGTTTTTGTTATATGGGCTTAACATTTTTTTCCTTTGATTTTGCATTTCTATCTGAGAGAGCATCTTTTAAGATGTGTTTGAGAGTATAAAGAATATGCTAATACAACTTAATATAAATATAAATAATATATAAGCAATCTATAGGGCTACACATAAACAGGTCCAGGTGTCAGACCACTGACGTTGTACTTTCGGGATTCACTCGAATCAGTCTGGAGGCATTTCTCAGGTCCTGGAGTTGCTTGGCAGGTTTCCCCACACCCTCCTCAAACCTTTTTTCCACCACGGGGAGGACTGTTTCATACAGAAAGGATGCGTTCTGTCTGATAAAAGCTTTCTTCTCTGGATCTTGCTCACACCGAAGGCTGTAATCCACATGCTGGACAGCAACCAGAATGATCTCCACCAGGCTCTCCAAAAGCACCATGTGCAGCTCTGGGAAATACAGCTTCAGTGCCTCTTCTAAGAAGCCCATGGTCTGCTTCGTGAACGCGACCACCGTGTAACTCAGGTTCACCCAGCAGTCATCCCCCGTGTATTGTTCAAAGTTACTCACCCCACAGCTCTTCATTTCCTCTTTGAGTTTCCCCAGGGCCTCTGGAGTCATCAAGTTCATCCTCCTCCACATCTCCTCGGAGTTGCGATGCTTAGTGGCTTCGATGATGATTTCTTTATAACTATGCAAGGCTCCTTGGATGTCTTTCACCAGAAGGGCGTGGATGATGAAGGTGAGGTCGAGTCCGATGTCGCCCAGTTGCTGACAGTGCTCCTTCGCCACTTTGACACACTCAGCCGCTGTGGAGAGGCTCTCCTTACTATCGAACACCTGCTTGCTGAAAGCATCCACGAACATGCCCATGGCTGACCTCGCCCAGACCACAAAGGCAGAGTAGCAGCCACTGTCGGTGCCTGCAAAGTCGGTCTCAAATTCCCTGGCGGTCTCCAGAAGGCTGGTAAAGAAAACGTGGCACAACTTATGAATGTAGAGTAAGGTGGCCCCTTCAATGCGGAGCTGGCGTATTGCGGTGTGCACGGCTGCCGCCCTGTTTCTCAGAAACAGCTCACAAGCCTTCGTGCACTGGCCAAGTCGGATTAGTTGAGAAACTGCCCTGCGGGTCGCCTTGGGACCACCTCTCAGGGACCGATCCGGGGAGAGTTCAAAAACTAGCACCTCGGTGAGCTGGCGGACACGCTCATCCACTCTCGCCCTCAGTTCTTTGACAGGAGGTGGGCTGGGCTTGTCTTCTAGATAATGGTTCAATTTATCCAGCAGGTCAACGGCACCTTCAAAATCCCTCTGGGCAATACAGACATCCAGGTCTTCAGGCAATTCTTGGATCCATTCCATTGAGAGGTCCACCTTCTCTTCTTCTATCTCGGGAACAGTTGGTTCGTCGTCGTCTTCGTCCTCAAACGGGTTACTGGCCTTGGGGGTCACTTGGGGTGGCCCTCGAGGGGCCGCTGCCTCCTCCTGTTCCCTGCGTCTTTTTTCACTGAGGGCCCTCTTGGTTTCCTCCAGCACTTCCAGCCACTCCCGTTTGATTTTTGCATTTTCTGCCTGAAAAATACGGCTCTCGGGAAACATTAACAGCTTGAACATGTCCTTCATGGGTGGGTTGTCCTTGACATTGACCACAGCCAAACCATCCAGGGGATAGAGGGCGTTGTAGCGATACATCCCCCGCCGCTGTGGCAGCCAGGTGGCCACCAGCAAACAGTCGTTCATGAGAAAGCCGTGCACCCGCTGCAGCTGGGCCATGTGGTCCGCCTCGTATTCCACCAGGTCACCATTGTACACTAGGTACTGTCCCGGCGTCTCCAGCAGGTGCCTGCAGCCTTCCACCTTCTCAAGCAGGGTGGTGAGGGTTCGCTGCTTTCCTTCCTCGCCTGGCCCAGAACCGTCCCGGGAGGCGCCCCCGGGGCTGGGGAAAAAGCCGGTCTGGCCCCGGAGGTGGTCGCGGCCCCCCGCTCCACCTCCTCCCTCCTCCCCTCCAGAGGCGGCGGCGGCGCCCGCGGCAGCGGCAGCCGGCAGCAGGGTAAGCGGGATGCTCTCCAGGCTGCTCTTTTGCTCCGTCAGCAGGTGGCTAAGCTGATACATCTCGCTCTCCAGGTAGGAGATCTCACGGGCCGTCTCTATGAACTGCCGGTAGTTCTGGTAGACGTTGCGCTTCAGGTTCTGCGCCGTCTCCTCCGCCAGCGCCTGGATGCGCTGTCGGTGCTCCTGCAAGTCCCGGTCCCCGTCCGACTGCTGCGAGAGCTGCTTCACGTACAGCCGCGCCTCGAAGCCGCCCGACTCCAGCTGCCGCCGCAGCCGGCTCGCCCCACTGTCTGACATCGCCATCGCCATTTCCGTCCGGACTCACGCAGTCCCTGTCACTACCGCCGTGGCCGGTGCCGCCGCTGTGGAGGCCCACCCAAGCCGGGACAAACTCCAGGGCTAAGGAAGCAGGATGGAAGAGAGACGAATACGCCTGCGCCCGGGTTTGAACTTCAGTCACTGCGCCTGCGCAAGGTGCCGAGTGCCGACGGTGCGCCTGCGCAGTAACTTCAGGGGCCTAGGGCTCCTACGCTGGAGAAGCTATTGCGGAAGTGAGTGGAGGGCGGGGCAGAGAGATGTAGGTACTACGAGGTGCTACGCGTGGGCGGAGTGTGTCGTTGGTGTTTGACGTGACTCGCGAACCGTGAAGACTGTAACCAGGTATCTGAAACCTTCAACCCTAGTTTTGAGCCCATAGGTGGTGTCACGCTGAGTTCTTTTTTTTAAGGCCCAGAATCTTGACTTCGGCGTTTGGGACAAGCTAAGTTCCCGTTGTCGAGCCCGTTTTCCCTGAGTCTCGCGAGATCGGCGAACTGGCCAGAAAGCCGGTATCTCCTAGGCGTGTGACCCGGCCCTCAGACCCGCCCCGTCCCGGACGTGGAGTCACCCGCTCTGGACCTCGGCAGCCATGGATGAGGACCTGGTTTTGGCACTACAGCTTCAGGAGGAGTGGAACTTGCAGGTCTCGGAGCGCGAACCGGCCCAGGAGCCCCTGTCGCTGGTCGACGCGTCCTGGGAGTTGGTGGACCCCACCCCTGACTTACAGGCCCTGTTTGTTCTGTTCAACGACCGTTTCTTCTGGGGCCAACTGGAGGCGGTCGAGGTGAAGTGGAGCGTGCGGATGACGCTGTGAGTCCCGGGCCCCGCTGTGGACGGGGCCGCCGGCGGCCCTTATGTCGCCCCTCCCGGTCCCGGCGGCGTTAGCCCGGGCTCTGGATTTGGGGCAGGCGGCCCCACAGGGATTATCTTCCTTCCAGACCCTTCCCTTCTCACCTTAAACGACTTCAAGAAAGCCCCGTGGCTCATCCCGCGATGGCTTGACTTGTAAGGGGCGCACTGAGAGAAAAATTGTCTTTCTTTGAATCTCACTTCACTAGAAAGGGCTTCCCTGGTGGCTCAAACGTTAAAGAATCCGCCTGAGACCTGGGAGACCTGTGTTTGATCCCTGGGTCGGGAAGAGCCCCTGGAGGAGGGCATGGCAACCCATTCCAGTATTCTTGCCTGGAGAATCCCATGGACAGAGGAGCCTGGCGGGCTTCATACAGTACGTGGGGTCTCAGAGTCGGACACAACTGAGCGACTAAGTACACAGCACAGTCCAGAGGCCCTTAACGGTTACTAAAAAGCAAGTTAACGCTTTTCTAATTTGTCTTAGGGGTGTGCTTTAGGATCCAGGTGGGAGAAACAGCCAGAATCTGCCCCAAGAGAGAGTGCCAGGGACACACTGTGTGGTGTACTTAGCAGTGAGCCCCGGAGCCCCAGAGTGGGGAAGGTGCTCATGTTCCCATATTTCTGGATCCAGGGGATCTAAAGGGATGCCTCTAAAAGGATCCCTTCCTGACACTCCAGGTTTGAGAAATTCTGATTTGAGATAATGTACCCCGGTATATGAACGGAGTTAACAAGTAAGTCTAAGAAGTCGTTGTATACCACTGTACTTGTTTTTGAATTGATATCAAAGCATCTAAAATAAGAGAGAAGATATGACACTTCGTGTGTTTAAAGTATCTCTTTCATATAGGATTCCATTATAATTTTGGACATAGGCTAATGGAGATCTGGCCTTTACGACTACAACTGATGGAGCATAGCTTGTAGGGAGGAGACAGGGAGCAGCAAAATAAGATTATCTTTTTCAAGCTGTTACGGCCTGGTAACAGGCTAGGGAAGCCACTACTCCGATGAAATACAAGCATCTCCCAACAAAGTGGGTATACTCTCAAGAAAGCCATCCTTCATAGAGTTCTCTCAGTCTGAACTGTCCAAGAACAATAAATAGGGATTTTGCTCTTTCATTTCTGTTTCCATTTTGTGTATATTTGGTGACTAACAATTTTTGTGGTGGTTGTTTTCCAGGTGTGCTGGGATATGCAGCTATGAAGGGAGGGGTGGAATGTGTTCCATCCGTCTCAGTGAACCCCTTTTAAAGCTGAGACCAAGAAAAGATCTTGTGGAGGTATTCTTTGCATAAACCTGATTCTCAGCTCAGTAATTTAGAAACAGTTATTATTAGACTGCTGTAAATTAACCTGTACACGGGGGAAAAAATTCAGTTTTCCCTCACTGCAAACTTTTATTGTGGGGCAAATAATGATTATCTTATATTCTTACAGTGTTTCAAAGTTGGAGGCTTTCAGGTATGTTAGCTACTTTGATTTTTACAACAGTCTTGTTTATGTTCAGTATGTGTTATCCCTATTTTTATAAATAAGATAAGGTTTAGATAGACAAAGTAGTTGGTTTAGAAGCAGCAAGAAAGTTAAGATCCAAACCTTTTTATTGACACACACAAATTTTGATTCTCTTCTGTTCAGCCACCATGGTGTCCTCCCATGACATATAGCTGGGCTGGCAGAACAAACCAATGTGAGGGCACACTTCATATCTATAGATGGTGATCACTCCTAATAGCTGAATGAAGCAGTAGGAGCCCTAAACTGTGTTTAGTTGAGTCCAGTAGTTGCCTGAAAATCCTCAAGATATACCTGGTGTGAGTTGTCTTGCCTCAGTTGTATCATTTGAAATGTATGCACCAGAGAGCATAGGTGATAGAGGTTGGATGGGAAGTAAGTTAAAACATGCCTGGAAATATGTTTTTTAAGGATAGCAAAAAGTGGTGGGTTTCACAACAATGTGAGTGTACTTAACACTACTGAACTATATACTTAAAATAGTTAAGATGGTAAATGTTTTGTTACATTTTTTTTAATCACAATTTTTAAAAAAAGCTACTAAATGTTAAAGTAGTACAACAGAAATACTCAATAAAAAAGAAACTAATAAAGGGACAAAGCCCAGATGAAATAGAGAGAAAAGTGGACATAAAAACAATATGTTATTATATTAAATGTAAATGGACTAAACATTCCAGTTAAAGACATGCAGTGGCATATGACATTAACTGAGATGTGATTAAAACAGACACACATATGTTAAATATAAAAGGATGAGAAAAAGCATATCTTCCAAATATTAGGCAACAGAAAACTGTTATGGCTATCTAGTATTAGTATAAAGATTTTAAGGGAAGAAGTTTTACTAGAAAAAAGGGAGACATTTTAAAATGATAAAATAACCTATTAAATACAGACACATAATGACTCTAAAAGTAATAGCATAGCTTTAAACGTGAAGCATCAATCAGCAGAAATGAATAAGAGAAATAAGCAATCTACAGTCATAGTGGTAGATAAAAACACAGTTCTATTGGTAATTCAGTGAAGAAGCAGGAAAAAAACAGTAAAGCATTAAAAAAAATTAAACTATGATTAACCAAATCAACCTTATAAGGAGCGCCAATTGAACAGCCCTAATTGAAAACTGAGTTCATTGCATGAACAATGTTGGTTTAAATAACACATGAACGATTTTTTTCTTAAGGTAATAGGCAAGAAGAAAATGGGAACTATGTGGTAATGCTTCAGGTGAGCATTTGCTGTTGGCAGAAAGTTATTATGTGAAATCAGGAGTAAGATGGATGGAGGAAGAATAGAGGGACTGGCCTGTATTTGAAGTAGCTGCCTAAATTATAATGAATAAGATTCAGAAAAGGAAAAAACTTAAACTGGTTGAGGAGGTCAAGAAAAGTTTCACAGATGTGGATTTCATTACTACTAACATCAGCATGCCTACCGCTCACTGTACTGAGTACCTACTGTGTGCCAGACTAATCTAGTTATTCTAGTATTTGCTTTTGATGTTTGTTGTTGTTGTTCAGTTGCTAAGTCATGTCCAAGTCTTTGTGACTGCAGCCCTCCAGGCTCCTCTGTCCATGGGATTTCCCAGGCAAGAACACGAGTGGGTTGCCATTTCCTTCTCCAGGAGGCGAGCCTAACAAGACAGAATTGAATTCTGACATGTAGAAATGGTAGAGGAGACTACTTTTGGCAGAAGGAATGGGTATGCTATGGACAAAAGTGAGGCCACTAAGCTTATGGCATATTTAGGTCTAGAAGTAGTTGTTTTTGGCCAGATCTAGAACAGTGGTGGGAAATGAGGCGTTTGGGGACAAATGATACGTAGATAGAGCCTAAATGTGGAAAATGGTAGATAAATAAAAATGGAAATGTTCAGTATAATGCCATGTACCATTTTCAAGATGTGTTTGAATTGAACCAAAAATCAGGAACCTAAGTTGTTTCTCTTTAATGAGAGTAGTTATCATTATTTTAGAATGTTGAAAAACATCTGAAATATAGAATGACCTTTGAATTTGAGTCTTGATAGACTGGCATTTTCTTGAAAAGATAAGAGTTGGTAAATGTTTGATTCTTGCATTTCTCTATTCATATAATTCTATACAACTAAAATTCATTAATGCCAATCTAGTTCTGATGAAAACTTTTTTAAAAAAAAACTATTGGAGGGTTATGAAAAAAGCTATGCTTTTGAGGACCTTTATGATTTTCACTTTTGTATTCATATTTTTTAGAATAGATTATGACATATCAGCCATAAATGCTTTTGTAAACTTTATACCTAAACTATTCCATCCTTGGTATGGAATGAGCAGTAAGTTTTATTGTTTGTTTTAAAATTTTACATGATTTAAAATCCTCAAACTACAGAATACTATACACAGAGAAATCTTGGTCTCCCCCTTGCCTCTATTCTGACCTTTTCACCATAAAGGATACTGTTGTTACTAGTTTTTTTTCCTTTTGCCAGTATTTATATCCACTCTTATCTACTCCCCACCACATAGCATACTTCTTATACAAAATGCTGAGTACACTCTTTTGTACCTTGCCTTTTTCATTAAAACAATACATTCTATAGTGCCCTCCATATCATTTCATAGAGGTACTTTTCATTCTTTTTTATGGCTACATAGAATTCCATTATGTGGCTGTACCATAGTTCTTTCAATGAAGCCCCTATTGCTAAACATTGTTTTCACTCTTTCACTTTGTAAGCAGTGCCACAATAAAATACCTTATACACATGGCCTTTCATTTTAGTCTAGGTGTTGCTGAGTCCAACAATAAATGTGTTTGTAAATATGTTAGATGTTATCCAAATTTTCCACAAGGGTTGTACCATTTTGTATTCCTACCAGTGATCCCTGGTGGCTCAGTGGTAAAGAATCTGCTTGTCAGTGCAAAAGACTGGGGTTCAGTCCCTGGGTTGGGAAGACCCCCTGAAGGAGGAAATGGCAACCCACTCTAGTATTCTTGCCTGGGAAATCCCATAGACAGTGGAGCCTGGTGGGCTGCAGTCCATGGGGTTGCAAAGAGTCAGACATGACTTACAACAGACATGTCATGTCAGACATGACTAAACAACAACAACCAGTGATATATGGGAATGCTTATTTTCCCTTAGCTTTACTAACAGTGTCAAACTTTAGTTTTACCAGTCTCAATAAGCAAGAAGTTGTATACTTAATGTATTAACTTGCATTTCTGTTTTTACAAATGAAGTTGAGCATTTTTTCATGTTTATGGATAATTTATATTTCATTTTCTGTGACCTGTCCATGAAATTTGCCTATTTTAAAATCAGATCGTTGATCATTTCCCTGTTGATTTTTAGGAGTGCTTTATAATTTAGGAGTTAAGAGCCTGTGAGATAGTTGCACATATATTTTCCTGAGTTTCTTCATTTTACTGATAACATTTTTTTCCCCATACAGAATTTTAAAGTTTTCATGTAGCTGAATTTATCAGTCTTTTCTACTGGATTTTGGTTAATAATTTAAAAGGCTTTCTTGGAACAGGGAATTAACCTGGGATCTACAGGACTTTGGATATTATATGCAAAGTTGTGTGAATGTGTGCTTATATAAGATAGTTCATGACTTCTTCAGTATCTGAAAGGAGTCTGTGATCCAGAGAAGGTTAAGACTCCCAGGTAGAGTCAGAAAATGCATTTTTATTTTCAGAAGCACCATAACAAATTAATGTGATTGTTTTTTGTTTCAGACCCTCTTGCATGAAATGATACATGCCTACTTATTTGTCACTAATAATGATAAAGATCGGGAAGGGCATGGTCCAGAGTTTTGTAAGCATATGCATCGCATCAATCGCCTGACAGGAGCCAATATAACGGTATATAAAGCCACACACATTTATGATATTTAGTAGTTATTTATTCAGTATTTCCTGGGATTTAATTAAAAATAGAGAACTGGGTAGAAATAAATACTGTGTTTCAGGATTTCCCAGGGCAAGTGAGGGGCCCAGAGAAGCAGACCAGCTTATCTGGGACCCATAGTAGAAGACAGCAGTTCTAGGGACATCCCTGAGACCTCTGACCTCTGGGGCAGCTTGTTGTGCAGAGTTATTGCAGGCCTGAGTACCTCTCTTCTGGACTATTACTGTCATCTCCTAATTACTTTTCCTCATTGTCTCTTCCTTCAGTCTGTCCTATATTCTGCTGCTATTGTATGTTACTCCCTTCATCCGAAGTGTTTAACTTGCATTTCTGCATAATGTGGGAGGTGGCAGAGCCTGGGGTCAGAAAAGCAGGAAGAGTCAGGTTGCCCACATCCTGATGCTGGTGCCACTGATTGTGGGACCTACTTAAACTCTTTCATACTTTGGTTTACTCACATGTAAGAGGAGGATGATAACAATACTTAGGCTATTGGATCCTTTTGAGGGTTAGAGAAAATGCAAGCAAAAACATTTTAGCACAGTTTGGGTACTAATTAAATGTTGTCTTTGTTATTATACATTCATTTTATCCAGTAACCTTACTGTTCCTTTTTTCTTACTTTCCACAACTCCCTTGCTTATGTTTCTAACGGAACTGTTCATTTCTGTGCCTTTCCTCATATGTTCTTTCCCTAAAATGTGCCTCTTCTATTTTCTGTCAAAATGATCTTCATCTTTACAGTGGGATATAACTTCTCCCTCCCTTGAACCTCCTCAGCAGATATTTAACCTTTTACAATGTTATATTTTACTTTCATACCTCAGTAGGGTGGTCTTACCTATCTTTATATACACCTGTGTATCTTTGTATACACCTGCACAAGATGTATAACATAGTGCCTCTACAAGCACTTAGCAAGTACTGAATTTAATTGAACCAAAACAAATATTAATTCCTACAGAGATTAAATGCCTTTGTGTGTTTAGAAATTTCCTTATTTTAAAAAGCAATAAAAGCCAGTGTGACGGAAAGGGAAAGTACTCATCCTCCATGTATTATTTTCTAGCTGTCAATTTAATTTTCTAGAGAGCTCATTTCATTACTGGACTGAGTTCCTTTAATATCAAATAAGTGGCTTGCATTAACACAATCACATAAAATCCAGATTAGCAAAGGAATTACGGAGTTGCTAGTATAAAAGACTTTTACACTTTAAGCAAAATTCTAGTGTATTTCCTGTTGTTCAGTTGGAAGAGAATTTAGGAGGTTTTATCAAGTAGACAGCCCTTGCTTTGCCAGGTTACGTTCTGATATGGCAGACTCCATGGGGCATCCACATTGAGGACAGTTTTTAGTTAACTACATTGTTAAAAAGTTACAGCCCCAGGCTATAGGAATTACAGAAGTTGGAATCAAAAGAGATCCAATTCCCTGTCTTTTTTACCACTGAATTACTAAGCGAGGTGTTCTCAACATAAGAGAGAAGGCAGGGTCTTACAAGCCTTCTTGCTCCCAAACCCGTCCTCTAGTCTCTTCTGCACTTACCATAATTTGCATTGTTTGTATGCTTGCCAAGTAATAGAATTTGTTTGCATTGTTTGTATGCTTGCCAAATAATAGAATTTGTTTGCTTATAGTGGAGAAATAGTGAATATAAAACTATCCGTAGAGTTACTGAAAGCTTAGTATTGTTTCCCACAAGGGGAATTTATTAAGAGTTAAAAAAAAACAAGACTCATATGCTGTTGTTGCTCCTTCTAATAACATTCCACTGAGAGGACAGGAGGAAAAGTTGCTCAGTCATTTGGAAGTATCATTTGTAAAATGGGGCCCTGCCAGCCTAAGCGCCACCATGTGGGAGGGCTCACCTTCCTTTCAGCCTGAACTCTTCTCTGTCTGTCTCCTGCTTAGGTTCTAAGTAAGATTTCATCTAGAGGGTGAAACAGAGGGATCCTGTTCAAGGACTGAAAAGCACCTTTAAAGAGAATTTGTCTCAATGAAGTTTCTCATTCACTCAGTCAGCAAACACTTACCGAGCACCTTCCCTATGCCAAGCTGGTAATAACCACTAGGGATACAAGAATGAGAACATTCAAACCCTGGAGAGCTTCTCACCTGTAAACAGATTAAGTGGTACCCCAGAAAGCTGTTTGTGAGGAAATGAGCAGAGTTGGGTGAATGTGGAGAACGGATTTTGCAGAGGCAGCCTGAGACCAGGTGCTTGTGTTTGAGTCCAGTGTTTATAGGAAAGAGTCCTTCAGAATCCTTTGGTATGGTTACCTATAGGGGAAAATTTCAACTTAAGCAGTGGGAACAATTCTTACTGATTATGACATTATATAAAATCTTTATCCTAATTTTTCATCATTTAGAAAGTGAGTTTCTAAAAGTTTTAGCACGTATAGAAGCTTTTTGGTTTTTTAAAGTTGTCTTCTAGTCTCACATTTCTCTATCTTTACATAGTTTATGTAGCACTAAATTAACTACTGCTGATTCCCATTAAAATGAACTTTTGAAGAGAACCTAAATATAGTTACTATCTTTCCCAGAATATAACTTCAGAAAACCCTTGAGAAGTTGGAAAGTTTAAAAAAAAGGAAGTTGTGGGAGGCTGCTTATTTATTACATATATTTTCTTAAAATTGTTAACTTGCCTGCTTAACGCTGAGAACTTTGTTCCGGCCCAGGTGTACCATACTTTCCATGACGAGGTGGACGAGTACCGTCGGCACTGGTGGCGCTGCAATGGGCCGTGCCAGAACAGTAAGCCGTATTTCGGCTATGTGAAGCGCGCCACCAACAGGGCACCCTCCGCCCATGACTACTGGTGGGCTGAACACCAGAGAACCTGTGGAGGCACTTTCATCAAAATCAAGGAGCCAGAGAACTACTCAAAAAAGGGCAATGGGAAGACAAAACTGGGAAAGCAGGCAGTATCAGAAGCAGAGCATAAAGGTAAGTCTGCTTGTAGTCTTCCTACTTTTCCACTACTGTGGCTAGTTCTCTGAAGGACACTTCAGAGACTGGCATAAAGATAAAGCTTTAATTAATTTGTTCAACAGAAAAAAAGGCAAAACAAGAAATTTGGTTTCAACTGAAGCCCATTTAAAAATTTTTTTATTTTTTTATTTTTCTCTTGTTAGAGATTAAAACCCTTAGCAATATTTTTTGAAGAAAAAGATAAAGCTTAAAGAGTGTTTCTTGTGTAGATATTTTCAAGTATGGACTTACAGCAGAAAAAAATCCCATTGTCCATAAAACGGTGGTAGAAAAATATATTTTGCTCTATATACATGTGAGAAAAAGTGGGAATAGTTTCCACTGCTAAAATTTAAGGGTAAAGTCCCTTTCCCTATCCTGACTCACTGGGTCATTAGGAAACAGAAGGCAAAAAAAAAGATTGTCAAGGTAAAAACAGTAATTCAAATAACAATGCCCGGAATGTAAGTCCTAGCTACACCCCTTCCTATCAGTTGGAGTCTATCCAAGCAACTTCTGTTGATGTATGTATTTTCATTAGAAGAATGGGAAAAGGATACGGCATGTATATGCTAACACTTCAAGATTTACCCCTTTCCTCTGCAGTTCAGAGTTACTGCCCTTTGAAGGGGTAGCCAGGTTACTAAAGTTAATGTTTCTTCCCTTGGGAAGTTGTTGATTGGATGTGATAAGGATTCATGGACATAAGCTTTCTCAAATCTGAAACGTTTACTAAGTTGAGAAGCTATAGAAGAATTTACGTGGAAAGATTATATCCTGTTTTGTGAGCTGGGAAGATAATGCAGTAGCAGATTTTTCCCATCTGGGATGTGGCTTAAGAGTACTAAAGGAGCTTTCTTGATAAAAGTTATTTTGCTATTGATATTTGCATGATAGAACTCCTTATCTAAGTATGAGATGGTATTTTGTGTTTTGTTTTGAAAGGAGGGTGTTTTTGTCCTTTATGTGTTCTCAGTATCAGAGCTTTCTGACTGCTGAAGGTTGCCCTCCTGTTAATAGAGAATTACAGTATAGTTCTAAGTCAGAACAAAACAGTATTTCTTCATTTGGAAAAACTATCCATTAGCTTAATACTTGTTATGGTATAAATTTTGAATCAAGGAAAAATCTTACTTCTTTTGCAGACAAACTGAACAGAGGGGAGAAACAGCTGTTAATCCCCTTTAGCGGGAAAGGTTATGTCCTAGGGGAAACCAGCAATTGTTCATCTGGGAAATGTATCACTTCACATGCTATTAATGAAACCCAAGAGCCTTTAAGTCAAGACCATTCAGCAAATGCCCTGAGACCTCATTCTAAAACTGAGGTGAAATTTGAACAGAATGGTCCAAGTAAAAAGACTTCCGTAGCATCCCCTGTTCTCAGTACCAGTCATCAAAATGTCTTAAGCAACTACTTCCCTAAAGTGTCCATTGCCAACAACAAGGCTTTCAGAAGTGTGAATGGGTCTCCAAAGAAAAGCCTCACTGTGGGCAACAGCACTAAAAAGTCAGTCTTTTCCAGTTCTCAAAGGAGGGTTACATCTTCTAGGATATCTCTAAGGAACTCCTTAAAAGCCATGGAATCGACATCTGTCACTGTGCCCCAGGATGCAGGTGGGCCTGAAGGTAAACTCCCAAGTAAACGACCCAGGCTAGAAGACAAGACTTTTTTTGACAACTTTTTTATCAAGAAAGAGCAAACCCAGAGTGGTGGTAATGATCTGCAGAGTAGTTTACATCCTCCAGCTGCAGCTCAGAATCCCAGCAGTTCATCAAGTCAGAGCAGAGTGGTACACTGTCCTGTGTGTCAGGATGAAGTTTCAGAGGCTCAGATTAACGAGCACTTGGACTGGTGCCTTGAACGTGATAGCACCCAAGTCAAAAGCTGAAAAA
The DNA here is from genome assembly GCF_033118175.1 of Dama dama. Classification (NCBI taxonomy): domain Eukaryota; kingdom Metazoa; phylum Chordata; class Mammalia; order Artiodactyla; family Cervidae; genus Dama; species Dama dama. Next base: position 13,673,711 of record NC_083695.1, on the reverse strand, counting down.
AATCTCTGAAAAATGAATGGGTCTCCAACGTCCACCTTTATTGCCTCACTACTACACTCAGGAATTTCTGGTTAATAAGATTTGCAGGTTATAATCTAGTTCATCAATAGTAAATGTTCTACTTTATATAAATATATATGAGATTGTAATTAAAAAATATTTTGCCTAGAGGTGCTATACTCTTGTCTTATGTACACTGGAGCCCAGAATTTCTTCTGGATGCATTCATGTATATTTTTTAGATACTTCTTTCTGGCTTTTAAAAGTATTTAAATCTGTTGATCTTTTTATTTTCCTTAAAACATGCAGTGAGGAATTCTGTCAGGTATTTGGTTAAATTGAATATTTTATTATTAATATTAAAACTCATTCCCAGAACTGGTAATATCCATAGTGTCAGACATATTGACCAAAATTACAAACTAGTTGTTTTAGGCTACTCAAGGTCTTTGGGTTTTTTTCTTCCAAATTTTAACATTTCCTATATTATAAAGATTTTATTTTTCTGTTTCACTAAAATGTGGCAGATTTTATAGTAAATAGATATTTATAGTAAATATTATATAGATATTATATGTATTCTATAAATATGTTGATATTATAGTATCTACTTATAGATAAGTATAGTAAAATAAATTTCTTTTGGAATATTGCTAGTAACAAATAGCTACTGTAATTTTGTAGGTCAGAGCTTAGCTGTTTTCTCAAAATTTTAGATGCTAAGTAACATAACAGTTGCCTAGTTTATGTACAAGTGAAACATCATCTGGAAACAGTATTATGAATCTTAAGCCAAAGTTGAAACCATTTAGGAATACCTTTTTGCCGATGCAAAGTATTTCTTTTAAAAAAAATTCTTTTTTATGTTACAACAAAGGGACAAAGATAGTTTGATGAAATTTACTTTGTTGTCTCATGGCTGTAACACCAGCTGTTGGCATATTTTCAAGGCTTTAGTTCATAAGTTTTTTCTTTTTCTTAACTTTGTTGCAGCATGACTTTTACATACATAGGTGCAGCTGGGTTCCCCTCTGTGTGATCACTGGAAGTTAGAGAACATTTCAGTTACCCTGGAAGGTGTCCTCATGGGCATCTCTTCTAGTCAACACCCACAGCCCCCAAGTAACCACTGTTTTCATCTGTCACCTCAAGTTAGTTTACTTGTTTTTGAACTTCATGAAGTCGTATCTTTGTTGCTATGGGTAGCAGAAGTTCATTCTTTTCATTGCTCCGTAGTACTTGTATGAATATGCCAGTTTATCATTTTAATATTAATGAACATTGGCATCATCTCCTGTTTGGGGCTGGCCGTTGTGAACAGTGCTGCTAAGAACATTCTTATTTATTTCTGTTGAGCATATCCCCAGACTGGAAATGCGGGGTCACCAGGTACCTTGTTTAGCTTCAGTAAATCCTGCCACTTTACATGCTTACCAGCAATGTATGAGACCTTATTGTTCAGCAGTCTTAACGCTATGATCTGTCCTTTTCATTTTAGCCTATCTCAGTGAGTGTTTATGAGTTTTGATTCTTTTGAAACATTAAGTGAAACCATAGTATTTAATAAATATTTATAAATGACTTAAAATGTGTATTATGTTGAATATATACATTTATACTCTCATACAAGATCATTTAACAAATTATGTTCAGGAAATATTTTTTGTGTGCCAAAACCATACAAAGCTCTGGTGCTATGAAGCATATGATAGCCCACCCATGGCCTCAAGGAGTAGTACAACCTATCGGGGAGTGAAACAACAGCAGATTAATTTCAAAATAGTTAAGTGCTGTGGGAACTGGAAAGGATAATCAGCCCAGCCCAGGGCTTCAGGAGATGGAGGAGACAAATTGTACACCCAAGTTGAGTGTTCTAGGGCAAGTCAAGTTAGTCCAGCAGGGGTGGAGAGAAAGGGCCTTGCAGAAAGAAGGATCACTAAGGTCTGGCAGCAGTCCAGCACATTCTACTGGGAGAATCTGAGCTGTTCTAAATGAACAGAGGAAAATGTGAAGGGTGAAATGGTAGAAGGAGAAAGACTGCAGACAGGACAAATTCAAGTAAAACTTTGAGGCTGAAAAACCCATCTATGGCATTCTCCACTTATGTCGTTTGTATAGTCCCTGTTAATACACATCTGTTGATTCACGTTGGGGTGGTGCTGTGAGGATTGGGAAGGCTTATACACCAGCCAAGAACATCTGAGAAGTGTTTTGAGGGGTTCACGGTTGGGGGGTTGGCAAGAGGGGGAAGGGCAATGGCTGGGATGGAGAGAAGATGGCTTCCAGAAATACTTAGGTTGTAAAATCAAGAATTGGTCAGTTTTAAGTGATGATGGGACTATGTTAACTGGCAAGAAAGTTGAAGTTAATTTAAAATTTGGAATTAAATAAGACTTCATGTCAGTATCTTAAGAATTCTGATACTCCCAAATCTGTTGTTTTCTATTAGGAAAAACAATCAGTTTTACGTTCTGCTGGTTTTTCATTTTCAAAAATCATTAGGGGTCAACTTTTAAATGTTATTGCCCTTCATTTTGAAGAGATGAGGAAGGAGAAAAGGGAAGCAGACTTTATCCCATGGTCCAAAAGCTCTGAGATTTTCTTTCCGAAGCTTATGGGAGTTTTAAGTAAGAATGTCACAGTGAAACAGGCAGGCGCTCTAACTTTCCTCAGAGTTAGTACCCAGCTGGGATCTCCTCACTGGGCTGCCTTGAAAAGAAGCTGAGCTCTTTTTGCAGTTAATCCTTATTGAGGGGCAGTGGGTTCCTGTTGTTCTTTGTTTGATTTTTTATCCTTGAGGTTATTGTTGCCTTTTTGGAAATTTGTTGTATTTGTTGTTGACTAGTAGCATATCCACCAGATGAAGTAAAACTCTACTAGACAATTATTACAGATTAAATTCTCTGAAAGTGAAGTCACTCAGTCGTGTCCAGGCTCTTCCTGACTCCATGGACTAAAACCTACCAGGCTCCTCTGTCCATGGGATTTTCCAGCCAAGGGTACTGGAGTGGGTTGCCATTTCCTTCTCCAGGGGATCTTCCCGACCCAGGGGTCGAACCCAGGTCTCCCGCTTTGCAGGGAGACGCTTTACCATCGGAGACACCAGGGAGATTAAATTCTCTAGGGAACTGAAATGGCATAGGATGCCATGTGGTGATTAGCTCTGGCTTTTTCTCTGACTTTTTATTTCTAACATTCCACTGTTAGAAAGTTATATAATTACATATACATCATCTCGTATCTTTTGATATGAAAGTGAAAGACTTGATCTTTAGTGATTCAGGAATCATCTCATTATCAAAGTTTACAATGCTGTAGACTAATACAGAAACAAGCTGCAGTTTGCCGCCTTTGGTTCTGGTGCTAAACCTACCAAGATTTACCCTCTTGCTTACTGAACACCAGATGGCGCTCTTGTGCTTAGCTGTTCAGTGGTGTCTGACTGATCCCTTGGCGGTAGCTTGCCAGGCTCCTCTGCCCATGGGGGTTCTCTAGGCAAGAATACTAGAGTGGGTTGCCGTGCCCTCCTCCAGCGGATCTTCCCGACACAGGGATTGAACCCAGGTCTCTCGCATTGCAGGCAGATTCTTTACCATCTGAACCACCTTAGTAAATTAAATTTCTCTGAAAAACTGAAGGCATAGCAAAGCCAAAGAGAGAAAGAGAAACTTCAACAATGGGAATAATAATGACTGGTTCTGACACATAAAGGGAAAAGACAGGTTATGATCTCAAGTCCTGGGAGAGGGGACACAGCATGGTGAAGAGTCTCTGCTTGTTCAAACAAACAAGGACTGATCTATAGGTCTACCTAAGGTAGATCTACTGATCTACCTTAATCTTCCTAAACTTGTTTATATTTCACCTTTTACTCTGAACACTAATGTAGTCTTCTGCAAGAAACCAGTATCCAGACATGGCAAAACACGGTACCGCCAACAGGAAGTCTTCCAGACAAGGTGGGACCTATATTTTCTACTGTTTTCAAAATCATAGTACTCTGCCTTTGAATGTCTAGTACTTATTATTCTGCTCTCTTATCATCTTGATTAGTCTAATGTAACGTCCTTTGCCCCTGTATCAGAGGTCTAGTGGAACAAAGAGGAGCCTGTTAAATTTTTGGTGTTAAGTGCATGAAATGGCTAGGCACTTCTCAACATCTGTTACCTGCTTTTGCAAAAACATCTTAATGTAACACTGATTCTCCATACTTCTCCAAAGAATCAAAATGTGTGTATTTTCAAGACATGTTCTAGAGACCCAAATCATTCCAGGTTATAAGCATTTCTTGGAAACTAAACATGAAAATCTGCACCAACATGAAAGAAAATTGGATTTCCTTTTTAACAAGATTCCTCACATGTATTTGTATACATTCAAAATAATTCAGTAAGATACACCCAGACACTTGTTCAGTTGCATTCTTAATATCAAGATATTCAAATACTTCCTTTGCAGCTCATCTGATAAAGAATCCGCCTACAATGCAGAAGACCTGGGTTCTATCCTTGGGTTGGGAAGATCCCCTGGAGAATGGAAAGGCTACCCACTACAGGATTCTGGCCTGGAGAATTCCATGGACTGTACAGTCAATGGGGGTCACAAAGAGTCGGACAGGACTGAGTGACTTTCACTTTCACAGGATCCCTGATGGTAGGATGGAGTCTAGCTTCTTACCATGTCTGTGAGTCACCCAAGTTGTTATTTGCAAACTGTTCATTCTAGTTGCTATTTCATGTAAGCATAACTGCAACACAGGGGCTTCCCAGGTGGCTCAGTGGTCAAAAATCAGCCTGCCAAGCAGGAGATAGCGGTCTGGTCACTGGGATGGGAAGATCCCCTGGAGAAGGAAATGGCAACCTACTCCAGTATTCTGGCTTGAAGAATCCCGTGGACGGGGGGAATGGTGGGTTACAGTCCATGGGGTCACAAAACAGTTGGACATGACTTAGTGACTAAACAACACATCTGCTCATCGTGTGTCCCCTTCTGCTTTCTAACCCTTTGTGACCATTTTATATGGCACTGTGGTCTGCTTTCCTACTCTTTTTTTCTAATGATCGTCATTATATATTCGGTTGAATTTATTTTTCCTGGGGTATCTTACAATTTAATCTTAATTTCAGATAATTTTGTCATCTTCAGTTTCTTTGCTGGAGTTACATCAATTCTTGTTTCACAGCTTCCTGAGGGATTTTTTCTTTTGGTCCATTTTTGTTCTGAGATTTTGAATTTCGAATTTCAGGTTTTAATTTTTATTCCTACAAAGTCCTGTTTTTAAAGATATTTCATTCACACTGAACATTCTGCAGTTGCCTTATGGTTGAGGAAAGAATTTTCATCAGCTATAATTCTCATTTTTTTTCCTTCTAGATAGTACTGTTTGTAGCTATTTTTCTTCCCTATTCTGCTCATTTTGAAAGGTGTTCTTTTCCTTGACTTGCAAAAACAGTTTGCAAGAAGAAGATGAGAGGCTTCTGAATCAAGAGTGTTTTCTTCTGTTGGAACAGTGAAAAACAGTATTTCACAGAGAGGACATATTTGTGAGATGGGAGTGATTTGCAATCTCATTTGATTCTGTAATTTTTATTTTTCTAAGATCCTTGCTTCCCTCCTCCTTCCATTTTACCATCAAGCCTCCAGGAGACATCTCCCCCTTTCTGACACGGTGCCTTCCTCAAGCAGCCTCCTTCCATCTCATGAACTTTGAAGCCTCCCCGTGACGCCCCAGTGGGCAGCACCGGAGATGCACTGGTGTGATGTATCGGTATTCCCACCACTTGTGGGGGGGTCCATTTTTCCCCGGACACCACTACCTCTAGGCCCCCACTGCCCTGGCTCTCTAACATAGTTTCCACCTGACTCAGCCTTCACAGGAATGCTGGTGCTGGCTCTAGTTTCAGATGCTTACTTCTCTGTTTGCACATAAACTGAACTTTTTTCTGTGTCTCACAGTTATGCTATAGCTACAGGTTACAGGTGACTTTGTTGGGAAGATAATGAAAGAGATTCAGATTCGGGCAGCAACTAAGATTCCTTGGAAAGCCAGAAGCTCAAGTACTTCCCCTTAAATATGAACACACAAGCAAGAATGGTCAGACCTGGGAGGAAAACGTCTAATGACAAAAAATTAAACAAAAAGATAAATACTGTATCTACTAAATGGAACAGGTTTTCATATATTTTAAAAATTTAGAGAACAAAAAAGAGAGTTCTTAAAAATTAAAAATGTGACAGCACATGTGAAACCCTTGGAGAACTGGAAATGAGACGTCTTCAAAGCAAAGGACAAAGGCACGCAGTAGTAGCCAACAGTGACAGGCTCACACCTGAGGTGGACTCTTTGGACGACAGTTCAGCTCAGTCGCTCAGTCAGTCATGTCTGACTCTTCACGACCCTATGAACTGCAGCACACCAGGCTTCCCTGTCCCTATCTGGACAATAGTTCAGAAAGAGCAGAGAAGATGGAGGGGAGAAATAATTTAAGAAAATGTCCCCAAATGTAGGGCATGAGTTTACAGTTTGCATGCCTCTCACAGTGGCTGAGAATAGGCACGCTGTCACAGCCCTGGCGACAGGAAATTATTCTGTGAGTGTCCACATAACGAAAAGCAGAGTACGTGTAAAGAGTCAGAAATAGGAATGGCTTCAGATTTCTCAGCATCCACACTGCAACTTAGAACCGAGAGAATGCCTTCAAAATTCTGAAGGATAATTATTTCCGAGCTAGGTTTCTAAACTCAGGCAAATTACCAATTAAATGTGAGAGTTAAAGAAAATTTACCTCCCAGGTACTCTTTCACAGAAAGTACTGAAGGACATGCTACACCAGCTTGAGGAAGTGAGCCGAGAGAGGAGAAGACACAGGCCCCAGGAAGCGAAGACCCTACAGAAAGGAGCGCTAGGACCTCCAAACAACGTGGGAGGGGGTCAGTGGAGACAGCTGTGCTCCGGGCAGACAGCACGACCACACTAGGTTCCTGCAGGTTGGAGGCCTTGGGGGTTTGAGACAGAAGACCAAGCAAGACATTAAGAAAAAAGTAAACTATAAAAGTCATCATGATTTATTCTACACCTCATCTTTGAATAGCACAAATAGTCTTTTTTCCTTTTGCTTTGGCTGTGTCACATAGCATGTGGGATCTAGTTCCTAGACCAGGAATGGAACTCTTACCCCCTGCAGTGGAAGCACAGAGTCTTAATCATTGGACCACCAGGGAAGGCTCACCAGGGATATCCCAAACAGTCTCTAACTCTTCCTGTGATCTAAAGTCACGAGACAGTATGTAAGGGGTCAGGGAGGCATGGTAGAGGCAGAAGAGGGGTGGAGAGACACCTGTATGCTTACCTCCCAAGCAGGGATATTCAGACATAATGAAGAATCTAGAATGTGGCAATGGACCTGCATCATTTAGAACTAACTGGGTGCAACTGGAGGAGGAAATGACAACCCACTCCAGTGTTCTCGCCTGAAAAATCCCACGGACAGAGGAGCCTGGTGGGCTGCAGTCCAAGTGGTCATCAGAGTCATCACCACTGAGTGACTCAGCACAGCAATTGAGCACATACCCAAAAAATCACGTAAGAGTAAAAACCTTTTCTCAGGGGAAGAACACAAGCGGCTATTTTTCTTACCAAGCCTCACATGAAACAAGCTGACTTACCTACAAGTGTATCTGTAACTTTGACTTAAAAAAACTGAAACGCTATTTTATAGAAGAGCATAGAAATAAAACAATTTTGGCAGAAAAAGACCTCATCTCAATAAATATAGACTTCATCCAGTAACTCCGTATCTAATAACCTCTATAGCACCTATTCAGAGCTAAGAAATGATCCATTTGATCAGAAGCTGCCTGCAGCTGTTCAGGCCCTCCCTGTCTTATGACCTGGTTTATATTTAAGTGTTTTCTACTTGTAAAACTCTTCCCAGCTCATGAGGCCAGGCCCCTTATACGTATCATTGGTCCAATGGTGTGTCATTGAGCACTGCCATGTTCCAGGTGAAGTTTACTTTCTGGTGATCATGAAAAAGCAAGAGAGTTCCAGAGAAACATCTATTTCTGCTTTATTGACTATGCCAAAGCCTTTGACTGTGTGGATCACAATAAACTGTGGAAAATTCTTCAAGAGATGGGAATACCAGACCACCTGACTTGCCTCTTGAGAAATCTGTATGCAGGTCAGGAAGCAGTTTTAACTGGACATGGAACAACAAACTGGTTCCAAATAGGAAAAGGAGTACGTCAAGGCTGTATATTGTCACCCTGCTTATTTAACTTATATGCAGAGTACATCATGAAAAACGCTGGGCTGGAGGAAGCACAAGCTGGAATCAAGATTGCCAGGAGAAATATCAATAACCTCAGATATGCAGATAACACCACACTTATGGCAGAAAGTGAAGAACTACAGAGCCTCTTGATGAAAGTGAAAGAGGAGAGTAAAAAGTTGGCTTAAAGCTCAACATTCAGAAAACTAAGATCATGGCATCTGGTCCCATCACTTCATGGCAAATAGATGGGGAAACAGTGGAAACAGTGGCAGACTTTATTTTTGGGGGCTCGAAAATCACTGCAGATGGTGACTGCAGTCATGAAATTAAAACACACTTACTCCTTGGAAGGAAAGTTATGACTAACCTAGATAGCATATTAAAAAGCAGAGACATTACTTTGTCAACAAAGATCCATCTAGTCAAGGCTATGGTTTTTCCAGTGGTCATGCATGGATGTGAGATTTGGACTATAAAGAAAGCTGAGCGCAGAAGAATTGATGCTTTTGAACTGTGGTGTTGGAGAAGACTCTTGAGAGTCCCTTGGACTGCAAGGAGATCCAACCAGTCCATCCTAAAGGAGATCAGTCCTGGGTGTTCATTGGAAGGACTGACGTTGAAGCTGAAACTCCAGTACTTTGGCCACCTGATGTGAAGAGTTGACTCATTGGAAAAGACCCTGATGCTGGGAAAGATTGAGGGCAGGAGGAGAAGGGGACGACAGAGGATGAGATGGTTGGATGGCATCACCGACTCAATGAACATGGGTTTGGGTGGGCTCCGGGAGTTGGTGACGGACAGGGAGGCCTGGCATGCTGCGGTTCATGGGGTCACAAAGAGGTCAGACACAACTGAGTGACTGAACTGAACTGATCATGAAAAGACTCTGCCTTAAAATCAACAGCAGAATCTGGGGACTGCATTCTTGACATTAAGATGCCTAAGAGCCTATTCCTGAAGCAGTGGAGACTGGGTACTTCTAAAAACCCAGGTACAGTTATTAAATATATGGCATAAATACATATAATTGCCATCCAAAACCAAGATAGAGCTCACGTTCTCAGCCCCTCTGCATCTTGGGAATACTCTGTTTCACTTGGGTCACGCAAAACTCTTTCTGTAAGACTGGAGCCACTGTGCTTATTTTCAGATGAAAAAGGCTCCGAAGGTCACACAATTCAGTGGTTGCGTCAGAACAAAACAAATCTGTCAATTTTGTCTGTGCTCTTTTTGCCACAATACCAAAAATAATCAGTTTTCATCCCTAACTCACACTGGCCCTCCCCTTTAATCCATTCAGCTATATTTCAGTAGAATTTTACAAGTGCCCTAACTGAGTGAAAGTCGCTCAGTTGTGTCTGACTCTGTGTGACCCCATGGACTTCTTCAGGCCAGAATACTGGAGTGGGTAGCCCTTCCCTTCTCCAGCAGATCTTCCTGATCCAGGAATTGAACCGGGGTCTCCTGCATTGCAGGCGGATTATTTACCAACTAAGCTATGAGGGAAGCCCTAAGATAGGTTGAAATATAACAAAAACACCACACCAAAGAATATTTTAAATAAGAGGTAAATGAATATGTATATTGACTTCATGTTGTAAAGAGCTCTTTAGTTCATGACTACACCGATTATACTTTTCTGCATATATACACACAGGATACCTGTGACGGTTAGAGATGGCCCTTCGTTTCTGCAGCAGAGGGGCCACACAGACAGGCTCGACAGTGTGAGTATTAGAGTCATTAAAAAAAATCATATTAAAAGGGCAAGAATCTAAATGTTGAGAATACAAATGGATCCCATGGACAGTCCAGCTACTTCCAGGATTGCTAAAATTATTGTTAAGATTGTCACACTCCATGTTTGCTGTTCTCTTTCCCTTGTTATCATTTATAAAAAGCAGTACCACATGCTCTGGACTAAGCCAGAGATGAGTGAGAGAAAAGCACATTATCTGATGGAGGAGCCCATTAAGAAAGTCAGTGTATGATAAAGGATCAAAAAACAACAAGAGACAGGTGGAAATAAGCATAATTTTTTCAAGAACATTTATACATCTGTTTAATTAGATTAGCTTTACAAGCATTTTGAAAGCTTTTTCATAATGAAACACTGCTTTTCAAATTACATGATTTTATAGTCTATCTGTATGTAAATCCTGAAATTCTTTGCCTGCTGTTGATAAAGGTCTGTGTTTTACAGCTGGTTAATATGTTGAATAAAAACAGCATTAGAAGCTTTATCTTTTACCAGGATTAAACACATATAGGCCACAAATAGTTTTAAATTTTGTTTTATATAGAGTCCTGCTTGGTGACAAGTTAACAGTCCCACTAACATGAAAAGGACAGATTTTAAATGGATATTGAAGAAATGGCTATCCTGATTTCTCCATCCTTTCACAACAATCTCCAAGAAATTATAAACTTTTCCAAAAACAAACAAAAAAAACCCCACAACAAAATTTAAAACCTGTCAGGCAAGCACAACCCACAGACAGTAGAATCTGACACTTTGCACAACTGCAGAGATACATATCTGAATGACACAGGGGCTCCCAGATTAAAAGGCTGTTATTGTACACCTTGACAAACAAACCTCCCACCAACATCATACAATTTCTACTCAACCTAAAAATAATAGCGCTTTTGAGTTGTGGCCTCAGGCAGTGCAGTGCACTGCAGACCAGGCTGGGGCGCGAGGGGAGAGCAGGGGCAGAGGCACTTACTGTTGAGATGTTGCATTGTACTAACATTATCTGGGACTAGGAAAGGAAGTGGAACAAAACTGCAGTGGGTGAGGAAAACCAACAATCAACTCCAACTGTCTCCTGCAAGTTCTCCGAAGTGAGATCACAATACTGAATATTTAATCCCACCCTAAATCCATGCTGCCAGTTCACTAAACAACTTTTTTTCATGTTTTACATGAACAGTAGCAATCTTTTAATAAAAATTACTGAGCTTTCCATAGAAAAGGTCTCTAATTGAATACAAACTATACAGATGCTAAAACTGTCATAGGTTGAAATATACAGAAACATTTCTGTACACTCACATTATTTTGGCAAAGAAGATCAAGGACAGAGATAGAAAACTGAAGTGGGCAAGGTCTTACACCCATAATTCATGCAAAATACAGATACCACCTTTTGGGCTTTGCTAAACAGCCTAGGAAACTGAAGTCTAAGATATCCATCCTAATTCAGGTGTTAAATAACTCAAGTCTGGGAGGACTTAACGTGATTTTGTAGGATTCCCTCTTTTTTCTGAAAAGTAAAAAAGAAGACTCAGAAGTGTCTGGTTTTTTGCTTCGTGCTTTGATTTTTAAGCTGAACGTCCATCTTTCAGTCCTGACGGACAGCACCGCCTCTTGGGAGGCATTAGCAGTGGCCTGAGGAGTCACTGATGTCAAGTCTGTAATAACACCGTTCGGTCTGGAGGCACAGTCTCCCCCTGACGCTACCTAACAGGAATGAGGTTCTGATCTGCTGGCCAGATGGGCAGAGAAGGAGGAAGAAAAGAGCAAAACTCAAAGTACAATCAACCTGACGGGAAGCAAAAGGAAAAGTCTAGGAAAGGGGACAGGATGTTCCACATCTACAGGATGTACCTGAAAGCAGAAGAAAGCCCTTTATCTTGGGAACTTGATGCTGAGGAGGATAACCTCAAGTTCATTTAGTGCCAGTCACTGTAGTTTTTTTTTTTTTTTTCTTTTTTAATGTAACTTAAAAGATAAAACCTTTTTACTGTGTATTTTTCCTATAAAACATGAACTAAAAGTTACTGGTAGTAAATGGTAAAGTAAACAGTGACAGTTTTCACTATTAACAATGTCAAAAAAACAACAGCAGCAGTCTTTTAAGAGTTCAAATTAGTGTAAGAACTACAAAACAATCTGATTTTTCAGTTGGTGATTAAAGTGCTCCTTTTCTTATTTTAAGTAAAAACAAAATTAATCATTAGTCACTGGCAACAATCATTTTAAGAGGCTTTTCAGGGCAAAATTTAATAGTACGAAGAGGTTTACAAAAATAGATTGATGCTATTTTGGGAAATAATACTGTAATTTTTTCTCAATTCAGTTTTGATAAATTGTACCTGATTATACAAAAATTATTTCAAATTCAAACTTGACTATATAAAAAAGGGAGAGATGAAATGAATTCAGCTAGATGACAGATCTGGCAAAATATAAGAATGAAAACAATTCTACCTAGGGCACTTATTTCATGTCCAGATGTAAATACCACTTTCAGTTGATAACTTATATTCCTCCCATCACAGGTTTGGAGTCAGTCATGCAGTACAAAGCCACACAATCAAAATCTTTGTTTTGATGCAACACAAAAAAGTTGTTTTTGTTTCCTTAAACTGCCAACTGGTTGTCTATTTTTCTTTATCCCATTTATTTGTATTCACAAGTTAACAAATAGCGTCAATAATTATTGTAGGTGAAGTGGGGTATTGCTGGATGAAAGGCTCTATAAGACGTCTTTACTGATCGAATCAGAAGGTTTATTGAGTTCAACCCTCACACCTTTTTCACCTGCAAGGTAAAAAAGAAAAAAATTCATGCATTAAGTACCAGAGAGCTTCTGTTCCTACATCCCAGTGTGTGCAGCATTTCAACTTGCAAACACACATCATCTGAGAGTGGTCACACTCAGACTCCCAGAAGTCACCCTCAGGGTTGATTATGGTAAGTGCAGGGACTCTGAACTAGTAAACCTTCAAAGGGCCACTCTCTACAGAGGGATAATGACTTTTGTCTCCTTTTTTCTTTTTGAAAAACAAACTGAATTGCTATAAAATATTAATAGCAGTATGTTCAGCCTCACTGAAAGCACACTACTAGGCTTCTGTCACAAACAGTGACTGAAAATAAACAAACTTGTGAATATTCAATTTTTATAGTTTTATAGAAGGCTGATGTGGGATTATCCATGGCTGGTGACAGGACAGGTAGTCAAATCAGTAATGTGAACTGGAGCAGATTTGTGAGGTACAAAGTGGGGTTAAAGAAAAGACAGGTCAGCAGTCCATCTGCTGAAAACCTCAAGCCCAACTTTTTCAGGAGAGTGTCGACAAGTGGGGGTGACTGGACACCACTTGCAGATATGGACTCTGCATGCCTGTCAGATTTACTGATTTCAGCATCTCAATTCATCTCGTTGTGTTAATTTTGTTCATATCCACATTTAAATTCATTTAAATTCATATCCACATTTAACATGGGAGACCTGGATTATTCTCCAGGGCATGTACATCTAAAGAGGAAAGGATGTTACCTTTCTTCCATGGGGAGAATGAGAAGAAGACAGCCTATGACTGAGAAGGATAATCACAGAAAACTCAGCTTGCTCGAACCATTTCCCTAGACTGCTTTGTCTCAAACTTGCCTCACCTTTGGGCAATTTTGATGGTTAAAGGTAACAATGAAGGTGACTTAACAGCAGTCCTCTTCTAAATAGGGGGATTAAGAATCTGACAAAAACAATGGAGAGCACCGCCTGGCTTGGGGTCTCTTTCTTCTAGTGTACCCAGGCCCCAAATGTTTACCTGTTAGATATTTTACTTTAGCTCGCGCTCTCTCATCTGCATCAAAATACCAAACAGTTATTGCGTACCTAAAAGAAAATTTAGAACAGGGTAAGAATGATCACACTAAGAGAAAAAAAGGGAATGCTGTTGCAAAGGTCTAGTAAAACTCATCATGGCAAAACAACACCTAACTTGGAATGACATCAGGTGATACGTGGGCACAGTAACAACCCACTTATCCAAGAACCCCAATGGTCAACAGCATAACACAGAACCAGGAGTAGCTCAAATTAACACTGCAGAGTTTGTGACTTTTTACGATTTTCTTAATACCTACATAACCTATTTGATTATCTGTTTGCAAGCCTATAGTAGATCAGAAACTGACACCAAGAAGGAAAGAGTGGCTGTCACAGAAAAAGTATGTTATCACTAGTGTTCCAAAAGAAAAGAAGAGCAACAGGAGGATGCCAGACCAGGGGTCTGTAGCGCATGGGAGGGTGGACAGTCTCAGCCACATCTGAGGATGCCACTACACTCAGAACAACAAAGAATCATGACTGGCGTTTATCATTTTACAACCTGGAGTCAAGAAAGTTCAATCATGCGAAGAATTTTTTAGGATTTTAATCAAAACAATTATACTATGTCTTGTTTCATTTTTCTGAAAATTTCAATAATTTGGAACACATTCATTTCACAAATGAATGAAGACTGTCTCATTTATTAAAGACCACAAAGCACTTAGTTACACCTTTTGGTACTAAAAATGCAGAAAAACTGCAAACACCACAGGGAGTGAAAGCATGTTAGAAAGGATCAGTTTCTTAGAAGAATGCAGCAGTCAGTAAAGTGTCCTGCAGATTCTGGCCAGTGTTCACTGGGGAAAAGCAACACTGATCAAATGATGAACCAGCAAACTGTCTGCAGTCAAGAGTCAAAGGCAGAGCAGAGGCAGAGCCTGGGAGTCTGGATAGTCAGGGAGGTTGGAAAGGGACAGAGCTGAGGTCAATGTGTGGCCTCCCGGGGCCTCCGGGCCTCCCCGGCTCCAGAGCTCCAGCCCCTATCCTATCACACAGGTGGCCTGGCAATGGGGAAGGTGCACAAATATTCTTCTCTATCTTTTGCACCCGCCCCAAACTCTTAGTTCCTTAGTAACCAGAGTTCAGCTATCTGGATCAGGTCCCTGCACTGTCCAAGGCCTTCCCAGAAGACAGCTGTAAACCAACACACATCACTCTGTTTCTCCTGCCTCATCCCCTATCTGTTTAGATTCCTCCTCCATGTATCTGTCTCTGCTCTGACTCCACAGCCTTGCCCTTTCCTCCCAGCCTTGCCAACACTGTCTGCTCCTTGTTTTTCCTCACTCCAGGCCCAGCGGCTACAGTTGGACCAACTGATTCCAATGTAAGACCACTTTCTCCCTCCTCCAAACTCCTGGAGCAACTCATAATTGCATGGCATCTATTCATTACCTAAAATGTTCATTCTATCTCCACTGAGAAAGGACACGACCACATCACATTCAAGACTCAATACAAAGGAAGATCAATGAAGTAGTTTCGAGTTCAGAAACGATTTTTAAGCAGCAGTCAGGGCTGAGATGGGCACTGGGGTGATGGGAGGAGAGACAGGATTTAGGACAGAGTCTGTGACGTGATGGGATCCCCAGGTTCCACCCAGGAGTTCTTACAGCCTCAAGTCACACCGCTCGGCCTGCTATTCACTAAGATGCATAAGGGCTGAGGCAACACGGCTCAGAAAGAAGGAAGGAGGGACAGGTGACCAAAGCTTCACACTCTGAACCTCATGAAATGATACATCACTGTCAAGAGCCAGCTCTTCTCCTTGTGTTTCTAAGGGATCTCACCAGATCTAAGCCACTGTGTAACAGCAATTCACTATCATAATGTCCCAAATCCCTTCTGTAATGAAAAACAGGTATATAAAAAGTAGAGCTTTTTTTTTTTTAAAACATATTTATTTTGCTAACAATGTCTGTAACATCTTTCATTTTAATAGCCTACACATTTCAATTAGGTCATGGTAAATGGTAAAACAACTTTTGAGAGTACAGTAAAAAATAGGTTTAGAAAATGAAACCTTGTAGAAAATGAGTATAAAACAGAAAATGTAAACAACAGTATAAGCCTAACAGACACTGTCTATTAAAGCAGAAGGGTAGTTTTTTAACACCTTTTCTCTACTTCTCTTTGCTCTATTCTTTTTTCTCTACACATCCACTCTCTGGTTATGTATTTTTCTACCCTGTATCCTTTTTCCATACCATCCCTCTGCCCCCCACTTCTGCTGGACCCCCTTTAACAAAGCTGCCCTTTCCCTTGTCTAGCTAGTCCTTATTCCCCACGTGAACACTCTCACGAGGTCCGAGAATGGTTACTAGTGAGGAGATGCATAGACCAAGCAGACAGGCCTGGGAAGATAAGAACCCTGAGCCTCCCTGCCTCCCCTAGACAAGGAGGGGCTGCACAGAGATTTGCAGACATTTGGGACTGTGAACACTCTTATAAAATCATTCAGATTAAACGTCATGACTAAAGCCTTATGATAAAGGTAACTGAAGGACAGCAAGATACTCATTAGAAAATTCATGTTTATGCTATCAAGCCCCTCCTATCTTACTATGCTGTTTACCATTTTTTTTTTTTCTTAAAAGGAATACTACCTTGTAGCATATGCTGGTTGTACTTCATGAGGGTTGCGACGGTCAGACCAGAAAAACAGCAGTCTATCAAATTTGGGTTCAATGTCAGCAAACTGGGCTTTGCCTTCTGGAAAAATTCGAAGTATACCTCCACTTACCTAGGAAAGGAGCCAAATATGTAAATATGAGCAACCAAGAATGTGAAAAAATTAAATTTAGGGGGAAAAGACCACTTCAGTAAATCAAGTCTTAACTGAATTGTTCACATAATATCTCGATTAACAATGTCTGGAATTGAGATTTCACGTATATGCAGAGATAGAAGGAAAAATTCATTCCTTGTTTTAGGGAATTTTGTAAATATTTGATGAAACAGATGAATAGTCTCTAAACTCAAGTCTTAAAAAAAAAAAAGTCTTAAAATGACACCTAAAAGTCTGAACAACTAGTAAGCATTCCTTATTTATGTATGGTGATGACTTGCTTCACCTACTCTTAAAAATGTATCCATTTCAAATCATTCTGATGAAAATTACTACAAATGATTAACTGTGTCAAAGAAACAGTTCATCATATTTTAAAAGTTCAAAAGATAATAGAGCAGTCTTATTTAAGGAATCCAATACAGCAGGGAAAAGTGTCACTTATGGTCAGCACTAGAAACTAGCTTCCCAGCCTGGGCCTACATAACTGAACTCGTCCACAGAGGGCCACTACCATTTACCCCAGTAGGTGTCTGTCTCTATCGGAGACCAGAGGGACTCCCCATGCATTCTGATACTGATTGTTCTGGGACCTGCTGTTGGCCCTGGGTGCAAAGTAGGGAACAATTCAGACAGATGTCCTTGTGGTGATTATAATCTGGGTGGGAGTAAAGCAAGGTAACCCCTACCCAACTGAGTAACTCTTTATCCTTGAAAAACTAAACTCCTAACAGGCAGACTCCTGAATTGAAAGGAACGTTGGTACTTGATCAAGACACCATGGAGGCTGAGCCTGTTCCTCAGTTCCACGACAGTCAGAGAAGCTGTCCACCAGGCTCATAGTCAAGTGAGTTAGATTCAAGCTACTTGGTGCCCTTGCCTGCCGTCCTCAGGTTCGAGCGTTGCCCCAGGAGGTTCCCAGGGCACTCGTGGACATCTAAAGGGGGTCTAGACTGTGACAGAGAGCGTACCTTCTTTTCTCCTCCCGCTTCTCTCTGCCCTTCCCCTGGAGTCAATGGGAACAGAGGTAGGTTTCAAAGCTTCCTATCTTCCTCTGGGAAGCCTTCCCTGACCCCTGTGTTAGGCAGCCTTCCTGTGTGTTCCCACAGCAGTCTGCCCCGCACTTGGTATAACCAGCGGTAACCGTCGATCTGCTTGGTCTGCACCCTCCCCTGGAGCCACGCTCTGGGAGGGAGAGCTCCTTTTCTGCTCAGTTTCCAGCACCCAGAACACCCTCTGGTACAGTGTGCTTATTGAGAGCAAAATCTTGCAAGGAAAGTTTTCAGTTTTACATATAAAAGCAATGAAGACTTTTTTCTGCTTATGTACTAATTTAAAAACTATATATTGATGACCTTAGGTCATATAAAAATTAAAGGATCAGCCTAGAAAGAACCTAGACTCTAACAAAATGTGGAAGAGTTGATCAAACATATTTCTAATTTTCTAGATATTCACAAAATGTGAAAAAAAAAAAGTTGAGTTTTAACTAAATTTACACCAGTTGTTTTGTGTGTTGAGTTCAAGGTGAATTAACAATTTCTAGATTTCAAACTTTGAAAGTTTTAACAAAAAACCATGTTTGTTGGCATACTGCCCCAAAATATACTAGCAATAAAACTTACCTCCATTTTGAACTTGCGGTAGGACAGAGGAAATTCTTTCTTTTCAAAAAAACATTTTTTAACTGCTTGTCACACTTCTATAACAATATTCTTGCATTTGCTACTTGCTCTTTTTAAAAAAAAAATGTATTCATGTTGGCTGTGCTGAGTCTTGGCTTTCTCCAGCTGTGGAGAGGGGGCTACTCTCTAATTTGGAGCATGGGCTTCTCATGACGGTGGCTCCTCTTGCAGAGTACAGGCTCTAGGGCACATGAGCTCAGTAGTTGTGGCTCCCCAGCTCCAGGGCACAGGCTCAGTGGTTGTGACACATGGGCTTAGTTGCTCCACAGCACGTGAGATCTTCCTAGACCAGGGACTGAACCTGTGTCTCCTGCATTGGCAGGCGGATTCGTTACCACTGAGCCACGAGGAAAGCCCTGTTGCTGCTGCTGCGTCGCTTCAGTCGTGTCCGACTCTGTGCGACCCCATAGACGGGAGCGTACCAGGCTCATCCGTCCATTGGATTTTCCAGGCAAGAGTACTGGAGTGGGGTGCCACTGCCTTCTCCGAAAGCCCTGTTACTTGTTCTTTATTCATTTTATTCAGGCATAGTTGACTGACAATATTGTGATAGTTTCAGAGGTACAGCAAAGTGATTTGGTTATACATATATATGTATTTTCCTATATTCTTTTTTGAAAATTATCTTCTACTATAGTTTATTATAAAGATATTGGATACAGTTTCCTAACAGTAAATCCTTTTTTATCTTATATATGGTAGTGTATACCTCTTAATCTCATCCTCCCAATTTATCCCTCCCCACCTTCCCCTTTGTTAACCACAAGTTTGTTTTCTATGTCTGAATCTATTTCTAAATATTTTGTAAATAAGTTCACTTGTAGTATTTTTAGATTGTACACATAAGTCATACATAATAGTACTTGTCATTCTCTTCTGACTTATTCTGTTTAGCATGATAATCTCTAGGACCATCCATATTGCTGCAGATGGCATTTTCACTTTTTATGGCTGAATAATATTCCCTCATAAGAAATTCTTTATCCATTCATCTGTTGATAGATGCTTAGCTTGCTTCCATGTCTTGGCTACTGCAAACAGTGTTGCTATGAACAATGGGGGTGCATGTTATCTTTTTGAATTAGAGCTTTCATCTTTTTTGGACATATGCCCAGGAGTGGGATTGCTGGGTCATATGGTGGTTTTATTCCTGGTTTTTTAAGGAGTCTCCATACCGTCTTCCATAGTGGCTATATCAATTTACATTCCCACCAACAGTGTAGGAGTGTTCCCTTTTCTCCACACCCTCTCCAGCATTTATTATTTGTAGACTTTTTGATGATGGCCATTCTGACCATTTTGTGAGGTTACCTCATTGTACTTTTGATTTGCATTTCTCTAATAACTAGTTAATGTTGAGCATTTTTTCACTCATCTATTGGCCATCTGAATGTCTTCTTTGGAGAAATGCCTATTTAGGTTTTCTGCCATTTTCTGACTGGGTTTTTGTTGTTGTTACTGAATTACATGAACTGTTTGTATATCTGAAAATTAAGCCTTTGTCAGTCACAGTGTTTGCAAATATTTTCTCCCAGTCCATAGGTTGTATTTTTGTTTTTGTTTAAGTTTGATTAGGTCGTATTTATCTTTGCTTCTGTTTGTATTGCCTTGGGAGACTGACCTAAGAAAACACTGGTACAATTTATGTCCGAGAATGTACTGCCTGTGTTCTCTTCTAAAAGTTTCATGGTGTCATGCTTTATATTTAAGTCTTTAAGCCATTTTGAGCTTATTTTTGTGTATGGTGTGAAGGAGTGTTCTATTGTGTGTGTGTGTGTGTGTGTGTGTGTGTGTGTGTGTGTAAATATATAAAAAATATAACAACTTCAATGATTTACATATATCTGTCCAGCTTCTTAACACCATCTGCTAAAGAGACTGTTTTTTCTCCATTGCAAATTCTTGCCTCCTTTGTCAAAGATTAATTGACTGTAGATGTGTGGATTTATTTCTGAGCTCTCTATTCTATTCCATGGATCCACATGTCTGTGTCTACACTAATACCATGCTGCTTTGACTACTATAGATTTATAGTACTGTCTGAAGTCTGGAAGGGCTATGCCTCCAACTTTGTTCTTTTTCCTTAAGATTGCTTTGGCAATTCTATATAAATTTTAGGATTACACGTTCTAGTTGTGTGAAAAATATCATGGGTAATTTGATAGGGATTGCATTAAATCTGTAGATTGCTTTAGGTAGTACGGCCATTTTAACTATATTAATTCTTCCAATCCAGCATGGGATATCTTCCCTTTTCTTTGCATTATCACTGATTTCCTTTATCAGAGTTTTATAAACCTCAGCATATAGGTTAGGTATATTTCTAGATACATATTTTTTGATGTCATCTTAAACAGGATTTTTTCTAGCTTCTCTTTTCAATATTTAATTGTTGGTGTAAAGAAATGCAATAGACTTCTGTATATCAATCTTGTACCCTGCTACCTTGCTGAATTCATTTATCAGTTCTAATAGTTTTTGTGTGGAGTCTTTAAGGTTTTCTGTAAGACTATCAAGGACAGAGGATATTCTTTAAATCAGTATGGTACAGAAAGATTACTGGATCACTAAGTTTTAGGATATGCTTATAGAACAGGACTAAGTTTCTGCACATTTAAGACCTGGTGATTTTCATTTGTGTGTATGTGTGTGTGGCGAAGGAAGGTATTTTAAAGGTTATCTGATTTTTAAAAATTACCATGACTACACAAGTGTGTTCACTCTGTGAAAATCCACTGGGCTATATATTATGTTCACTTTTCTATTTTCCTTCAATATATGTAAATAAAAAAGATTTTAAAGAAATCAACCAAAATTAGTTTATACAATCTCCAATGCAATCATACATGACACACCTCTAAAGTTTAAATCTTTTAAACTTAAGTGAAACTAAGACTGATATTCAAGGAATATATTTTTGAAACAACGGAGATTAGCTGTATTGTACATTCTGACTGTACCATAGAATCTGTCAGTATTGATAAACTTCATAATCAGAGAAAGAAGTCCTGCCTCCAACAGTCCAACAACTCAATGCCAAATAACATCTCTGCAACAATGCAAAAAATAAAATGTAGGAGTTAAATAGCAAATAATTCTTAATAATCATTTATACATAATCTCCCTCAAAAGTTGTGATAGAGCAAAAAAATCTCATAAGTGTTTTGGGTATTATTTTAATAAAAGATACTTTTGTAAAAGTTATATTTTGGATGAATGCTTCAATATCCAAAGTAAGGGAATCTACTTTTTGAGCTATATTAGTATCTGCTTCATTTTAATAAAGATCCACCCCTAATACCTTAGAGTAAAGCATATCTAAGGAGAAATGTTTAACTGTTCCACATTTTAAGTCAGTCTAACCTATGGGGAGTATGAATCTTACTACTACTTGTGAGAAAAAACACCTGTAAGATAAAAAATAAATGCTCAATTAGGTGGCATACCTTGGCATCCCAGTCTTTATTAAGATAATATATACATGTCACACATCTTCCATCTCCATTTGGATTATCGACATGACGTACGTAACCTGTTCCATTGCCAGGATAGCAAGCAACCATGGCCTGTAACAACAACAATAATAATAAATTTAAAAGTCTAACTACAAGTAAAAAGGGAAAACAGCTTATAACATAGATCTCTGATTTTTGGCTATTCTGACTTAAATTCCTTCTCTAGTAAAAAATCATGTTTGTAGATAAGAAGTAAAGACCTTCTACATTGATGTGTATAAAAAACACAGGGTAGGCTGGTGAACAATGCAAGGTGTGGAGAACTCTGTGTCACAGTGATGGGAAGAGCTGACATGGAAGGATCCGAGAGACTGCAGAAAGGCCTCTCTTTTGTGATCTTGATTCATGCTGATAATCAAAATCAAGTGGGCTTTGTCCTGCTCCATGGAAGATGGCCATTCTCCCTGAGCTCACCACAGAACACTTATGCCACCATCCAATAGTCACAAACCGCCTCCAACACTGTCTCTGAGTGGAACCAATTTGGAAAGGCACAATTTAGATCAACGCTGAACATTAACTCATTTAATATCAAGATTAAATGACAAATTAGCATGTAACAAGCCCCTCTGTTAAGGAAACTGAGGCCCAGGAAGGTTAATGTTCTTAATGACACATGACAGGAGACCAAGTATGAATGTGGGCAATCTGGCTTCAGAACCCAAGTCACTGACAATATACTATGTTACCCATGTAACATGACACTAGTATGTTATCCATATAACACACTCCTATACTCGTGTGTGTGTTGGGGGGCAGGGGGTGGACAGTGAAAAAAGACTGCTAGTTGGCTATTGCAGTTTGTTTCCAGGAGAAAAATGAAAATCAGGTTGACTAAGGTGGTAAGGTAGGAGGTATTCTGAAGGTAGAAAACCACCAGAGTTTGCTCACAGACTGAAGTGGAGAAAAAGGAGAGTGAAGGATGATTCTGCTGTTTTCAGCCTATGTAACTGAATGAATGAGTATTTACTAAAAAAGAAAAAAAAAAAAGACAAAAACAGAAATACTAGGTGAAAGAGTCAACACTATGCACAGGGCACACAAAGGAGCTTCCCAGCAGTGGTCCCAATAAGCCAGGTATTCCAAGTAGAACAAAACTGAGACTCTATGACTGTGCTTCAGAATGAGAAGTCTGTGTCAGTCACTTCTACACCGTTTCCCTTTGGGGTTCCATGGTGGTACCTAGGGGTGGCTGATGGGGAGTCCAGGGAAATGCTGTTGTTCAATCGCTAAGTCATGTCCGACTCTTTGCAACCCCACAGGCCCATGAAATTACAAGAGGCCACACAAACAGGTCTTTCCCCAACCTTCAACTGGGGTAGCATTTATCTGTTTCCATTGAATTCCAAGCGAGACTTTTGGAAAAAATAAAAGATGCAATAAAAGTTTTAAACAACTGTATTAATTAAATTTTATAATCCCTGAAGTAGCTCAGTTACCTCCACCTAAATGTGTTATCTGAGGGGCCATTATCATTGAAGCCTTGTCTGTTGTTCCCTAGAGCCCTTTAGCTCTGCTCTGGTGGCAGGGACACCACGGAGTGAAGAGAAAGGAAGGAAGGGGAAGGGAGTCAGTGCTACACAGGGCCTGCCTGTTGTCTGCTGACTCAAACTGTCTATAGCAGCCATAGCAAAGGCAGCAGGACACTATTACAACTGTATAAAGGATAAGATGAGAAACCCCACCATAACCCAGCAAATAGAAGGCCTATTGATAATTAGAGCTAAATGCAGGTGGCTATAAAATGAGTAATGCATAAAAGAGAAAGCAGCAAGAGAATCCTACCCCAGAAGACAGACAAGCCCTTCTGTGCCTACAACTAGAGACTGTTAAGAGAAGGGAAAACCAAGCACAGCCAGAAAGAGCAGATCATCTTGTAAAACCTGAGACCTGAAGGAGTCAAACTTCTAGAGGTTCCAGGGAAAGATAAATATTGCAGGAAACATGCAAAGATTTGGGAGAGTCATGAATTCAATAAGTATCTGCATGGCCTAAACACGACACAGTGAAACTGTGCTGAGCAATTCATGCATGTCCTGAAACTCCTCCCCACTTGGATTCTAGAAAACATAAAAAGACATTTCTATAAAATCTCATGAAATCTAGAAGCCGTTATGTTTAAAATAAGTATTCACATTTAAACAAAGTTATCCTTAGCTACAGTTTGGACTATCAAAATTTAAAGTTCCTTAAATGTTACACAGTGCTTACAGGTTTTAAATAACCTTTATGCTTTAAGTGTTAATTGGTAATTTTGTTTTCTAGGTATATTTTATATATATATAAAATATACTATGTTTATATATATATAAAATATACTATGTTACCCATGTAACATGACACTAGTATGTTATCCATATAACACACTCCTATACTCGTGTGTGTGTTGGGGGGCAGGGGGTGGACAGTGAAAAAAGACTGCTAGTTGGCTATTGCAGTTTGTTTCCAGGAGAAAAATGAAAATCAGGTTGACTAAGGTGGTAAGGTAGGAGGTATTCTGAAGGTAGAAAACCACCAGAGTTTGCTCACAGACTGAAGTGGAGAAAAAGGAGAGTGAAGGATGATTCTGCTGTTTTCAGCCTATGTAACTGAATGAATGAGTATTTACTAAAAAAGAAAAAAAAAAAAGACAAAAACAGAAATACTAGGTGAAAGAGTCAACACTATGCACAGGGCACACAAAGGAGCTTCCCAGCAGTGGATTGTCCCAATAAGCCAGGTATTCCAAGTAGAACAAAACTGAGACTCTATGATTTAATTAATCATAAATAAATAAATTTAATTAATACAGTTGTTTAAAACTTTTATTGCATCTTTTATTTTTTCCAAAAGTCTCACTTGGAATTCAATGGAAACAGATAAATGCTACCCCAGTTGAAGGTTGGGGCAAGACCTGTTTGTGTGGCCTCTTGTAATTTCATGGGCCTGTGGGGTTGCAAAGAGTCGGACATATATAAAATATATATATATTTATTATATATAAATATAATATATATATATATATATATTTGTGTAAAAAAGACTATTGCTATTCTTTTTTTTTTTTAATATACAAGTTCTTGTTCACAATACTTTTAATAAATTCAATTTATTTTCTCTTAATCTCTTGGTAAAACAACTCATTCCACACCTGATTTTACCTGCTTGAGACCATTATTAGTCTAGGAGTCATTAGCAGTATTAAAAAGTATTATGAAATACCTACCATGTCATACTACAAGAAGGGTCAGTATGGTATGTCTGAAAGGGCTTAGCTGGAGAGAAAGAAAACACCACACACTTGCAAATCAACTGATAAACTGAGTCGTGCAGGTAACAAACAGAAAAGGAATTCAGAAGAAAGGAATTATTCACGTGGGATAAAGTAAAAGGACAAGGCTCTGAACTACACACCACCTTGGCTCCGCTACCAAGGACAGGTGTGATCTGGAAAGGTAAAGTGATGAGAGAACGAACAGTATGGGCGTGGCAAACACAGGCGGCAACTCAGTCACAGTGGGGCGCTTCTACAGTGGTCTGCTTTGTCACTTAATAACCTACTAGGTAGGCAAAGTTAATTTGGCAGAAATAAGATGAAATCTTGAAAATTCAGCAGAGGAAGGACATGAAAGGTAAGTAACAGGGAACCACTGGGGTCCTTGTGTAGGGAGGGCTACAATAAAAGCTTTGAAGAAGGCAGTTTCCCTATTCTAGGATTTATATGAAAGATTATGTAAGATAAAGGACATTGCTATGATCTGACTGTTTGCATCCCTGCATAGATTCACATGCTGAAACTCTTAAGCCCCAAAGATTTAGGAGGTGGAACCCTTGCGAGCCGCTGAGGTCATAAGCGGGGAGCCCTCATGAATGGATAAGTGCTCTTAAAAAGGGGCTCTGAGGGTAACCCTGACCCTTCCTCCCTGCAAGGACACAGCCAGAAGCAGCTACGAACCAGGAAAGGGGCTTCACCAGACCGTGGCGAGCATGGTCACTTGATCTTGAGCCGGCCAGCCTCTAGAACTGTAAGCAATACATTTCTGTGTTTATAAGCTACTCAGTCTGTGGTATTTTGCTATAGTAGCCCAGATGGATTAAGACATACCTATAAAGGATAAAATTGTTTCAAGAGGTTTACACTGTATGTAGTGGTCCTAAGGATAAGGAAAGTCACTGAAGTCTACCAAGTAAAACTGAACTATCTCTGGAGATCTGATGAGGACTGGAGTGATACTCCCTGGGTATTCTTCTATCCTTTCTGAGGAGTAGCAGACATGACCTCACACTCCCATGAGGGCTGGGTTGGAAGACAGTGGAAAAGGCTCGACATTTGCCTGAAAAAGAAACAATGCAATTGCCTACTCTACCATTCTGAGGTACCTTCCTAATTTGACATGTCTCTGAGACACCAATTTTAAACATTTCAGTTTTTCGTTGGGAAAAGCCTATTTAAACATAAGCAAAACAATTAAATGCTATTTTTTCCCTTTTTGACATGAAAATATACATGATTGAAGATGTTCTCAGGATAAGAAAAACCATAAACTTGTTTTTTACTCTAAAAGGTAGGAAGAGGTTTGTGGTACCTCTCTGGAATCTGAAGACATTTATTTCTGGCATTGGAAGGCTTGTATTCAATATGAAGTTGAACAAGGAAACTTACTTTTTTCCTTCTTGAACTGAATTATTTTAAAATACTGATTCAAAGCTAAGAAAAGTAAAATTTTATGGCTAACAAAGTACTAATTTTTTACCCTGAATGTGGGGAAAAGCTTTACTATTTGAAAATTTATTCTATTAAAATATATTGACCCAGGTCTACAGCCCGCTGCCTTTGCAGATACTGACAGTTAACGTTTAGTAAGCACTCACCATAAGCCAGGCAAGGATCATCTCATTCACTCCTCACAACAAATTTGTGAGGCAGGTCCAATTAATCTTTTCATTTTGGAGATTAGAAAACCGAGCTACAATGAGAATGAAAAACTTGCCAAACATCACAGAGATGCTGAGGAGTCTGGAGGGGAAAACCACCTCCTTTACGTCCTCCTCAGTTCCTGTTTCCAGTAAGGCTGTGTTCAGTCTGACTGCAGAGTTCAGGTGAACCAGTAGCTGGCTCCTGAGGGACTCGCCACCTGCCATGACGACAGACAGACAGACACACCTGCGCGCGTCCAAGGTTCAGTTCTCCCATGTTCTGCAGAAGATCTCCTCCAACTCTGCATTACCGCTCTTCCCACAGCACAGGGACCCACCACGATCACCATCATTCAGGTTTACATAACTCTAGCTCAAATATGGGAGGACACATAACATCAAAAGAACTAGACTAAAAACAAGTTGGTATCTACTATAATCATCTTTCTTAAACTGCAGATTTCAATTATACTTGTTTAGGTAATCTCATTTCCTAAAAGATGTAACTAAAAACTTTATAAAATTATGAATTTTGTTCACTGTATTAATTAGCCTGTTAAACAGGGGTGATGAGGAAGGACAATCCATAGGTATTTAAAAATTTAAATCTCTTGACTCATTTGCTAAACTTTAATGTTACAAATAACATGCAGTGTTAGTCACTCAGTTGTGCCCAACTCTTTGCAACTCCATGGACTGTTGCTGGCCAGGCTCCTCTATCCATGGAATTTTCCAGGCAAGAATACTGTAGTGGGTTGCCATTTCCTTCTCCAGGGGATCTTCCCCACCCAGGGATTGAACCTAGGTCTCCTGCATTGCACAGAGATTCTCAAATTCTTTACCATCTGAGCCACCAGGGAAATCCCAATTTATGAGATTTTTCGTATTTTTACTTGCTGTTTAATTCTTTTGTCAACTGCTTACTCACATCCTTTATTCACTTTCCTAATGGGTTACTTGAGCTTCCCTTGTAGCTCAATTGGTAAAGAATCTCCCTGCAGTGCAGGAGACCCGGGTTCGATCCCTGGGTTGGGAAGATCCCCTGGAGAAGGAAATGGCAACCCACTCCAGTATCCTTGCCTGGAAAATCTCATGGACAGAGGAGCCTCGTGGGCTGCAGTCCATGGGGTTGCAAAGAGTCGGGCATGACTAAGCGACTAACTAATGGGTTATTCATCACTTCTCTCTTGATTTTTGAGAGCTCTTTAACTATAAATCTTCTATCATATGATAAAACAACAATTTCAACATTTTTATTACATTCCTATAGAATATTTTAATACAAGCTAGTTATAATTTGTATACAAAAGCAGAGTATAATCATATTAATTATAAAGTTTTAAAAAGTCCAAGAGACTCCTCTGACCATACTCATAGGAGTGAAAAATTCAGGGAAAAAAAGGAAAGATAATATAATAGTATTGCTACAAATTACTCCTTAAATGGCCCAAAAATGATGGGCTGTTTAATTCAACACCAGACACCTATTTTCCTTCTTGGGCCCTAATTCTAGCCTGAGAGAAAACAACTCCAGTATACATTTAAAAATCAACCTGCTTATGAGCAGTTTAAACAGGCAGTGTAATCATCTTTAGTGATGCCTTACTGCACTCTTTCCCCTTTTAGCAAGGAATTGATAAAATTCTACTTCACACGTCAGGAACCAGTCTGTGGAGCAGCTTCTGTTGGGTTCTGCTATCAGAGGAGACCTGTGATTTGCTAGCCTCGGCTGCAAGCTCACCAATTCCGCACAGCTCTTCCTCAGGTTCCCAGGCCAGGATTTGCGTTTATGCCACTCGCCCACAGCACCTGAGGAAAAGGACAGAGCAACCTCTCCCCACAAGGAGGCAGGGGTCCAGGCAGGCCTCAGCTTGATCTCCGGGAGACACTATTGCATTCCAGCCCCTACAGGAAGGTGCACTGCTAAGACACGGTCTCTGACAGCTATGGCAAACTTGTTTTATTAATAAAATAATTCTCTGGCAGAGCTTGCAATTTAGCATTCAAACAAAGAAAACAAACAAAACCCCCAACTGCTGAACATTACCAACAATAATTTCAGCACCTCTCAAGGCCCACAGGGCAGGCAGTGCACTAAGCCTGGCGATACAGAGGTGAAAAGTTCAACACCTGCTTCCTGAAATTCCAGAGTCTGGAAAAGAGGTGTGATTTAAACTATGTAAGTTATTTCAGCATAGAGAGTGCTGATTTGCTTTAATGGACTGGAGGACTTGAATTAGAGGGTCCTATTATTCATCCTGGATCATTAGTGAACATTTGCAAAACCACTCCAGGACAGAGTCACTGGTTAATGATGAAAGCTTCTAATCAAAAACCTCAGGTAAGCCCTCTATCCTTATCTCTTTTCAAATCCAGAGAGGTTGGTAATTAGCATAACAGGTATTAGAAATGACGACAGTATAGAAAAGCGGTGAATAAGCTATGTGGTTTGGTTAGATATCAAACAGGGACCACTGCTCTTACATGAGCACATACACAGGAGTCTAATGAACCCAGGAGCCTATACTCTTTGGGATGGTTCCCGAGGGCTTAAGATTCCTACAGATTCTGTGATAAATCCACTACAAGGGAATTCTGTTGTCTGACCCTACCTATGTTAAAATGAATACTAAAACCAGATTAGCACTTCTGCCTGGAATAAACCTTTCATAAAAGAGTTTCTAAAATGGAGAGTAGAGATTTCATCCAGTTTAGAAAGGAGTCTCTAAGACTACTTTTGTGGGTGTGGCAGAGCTCTGTCTGAGTTTTGGTTTCATAGTAACATGCGATCTAAAAGTTCAGTTTTGGGGGACTAGGTCAACAGCGCTCATCAAGCTGAAGCTGCAAACTTGAGCAGTATCTCTCAAAGAGAACCTAATACCTAAACAACTGAACTGGCTCAGGTAGGTCATAACAGGGAGACAGTCACGCAAATACATCCAGGACAATGTAATAAACAAAACAGGGTCTTACACAAGGTACCCAGACAGCAAGGATGATTAATGCTCTAATGGGAATGGGGCATCAGAAAACATTTTATAGGGAAAGTGACAAATGAGCAGAATTTTGAAGGATAATAACAGAACTTTTCCAGAGTAGAGGGAGTTTCCAAGTAAAGGAAACAATGTTTTCAAAAACCATTAACAAATATGGCACCCTGAGAGGACCAAAACCAGGTAAGCACCAGTGGAAGATGAAGTCCCCATCAGGGCTGTGGGAGATGGGGAAGGACAGATGGGCAGGGGCTGGCAGAAAAGCTCTCGCCAGACGCTCAGGAGGTTTTTTTTTTTTTTTTTACAAGTCAGTGAAGCCAATTGTGTTCAGTAAGAATCACCTGGTCTTCTTAAACTATGATTCCAAACCCCATACTTGAAATCCTGACTTAGTAAGTATGTGATGAGGCCTGTGATCTCAGAATTTTAAACAAGCACTCCATAGGATTTTGATTAACAAAGGCCCAAATTTCTACTCAATCCTAAAGGAAATCAACCCTGCATATTCATTGGAAGGACTGGTGCTGAAGCTGAAGCTCCAATCCTCTGGATACCTGATGCAAAGAAATGACTCATTGGAAAAGATCCTGATGCTGGGAAGGATGGAGGGCAAAGAGGAGAGGGGGGCGAGAGAGAACGAGATGGTTGGATGGCATCACCAACTCAATGGACATGAGTCTGAGCAAACTCAGGGAGATAGCGAAGAACAGGGAAGCCTGGGGTGCTGCAGTCCATGGGGTCGCCTAGAGTTGGACATGACTGAGCGACTGAACAACTGTAACAAATATCAAACAACAGTAGCAAAATAACATTTCACCTCTCCAACATGACTCAGGCTACTCACAGGGGATGGAGTGGGTGACCTGGAATTAGAGGCTACCAACACACAGACAAGAGACGCTAGCCCGGACGAGGGGTGCAGGACTGAAGGACAGGGCAATTAAGGCAAAATGAAGAATGTGAAACAGTCAGGATTTGGTAGCAGTGACAGAGAAGGAAGAGTGCATTAAAAAACAACAACCTCAAAAATACCCACTATTTGGAGAAATGTCTGTTTAGTTCTTTGGCCCATTTTTTGATTGGGTCATTTATTTTTCTGGAATTGAGCTGCAGGAGTTGCTTGTATATTTTTGAGATTAATCCTTTGTCTGTTTCTTCATTTGCTATTATTTTCTCCCAATCTGAGGGCTGTCTTTTCACCTTACTTATAGTTTCCTTTGTAGTGCAAAAGCTTTTAAGTTTCATTAGGTCCCATTTGTTTAGTTTTGCTTTTATTTCCAATATTCTGGGAGGTGGGTCATAGAGGATCTTGCTGTGATTTATGTCGGAGAGTGTTTTGCCTATGTTCTCCTCTAGGAGTTTTATAGTTTCTGGTCTTACATTTAGATCTTTAATCCATTTTGAGTTTATTTTTGTGTATGGTGTTAGAAAGTGTTCTAGTTTCATTCTTTTACAAGTGGTTGATCAGTTTTCCCAGCACCACTTGTTAAAGAGGTTGTCTTTTTTCCATTGTATATGTTTGCCTCCTTTGTCAAAGATAAGGTATCCATAGGTTCGTGGATTTATCTCTGGACTTTCTATTCTGTTCCATTGATCTATATTTCTGTCTTTGTGCCAGTACCATACTGTCTTGATGACTGTGGCTTTGTAGTAGAGTCTGAAGTCAGGCAGGTTGATTCCTCCAGTTCCAATCTTCTTTCTCAAGATTACTTTGGCTATTCGAGGTTTTTTGTATTTCCATACAAATTGTGAAATTCTTTGGTCTAGTTCTGTGAAAAATACCGTTGGTAGCTTGATAGGGATTGCACTGAATCTATAGATTGCTTTGGATAGAATAGCCATTTTGACAATATTGATTCTTCCAATCCATGAACACGGTATGTGGCTAACAAACACATGAAAAGATGCTCAACATCACTCATTATCAGAGAAATGCAAATCAAAACCACAATGAGGTACCATTACACAACAGTCAGGATGGCTGCTATCCAAAAGTCTACAAGCAATAAATGCTGGAGAGGGTGTGGAGAAAAGGGAACCCTCTTACACTGTTGGTGGGAATGCAAACTAGTACAGCCGCTATGGAAAACAGTGTGGAGATTTCTTAAAAAACTGGAAATAGAACTGCCATATGACCCAGCAATCCCACTCCTGGGCATACACACTGAGGAAACCAGATCTGAAAGAGACACGTGCACCCCAATGTTCATCGCAGCACTGTTTATAATAGCCAGGACATGGAAGCAACCTAGATGCCCATCAGCAGATGAATGGATAAGGAAACTGTGGTACATATACACCATGGAATATTACTCAGCCGTTAAAAAGAATTCATTTGAATCAGTCCTAATGAGATGGATGAAACTGGAGCCCATTATACAGAGTGAAGTAAGCCAGAAAGATAAAGAACATTACAGCATACTAACACATATATATGGAATTTAGAAAGATGGTAACGATAACCTTATATGCAAAACAGAAAAAGAGACACAGAAATACAGAACAGACTTTTGAACTCTGTGGGAGAATGTGAGGGTGGGATATTTCAAAAGAACAGCATGTATACTATCTATGGTGAAACAGATCACCAGCCCAGGTGGGATGCATGAGACAAGTGCTCGGGCCTGGTGCACTGGGAAGACCCAGAGGAATCGGGTGGAGAGGGAGGTGGGAGGGGGGATCGGGATGGGGAATACGTGTAAATCCATGGCTGATTCATATCAATGTATGACAAAACCCACTGAAATGTTGTGAAGTAATTAGCCTCAACTAATAAAAAAAAAAAATAAAAAAAAAATACCCACTATTTGTTCATTCATTCAACAAATCTTTTCTAAACATTTACTGTATGTCAGATACTGTTCTAGATCTTGGGGGTACAATAATGAAGAGAGAAAAAAGTGACTGCTTTCAGGGAACATATTCTGGTAGGAGGAGAAAGGACAAACAAAATAATTAAGTCAACACAGAGCATAATAAGTAGTATGTGAGAAGATAAGTATTTTGAAAACACAAGGCAGGAATGGGGAATACAATGCTGGGGTGTTAATGGGGTAGGTCAAGCAGACCTGACATCTGAGCAGATCTGAAGAAGAGGAGTGAGTGTTCTGGGCAGTGGGCCTGGCCTGTGTGAGGAAAAGGAGGGTGTGTGTGCCTGGAGATGCGAGAGCAAAGCAGTGGACAGTCAGATGAGATCAGAGAGGGGAAGAGCTCTGGGGCTCTAGACACCACTGAAAGGACTAAGTAAGACAGAGGTCGTTGGAGGGCTCTGAGCGGTCTGGCTGCCACGTGGAGAGTGGCTGGAAAACTACTGCCCACTGCCTGGTTCTGGAAGTCAAGTTTTCTTGGAATACTCATTTGTTTATGTATTATTATCTATGGCTGTTTTCAGGCCATAAAAGAACCAAGTAGCTGTAATACAGGGTTTGGTCCACAAAGCCTAAAATTTTTTACCACCTGGCCTTTCGCACAAAGTCTGCAACCCCTGATGTGGAAAACAGACCAAGGCTGGCACAAGTGGAAGGCAGAAGATGAGTCAGAAAGCTTTCCCTGCAATAAATCAGATGAAGTATGCCGACTTCTTGGATCACAGTCTTAAGAAGTGAGGGGACCCACAATCTGCTCTGAAGGAAGCATAAGCAGGATTTCCAGAAGGACTCATACAGAGTAAGAGAGAGAGTATGACTCTAAGGTTTTTGGCTTGAGAAGCTGGAAAACTGCAATTACCCTAAATGGACAAAGATACAGGTGGCACAGCCTCAGTGCACGGGCCTTGTGAGGAGTCCAGTTTTGAACATGAGACTTAAAGAGTTCACTTGCTTGGAGGCAGGAAGAGAGTCTCTGAAGAACTTATAGTCCAGTGGAACAGAAAGGAAAACTAATCATTTCAATCAACCAACCATTAGGGGAAGCTGGGATCAGGGAAAGCTTCTTGATAAATGGGTCTTGAAAGAAGAATATGAATTGACCAGGCAGAGAGGAGTGAGAATATTCCAGGAAAAGAAAAAGTCACAAACGAAGATAAGGAAGAGCACGGTGAATGTGCTCAGGTGTGTGCTTTGTAAACTGCAATCGGGGGGAGGGGGGCCCAAAGTGTGAGCAAGGGGTGTGACAGGCAAGGCTGGACACATCCAAAGCTGCTTCCTGGAAGGCCAGCATTCCTTGATCATTAACTCGGTTTTATCTAACGGGTAACAGGGAGCCACTGGGGAGTTCTGAGTGAGGAAGCGACACAATCAGCTCAGCGGGTTCTCATTCCTTGAGCAGGTGACAGAGCACCAAAGTGCAACCGCAACACAGTGAGTCTGCTTCTCTCACCAGCACCGGTAAACAGCTAGCCGTTTCCTCCATCGTTATTCGATAAAGGAAAAAACAGTTTCTTTTTGGTTTTTTGTAATTACAAACCCTATCGTTTTTTTTTAAGTATAGTTAATTACCATGTTGCACCAATCTCTGCTGTATAGCAAAGTGACTCAGTTACATACATACATACATTCTTTTTTCATATTCTTTTCCATTATGGTTTATCAAAATGTTTGTTTTTATATTTAATTTTCTTGATGTAGAATCAATGCAACAGTAACAACAAACATCTGATTTTTCAAAGAAAATTCCCAAAATGAATGAGCTCAAATGCTGTACTTAAATGTTTAAACTTAGCCTGAGCCTTAATGCTTAAAGAGATATTTAGTAGTCACTAAATACTTTATTCATTTTAAAACTTAATAGAGTCAGCATTCTGTTCATAAGAACATATAACTCATGGTTATAGAAATATATGACTCAAGAGATCAACAACTCCAATAACGAGCTGAATTTTTCAATAACAGCACAACTCTCTTTGTAGGCCGACAACCAAGCACTTGTGAAAAGCTTCTGTGGTGTGACTGACAGAGACTCAGGCCGCAGCCTTTGTGAGAAGACTAGTGCTCCTGGGAGAGGAGACCGGTCCACAGGGCCTGCACACAGTGCATCTCATGTCAGTCCCACCACAGCTCTGCGAGTCACGAGTGACTATCTACATTTTACAAGTAAATCCATCTGGGCCTTGTTTTAAGTTCTGCCTCTCCAAACCGCTGCATAGGAGTGTAACCAATTTAAGAGCCAGATCTGGTTTTAGAAAATAATCATGGCCCAATTCAAACAATGTTAAAACTCTATTCTACTTTCATCACCTTGACTGAGCTATGTTCTTTACTGTTCTTCGCTTTTCACATCATTCTAAAGATAGCTGCTTAACTGTTTATGAACTACCATATCTATACACCATTATAATACTTGTTTCCTGGATTTTTCCAATCAGATTCTGGATTCCTGTAGGGTATGAATCAGGCTTTATTAATCTGTGCCAAACACAAGTGCTCAACCATCTGTTGAATAAATTAGTTAATGACTAAGGGGGAGGTGGGAATAATGTAAGTAACTTAAATATATTTAAAGTAGACGTTGAGTTTTACCATCTATGCTAAAGGTTGACAGAAATATTGTTAGGTTCTAAGAAATAAATTTGAAGTTCAACAGCTTTCCACTTGCAAGGGATGACAAAAATTACACACACACACACTTCTGTATTTGATATGATGTCGAGGTGCAAGCTATACAAACCTAAGAGACTGCTTCTCCCACATCTCTAGATGTGGGATAAAATCCCGCATCTAGGTCTCCATCTGCCTGGAAGGATATTCTGTTATGTCTTAGCCTCTAGCTAATCGGTTTTTATCAATGATTTTTTTGGGGGAGGGAGGGTGTAGACATCACATTATTATTTGGCCGCACCACATGGCAAGCAGGATCTTAGTTCCCTGATCAAGGATCGAACTTGTACCCCCTGCAGTGGAAGTGCAGCTTCTTAACCAACGGGACCAATGACGGAAGTCCTAGACATTGTATATTTTAAAAGGCTTTGCAGAGGATAGTACTGCAATAATACAAACTTTCCTTCTCCCACACACGTAACATGTAAAACCAAACCACAGTGACTAAAATTACCTAACAGAATTTAAAACAAACAGAAGCATGAGAATATATGATTCTCAAATGTTACTTCCCATTTCTCTACAATCCTTCCTTAAACTTAACTTCACTTACATTTATTTTTGCTCAAATATAGCTGCTCAGCAACTTGATCACAAATTTTTATCATTACCAATGATCTTGAATCACAAAAACAGAAAAATCTATCCATGTAACTTCTGAATAGGAAAAATTTAGATAAATATATATAACAGGAAAACCACCATCATTTACTGAGGTATCACCACCTGTTGGTAACTGTGCCAAGAACTTTATACTCATTCTTTCATTTAATTTCATTTAATTCTCACAACTCCTGGAAGGCAGAGTAAACTATAAAATGGGGATAAGACAATTTCCAGAAGATAGCATAAAAAAAAAAAACCTCCCCAAGTCCAGGAGTTTAGGTTGACCATAACCTTAAACAAGTTACCGTGTTACTAAAAAGCCACTGCAACATTAAGCAACATTAAACAGTTCCTAGATTCTGTACTACTCAGGCCATATCTGAGTAGTATAATGGGTCTACTGTATCCATTTCTGGGGATACATTAGAGGAAGACTACTGACAAGTTGCAGTATTATCAAGGGGAAAAAAAAAGGCCGAAATACTAAGGGCAACATGTAGCAGATGGGAGAAGTGAGCAGGGTTAGCGTGGAGAAGACACATCGCCAGTGGACTGTGGAGACTCCTCTCCACATCAGATAAGACAGCACCCCATCTTACACACAGCTTTCCAGTTTGCAACATGGCTCTTTACTGTCCCAAAGGCCACACAAAATAAAGGAAGGGCGCAGAGACTGCCTGCACTCAAAGCCCAACTCTGCAGGCTGGGCCACTGCGGAGTTACCGAACCTCTGTGTGCCTGATTTCTCTTGTCTGCAAAGTAAAAATAACAACGGTGCACCTGACTTACATGGCAAATCAGCTAGGACACAAAATTACTTAGACACTGCCCGGGAAACAGAGTGTCAACAGTGCTGGCTAAGACCAACACCTTCAGAGCCACTGCCTCACTGGAGAACTCAGAATTCTCCCTCTCACAGGACGTGAGCCAAGCAAGACAACAGAGGAAAGAGTTCTGTAAGTCTTAATCCCTTTCTATCTCCATCATAATCTCTACAAGGGACTCCTATATACCAGGCACCATGCAAAACATAATCTTTAGTAGCTCATTTAATCCTTACAACTACTTACCTGAGGACATAGAGCTAAGCGGCCAGCTAGACTGTGGACCCAGGTTTGTTGGGCTCCACAGCCCCATTTTAAGGCTCCACATCACCTCATTTATGCATCCTGGCAGCTAGCAACATGCCTAATAAAAATGCCTCATATGTATAAAATAATCCAGGCAAGAATACTGCAGTGGGTTGCCATTTCCTTCTCCAGGAGATCTTCCCGACCCAGGGAATGAACCCAGGTCTCCCGCATTGCAGGCAGACGCTTTACCGTTTGAGCCACCAGGGAAGTTGTATAAGATAATCAGTGTTTCTTTAATCAAATAAACACCAGGTACAACTGTTCTGCGGAAAATGTCGAGCAGCAGAGACGGGAAAGCGCCGTCCCTGCCACACCTTCCACTTGGCTGTGGAGCTCACGGGCCACGTTGCCATGCCAGTGTTCTCCGTCGCCGGAACCAGGAATCTGGACTGCGTAACCTTCCAATCTAGTTTGAAGACTGTATGTTCCATCTGGCAGTACTTCTGATACAGCAAAGACTTAAAATAAATAAACTCCAGAATTTAAAAATGGAAGAGACCATAAAGATCTGGCTCAAACTCTTCAGTTAGACTCATCTAACTAGACAGCCAAAGGATAAAAATCTGGGTCTCCCAATTTCCAATCCTACACTGCTTCTTTTATAAAGACATAAAGCAGACATTTTAAATAGGTGGGATTAAAAGAAATATAACTGGCATAACAAAGCACGTAACAATGGATGCCAAAATTAAACAGTACTTGGTAACTTTTATTACTCTAAAAATGCAAACTTTGTTAGTACAGAACACTCATCGCTTAAAATAAACAGCTCACATGAGGACACCTTAGGATACTGTCTCAGTTTTGTGAATACCCAATTGTAATAAAAAACAGGGTGACCTCAAATAAATTACTTTGATAACAAAAGCCCTGCAGAAGCACTATTAGTTTTATTTTGCTTTGGTTTTTTGAAAAGTATTTACAGAAATACTTGATAAGATGCTGAAACTACTGTTAGAAAGGTTCATCCAAGATCAACAGAAAAAATTTCACTATCTCTAGAGATACACTAAATGCAACAATTTAACTAGAATTTTACATAGTCAAGAATGGTATAAAAAGTCTTAAAAAAAAAATGTGTTCTGGGGCTAAATATAAAAAGCCACCTGTGAGATTAAAATATAAAGCACAGAGAATCCCCTGGCAGTCCAGTGGTTAGGACTCCGTTCTTTCACTGCCAAGCAGCGTGGTTCAGTCCCTGGTTGGGGAACTAAGATTCCACAAGCCATGCAGCACAGCCAAAATAAACACACACACACACACATCACAAAAACATTCTTAAAAATAAGAATTTAATTTTTTAAAAAACAAGCAATCCCCACTATAACATTTAAGGTAAATGTTAAGTCACATTAACAAATGTTTATTAAGCATATTATTAATATATAGAATGGGGTAACCTAGGTCTGATTCACTATACTCTAAACTGCTGTAATTCCCCAACTATAATGGACAAAATGTAAAAAATACAATGAAAAATAAAACACAAAATATTACGGTAGTATAGAGGAGATAAGAAACTTATAATGACTAAGTGTATTAAGATTTGCTGGCCAACCTGTATTCAAGTTTCAGCTCCACTACTTAGGAGCTACATGTGGAGGCACCAACAGTATAACTGTCCCTCAATATCAATGGTGATTTGTTTCTTGGATACAAAAATCATGGATGCTCAAGCCCATTATATAAAATGGCATAGTATCTACAAATAATCTACACATCCTCCACATATTTAATATCATCTCTAGATTACTTGCTTCCCTGGTGGCTCAGATGGTAAAGCATCTGCCTGCAATGCAGGAGACCTGGGTTCGATCCCTGGGCTGGGAAGATCCCCTGGAGAAGGAAATGGCAACCCACTCCAGAACTGTTGCCTGGAAAATCCCATGGACAGAGGAGCCTGGTAGGCTACAGTCCATGGGCTCGCAAAGAGTTGGATGACTGAGCAACTCACTCACTCACTAGATTACTTATAATATCTAATACAATGTAAATGCTATGTAAACATGGCTGACTCTTGAACAGAGATTAGGGGCACCAACCCTTAACATACCCAAACACCAAGTATAACTTACAGTCGGCACTCCATATCCGAGGTTCCACATCCACAGATTCAACCAACTACTGACAATGTGGTGGTGGTGGTGGCAGCTTAGTCTTTCAGTCGTGTCTGACTCTTTGCGACTCCACAGACTGTAGCCCGCCAGCTCCTCTGCCCATGGGATCTTCCAGGCAAGAATACTGGGGTGGGCTGTCATTTCCTTCCCCAGGGGATCTTCCCAACCCAGGGACTGAGAACTCACCTCTTCTGCCTGGCAGATGGATTCTTTACCACTAAGCCACTTGGGAAGCCAGCCAATGGTACACTACTGCAATACTTACTAATGAAAAAAAAATGTGCATTTAAGTGGACCTGCGTTGTTCAAAACTGTGTTGTTTGATGGTGAACTGTAAGTTACCAGCATTGCAGCAAATTCAGGTTTTGCTTTTGGAACTTTCTGGATTTTTCTCCCAATATTTCTGATCCACAGTTGGTTGAATCCATGTATGGGGAACTCGCAGATAAGGAGTATATAATCTCAAAAGTCTACTGTGTGGATTAAAAAGAGAATGCATATACAGACAAGCCTAAGGCAGAAGGAGAGACAGGTGTAGAGAACAAACAATGAACACCAAGGGGGGAAAGGGAAGGAGAGATACACTGAGAGAATGGGACTGAGACATATACACTGCTGGACATAAAAGAGATGGCTAATGAGAGCCTACTGTACGCCCAGAGTGAAAAAAAGGACAGTCTGTTTGTAGGACGTATATTAAGTCAACCTTAAAATGCATTCCAGAGAGAACACGATGGCGGAGGAGGAGGTGGACGTGCAGCACATCTCTCACGGATACATGAGGAAGACACCTTCAGACACAGAAGTGCACGCAGAACACCAGCTGAGAGCGGACAGGAGTACCTGAGCAGTGGAAAGAATATATAGAACCACGCAAAACTCGGTAGGACGAAGGAACTAGGGGGAAAACAGGAGTGTTAGTAGGGCTGGACCTGCCCTCGGCGGGTGGCGGCACTGAAGCAGAGGTCTGATAACCACATCGGGGCAATTGTCTGAGTCAGAGGAGAAACATTCCAGGCTGAGAGTGAAACAGCTGATCTGTGGCAGCCTAAATGGAATGAGAATCAGACAGTCCTTGCTGCAGCCATGCATACCCTGGACAGGGACGCAGGTCCTCTATAAGGAGCAGCGGCTGGGAGCTGGAGTTTAGGGAGTGTGGAGCAATCCCAGGGCGAGGCCTGCTGTTGACTGCAGACAGCAGGTTTGAGGAATGTGAGGGAGGAGACTGTGGTGGGAAATGCCTGTGGAGAAAAGCCAGGCAGCCATGGAAGCAAGGCGATACTGTTGAGTCACGCATAGAGGGTGAAGCCACCACCATAGCCTCTCTCTCTCCACACGCCAGCATCCGAAGCTGAACAATAGAGAGGCTGACCGCATCAAATGCCTGAGGCACTGAACTACAGAGTAGAACCCCAGCCAGGGTGCCCCTTTCAGTGACTGATGTGCCAATCTGCAGAGCAGGACCCCAGCCAGGGGGCCCCTCTATTGGCCTAATGTGCCGAACAGCAGAGAAGGACCCCAGGCAAGGGAGCCCTCTAAGTGCCTGAACGGGTGGAGCTATGGAGAAAGACTGGCCAAAGAGGCGTCTGATCGCCAGCTACAAGAGGCTTGAAAAAAGACTGATAGGGCCATAACTCCTACGGTGGTGGCAGTCCGTGTCCCTGCACACTCGGCACCACCAGAGTCCCCACAAGCCAAGCAGCTGCGTCACCTTCACGCTCAACTCTCACTGGGGCAGAGCTGCCACAGGCAGAAAATGTCTTCTATGCGCGCATGGTCGCTTCGGTTGTGTCTGACTCTTTGCGACCCTGTAGACTGGCCTGCCAGGCTCCCCTGTCAGGGAGGGGGTTCTCCAGGCAAGAATGCTGGAGTGTATCGGCCAACACTGGTTGCCATACCCTTCTAGAGCACTATATTTCCTGCTGCCCTAGCCGCCAACACCCCTGAGTACCTGGTGCTGCCAGAACCCCTGCGACCCAAGCAGCTGCACCACCTCCACCCCTGGCCCGCACAGGGGCAAACCCAAGCCCTGCAGGGCAGCCTCAGGAGCAAACCCCAGTGGACAACACACATGCAGAGGGGAAATAAAACCACAGTTGAAACCCAGGGGCAGTGTGGCTGAGGAAGAAGACCCAAAACCTTCCCAGTAGCTGTACAAGCTGCCGATTAAATCCACACAATCAATCAGGCAGACTCTGTGTCTATGGAATATATAAAAGGCCACTGAGAGCTCCCACAAAGGAAAACGCACTAGCTCTGATAGCTGTGGGCATTGGAGGCAAGAACACACAGGAGCAGGACCAGGTTAGAATCTGAGCTGCCCCCACAGCAGGTCCTGAGACCAGCAGTGTTGGAGGGCATCCTAGGGAGGTGAGGTGGACTATGACTCCCAGCGAGGGAAAGGACTCTGACAGCAATGACTCGGGAAAAATATTTATTATTCCTATGTTTTGACTTGTTCTGTAGATTCTTTTGGATTTTTTTTCCTTTTTTTCCCACTTCTGTTGTAGTTGTCGATTTTATTGGCACTATGAAATCTAATTAAGCTTTTGAGCTTTTTTTTCCCTCAGCCACATTTTTTATTGTTGTTATAAACCTCTGCCTCTATGTTTGGCTTTTGCAGTTCTATGGAGTTTTCCCTTTTCTTTTTTCCTCTTTTTTAATTTTAATTTTTTAAACCTATTATTTTTTCTATATCTATTCCTTTGTTTGCTTTTCCTACTGTTCTTTTCCCCTTGCAGTTAATCTTTAGTGTATATAAATCTTCTCTATCTACCCCTATTTAACTCTGCATATCTATTCTTTCATTCTTTCCTTTCCTTTCAACATATTTGTTAGTTTAATTTTCATTGCTTTATTCCCCACTTGGCACCTTGCTTTAGATTTGTTTTCCAGTTTGTGCTTTAGTTAGTTTTGTTCGTAACTGGTATATATAATTTTTTATTTCTTTTGTTCACTGGGTCAACATACTGTACTTTATTTTTGATGGACAGTTTTGACTTTGATCAAAACAGTATATATATAAAAGGGTATTTATGTATATGTGTATATTTCATTGTTTTAATTATCATTTGCCTGATTTTGTAAGTGCCTTTTCTTGTTTTTGGATATTTGTTTTAATCTCACTAAATGCCATAACAAACCACTTGTGGAATCTTCGTTCCTGACCAGAGATCAAGCCCTGAGTCTTTGCAGTGGGAATACTGACTCCAGACCCTAGACTACTAGAGAACTAACCCTAGGGAGTATCAAATAGTGAGAACTTACACAAAGGAAACCACCTGAATACAAGACTTGGCATCACCCAACCACCAAATGTGCTGGACACCTCATCTAAACAACAAACAAAACAAAAATACAAACCCAATCATCAGCAGACAGGATTACTACCTCACTCAGCCTTGCCCATCACAGGAAAAACAAACAAACAAAAACTCAGCACAAACCTCACCCCACACAAAGCTCACACAAACCACTGGACCAACCTTAGCAGGGCAGAAACCAAAGGAAGAAGGAATTCAGCCTGGAAGCCTGGGAAAAGGAGACCTCAAACACAATAAGTTTAAAAAAAAAAAATGAAAAGGCAGAGAAATACTACACAAATGAAAGAACAAACTAGAAACACAGAAGTCCAAATAAATGAAGAGCAAATAGACAAACTACCTGAAAAAGAATTCAGAAGTGATAGTGAAGATGATCAAAAACCTTGAAAACAAAAATGGAGAGAATGCAAGAATCAATTAACAAAGACCTAGAAGAATTAAAGAATAAACATAGAGACAAATAACACAATTACTGAAATTAAAAATACTCTAGAAGGAATCAATAGCAGAATATCTGAAGCAGAAGAACTAATCAGTGAGCTGGAAGATAAAATGGTGGAAATAACTTCTGAAGAGCAGAATGAAGTAAAAAGAATGAAAAGAACTAAGGACAGTCTCAGAGACCTCTGGGACAATATCAAATGCACCAACATTCAAATTATAGGGCCCCCAGAAGAAGAAGAGAAAAAGAAAGGGTATGAGAAAATTTTTGAAAAGATTATAGTTGAAAATTTCCCCAAAAAGGAAAAGGAAATAGCTGATCAAGTCCAAGAGACACAGTGTCCCGTACAGGATAAACTCAAAGAGAAACACGTCAAGACACAAACTAATCAAACTAACAAAGACTAAACACGAAGAAGGAATATTAAAAGCAGCAAGGGAGAAGCAACAAGTAACATACAAGGGAAACCCCATATGCTCAACAGCTGCTCTTTCAGAAGAAGCTCTGCAGGTCAGAAGGGTATGGCTGGATATATTTCAAGTACTGAAAGGGATAAATCTACAACCAAGATTACTGTACCCGGCAAGGATCTCATTCAAAATTAATGGAGAAATAAAAAGCTTTTCAGACAAGCAAAAGTTAGAATTTAGTACCGCCAAACCAGCTTTACAACAAATGTTAAAGGGACTTACATAGTCAGGAAATACAAGAGAAGAAAAAAGATATACAAAATCAACCCCAAACAATTAAGAAAATGGCAATAG
This sequence comes from Dama dama, assembly GCF_033118175.1. Classification (NCBI taxonomy): domain Eukaryota; kingdom Metazoa; phylum Chordata; class Mammalia; order Artiodactyla; family Cervidae; genus Dama; species Dama dama. The sequence continues at coordinate 13,630,015 of NC_083695.1, read as the reverse complement.
GAACATATATATCAATAATTACCTTAAATGTAAATAGATTAAATGCTCCAACCAAAAGACACAGACTGGCTGAATGGATAAAAAATCAAGACCCATAGATAGATATGCTGTCTACAAGAAACCTACTTCAGACCTAAAGACACATATAGACTGAAAGTGAGAGGATGGAAAAATATATTCTATGCAAATGGGAAGCAAAAGAAAGCTGGAGTAGCAATCCTCATATCAGATAAAACAGACCTTAAAATAAAGAAGATTACAAGAGATAAGGAAGGACACTACATAATGATCAATAGATCAATCCGAGAGGAAGACATAACAATTGTAATTATCTATGCACCCAACATAGGAGCGCCTCAATACATAAGACAAACACAAACAGATATAAAAGGAGAAAACAGTAACACAATAATAGTAGGAGACTTCAACACCCTACTCACACCAAAGGACAGATCATCAAAACAGAAAATTAACAAGGAAACACAAGTCTTAAATGATACATTAAATGAGATGGATCTCATTGGTATCTTCAGGACATTGCATCCAAATGCAGAAGAATACACCTCCTTCTCAAGTACACATGGAACATCCTCCATGATAGACCACATCTTGGGTCACAAACCAACCTCAGTAAAATTTAAGAAAACTGAAACTGTATCAAGTATCTTCTCTGACCACGCTATGAGACTAGATATCAATTACAAGAAAAAACTGTAAGAAACACAAATACATTGAGATTAAACAAGATGTTTCTAAATAACCAACAGGTTACTGGAGAAATCAAAAGGGAAATAAAAAAATTTCTAGAAACCAATGACAATGAAAGCACAACTCAAAACCTATGGGATGCAGCAAAAGCAGTTCTAGGAGGGAAGTTTATAGCAATACAATCCTACCTCAAGAAACAAGACAAACATCAAATAGACAACCTAACTTTATACCTGAAACAACTGGAAAAAGAACAAAAAAACCCCAAAATTAGTAGAAGGAAAGAAATCATAAAGATCCGAGCAGAAATAAATGAAAAAGAAATGAAAGAAACAACAGTAAAGATTAATAAAACTAAAAGCTGGTTCTTTGAAAAGATAAACAAAATTGACAAACCTTTATCCAGACTCATCAAGAAAAAAAGACAGAAGAATCAAATCAACAAAATCAGAAATGAAAAAGGAGAGGTTACAAAGGACAATATAGAAATACAAAATATTGTAAGAGACTATTATGAACAACTAACTATATGGCAATAAAATGGATAACCTGGAAGAAATGAACCGATTCTTAGAAAACTTCAATCTTCCAAGACTGAACCAGGAGGAAATAGAAATTATGAACAGCCCAATTACAAACACTGAAATTGAAGCTGTTATCAAAAGTCTCCCAAAAAACAAAAGCCCAGGGCCAGATGGCTTCACAGGAGAATTCTATCAAACACAGAAGAGCTAATGCCTATCCTTCTAAAACTCTTTCAAAAAATTGCAGCGGAAGGAACACTTCCAAATTCATTCTACGAGGCCACCATCACCCTGACAGCAAAACCAGACAAAGACAACATAAAAAAAGAAAACTACAGGCCAACATCACAGATGAACATAGATGCAAAAATCCTCAACAAAATTTTAGCAAACAGAATTCAGCAACACATCAAAAAGCTTATACACCATGATCAAGTTGGGTTTATTCCAGGGATGCAAGGATTCTTCAATATATGCAAATTAATCAATGTGATACACCGTATTAACAAACTGAAAGATAAAAGCCATATGATCATCTCAATAGATGCAGAAAAAGCCTTTGTCAACATTCAGCACCGATTTATGATTAAAGCTCTTCAAAAAATGGGCATAGAAGGAACCTACCTCAACATAGTAAAGGCCATACATGACAAGCTTGCAGCAAACATTATTCTCAGTGGTGAAAAACAATGCATTCCTGCTAAGATCAGGAACAAGACAAGGGTGTTCACTTTCACCACTATTATTCAACATCGTTCTAGAAATCCTAGCTACAGCAATCAGAGAAGAAAAAGAAATAAAAGGAATCCAGATCAGAAAAGAAGCTCTCACTCTTTGCAGATGACATGATTCTGTACATAGAAAACCCTAAAGATAGTGTCAGAAATTACTAGAGCAAATTAGTGAATTTAGCAAAGTTGCAGGATACAAAATCAATACACAGAAACCACTTGCATTTGTATATGCTAACAATGAAAAATCACAAAGAGAAATTAAGGAATCAATCCCATTCACCATTGCAGAAATAAATAAACTGACCTAAGGAGACAAAAGAACTGTACACAGAAAGTTGTAAGACACCAATGAAAGAAATCAAAGGCAATATTCCATGTTCCTGGGTAGGAAGAATGAATATTGTGAAAATGACTATACTACCAAATGCAATCTACAGGTTCTATGCAATCCCTATCATATTACCAATGGCATTTTTTACAGAACTAGAACAAAAAATTTCACAATTCATATGGAAACACAAAAGACCCCGAATAGCCAAAGCAGTCTTGAGAAAGAAGAATGGAGCTGGAGGAATCAACCTTCCTGACTTCAGGTTATACTACAAAGCTACAGGCATCAAGACAGTATGGTCCTGGCACAAAAACAGAAATATAGGCCAATGGAACAAGACAGAAAGCCCAGAAATAAACCCATGCACCTATGGGTATTTTTGAGAAAGGAGGCAAGATTATACAATGAGGTAAAGACAGCCTCTTCAATAAATGGTGCTGGGAAAACTGACAGCTACATGTAAAAAAATGAAATTAGAACACTTCCTAACACCATACACAAAGAAAAACTCAAAATGGATTAAAGACAAGACCAGAAACTATAAAACTGTTAGAGAAAAACACATAGAACACTCGATAACATAAAGCAAGATCCTCTATGACCCACCTCCTAGAGTAATGGAGATAAAAACCAAGTAAACAAGTGGGACCTGATTAAACTTAAAAGCTTTTGCACAGCAAAGGAAACTATAAGCAAGGTGAAAAAAGAACCCTCGGAATGGAAGAAAATAATAGCAAATGAAACAACTGACAAAGGATTAATTTCCAAAATATACAAGCAGCTCATACAACTCAATACCAGAAAAACAAACAACCCAATCCAAAAGTGGGAAAAAGACCTCAACAGACATTTCTCCAAAGAAGACATACAGGCGGCTAACAAACACGTGAAAAGATGCTCAACATCGCTCATTATTAGAGAAATACAAATCAAAAGCACAATGAGATATCACCTCACACCAGTCAGAATGGCCATCATCAAAAAGTCTACAAACAATAAATTCTGGAGAGGGTGTGGAGACAAGGGAACACTCTTGCACTGTTGGTGGGAATGTAAATTGATACAGCCACTACGGAAGACAATATGGAGATTCCTTAAAAAACTAGGAATAAAACCACCCTATGACCCAGCAATCCCACTCCTAGGCATATACCCTGAGGAAACCAAAACTGAAAAAGACACATGTATCTCATTGTTCATCACAGCACTATTATAGGTAGAACATGGAAGCAACCTAGATGTCCATCGACAGATGAATGGATAAAGAAGTTGTGGTACATATACACAATGGAAAATTACTCAGCCATAACAGGAATGCATTTGAGTCAGTTCTGATGACGTGGATAAACCTAGAACCTATTATACAGAGTGAAGGGAGTCAGAAAGAGAAAGATAAATATCATATTCTAACATATATATATGGAATCTAGAAATGGTACTGAAGAATTTATTTACAGGGTAGCAGTGGAGAAACAGACATAAAGAACAGACTTATGGACATGGGGACAGGGGAGGAGAGGGTGAGATGTATCGAAAGAGTAACATAGAAACTTACCCTACCATATGTAAAATAGATAGCCAATAGGAATTTGCTGTATGGCCCAGGAAACTCAAACAAGGGCTCTGTATCAACCTAGAGGGGTGGGATGAGGCAGGAGATGGGAGGGAGGTTCAAAAGGGAGGGGATATACACACACACACACACACACACACACACACACATATATATACCTATGGCTGATTCACGTTGAGGTTTGACAGAAAACAACAAAATTCTGTAAAGCAATTATCCTTCAATAAAAAATAAGTTAATTAAAAAGAAATAAATGCATTCCCATCTACACAAAGTGCAAATACTGTATGATGATTCCACTTACACAAGATACCTAGAAGAGTCAAATTCATAGAGAGTCAGAAAGTACACTGGTAGACTCCACACTTGCCCATCCAAAAAAAACACCTGCTTCACTGGAAAGCAGTTCCTCATTAATAAAAGTGTACTGTAAAGCAGTCTCTAAAACCAGAACTCTGGGAGTCATTCTAGTCATTCTTCCCTGTTAGCCAATCAATCACCAAGTCCTGATAAATCTCTACAGCCTGACAAAAAGAATTTACCTCTCCCTGGTAGATAGGAATAGGGCAAAACTCCTCCAAGCCCAGGATGTGTGACCTTTCCATTAGCTTTTAAGACCTCCAATCCTTCTACCCCCCTTCTCGTATTTCTCCTTGTGATTTCTTTCTTTTTTATCCAGGATACAGTTTTGTTTAGCCCTTTTATTTTTCCCTGAACCTCACCCTGCAAACTAACAAATTTATACCCCAAGCTACTCAGCACCACTGGAAAAGGTTATAACCACACAGACTAACACCTGAACAACTAAAAGTAGTCTCTGACCTCAGCCAGACCTTCAGAATTGCTTGCCAATTTCTATATTCCTAGTCAATTTGTTTGCACGCCTCAAAATGCTTCTTCTATAACTCACCTCTTCCAGCCATTATTTCAGCTCCAACTTTTCAATTCAATAGATGCAGAGATGTTTCCTACTTACCTGAAGTAATTAAGGCAATCAGGTAGAAACTTCAGCTTCTTACTCTCAGACTTCTTAGAATGTATCTAAATCTACAGGCCTCATTAACTCACTTTCCTCAGTCAGAATGGCTGGTGTGTACAAGACACACATATGGTGATGGAGTTTTAAAAAGGGTCATTCTTTCTCCTGTGGAGGGATAATCCTGCCTATATAGGGCTTCTGAAATTTTAACATGCATTTAATCACCTAGGAATCTTACTGAAAATCCACATTCTGATTTAGGAGGTCTGGAGTGGGATGTGAGATTCTGCACTGCTTCCAGCAAACCAATGCTGCACATTTGGAGCAAGGTTTGGGAAAGTGGAAGTGAAGTCACTCAGTTGTGTCTGACTCTGCGACCCCATGGACTTAACAAGCCTGACACACTCCTCTGTCCATGGGACTTCCCAGGCAAGAATACTGGAGTGGGTTGCCATTTCCTTCTCCAAGGTTTGGGAAAGCAGGGTCCAGATTCCATCCTGTCTCATCTCCTCAGAGACCTTTCACTCCAAGTTAACACCTTTATCTGCCATATCTTCAGATCTGTTTCCCTCTCAGCTGCTCCCTCCCCCAGCAGGTAACATACCTGTCTTTTCTATCAATACTTTAAAATAAGCCCTTTCTCAGCTACCATCCAATCTTCTCAGTTGCTTTGCTCCACTGTAAGTTTCTATGAAGAACAGTTACACCAATGGTTCCCAAACTTTTTTGGTTCAAGAGTAATTAGTGTCAGAGTAATTTTTTCATGGCACTCGTAAGCCAAAAGAAATATCTGAGGGTTCACTTTATTAAGGAATACAGGCCAAACTACTTAGCAAGTACTTAAATCCTAATAATTTAGCATCTGTCCGGCACTGCATAATTTTTCAAACTGTGGAATCAGCCTCATTTCCTGTTTCACACTGATTTTTAGGCAGTACTTAACTTTTTTTTTTTTAAATCAGAGTAAACACTGAAAACCCAGCTTCACAAAGGTATGACAGCACCAAAAGAAATACAGTGTGGTGTCTAAGAGATACTACTGTACTTTCCTTGAAATTTAAAAATAGTCATGGCACCCCTGTGAGCTAGCTACAGTGCCCTGGGATGCCTACAATGTACAACCTGTTAACTGTAGGTCTATGTAGTTCTCAGAATGGCAGCATTTCCACTGCTTGGGAAGTTGTTGGAAATGCAGAATCTTGGGATTCACCCCAGACTCACTGATTTCAGAATTTCTACTTTAACAAGATACTCAAATGACTCACTGATTCCATCCAAGTTCAAGAAGACTGGTCCTTGCCTACATCTTCTCACTTACCATTCAACTCACTGAAATCACCACAAGCAAAGTCCCAAACGATGCCCCCCAACCTTTTTAATAAAAGCATTGCATGCTTCCAGTTCTAATCCTAATTAACCCTCTTTGCAGTACTTGATACTATCTATCAACTTTCTATTCTTCCTTGGTTTTTAAAACACCACTGTCTTTTGGTTTCCTTCCTTTTCTTTCAATACACTTTCCTAACACGCCCTTTCTCCCCCAAAGAAGAGTACTGTTTCCCACAAAGCTTCTGTAATTAGCATTACCATTGCTGTGAAAGCTGCTTTCTCCAGGGGACTGCATTCAATCAACCCTGTGGCTTCGGCTAAGATCTATATGCTAACCACCCTAGTCTAGATGGCTCTCTGCAGCCTTAGACCTATAAAACAATCTCCACTTGTATCTACACAGGCTTATTAAACTCAACAATTCCAAAACAACTTACCTGCCTATCTTCCCTGGCCTTCAAGTTGCTGTTCTTCATATACCCTTTCTTCACCAAGTGGCATCCTCGGTCAACCAATTTCCCTAGAGAAGCTCAGAAATCATCTTTGACTTCTCCTCCACTGCCCTTGCTTATATCATCAATCAGATCAAACATCTCTTGTTATGTAAGTATGGATATCTCCATCTCTATTACTTCTATTTTAAAAGAGGTCCTTAATCTTTTCCTTGGATTCCTATTCACAGCCTCTGGACTCCTCTCCTTGCCTCCAGGACTGCCATGACCTGCTCTGTATCATTCTCCATGTTCCATCCAAGTTAACTTTCTAAAATCAAAATCTAATGTCACTGCCTGCCTCTAATCCTTCCATGGCTCCAAATGCCTAGCAGTGCTTGTCAAAGCTTTCCAGCAAATAGCAGAAGGGTTTCCTGATACAGATCTAAGAAGCTCACTATAAACAAGACATTTCTTTCAAGGCTCCATTTTAATCTTAATCATTTCCATTTTGCAACCTATTCCATGGTTAGCCACTTGTGTTACGACAGATTTGAGTAGTTGCAACAGAGACCATGAGCCCACAAAGCCTAAGTAATTACTGTCTGGCCCTTGGGGAAAACCTGCTGACTCCTGCATCACACCATAAGTACAGTTAAGATTAGGACTGTGTTTTACTTATCTTTATGCCCCCAGCACATGTCTAGAGAAAGTACTAAAAAATATTAACTGAAGGAATTAGAATGTTGCTAGGAAGAGCTCCAAGGGCTCATAAGGGATGTGTTCACCAAGTTGATATGGAATGCCCTCAAGCCCTAAGGAAGACACACAAGATCAAACAGAGATGTTCTTCAGTAAAGGGACAAATCCGTATCACTTGCCTCTTGGTAAGAGGCACTGAGAAGAACACGGCAACACCTGAGTAATATTCCTGACAAAGACAAATAACCCTGATCTAATGGCTAGACAATGTCAGACAAACCCAAACTCAAGGACATTCTACAAAGGAACAGGCCTGCAGGCTTCAAAAATGTCAGTCATAAAACAGCAGATCTGAGGAACTAGTTCAGATAGACGGAGACTTAAAAGACATGATACCTGAATACAATGCATGATCTAGGATTTTCATTTGTTACAACAGACATTACTGGAATAAGCTACCATCTCAGAATAAGATCTGTATATTAAATAATAGAATTGTATCAGTGTTAATTTCCCAATTTTGATTATAGTTGTGTGCTCATATAAAAGAATATACTAAGGTAACAGGTATCACGCCTGCAACTTAATTCCAAATATTTCAGAATATACTGATATATTTAGAGAGAGAAAAATGAAGATCTCAAACACCGAGGTAGGCAAAATAGAATACTATTATACAGAGGTCAAAATAGGTTCTGAAGAAACTGCCACTAAGTTCATCACTGTGTGTGAAAGTCATTCAGTCAGGTTCGACTCTTTGCAACCCCATGGACTATATACAGCCCATGAATTCTCCAGGCCAGAATACTGGAGTGGGCAGCTGTTCCCGTCTCCAGGGGATCTTCCCAACCAGGGATTGAACCCAGGTCTCCCACATTGCAGGTCGATTCTTTATCAGCTGAGCCACCAAGGAAGCCCAAGAATACTGGAGTGGGTAGCCTATCCCTTCTCCAGTGGATCTTCCCGACCCAGGAATTGAACCAGGGTCTCCTGCATTGCAGGCGGATTCTTTACCAGCTGAGCTACCAGGGGAGCGACAAGCCCATCAGATCTAAAGCTATTTTCCTAAAGAACTTCCAAGTACCAGTGTATCCCTTACACACACATTAGAATGACTAAGAAAGTGTTAGAAACTACCATTCAGAGCAATTGGTATAAGAATGAATATTTCTGGAATCTTGCATCATATTTTTCTTCTCCAAACAATGAGAAGTAAAACACTTAAAACCAAAATACTTTAGATAAGACTGGGAAAGCAAGTCACTAGGAAGACTGTTCCACCTGGCAGTATTCTTAAAAGGAAATTATTTCAAGAAAGAAAAATAGGGAGGGAGAAAAATTAAAAAGAATACACAGGGTGCTTACTCTAAGACCTTAACCAACAAAAGAACCATGAGATGAACTAATAAAGCATGGCATGTCCAAAGAACAGATCGTTCCATTTGCTAAAATAAACAATGTATGATGAGGAGTAAAGGGAAATAAAGCTAACTTGAGGCAGATCTCAAGCACTAAGCTAAGGAATTCAGATTTATTTTTCAAGCTACAGAATGCCTGAAGTCATATAAGCAAGCACTGACAATAATCTGAGTTGTCATTTAGGACAGCAGTCAGCAAACTCTGACCTATGGGCCAAAGCTAGCTCACCTCCTATTTTTGTAAATAAAGTTTTACTGGAACACAGTCATGCTCATTCATTTACACATTGACTACGGCTGCTTTCCTGTTAAACAGCAGAGTTCAGTAGCTGCAACAAAGAATGTTTGACCCACAAAGCCTAAAACATGTAACCCTTTTGGAAAAACTCGCTGACTCCCACTTTAGGAAGATGAATGTGAAGATAAAAGTAAAGGATAGATTAGGGAGAACAGGGAATCCTGGAAACAGGGAGATGACATTCATGGCTATTAGGAAAAAGCACACATCAAAAGACAGTGTGAACTGAAAGCCAAAGATAGGTGTTTGAGCTCAGTGTTGGTGAGAAGGGAACCCAAACTGGAAGGAGAAGCAGAGACAGTCTGAAACAAAGTATGAATGAATCCAGTTCTAAGGTACCATGACTGGGAGGACGACGGAAAAACGGAACACACGATAGAGAGCAAGTTTCCGAGGGGAGATGACAGAGGAGTAATTTGATATCATATAGGAAAACTCTAAAACGCCAGTAAGACATACAGAAAGTACACAGTGGGGGAAGAAAATCCAACTTGGGGAACAGAATTAAGAATCAAAAGTTCAGTGATGGTATCTGAAGATACAGAACTGGACGAGATCAAGTGGATGAGACAAGCTAGAAATGATGGCAGGAGGAGCAGACCCATCAGCTCAGCCCTATAACTGAATATTTTGTTACCTTTAACCCTCCCAATAATCCTGAAAAAAGGAACTGCCCTTAATTTACAGAACAAAAACCTGCGCTCAGAAAGGATTCAGGTTAAAATTGGAGGCCATACAGCTAATATGCAGCAGGGGTATAACTGAAACCCAGGTCTACCTGATCTCAAAGCCAGTGCCCAATCTCCATACTATATGTAAAGAGAAGAATGCTGATGCCAAAGAGAGGGAAATACCTGCACTCAGAAGGAAGCCAGCAGAGAAGGAATAGTTTGAGAATTACAGAAAGCCAGGGCAGTGCAGTATCATGTAGCCAAGGAAGGAGAAAGAAAAAGGGACGGGTGGATAACCACAGGTGAGAATTCTGACAGCTTACCACATGCCAGCTACAACGCTTTTCACACATTAGCTCATTTAGTCCTTGCCCAATCACGCCATGAGTGCTACTGCTATCCCATGAAACAAATGTGAAAATAAGGCAGGTAACTTGGTAGCGTCCACAACTAGCCAATGGCAGAGGAGGGCTGAGGATCCAGGCATCCTGACTCTGAACCCTACGTTCTTCTCCAGTTATATCACACTCCCTCCAGTCAAGTGCTGCAGAGTAACAGAGGGGAATAAAGGCAGGAGAGAGCAAAGGACAGGTCCTCATGTAATAGGGGAGTAATAACTTAAAAACATTCCTTCCTTTCAGAACATCACTTGATAGCACATGTCATGTTACAAGTAGGTTAAGGAATAAATAAGGGATAACCAAGTGAAAGCAGATGTATCACCTACTTGTAAAAGCCCTGGGAGAAAAAAGATGAGAGAACATTAACTTGTGGGATTAATATAATCAAAAAAATGTAAACCAGCTGCTTTCATTAACAAAAGATTTCTTTTCTTTGCCAACTTATTGGTTGTTAAGAGGTATTTAGAATAGTTAATAAATGTCCTTTGGTTTTCTGAGATATGAGATGTCACATTTCTTTAAATCTCTCCTACCGGTTAAGAATATACCTTATATACGTTTTCTCAGACACAAAAATGAACTAGAAACTCTATTCAGTTTTAAGAAGTTGTCTGGCCTTCACATAGGATTCAAAATGTCTGATTCAGAAGATTTATAGTGGGTTGCTGACATTAACGGAGAAGGCAATGGCAACCCACTCCAGTGCTCTTGCCTGGAAAATCCCATGAATGGAGGAGCCTGGTAGGCTGCAGTCCATGGGGTCGCTAGGAGTCGGATACGACTGAACGACTTCACTTTCACTTTTCACTTTCATGCATTGGAGAAGGAAATGGCAACCCATTCCAGTGTTCTTGCCTGGAGAATCCCAGTGACGGTGGAGCCTGGTGGGCTGCTGTCTATGGGGTCGCACAGAGTCAGACACAACTGAAGTGACTTTGCAGCAGCAGCAGCAGCAGCTGACATTAACATGATTCCAATGCAAAGTTTACACACTTAAAGGAACTACATCTTCTGCATATATGGCCTATTTGAAAATGGAGCACGCCAGGCCTCCCCATGGTGAGATACAGGAAGGCCTGGCGTGCTCCAGTCCACAGGGTCACAAAGAGTTGGACACGACTACACAACTGAACAACAATCTACGTAAAGGTTAATTTTACTACTTGACCAATATCTTTTGTGATCTACATGAAAAAACTAACCTGCCCAAAGAATTGTATGCTGTGTTTGTATACTATCAAAACAGTGTTCCTTGAAGTGAACAATTGGTATTTTTTGTGAATATGACTTTGTCTATGTTAAACAACATTCCAATAGTGCATTTCTGAAATTATTCCGTTAAGGAAAAAGAAAGGCTTGCCTTATCCCCAGTGTTTTAAAATTAAGAAATTTCTGTAATGCATAGTGGAAGTTCAAGTAGGAAACCTAAAAAGTAAATACAATTCTCCTAAAACATGCATAAAATAGAAAACTACTTCACATGTCTTATGTAGGTGGTCAGGTTCTGGAGTCAGACCATCCCACTTTGTGCCCTGGCTCTGTAAATCTCTAGCTGTGTGACTTGGCACTTTTTTTTTTCTTAATCTGTGCCTCAGTTTCCTCAACTGCAAAATAAGGAAAATAATAGTACCTATACTTCATACAGTTATTGTAAAAATTAACAAGAAAATTTGGGTAGAAGGAGTATTTATAATAGTGTGTGGTACAAAATAAGCATTAAGTAAATGTTGGCAATGCAAGTAAATAAAAATCTTCAACTCAGCAATTCTATTACTACTTCTAGAAATTTTTCTTATAAAAACATTACTACAATGCACAAGGTTCCCCTTTAAGAATATCTGATGCAGAATTATTTGTCATAGCAAAAAATTAGAAATAACCCAAACTTTGATCACAAGGAGCTAAATAATTTATGGTACAATCTTTCACTGAGCACAACGCTTCTGAGATTCATCCATGTTGTTGCATAAAAGAGTAGTTCATTTTATGGCTGAAGAGTATCCCACTGTATGATGTACATTTTATTTATCTAGTCACCAGACAATGAACATTTTGGGTTGTTTCCTATTTTTAATGATAATGAATACTACTCACGTCTTTGGATATGTTTTTATTTCTCTTAGGAGATACTTAGTTAGGGTCATATGATGAGTCTATATGTATTAACTTTTGGGGCAGTGGCTGACATGTTGCCCAAAGTGGCCATACCACTCTGCATCCCTACAAGTGATGAATGAATGATCAGTGTATAAGCATTCCAGCTGGTTCATACCCTTGCCAAAAGGTAGTATTGTCAGTATTCTAAATTTTAGCCATTTTATAGTGTATGTATGATGCTTTTTCACTGGGCTTTAATTTTCATTTCCCTAATAACCAATGATGTTGAGAATCTTTTCACTTACTAGGTCATTCACATATTTTCTTTTGTGGATTATCGTTTCAAATCTTTGGCCTATTTTTCTGTTGGGCTGTTTCCCTCCTTGTTATTGAGTTTAATGAAAGCTTCCAATATTACAGATAAAAGTTTTTGTCAAATATGTTTTATAAATATAAAACACATTATTGTTTTATGTCAGATATGTTTTATATATATAAAACATATTATATAAAACCCTTTTCTCCTAAAAGGGCTTGTCTTTTTTTTTAAATGGTGTTTTTCAATAAGCAAACTGCTTTAATGTTTTAAGTTCAATTTGTCAGTTTTTTTCTTTTATGGTTCATCTTTTTTTTTGCCTTAAGAAATTTGCCTATCTCAAGGTCATAAAGATTTTCTCTTATTTTCTTTTAAAAATGTCTTACATTAAGGTCAATGATCTACTCTGACTTAATTCTTTGTGTACGAACTGAGGTAAAGGTCATGTTTACTCTTTCCATATAGATATCCACCTATTCCAAAACCATTTATTTAAAAAAAAATACTACCTGTTTAGTGTTTTTGTGAACAACAAAAAAAAATCAACTGATGTTTTCAACATGAGTCTACTTCTAGATTCTTATTCCTGCCCATTGACCTCCATAGCTATTACTTCTTTGACTTATACATTTTTTAGGAATATGTTTTTCAATTTCCACATATATTAGATTTGCAATATTTCTTCCTATTCTTCACTTCTAACTTAATTCGTCTTCTCTTCTAACTTAACTCTAAATGATTTCAGTCCTTTCAGGTCCACTGAGACCTATTTAATGGCTCATTACAGGGTCTATTCCCCATGTGTGCTTACAAAGCAAGTATTTTATTCTGTAATTTTGAGGAGTGTTCAACAGATGTCAATTAGGTCAAACTGGCTGACAGTGTTCAAATCTTTTATACATGCTTGCTGACAATCTATTTGCTTGGTTCTAACAATTACTAGAACAAAGTATTGAAATCTCCACCTATAATTTTTATCTATTGTCCCTTTCTATTCTATTAGTTTTGCCTTCATATATTTTGAAGCACTGCATTATTTTTATCATCAGACAACATATAAAGTCACAAATAAAGCAGCAATCTTTCTTTCACATGTAAGATCTTTACAGTTAAGATATATAGCAATTTCCAAACTGAAAAGATAGCAAGCACAAAATTACCAAGTATTTAATCTAAATATATTAAAGTATAAAAAGTACTATAAAATTCAAAGAAATTACTCTTCTATATCTAGATAGCATATATTTCTTAAAAAAAAAAGTACAGCTATGGACATACGCAATTTAACTTCACTCTCCTCTCAATTCTTTATTTCAAATAAGATTTATTTTATTTGTAAACAATTTTGTCTAGTGTCAATACAAAAAAGTTATTTCCTACGATATGTAAGTAAGTTCATATCTTACTGGCTTCATGTTTCAACTGTTAAAAATGATCAATTTTAGGAAAAAATGTGAAAAATATACACAATTTCTTAAGGATAACACGAGCTTCTTAAAATGCATTTTTCACTAGAAGCACAATTATTATGAGTCAAATTCAACAGCGCAGACACCAAAGTAATTCTACAAAATGATAATAGCCAAAAAATAATATTCCTAAGGGTAAAGAAGACATAAAGCATGACTGAAAAATAGCTCACTCCAATAACCCCCTCATTATTTTAGGGAAGGAAGAATTACCTTCTCAGATTGTTTTAAAAGCCCCATAGCCTATATGGCAAATAAGATAAACACTATCAACAAATTACAAAATCATCTAACCTATGTTTATATCAATAATGACTATAAAATAAGTATAAATTTCTTTGTGTGAGATATGATCCAATCACTTTATAGGTACTAGCTCATTTGTATGCATGACTATCTCTAAAACTAACATCTAAAGGTTTCAATTTTTTATATGCACCTTAAATGATTCAGTTATAAATAAAATAGCTATTGCTATTTGACTTCATTCTGCTAAAGGGGAGAACATGGGGAGAAAGAGCCTTTGATCCAGGTGTCCCTCAGACTGAGTTATTTCATTACCCATGATGTAACACAACTTTTGAAATTCAGTTCAAGGTGCCCTTATCAACTGACCAGTCTGTTTTCACAATGCCAAGGCTATGAGCCAACTGCCTAAGCAACAACAGATTCCTTTTAACTAAAAATATGGTTCTGGTATCCCATTAAAAGGGCTTCCCAGGTGACGCTAATGGTAAAGAACCCTTCTGCCAATGCAGGAGATGTAAGAGTTTGATCCCTGGGGAGGGAAGATCCCCTGGAGGAGGGCAAGGCAACCCACTCCAGTGTTCTTGCCTGAAGAATCCCAGGGACAGAGAGGCTTGGCAGGCTAGAGACCATAGGGTCACAAGAGTCGGACACGACTGAAGTGACTTAGCAGGCACGCATGAATCCCATTAAAAGCAAGTTAAGAATTCTTAATCTAAAACTGAACTTGAATGTGTGATGTTAAGATGATGCTAAGTCCCTTGGACAGCAAAGAAATCAAACCAGTCAATCCTAGAGGAAATCAACCCTGAACATTCACTGGAAGGACTGATGCTGAAACTGAAGCCCCAATACTTTGGCCACCTGATTTGAAGAGTGACCCATTAGAAAAGACCCTGATGCTGGGAAAGATTGAAGGCAGGAGAAGGGGACGACACAGGACGAGATGGTTGGATGGCATCACCGACTCAATGGAAATGAGTCTGAGCAAGCTTGGGGAGATGGTGAAGGACAGGGAAGCCTGGTGTGCTACAGTCCATGGTCGCAAAGAATCAGACACGACTGAGCAAATGAACAAGAAAGGTGTACCAACACAATGAATGGGGTCAAAGGTGTAGAGCTGAGGATAGCCAAGACCAAGGCTCAGTGATCGAAAACGCACTGCGGAGAGCGGAAAAGTCAGTCACCTTTTAAAAAGCTTCTTACAATCACCAATGATCCAACATTTCTCCTGTTAATCAGGTCCGCATTATTCCCATTTCAGAGACAAAGAGGCTGGGAAGGGTGCTGAGTGACTTGTTCAGGGCTCAGAGCCCAATGACAAGCACTGCCTTGCGAGCAGATCTGAGTCCCATTCCTGGCTTCTATCAGCAATCACCCCTGCCCCTAGACACCTGCAAGACTCTTTACATCAGAGACCAACCTCACAGTTATTATGCAACACCAAAGCACAATTTCTGAAAACAAGATGGACAAATTATTCTCACACATTTTTAAAATATTTTCTACCAAAACTATCAAGAGATCCTTCAAATCTAACAGTTACAGGAACTATTTTTAATAAAAACAAAACCAACCAATATGAGTGCTAGTTTCATTTTTGTTATAAGGGTACTGCTCCCCACACCCAGCCCTGGTGCTCTATTACTACCACGGTTTCCTTTTTTTTTTTAGTTTCTATTTTTTAAAAAATTCAGATTTAATCTTACTGACATGTCAGTTACAAGTAAAAAAAAAAGTGAAATATACATAAACATATTCAGTGGGAGTAGGAAACAAGACAGTGTAAAGTGTAAAGGGAAAGAAGAAGAAAAAGAATCATAATCCAGTGTTATTTCTTGGTAATAGCCTCAGTCTTTTATGCCAAAACTGCACATCCGGAATTCTAAAGCAAGGATAACCTAGCAGACATGCTTGTGGAGCTATGTCCTCTGGGAAGGCATTCTCGCTGAGGTCATGGTTTCCATCCTGGTACACACCAGTTAACTCTGTTCTGTTTTACAGCCAGACAGTACAAGGCAAATATCTTTCAGAAGTCTGTACATATACACCACTAGATTTAAGTTATAATATATATCCTTTATCTAAGTCTTCATAACTTAAATTGCCTATTATCATGGAGTGGGGGAGGGGATTCAAAGCACAGTTCTGTGGACATGGAGCAACAAAAGCAACTGAATCAACCATAACCAGACATGAGATGCTTAAAAATGGTTTGTTCTTTAGAACTCGTCTTAAAACAGAGATTCTTACTGTAGGATCTATGGATTTGCTCTGTGTAAGCAAAACAGGCATGTATGTTCATTTTTAGAGTAGGAAGGTGCATGGCTACCACTAGATTCCTAACGGGGTCCAGATACAAAACAAAGCCATGAACAAATGTATGTAATTATCTTGGCGGAAAAAAAAACAAACCTGTAAACTACTGGAGAGGGTGCTATTTTATTACCGTACATGATTTTTAGCCAAAGTTTTCTTTTAGAGGTTTGATTCCAAATACTCTGATCTAAAACTATGCCCATTCTTTGCACATGTATTATCTTTGGTGAATATTACATCTTCAGGCTACGTTCTTCCACCCAAAAAATTGTTCTCAGAGAATGAAAATACATTTTAAATACCAAAGTTAAGAACAACCGGAAAGTGAAATTCTTTTTAAGCATAATAAGAATGCATGTATGAATGCACGCACGCATGTATGAGTGCATGCATGAATGCACACAGGCATGTATGAGTGCATGTATGAATGCACACAGGCATGTATGAGTGCATGTATGAATGCACACATGCATGTATGAGTCCATGTATGAATGCACACAGGCATGTATGAGTCCATGTATGAATGCACACAGGTATGTATGAGTGCATGTATGAATGCACGCACGCATGTATGAGTGCATGCATGAACGCACCTCAGGACCAAACTCAAATGACCTTTGTACTGCAGTTTCTACCATGTGCACTACCTCCTTTAACACAAGCAAATCAACTTTCTCCCCGAAGCTGACTAAATACGTGCATGTGGTTAAAGCCAAAGATTTTCTCATCATAAAGAAATATTTCTCATCTTGTTTAACTCATGCCTTCTCTTGTTAAATATAACTTTTAAACCTCCTTTACTGTGATCTGAAATTCTGAATAAATTACCAAATACTAAAACCAAATCAAAACTATGATAATTTTTCTCTTCAAAAACTTACTTTACACATCAATCCCATGGTATACATATGATGATGAGCTTTGTGTCAGCTTGCTAGGCACAAGCTTCAAGAGGAGTGTGTGAGAGGTCACTTTCAGCGTCGTGTCTACTATGTAGCTTGTTCTAAAGTGACACATGTTCCCTGGGGATTCTCACTGCGGGTTGAAGGAGGAAAGATGTACATGCCTTTCCCCATGAGATTCATGGATGTGTAGGG
This sequence comes from Dama dama, assembly GCF_033118175.1. NCBI lineage: Eukaryota > Metazoa > Chordata > Mammalia > Artiodactyla > Cervidae > Dama > Dama dama. Next base: position 13,612,372 of record NC_083695.1, on the reverse strand, counting down.
TTCTACCACAGTGGCTAAAACTTCATTTCACTTTCAGAACTTTCTCCCAGTACTTGCAGTTAAAAATAGTACAGGTCATGTTGGCCGGGATATTTTTATCTGGAAAATACGGACTAGAAATAGCATAGTAAGCATAGAAAGGAGAGTTGACCACAATAGGATGAAAATGCTCATAGACTTCCAAAAAGTCTTACTGTAGTTAGATGACATGGAAAGAGGGGCAGTGGAGGAGAAAGGTACTGGTTGAGGGCAATTTACTGAGTGTTAACATATGAATAATAAATAACAAGAACAATGAAAGGTTTTCCGTCTTGTGTAAGACAGAAGAGTATAAAACAGTTCCTTGTCCTTAGAACTTTCTGGAGAAGATACTTCAGGAATAAAAGATATATAAAGTTTTTGAGAAAAGCGAATCACTGGAGGTTCAGAGTTGAGGGAGATAGGGGGATGGGGAATGGGACTTAAGCTAGATGTAAAAGGATGTAGAATTGTGGGAGCATAAACCAGTCAAAGAACTCACAGATGTAATGAGGAGTGAGAAGGAAAGCAAAAAGGCAGAAAATAGTTGTTTGCACCAATATATCAGGAATTATTTTTGATATTTTATGGTCATTCTTCCTCAATTTTCTACAGTGGCTTCCAACAGCAGGTTTAAATGAAGATGTTCTGTTCCTAATTCTATTCTGAAGTTTAATTTAAACTTATCCTTGTCTGTCACGTCGAACCACCCAATTTTCTCCAATGTTTCCCTAAATTTCAGAATCCGTGTAATTCTTTTCACGTGGATTTGTATCTACAAGCCATCTTGAGTGAGCACAGCCCTACTCGTGGACAGCACCAGAAGTGCCTCAAGATGTCCTGCAGGGATCCCACAGCAGCCCCAGGGCGGGCGCGTGGAGCGCGCGGTGCGAAGACGCCAGAAAGCCTCTGGAAAGGGAAGGATGGCACTGGGAGGTCAGCAGCAGGAGCAGTGAGCACGGCCAGCTCGAAGGAATGTGGAAAAGTAGAGCATGGAACTTTTTTCTTCTGGCTTTGGCTGAGAAATAAGTGTCAACAATTTCTGCTATAAATGGAAGCTTAAAAAGTGGGGCAAGAAGAGAAATGCAGGAGAGTCAGAGCAAGATAAAACAGCAATTATTTCCTTCCAATTGCTCAAGGCAAAACCTGGAAGCGTTCTCAACTCCTTCCTTTCTCTCATTCCTCTATCTAATCCATCAACAAATCTCACTGACTCTACTTTCAAAATAAACCCAGAATTCAACGAATTCTCTGCAGCTCTGCAGCTACTACCCTAAGGTAAGCCACCGCCTCTAAAGCCAAGGCTGTTCCAAGAGCTTCCTTCCCGGTTGCCCTGCTTCCACCCTTGCCGCCTCCCATGCACTCTCACACAGCAGCCCCCAAGACCTTCCAGAACACACTCTCCAGGGGCCTCCCACAGTACCCAGGACAGAACCTAGGGCTCTCGCCAGGGCTTATGGTCGAAATACCCCATGAAATGACCTGTTTCCCGGTCCCTGTTCGCTGACCACGTCTGTCATGCTCACTCTCTTCCTCCGCTGCGACCGCAGTGACCTTCTCCTCACTGTTTTCTCAACACACCGAGCACGTTCCTCGTCAGGGGCACTGTTCTGGCTATTTAATGCCTTTACTTGGAATGTTCTTCTCCCACGTTTCCCTAGAACCCAGCCCTTCACCTCATTCGAGTCTTTTGTAAATACATTATTTAACCAATCCTATGTAAAAGAATACCCTCCTTGATCATCACTCTGTCAATTTTTTGTCTTAATATTTACCATCTAATATATCATGTATTTACTTATACATCTCTTTATTAACTCACTCTCCCCACCCCACACCTCAAGTGGAATTTATGCTCCATGAAATTAGGGGCATTTTTGTTCCCGTTGTTCAGGTACTCCTAGCCCTGAGGATAGCTCCTGTACATAGAAAGTACTCACTTCATATTATTTGGTGAATCAACAAGCAAATAAAAGATTATAAAAACAGGACTCAGAGAATATGAGAAGAAGGAGCCAAGAGTACATGTATTTTGCTTTGGAAAAGAAACTAGATTTGGGACACTAACTAAGAAAACGGAAAATCCAAACCTAAGAAAATTTTATAGTGATTTCTATGAGCAAACAGAGGGTACGGATACAATCCAAGCTCTTCAGAAATACAACTGTGGGGCTTCCCTAGGAGTCTAGTGGTTAAGAATCGACCTGCCAATGCAGGGAACACAGGTTCAATTCCTGATCTGGGAAGATCCCACATGCTGCGGAGCAACGAAGCCTTTGCACCACTACTGAGCACACTCTCTAGAGCCGTGTGTGCTCACTGCCCCATGCGCGCGCTCACTGACCTGTGTGTGGGCTCACTGACCTGTGTGTGCTCACTGCCCCTTGTGTGCACTCACTGCCCCGTGTGTGCGCTCACTGCCCCGTGTGCGCGCTCACTGCCCCGTGTGTGCTTGCTCACTGCCCCGTGTGTGCTTGCTCACTGCCCCGTGTGTGCTTGCTCACTGCCCCGTGCACGCGCTCACTGCCCCGTGCACGCGCTCACTGCCCCGTGTGTGCACTGCCCCGTGTGTGCTCACTGCCCCGTGTGCACGCTCACTGCCCCGTGTGTGCTCACTGCCCCGTGTGCTCACTGCCCCATGTGCGCTCACTGCCCCGTGTCTGCTCACTGCCCCATGTGCACGCTCACTGCCCCGTGTGTGCTCACTGCCCCGTGCGCACACTCACTGCCCCGTGTGTGCACTGCCCCGTGCACTGCCCCGTGTGTGCTCACTGCCCCGTGTGTGCTCACTGCCCCGTGTGCGCGCTCACTGCCCCATGTGTGCTCACTGCCCCATGTCTGCTCACTGCCCCGTGTGTGCACTCACTGCCCCGTGTGCTCTCACTGCCCCGTGTGCGCACTCACTGCCCCATGTGTGCTCACTGCCCCATGTCTGCTCACTGCCCCGTGTGTGCGCTCACTACCCCGTGTGCTCACTGCCCCGTGTGTGCTCACTGCCCCGTGTGTGCACTCACTGCCCCGTGTGTGCTCACTGCCCCGTGTGCTCACTGCCCCGTGTGCGCGCTCACTGCCCCATGTGTGCTCACTGCCCTGTGTGTGCACTCACTGCCCCATGTGTGCTCACTGCCCCGTGTCTGCTCACTGCCCCGTGTGCGCGCTCACTGCCCCGTGTGTGCTCACTGCCCTGTGTGTGCATTCACTGCCCCGTGTGCTCACTGCCCCGTGTCTGCTCACTGCCCCGTGTGCGTGCTCACTGCCCCGTGTGTGCTCACTGCCCCGTGTGTGCACTCACTGCCCCGTGTGTGCTCACTGCCCTGTGTCTGCTCACTGCCCCGTGTGCGCGCTCACTGCCCCGTGTGTGCTCACTGCCCCGTGTGTGCACTCACTGCCCCGTGTGTGTGCTCACTGCCCCGTGTGCTCACTGCCCGGTGTCTGCTCACTGCTCCACAAGAGAAACCATCAGTGAGAAGCCCATGCACCACAACTAAGAGGAGCCCCTGCTCATCACAGCTAGAGAAAGCCCGGGGGCAAGAACAAAGGCCCAGCACAACCAAAAAGAAATAAGGACATTTTTTTCTTTTTTTTTTAAAGAAATAAAACTCTGACTTGGTTCTGAAAAAATGTGATAATTGAAATACAAAACATTCCAATAAAGACGGCAGAACAATTCAGAGTTTGGATTAAGAAATATGGTATGAAACAAACCATTGTAAGAGAAACTTCGGTTAATCATTTGTCAGTTTTTTGTTTTTTTTTAATTGTTTCTTTGTTTTGTTTTTTAGACTGGAAAGTCTTTAGCTGGAACAGAAAGAGTCAAAGACAAGCTATAAATATGGTTCAATATGATCTGAAGGCCATCCTGTAGTCACAAACAGTGTTTTCAAGTGCAGAAACAAGGGCAAAGTGGAAAGGGAGGTAGAACACAAATATAGCATTAAAGTGCATCTATGAAACACTGTCCAGGAATGTGTGCAAATGAAAGGCAGACTGAAACAGTGGGTGTTGCTTTAAAAGCCTGAAGAGAAAAATTAAATAAAAACAACTAAGCTGATACCATCAATCCAAAGGCATACTGGGAAGGCTCAGGCTTCAGAAAACATGCTAGAAGATGAACAAAGACAGATTTCATGCCTGATAGGGGAAAAGGGGGAAAGGAAAGCAGAGAATGAACACATAAATCAGAAACACAGAGCAGGAAGACAGTTCCAACTAAGGAAGTAAGAGACAGCAGGCCTGCTTCATGGAAAATGGCTTTAACAGCAGAGAAAAAACAAGAGGTGAATAAAGAACACCTAGGGTAGTCAGGGAGGAATTAGAGAGAGGAGGAAAATTTTAACTAGAATATCAGATAAGCCAAACAAACTGCAGAGTGATGGGAATAAAAGGGAGAAGGAAGTCATAAATGTTCAAGCATAGCCTCAAAAATGGCACACAACACACCAAAATTAGTTAAGTGGGAAGAGCTAACTTCTATAGGAGACGCGGCATCAAGTTGCAGATATACGAATGAAGTAAGTCAAAAGTCAGTGTTGTCACTCACCAGCCCTCTGACCTTGAACAAGTCACTTAACCTCTCTGGGACTTATTTCTTCTCTTTAAAAAAAAGTGTGTGTGTGTGTGTGTGTGTGTGTGTGTGTGTGTGTGTGTGTAGGGGGAAGTCAAAAATGGGTGATCATTCTTACTCTTTTTTCCCTCCAGCTTATTAAAGAGGGAAAGACAAAAAAAAAAAAAAAAAGAAAAAAGAGGGAAAGACAAGAAAAGCACAGAACTCTTTTAAAGAAAGAAATCAGAAAATTTTAAATGAGAAAAGTTAACGACAGTTTTGCATAGTGCTTCACAATTTAAAAAGTGCTTTTACACGCATGATTATACACACTCCTCACAGGAAGCCTGAGAGACAGAAAAGGCAGGCATCACTTAACACCACTTTCCAAATGGAGTAACTGAGGCTCAGAAAGATTAAGTCTCTCAAGGACACAGAAACACTGGCAGATCCAGGATCCACGCCAGGTCTCATCACAGCACCAGGTCCACCATCCTTCTGAGTTCAGACAGCCTCCTCCTGTGTGCCTAAGGTGTTTCAGGACACTTCTGACGCTTGTTAGATAGGAGATAAAGGAAGAGTTATACACATTTAAATAACAATCTGTCAATTTAAAATAAAACTCCTTTAGAATTAAAGAAACTACCCCATATATGAACTAATTCACCACACAAAATGTATTTTCTACAAAGTTGAACTTGTCTGTCACAATCTACAAAGACTATTCTTTCAGGGGCTTCCCTGGTGGCTCAGTGGTAAAGAATCTGCCTGCTGATGCAGGAGACCTTGATCCCTGACCCAGGAGGACGTCACATGCCTCGGAGCAACTGAGCCCATGTGCCACAGCTACTAGGTCTATGCTCTAGAGCCAGGAGTCCAACTACTGAGCCTGAAGCCAGTGCACCCAGAGCGTGTGCTCTGCAACAAGAGAAGCCCCCGAAATGAGAAGCTGGGGTATCACAACTAGAGAGTAGCCCCCGCTTGCCGCAACGAGAAGAGACTGCACAGCAATGAATATCTAGCACAGCCAGAAATAAATAACTAAAATTTCAAAAACGACTACTCTTTCAGTCCACCTGCATCTCTTTTAAAACAACAAAATACTATGCAAAATTGTTATTACTTAAGTTGTAATGTTTTCAGCCTTTCTGAATACAGGATAATTGACTTTGAACTTGAACTATGATATAGCTATTAAAACATTAAACAAGCTGCTTCAACTAGTACATCCTGGGAGCCAAGAGTATAGAGAAAATGGCAGAAGTGAATTGAGAGACAGTTTTGTTTGGTTTTCTTTGTAGCATCTAAGAGGACTGACACCACATCTCTGTGGTAGTGATGATAAAGGATCAGGTCTTTCCTTATCTGGTTCTTTGCTCTAAAAGCCATAATCAGCTAGAGCTGCCCAATTAACTGTGGGACTGGTGAAAAATCTCAGGAATACAATCTGCTGCTTATTGGTCTTATTTTATTACTCCTTAGAGTAAGCTTTAGACAAAACTCGAAAACTACGTATATGATCCTAGCAGTTTTATTTTTAAGAAAAATGCTTTCCTTCAGAGTGGTTAAGAAGCTCCTACTGAACAGTCCCTTACTTCCCCAGGACCTGCGTTCCTCTGTATTCTTCCTCTACCCCTCTTCCGCTATTCTTACTCTAAGTTAAAGCACCTATGATTTCCCACACAACGTTACTCTTCACATCAGCAGGCCATGATTCCCTCCTCTTGGACACCACGGCAAGCCTTCTTGACGGAAGAAAGGGTGTGAAAAAGCATAAAGGATTAAAGGGCAGTTTAAGGGCAGAAAGGAAGAAAATCCCAAAAAAGGACCAAAGTGGAAACTGGAGCTCAGTGACCACAATCACGTTCCTGTTTTTCTTCTTCATGCTCCTCTATTTTTTTCATCCTTCCCTTACAGTTCCTCTTTTAAAGTAGCTGGACAAACAGTGGCCAGAGAAGCATACCGGAAGCAGAAACTTGGGAGAAGTTGAAAAAAATACCAAATGAGCCACAGCCAATTATAAATTATACATCATCTCATTAGCAGGCCCTGACATATACAAAGACCATACAGAACAGATACTGTAAATGAAGAACATCAAATCTTGGTCAGCAAACCTGAATTTAAGTCCTGGTATGCTGCAGGATTAGAAGGAAATGGCAACCCACTCCAGTATTCCTGCCTGAAGAATCCAGTGGACAGAGGAGCCTGGCCAGCTGCAGTCCACGGGGTCACAGAGTCAGACGCGACTGAGAGTCTCACTCACACACACGTGCTGCAGGATTTCCAACAAGTGACCTAACTTTTCTGAGGCTCGCTTTTCTAATCTATAACTAGGTAGAACACACCAACACCCTAACTATTTTACAGAGTTGCTGTGAAAATCTGAGAAAAATACCACGTGTTCAAGGCAAGTACCTTTCAGAGTCACCATAATGTTGTAAAGGATAATAAAATACTTAACTGAAGACCCTTTCTTGCAATCACGTTGTTGTTATTCAGTCTGAATATATAGCACCCATATCACGCCTCTCTTAAGAGTTATACTGAACAGACTTCCCTGGTGGTACAGTGGTTGAAAATCTGCCTGCCAATGCAGGGGATGCAGGTTCGATCCCTGGTCCGGAAAAATTCCACATGCCATGGGGCAACTAAGCCCGTGGGCCACAACTGCTGAAGCCCACGCACCCCAGAGGCCATACTCTGCAACAAGAGAATTCATAGCAGTGAAAACTAGAGAGTAGCCCCAGCTCGGCACAACCAGAGTAAGCCCGCAGAGCAACGAAGACTCAGCACAGCCAAAAATGAATTTTTTTTAAAAAGAGAGATATACTGAAATAAGCATGATGAGGCAGATAAATTTAACTGGCTTTTTAGTCACTACCTGAAACAAATACTGTATAGTCACCTAATAAAACTGTTTATATAGTCCTAACATAACTACAATTATTCACATACATGGCTAATGCTCTCACAAAATATGTATACCAAATTTTAGTTCCAATAGTGTGCTAAGCAACCTGTATCTTCTCATTTAATATCCTCCCCATATCCAGTATGGTAGAAAAAGCACCAGGCTTGAAGTCTGAATGACCTAAGTGTGAATCCCAGCTACGCTATCCTAAGTGGTAGGTCTTCTCCAGCTAGGAGCTAAAACATCCTTAAACATAAAGGAAGAATAATACTACCTACTTCACAGGATTAAAATTACTGTGACCATGTCTGTATTGAGCCTAATCTGGTAACAGCACACTGAGTTTGTTCATTATGTGGTGGCTGGTCATTTGACTGCCTTCCCATTCCTGAAAGCAAGCATCTTCAATTTCTTTTAGGAATGCTTAAAATCACACAAACAAGATTACCGAAATCTCTCTCATCCAAAAAGTACAATGAAAGGCAGTCCCTGAGACTATTCACAGATCCTGAAACTGTGTCCCTAAAATTAAGGTAAGCAAGCGTAAGATCAAATCTCAAGAGTTTAAAATCCATCCTTCCTTCACATGATCTGTGTAGTCAGGTGATTGAAAACCTCAATGGCTCTTCAGCCACAGGCACTCCCGGGGAAGGGGGTGGCTATTTTCTAACAGCCTCCCCATTAGGAGACACTTTTGTAAGAGCTGGGCTGACTGCTATCCCTTCCCTGAGAAGGACAGTTAAAAACAGGAAGATCGGAGAGAAGAGGATTTAGCTTAATTTGGAAAGCTAAATTAACTAAGGAAAGCAGATCAAGGAAGATTTAGGACACTATCTTTTTCACGACTTCACCTTAAGCTTGTGTCCCAACTACATACATACTTTGGTCAGTTTTGTACTGTTATATCAATATGCCTTCAAGCTTTTCCTGCTCTAGAGTTCATGACTATATTCAGATTTGGTTCATAATAAAGTTGAAACACATACATGCATATAAATGAAAATTTCATTAAAGACCAAAGGTGAGGTTTAATCAGGCCCCTTTTTCCTTCCAGCTTAAAGTTAAGTAAGCGTTCAACTTTTTTTTTGAGACTATATTAAGACATGTGCCTTCATCCAGCAAGGAAGCAGCAGTTCATAAATTCGACTTTACATTGTATTTTCTCATCAAATTCTCATGTTTAGAACTTTCCTTATTGCCTATGCTCAGCCTTGAGTCACACACAACGACTGTCAAAACAGACGATGTGACACACACAAAAGAACTACTGGGAAGAGTCAGTGTCAGTATAAACACCCACGTGTGATGACCTCTTTAAACAATCTCCTCAAACTCACAATATCAGACAGAGATGGATGGTGGAAGAAAGTGGAGTAGAGTGGCCGGGAGTGGAACTGGATACAAAGAAAAGACAGACTAAGATCTGGGGAGTCAAATGGAAAGAGAGTACAAAGAAGGAAAGAGTTTATCATTTACTGCACTGAGGGGGTAAGAGGGATTAGACCAGGTAGGAATGAAAGAAACTGTTAGGGGAAAATCTACAACTGTAAAGAGAAAACAAAGAGATTTCATCAAATTGAGACGTTAGAGCCCTCCCTCCTGCTCCAATTCCGTATTTTTTTCCAGGAAGCTAAACAGTTCTTTTTCAAGAGAGGGATTATACTAACAAAAGCAAATAAAGGAAACCTATGCTAAAAATGTAACCTACCTACACAGAGAGGTCTGAAAACGGAAATACTTCTTCTCCAGTTTAGTAATGGGTTTCAAAACAGTAGGGACAGGGAGATGGATGCGAGCTCTAAGAGGGGGAGGGGAGAAGCCAAGCTCTTCCTGAATGCAAGGAGTCTTTGGCCTACATGCTTATTTTAGATGTACCTTTTCTTGGTCAGTTGGCAGATTCTTAACTAAACACACAACCCTGGACTGTGTAAGCCAGAGTCTGATGAGTGGTTCAAAGCGCATGGGGACTTTAAGAGCCGATGCAAACACCAGCCCGAGGTAGAACCCAGCACTTGCTCTGGGTTGCACCCCGATAATCCCCATCGCGCGGCTGCAACTCCAGCGACGTTTGAAGCGACTAAAACAGTGTACACAAAACAGCAGCGTTCAAGGGGAGCCTAAGTTTGGCCAGAAGACCATGCAATTAGACAAAGTGCGTGCACCGGGAGTAGGTGGATGATATCCGTTTTCTCCACGGGTTGCTGCACAAGAAGGAAATCCCTTTCACACACAGCAACCGCGCTGCTCGCCCCGCGCCCACCCCTAGCACACACTTACTTTCGTCCGGCCATTGATTTTGTAGTTGCCCAGCTTCCCGTTACAGTGGCGGATCAGGTCGTCCATGTTGTTCATGAGCAGCCCGATGGTTTCGCAGCCGGGCTCCTTGCCCTCGATCCAGGTGATCTTATCGCCTCGGATGTCCTTGGACGAGTCGCTCTTCTGGCTAACCAGCTGCCCGTCCGTGAACTTGCCCGTGTCGTGCAGGGCGCGCACCTCGTCGCCGATCTGCTGGCCGGTCTCCTTGCCCAGGAAGTCGTCCACCACGCAGATGCCGTGCTTGTTCATGCAGGGCACGATGTACTCCAGCGCCAGCTTCAGTGCCGGCATCGGCTTCGTCTGCCCGTTGGGCCGCAGGCCGCCGTGGCTCAGCCCCTCGCCCGGCGCGTTACTCGGCGGGTACAGGTTCGCCTTCTCCTGGTACAGCGACGGGCGGGCCGGCAGCTCCTCCTTCGCGGACTCCGCCTCAGCGGCCGCCGATACCCGACCCTGGCCGCCGGGGGCCGCGCGGGGCGGGGACGCGGCCGCCGCGGGGTCGGCCGTGGGCTTGGCCTTCGCCTTCGCCTTGGCCGCGTCTCCGGAGGCCCGCGGGCCCGCGGCCTCGACGGCTCGGTCCCGGCGCGGCGCCGCCTTCCTGGCCTCCCTGACTCCGGCGGCCCTGGGCGGCGGCGCGCGGCCCGGCTGCTGCGCTTGGCCCGTGCCGGGGGCAGGAACGTTCTCGCCGACCTGGCACACGAGCTTGTGCTTCTTCCAGTCCTGCCGCTGGTGCTCCTTGCTGCAGTAGAAGGAGCTGCGGCAGCGGCTACAGCGCAGCAGGTTCTCCATCTTCCCGCACAGCTCGCAGTACTGCCGGTCTCGCTCGCTCGGGCTCGGCCCGCCGGGCCCGCCGCTGTCATTGGCCATGGCGGCGGCGGTGGAGGCGGCGGCCGAGCAGGAGGGGTGGCGGCCGGACGGCCTAGCCTGGGGCCGGGGAGCGGGCGGAGCGGCAGGGGCCGTCACTGCGCCATGCGCCCGCCGCCCCTCGCCTCAGGAGACCGGCGCCCCGCGCCCTCGGCCCGGCCGCGTCCTCGTCCTTCGGTCGCGCCGCGCAGCGCCGGCCGCCGCCTCAGCGCCTCATCACCGCCGCGGGCTGAGGGAGCGCGGCCTGCGCGGCGGACGGCGCCCTCCGCTCGGGCACGCGGGCCCGGCGCGCGAGACCCGCCGCCTTGGCCGCCGCCGCCTCAGCGTTCCGGGCGGCCGGGCCCGGCCCGCGGAGCAGCGCAGGGCGTGCGGGCGCCACTCGCTCTGCGCGCTCTGCACGTACACCACGGCCCCGCGGCGACCCGGGCGGGCGGCGCGCGAGGCGGGGGGCGGGGCAGGCCGAGGGGAGGGCCGAGGGGGCGGCCGCCGCGCGTTCGCGCCTGGGCCGGGGCGGCGCCGGGGCCGCCTCCGCGCTCCCGCACTCGGCCAGCCGCGCCTCCGAGCCGGCTCCGGCGCCCCCCGCCCCCGCCGACCCCGCCCCGAGCGGGCCGGGGACGCGGAGGGGCAGGCCCGCGAGCGGCGGAAGGGTGGGGGCCGCGCCGCCGCAGCGGGACCCGCGCCCGGCACGGTGCCTACACCTGCTGGGCAGAGCGCGGCCGCGGAGTCGCCGCGGAGCTGGGCGGCCTTAATATGGCTGCTGTTTGTGTGGGACCAACTGGGTGTGTTCCAGGCGCGCTCCAGACTAGGTTGCAAGGTGGCTGTTGCCATCGTCGCCTTGAGTCGGAGGAAACGGAAATTCAGAGAAGTAAAGAAACTTGCCCAAGGTCACGCAGAACTGGAACTGAATCCAGGAATCAGATTCTGCAAGATTCCAAGGCTCCTTTTTCCATTACACGAAAACAAGGTGTATTGTATTTCAAGAAGGCCTGAAATAGTTAAAAGCAAAAATAAGTATTGCGTGGTGTCAACGCAAGCCCCTGTGCCCATTTTGAGCCAAGTTTAAACGTACTGAAGTGTGATTTTTTTGAAAAAAAAAAAAAAAAAAAAAAAAATTTTTTTTTTAAGCCCTGTAAAATCTTGCCGAGTTTAAAACCTCGTGAAAAAATGTTTGGCTACCTAGTTAGTTAAGGTAATCAATGCTCACTTTTAGGACTTCCCTGGTGGCTCAGATGGTAAAGCGTCTGCCAACAATGCGGGACACCCGGGTTCAATCCCTGGGTCTGGAAGATCCTCTGGAGAAGGAAATGGCAACCCACTCCAGTACTTTTGCCTGGAAAATCCCGTGGACGGAGGAGCGTGGTGGACTACAGTTCATGGGGTCGCAAAGAGTCGGACATGACTGAGCGACTTCACTTCACTGCTCACTTCAGTGTCCACATTCAGGCACTTAAGCTCAAAACTGCTGCAACGACTCCTGAAAAGTGGATGGGGGCGGGGGCAGGAGGGGTGGCAAATAAGCGTTACTACATTTACGACTTCTGAAACAAAAATATCTGTTATTAAAATATGTGCTATGCTGATGAATACAATTCTTTCTTTTATAGAACATAAAAACCTTACCAGAAATAAGCCAAGGGTGTTTCTTTCTGCCTTCCATTTATTTTTAGAATAAAAAGGGCTGTGATTTAGATTTTTAGTCTTTTTTGAGCACATGCTAATGTGGGAAATGCTGTGTTAGACTTGTGTATCATTTGAATAGCCTGCTGGTAACTTCAGCAATCCTTGAAGTTAACAGCACAAGAGCTGAAATGTGTGAGGTTAAAAGCAGAAGACTATAAGGAATTATTCACTTTATAGAATATTTTTAGAAAAACTGGTCTGAATCCAAAAGCTCTTGATAAACTACACAGAACTTAAAACTGTCATTAAATTCTGCCATATAAGTAAACAGTATATTGGGGATCCAATCTGGTGAAAGAGGACAGTAATTCCAATTAGCTTGACCTTTGTAATACTCAAGTAAGTATTTTGTCCACAGCTTCAATTTCCAAACCAAGCTAAAAATCCAACTCTGTAAAAAAATCAAGACTTGGATCTATCTCAGATGTATATCCAACTTTTCCCAGAGCTTTATTAAATAAAGTGTCATTGTTTCATATATTACTAATTAGACTGTTTAACACTGTATTGAGCTTCCGTAGTGGCTCAGGTGGTAAAGAATCTGCATGTAATGCAGGAGACCCAGGTTCGATCCCTGGGTCAGGAAGGGCCCCTGGAGAAGGGAATGGCTACCCACTTCAGTGTTCTTGCCTGGAGACTTCCATGGACAGAGGAACCTGGCAGTGTACTAGGAGCATGCTGCCTACCAGCCTGTCAAGTGTCACACCAGTGAAATAGTCACTCTGTGTACACTCAGGAGGTATATGGTTCAATGCAGGGGGCAGAAATGTAAACAAATAATGACAACCTGGAGTTCAGAGTAAATGCCCTAAGACAGAGAACCAGGTAGGGTGGGATGGGAAGAAAGAAAGAGTAATTGCTCAGATGGTGAAGAATCTGCCTGCAATATGAGAAACCTGGGTTTGATCCCTAGGTGGGAAAGATCCCCTGAAGGAGGGCATGTCAACCCACTCCAGTATTCTTGCCTGGAGAATCCCATAGACAGAGGAGCCTGGTGGGCTACAGTCCATGGGGTCGCAAAGAGCCGGAGAGGACTGCAACTAAGCAGAGCCCTGCCCATTGCACTAATCAAGATTTCAAATAGATTAATTTAGGAAGTCTTAAAAATGGCTTTTAAAAGTTAGCTTTTAAAACATTTTGATGTATGTGAATTATAAAAATAAAATGTAATTTCAATACAAGTGAAATCTAAAACTTCTTTGACTTCCTTTTGCATAGTAATGATAACTGATTCTTAACTATTCTCACATTTACTAAGATACAGTTATTCTACAAAGACTTTGATTCTTCTAAATTTAATTTTCTGTAGATATTAAAAGTAGTCCAGCTATATCTTTGAAACTTCCTATTTAGGTCTATGGCATTCAAAGAAGTGTATTTATATCTCTGTATGCTTTCTTTTTTCCATATTTTTCACTGATATCTACTTAATAGCTGTCCATATTAAAACCTTTATTAGCTTTCATTTTGTTCCAATTAAGTATACAAAATCACAAACTAAGCATGTATATGTTGAAGATACTTAGTCAAATGTGACACTTTCAACTGCTTCCATGAGTAGAACGAATATAAAATGTTTCAAATACTTAACAAAGATCACTGATTTCAGAGTTTTCACTTATTCAGGTTTAATAATCTGTAAACTTATTCCAAATTAGTGAAGTTTCACCAAACCATCTGCTGACCATGCAATAGCCAGTGAATGACCAGTTCACCAAGGAGATCCTAGAACTCCTAACAATGTAGCTGTTGTCATTTATTCAAATATTATAGAGAAGATCTACACTGCCATGCAGGAATTTATCTTATAAATCCTATAGAGGGTACTTTGTGCCAAAATCTCTGTTTTAAGCATTTTACAAATATTAACTCATTTAATCTTTATAATCATGAGATGAGGACTATTCTTATGTCCATTTATAGAAAATGAAAGGAGTAAGACAATGAGATGAGTAGCACTAGGAGTGTTACCTAATACTTCAGGGAGAACAAAAGCTTGTGTCTCCCCAAGCCAGGAATTAGTACAACTCATTCCCTTCCCCCAAATGTAATCAAAATCAACTGTTCTAAAAATCAAAGAAAGAATTAAAAAAGTAGAACTGCTGTCATCACCATATCAGACCAACTTGGACCAAAGCTCACTGTCCACCTCTTTGGTTTTCCTGTGTTCTTCTGGCAATGTTTACTGAAACTATACAGCAGTAACCTCTATGAACTGACAAGAGCCTTCCGAAAAAAAACTAAAAGGCAGAGCTGAGGTTAAATGCAAAGGACAGAGTTAAATGAGGAAATGAATTTAAAGTGACTGTTGACTCTTGAGGAAAACCCAGGGAACAGGCTTTATCTTCAAGGGACTAGTCCTATTTCTCCTTTAAAAATGTTTAAAATGCACAAGAGAGTGTCTTTTCTGCTCAGGAAATCAAACATCTGATTGTTAACTAATGACCTCTTGTTTTCCCATCTGTGACAATCTTGTTTTAATAGGTTACAGAGAGCAGAAAAATCACAAGTATAATATAGGCATCCCACCAAGATAAACAGGAAAGTGATGTTGGAGTTCTGGGAAAAGCAACTAAAAATTTGAGCCATTTTCTAACTATAGTATCGGGACACACACAAGGAGGTGTTGTTGGAAAACAGCACCTGCTCTTCCCTGTACTGGGGGTTCTGCCAGGGGCACACATGAGCCATGTGCTTTCCCACGTAGTTGAACCAGCTTTACTGTTCACTGAGCTTGTTTCCTTATGAAAATAAAATATTTAGATAGCCTTTCTGTATGTGCAGGACAATTTATCTATCACCCACTTTATCAGCTAATGGTTTAAAACTTACCCACTAATCCAGTTAATAATCAACCATCTCAAGAAATATAATGTGAAACTTTACAACCATTCCTCATTATAATAATTTATAATTCGCCTGCAATGCGGGAGACCTGAGTTCAATCCCTGGGTTGGGGAGAAGGGAAGGACTACCAACTCCAGGATTCTGGCCTGGAGAATTCCAAAGGGAGTCACAAAGAGTTCGACACAACTGAGTGAATTTCACTTTCATTCACTTACTTATTTATACAATATGAGTAAATATAATGGGTTAATGTAGTTACACTGTGAGTTGTGTTTTTTGCTCTTAACAAACATTACCTTAATGTTTAACCAACTTTTAATGTAGTCCCAATCAGTAACTTACACCATCCCAGGTTAAAAACAGCTCCATTTTTTCTGTAACATTTTTTGTGGAAAAATGTAAACATACACCAAAACAGAGTTAATAGTATAATCAACCTCAGTCCTAATTAAGTCAATCATTATCAACTTCAACAATTACCAACATTTTTATACTCTTGTGGTCCCCCTATCTTGCCTTTTATTTTGGGGAAAGGGCTGCACCGTGTGGCTTGGGAGATCTTGTTTCCCTGACCAGGGGTTGAACTCAGGCCCATGGTGGTGAAAGTGTGGAGTCCTAACCACTGGACTGCCAGGGAATTTTCTCCATTTTACCTTCTTATTTAAATTTATTTTTTTGAGTTATAATTGATATATAACAATTGTATTCATTTTAGGTGTACAATATAATGATTTAATATGTGTATATTTTGTGAAACAATTACCACAGTGAGTTTAGCTAACAGTCATCATCTCACACAACTACAATTTTTTTTTCTTGTGGTGAAAGCTTTTAAGATCTACTCTCTTACCAACTTTTAAACCTGCAATACAGTATTGTTAGCTATAGACACTATTCTGTACATTAGAGCTTCAAGACTTACTTATGTGTAACTGAAAATTTACAGCTTTGGACCATTTCACCTACCCTCTACCCACTGCCTCTGGCAACCACTAATCTTTTCTTGGTATCTGAGTCAGATTTTTATTTTAGTTTTTTAGAAATCACATATAAGTGGAATCATACCATATTTGTCCTTCTGTCTGACATTTCGCTGATGATAATGCCCTTGCATCAGTGTTATTGCAAAAGGCAAAATATACTTTATTTTTATGGATGAATAATATTCACATATATATATTTATAGCTATACATCACATTTTCTTTATCATTTATCTATCAATGGTCATCTATCAATGGTTATCTACCAATGAATCTGTATCTTGGTAATTTTATGTAATGTTGCTATGAACATGAAGGTGCAAATATCTTTTCTAGCTAGTGTTTTCATTTTCTTCAGATAAATACCCAGAATGTAATTGCCAGATCATTTGTAAATTCTACTTTTATTTTTTAGAGGAAACTCCATACAGTTTTTCACAGTGGCTGCACCAATTTATATCCCCTTGAAAAGTGCACAGAAGGTTCTCTTTTTATCATCCTCGCCAACACGCATTTCTTTTCTTTGATAACAGCCATTCTAACAGATGTTAGATGATATCTTGTGGCGCTTTTGATTTACATTTCCCTGATGATCAGTGATGTTGGGCACCTTTTCAAATACCTGTGACCAACTATATGTCTTCTTTGGGAAAATGGCTATTCAGACCCTCTGCCCACTTTTTAATTGAATTGTTTGTTCTTTTTCTGTAATATATATAGTATATCAGATACATGATTTGCAAATATTTTCTCCCATTCTGTAGAATGGCTTTTTATTTTGTCAATGGTTTCTTCTGCTGTACAGATCTTTTTAGTTTGATGCAGTCCCATGTGTTACTTTGATTTCGTTGCCTTTGTTTTTGGTGTTAAATCCAAAAATTCACTGCCAAGACAAATGTCAGAGAACACCCCCCTGCCATATTTTCTTCTGAGAGTTTTATGGCTTCAGGTATTACATTCAAGTTTTTAATCCATTTTGCGCTGATTTTTGGTGTGGTGTAAGATAGGGGTCCTGTTTCATTCTTATGTATGTGACTGTCTGATTTTCCCAACACAATTCATTGAAGAGACTATCTTCTCCCCATTATATATTCTTGATTCCTTTGTCATAAATTAATTGACCATATATGTGGGTTTATTTCTAGGCTCTCTGTTCTATTTCTTTGACCTATGTGTCTGTTTTTATGCTAATACCATATGTTTGTGTGTATGTTTCATCTTTTATATACATTTTCCCTGGTCCCATCTCTTTGTCAGGAGACGTTCTTATTTAAACATGCTTGACAGTCCTACCCACATCAAATGGGAGGTCCAGTTCCTTGCCTAGGGGTCTGCAAATCTCTGAGCAGGAGCAAAAAGATGGGGGAGGTTGGGAAGGGGGAGTACAGTTTTCATTCTTACGGCTATCCCTGATACTGAATTTCTGCTCCCATAAATCTAAAGAACTCTTTTCCCTGTTCTCTTTCTTCCGCTCTGAAAAGACCCTCAGTTCAAAACTCAGCTCTTTTTAAAGCTCTTTTTCTTCTGTTCCTCCTCAGGAGTCTTTTCTCATTGTTTTGGCTACTCCATTTTAGGGTACCCTTCACACTAAACTCTGCAGGAAACTGAATTTTCTCATTATATAGCTTAATCCCTGGGCTCTGGGCTGGCCTTCAGATATCAGGCTGCTCACTAACATTATCTCTAAGGCAGTATACTCAGAGACTTTCTCTTGAGTATCCCAGAACTGGATAAATTTGAAATTTCACCCTCTCATATGGAAGAAAATGATGTGGGATTTATATTTCTACTCATATGGTATTTACACACTCTTCCTCCACCTTCAGGAGGGAAAAGTAGTATTTTAAGTTTTAAATAAGAATATTTTCCTCCATTACATTCCTTCTTATTAATATTTAGTCATTATTTTATTTTACTAAAATATTTTCTCACTCAGCTCATTATTTTTTCTAATTACTCTTTATTATATCATACCATTTTCCCACAGCTGGCTGATTTCTTCTCTCTTCTGCAAATCTAATTCCTACTCATTCAACAAAGATCATCTGAAATTGCATTTCTCTCACAAAATGTGTGTATACAAAAGCTTGTGTAAATAAACACCCCACTAATCTCAATGTAGTTTTTTTATAATTCACAAAGGACTTACACATACAAATTCTCATTTGATGCTGTCGATATTGTTAGGACTTTCATTTTACATAACAGAAAATTCAATCTTTGTGCAACTGAACAACTAACCCAAGGATATACAGTTAAATTGACTACAGATTCGCATTTCAGGGAAAAGATCTGTTTTCCTTTTATCTTTTGACCTCCTTCACTCAAGGTCTGTTTTTTGGTTGTTGGTGTTTTTTGTTGTTGGTGGTGGTGTTTACTATAGCTTTGCAATATAGTTTGAAATCAGAAAGTGTGACATCTCCAACTTTGTTCTTTCTCAGGATTACTTTGGTTATTCAGGGTCTTTTGTGGTTCCACACAAATTTTAGATTTGTTTCTTTCTTTTTCTATGGAAGTCTGCTGTGGGGTCACCGCTCCTTTCTCCTAGGTCCTGGTGGACACAGGGTTTTGTTTGTGCCTTCCAAGAGTCTCTGTTTCCCCAGTCCTGTGGAAGTTCTGTAGTCAAATCCCACTGATCTTCAAAGTCAGATTCCCAGGGGCTTCCCAGTCCCATTGTCAGATATCCAGGGTAAGAAGGCTATTGTCGGGGCCCAGAAATTTCACAACAGTGTGAGAACTGCTTTGGTGTAATGGTGCTGCAGTTGGTCTCTCTCCCACCTGGTGGCTCTATAGTGGACCTAATGGCGACCTCCTGCACGGTGACTTACAACTTCTCTGCAGAGTACATCATGTGAAATGCCAGGCTGGATGAAGCTCAGGCTGAAATCAAGATTGCCAGGAGAAATATCAGTAAACCTCAGATAACACAGATGACACCACCCTTATGGCAGAAAGCAAAGAAGAACTAAAGAGCTTCTTGATGAAAGTGAAAGAGGAGAGTGAAAAGTTGGCTTAAAACTCTACATTCAAAAAACTAAGATCATGGTATCCATCCCATCACTTCATGGCAAATAGATTGGGGAAAAAATGGAAACAGTAACGGACTTTATTTTCTTGGGGTCACTGTGGATGGTGACGGCAGCCATGAAATTAAAACACACTTGCTCCTTGGTAGAAAAGTTTTGTTAAACCTAGACAGCATATTAAAAAACAGAGACATCACTTCGCCAGCAAAGTCCCAGTCAAAGCTATGATTTTTCCAGTAGTCATGCATAGATGTGAGAGTTGGACCATAAAGAAGGCTGAGTGTTAAAGAATTGATGTTTTGGAATTGTGGTTCTGGAGAAGACTCTTGAGAGTCCCTTGGACTGCAAGGAGATCAAACCAATCAATTCTAAAGGAAATCAATCCTGAATATTCATTGGAAGGACTGATGCTGAAGCTGAAGCTCCAATACTTCAGCCACCTGATGCAAGGAACTGACTCATTGGAAAAGACCCCAATGCTGGGAAAGATTGAAGGCAGGAAAAAAGGGGATGAAAGAGAATGTGATGATTGGATAGCATCACCAATTCCATGAACATGAGTTTGAGCAAACTCTGGGAGATAGTAAAGGACAAGGAAGCCTGGCGTGCTGCAGTCCATGAGGACACAAAGTGACACAAGTGAGTGACTGAACAGCATTTCTGTGGGAAAATGCCATGGGAACTTTGATAGAGATTACACTGAATCTGTAGAATGTTTTGGGTTGTATGGACGTTTTGAAAATACTAATTCTTCCAATTCATGAGCATGGAACATGTTTCTACTTATTTGTATCTTCTTCAGTCTCTTTCATCAATATCTTACAGTTTTCAGGGTATAAGTCTTTCACCTCCTGGTTAAATTTATTCCTAAGCATTTTATTCTTTTTGATGCAGTTTTAAATGACACCATTTTCTTAACTTCTCTTTCTGATAGTTTGTTATTGGTGTATAGAAACAAACTTTTATATATATATATAGATCTTGTATCCTGAAAATTCACTGAATTCATTTCTTAGTTCTAATAGTTATTTGGTGGACTCTTCAGAGTTTTCTATATACATAATATCATGTCATCTGCAAATTGAGAACTTCTTCTGTGATTTGGATTCCTTTTCTTTTTCTTGCCCACTTACTGTGGCTAGGACTTCCCATGCCCTGCTTAATGAAAGTGATACAAGTGAGCATTCTTCTTTTTTTTTTTCTGATATTAGAAGAAATGCTTTCTACTTTTCACCATTGAGTATGATGTTAGCTGTTACTGTTGTTGTTCAGTCGCTAAGTCATGTCTGACTCTGCGACCCCATGGACTGCAGCATGCCAGGCTTCCTTGTCCTTCACTATCTCCCAGGGTTTGCTCAAACTCACGTTCATTGAGTCAGTGATGCCATCCAACCATCTCATCCTCTGTCGTGCCCTTCTCCTCCTGCCCTCAATCTTTCCCAGCATCAGGGTCTTTCCCAGTGAGTCACTCTTCACATCAGGTGGCCAAAGTACTGGAGCTTCAGCTTCAGCAACAGTCCTTCCAATGAATATTCAGGGTTGATTTCCTTTAGGATTGACTGGTTAGCTGTGGGCTTATCATGTAAGCCTTTATTATGTTGATGCATGTTTCCCTTTCTACCCAGTTTGTTGAAAGTTTTTATCATGAATGGATGTTGAATTTTGTCAAAAGCTTTTTCTGCATCTACTGATATGATTTTATGGTTTTTATCCTTCATTTTGTTAATATAATGTATCACATTGATTAAATTGTGGACAGTGAACCATCCTTGCATCCCTGGAATAAAATCTCACTTGCTCATGATGTATAATTTTAATGTATTGCTGTTTGTTGAGAATTTTGCATCTATGTTCATCAGGGATATTGGTCTTGAATTTTCTTTTTTGTGTGGTATCCTTGTCTGGTTTTTGTTTGGCTTCATAAAATGAGTTTGAAAGTGTTCCTTCCTCTTCATTTTTTTTTGAAGAGTTCGAGAAGGATGGGTAATAATTCTTATTTAAGTGCTTGTTGGAATACACCAGGGAGCTGTCTGGTTCTAGACTTTTGTTTGTTGGGAGGTTTTTGATTACTGTTTCAGTCTCCTTACAAATAATCAGTCTGTTAAAATATTCTATTTCTCCATGATTCAGTCTTGGTAGGTTGTCAGTTTCTGGGAATTTGTCCATTTTTTCTAGTTGTGCAATTTGTTGGCATTTAATTCATAGTATTTTTCAATTTTATCCTTTTTTTTTTTTGGTTGAAGTATTATAAAGCATACTCAATTTCAGTATGCATGTCCAATAAGGACTTAAATAAAATCATATCCCCATATCATTATCAGACTCACTAAAATTAAGAAAATATCCTCATACTACCCATCATCTAGCAAATATTAGAATTCGTATGATTGTCTCACAGATCCTCTCTACCATTCTTATCTAATTTAAGAGCTAAGCAGAGTTTACACCTTGCACTTGACTGTCATGTCTTAAGTCCCTTTTACTCAATTTAACTACTACCCTGGCCTTTTTGTCCCATACCACTAATTTACTGGAGAAATAATATGACTTGCACTGTAGAATATTTCCTGAATTTACAGCTGATTGCTTCCTTATGATATTCCTCTTATTTTTTTTAGATAGTTAGATCTGGAACTTTTATTAAATTTAGTCTGTATATTTTATGTAAGAATACTTCATAGTGCTTGGTGTGTATTTCCTGTATCATCATGTCTTGGAAACACAATGTCTGATAGTTTCATATTTCATAATGAAATATGATTCATGGGTTTAAATGATGACAGCTTCATTCCAACTTTAGAATATTTATCATCAACTTTTCACCTATTTTAGCAATTGATAATTGTGAGTAGATCCAGCATTTCTCTTAGTTCAGTTCAGTTCAGTCACTCAGTCGTGTCCGACTCTTTGCAACCCCATGGACTGTAGCAGGCAAAGCTTCTCTGTCCATCACCAGCTCCCAAAGCCTGCTCAAACTGATGTCCATCGACTTGATGCCATCCAACCACTCAGCCCCTGTTGTCCGCTTCTCCTCCTGCCTTCACTCTTTCCCAGCATCAGGGTCTTTTCCAATGAGTCGGTTCTTTGCATCAGAGGGCAAAGTATTGGAATTTCAGCAGCATCAGTCCTTCCAACGAATATTCAGGATTGATCTCCTTTAGGATTGACTGGTTGGATCTCTGTGCAGTCCAAGGGACTCTCAAGAGTCTTCTCCAACACCACAGTTCAAAAGCATCAATTCTTCAGTGCTCAGCTTTCTTTATAGTCAACTCTTACATCCATACGTGACTACGAAAAACTATAGCTTTGACTAGACGGATCTTTGTTGGCAAAGTAATGTCTCTGCTTTTTAATATGCTGTCTAGGTTGGTCATAGCTTTTCTTCCAAGGAGCAAGCGTCTTTTAATTTCATGGCTTCAGTCACCATCTGCAGTGATTTGGGAGTCCAAAAAATAGTTTCTCACTGTTTCTCCTTTTCCCCCCATCTGTCATGAAGTGATGGGACCAGATGTCATGATCTTAGTTTTTGAATGTTGAATTTTAAGCCAAGTTTTCACTCTCCTCTTTCACTTTCATCAAGAGGCTCTTTAGTTCTTCACTTTCTGCCATAACGGTGGTGTCATCTGCATATCTGAGGTTACTGATATTTCTCCCGGCAATCTTGATTCCACCTAGTGCTTCATCCAGCCCAGCGTTTCACCTGATGTACTCTGCATATAAGTTAAATGAGCAGGGTGACAATATACGGCCTTGACGTACTCTTTCCCAATTTGGAACCAGTCCGTTTTTCCATGGCTGTTTCTAACTGTTGCTTCTTGACCTGCATACAAGTTTCTCAGGAGGCAGTTCTTGTGGTCTAGTACTCTCATCTCTTGAAGAATTTTCCACAGTGTTTTGTGATCCACACAGTCAAAGGCTTTGGTGTAGTCAATAAAGCAGAAGTAGATGTTTCTCTGGAACTCTCTTGCTCTTTTTTATGATCCAACAGATGTTGGCAATTTGATCTCTGGTTTCTCTGCCTTTTCTAAATCCAGCTTGAACATCTGGAAGTTCATGGATCACGTGCTGTCGAAGCCCTGCTTGGAGAATTTTGAGCATTACTTTGCTAGCGTGTGGGATGAGTGAAATTCTGCAATAGTTTGAACATTCTTTGGCAGTGGCTTTCTTTGGGATTGGAATGAAAACTGACCTTTTTCAGCCCTGTGGCCACTGCTGAGTTTTCCAAATTTGCTGGCATATTGACTGCAGCACTTTCACAGCATCATCTTTTAGGAGTTGAAGTAGCTCAACTGGAATTCCATCACCTCCACTAGCTTTGTTCGTAGTGATGCTTCCTAAGGCCCACTTGACTTCACAGTCCAGGATGTCTGGCTCTAGGTGAATGATCACACCATCGTGATTATCTGGGTCATGAAGGTTTTTTCATATAGTTCTTCTGTGTATTCTTGCCACCTCTTTTTTTCCCAATTATTTTTATTAGTTTTGCCACCTCTTTTTAATATCTTCTGCTTCTGTTAGGTCCATACAATTTCTGACCTTTATTGTGCCCTTCTTTGCATGAAGTGTTCCCTTGGTATCTCTAATTTTCTTGAAGAGATCTCTAGTTTTTCCCATTCTGTTGTTTTCCGCTATTTCTTTGCATTGCTCACTGAGGAAGGCTTTCTTATCTCTCCTTGCTGTTCTTTGGAACTCTGCATTTGGATGGGTATATCTTTCTTTTCTTCTTTGACCTTCACTTCTCATCTTTTCACAGCTAGTTGTAAGGCCTCCTCAGACAACCATTTTCCCTTTTTGCATTTCTTTCTCTTGGGGATGAGGAGATCACTGCCTCCCGTAAAATGTCATGAACCTCTGTCCATAGTTCTTCAGGTACTCTGTCTATCAGATCTAATCCCTTGAATCTATTTGTCACTTCCACTGTATAATGGTAAAGGATTTGACTTAGGTCATACCTGAATGGTCTAGTGGTTTCCCCTACTTTCTTCAATTTAAGACTGAATTTCACAATAGGGAGTTCATGCTGAGCCAGTCAGCTCCCGGTCTTGCTTTTGCTGACTGTATAGAGCTTTTTCATCTTCAGCTGCAAAGAATATAATCAATCTGATTTTGGTATTGACCATGTGGTGATGTCGATGTGTAGTAGAGTTGTCTCTTGAGTTGTTGGAAGAGGGTGTTTGCTATGACCAGTGCATTCTCTTGACAAAACTCTGTTAGCCTTTGACCTGCTTAATTTTGTACTCAAAGGCCAGACTTGCCTGTTACTCCATGTATCTCTTGACTTCCTTCTGTTTTATTCCAGTCCCCTGTAATGAAAAGGAAATCTGTTTTTGGTGTTAAAAGGTCTTGTAGGTCTTCATAGAACTGTTCAACTTCAGCTTCTTTGGCATTACTAGTTGGGGCATAGACTTGGATTACTGTGGTACTGAATGGTTTGCCTTGGAAATGAACAGAGATCATTCTGCCATTTCTGAGATTGCACCCAAGTACTGCATTTTGGACTCTTTTGTTGACTATGAAGGCTACTCCATTTCTTCTGAGGGATTCTTGCCCATAGTAGTAGATATAATGGTCATCTGAATTAAATTAGCCTATTTCAGTCCATTTTAGTTAACTGAATCCTAAAATATGGATGTTAACTCTTGCCATTTCCTGTTTGACCACTTATAATTTACCTTGATTCATGGACCTTGAGCATTCCAAGTTTCTGTGCAATGCTGTTCCTTACAACATTGGACTTCACTTCCATCACCAGTCACATCCACAGCCAGGTGTTGTTTTCACTTTGGCTCTGTCTCTTCATTCTTTTTGCAGTTGTTTCTCCACTCTTCTGCAATAGCATATTGGGCACCTACTGACCTGGGGAGTTCATCGTTCAGTGTCATATCTTTTTGCCTATTCATACTGTTCATGAGGTTCTCAGGCAAAAATAGTGAAGTGGTTTGCCATTCCCTTCTGCAGTGGACCACATTTTGTCAACATTTCTTTAGAAGTTAAAAAAAAAAAGAGTTTCTAAATCTATCATTCCTTCTGAATTTGCTAACTAAAATCCTACCATAGAGAACTTTCTCATCATTTTTTTTTTTTGGTTGCCCTGAAAACAATTTGTAGATGGAAGATAGAATCAGTGATTGTTTTTTATTTATCAGTTGTCAGAATAATGTACTGGTGTTCTAGCAACTTCCAGTTGTGACAAATGAGGGCTTTTAAATATTATTGTGAATGCACTGATTTTCATATATTTGAATTGCTTTAATTATTATTTTTGCTGATTAAACTGTCCCATTTTGGTCAGTGAAAAATTATTAAGTTGGTTCCTATGTATTTTAGATTTGCTCATCTTAATTTTTGATAACTTTCTTGCTTTCTGGCACAAGTTGGCCCAGACTTATCTTGTACATTTCCTGTCCCTGACCTGGAATCAGTCATTTTTTCAAACAGTCCTGACTCTTTTTGGTAGGAAATGGTGGCAAGAGTGGGCATTTTTGTCTTGTTCCTGATTTTAGAGGAAAAGCTTGCAGTTTTTACTGTTCAGTATGATATTAGCTGTGAGTTGTCATAGGTGGCTTTTATCATGTTGAGATATGTTCTCTCTATACCAAATTTGCTGAAAGTTTTTTTTTTTAATCGTCAATGAGTATTGATTTTCCCAAGTGCTTTCTCTGTGTCTATTGAGATAAACTGGAAAAGGTCCATTTTCATTCCAATCCCAAAGAAAGGCAATGCCAAAGAATGCTCAAACTACGACACAATTGCACTCATCTCACACACTAGTTAAGTAATGCTTCAAATTCTCCAAGCAAGGCTTCAACAATACATGAACCATGAAGTTCCAGATGTTCAAGCTGGATTTAGAAAAGGCAGAGGAACCAGAGATCAAACTGCCAACATCTGCTGGATCATCAAAAAAAGCAAGAGAGTTCCAGAAAAACATCTATTTCTACTTTATTGACTATGCCAAAAGCTTTGACTGTGTGGATCACAATAAACTGTGGAAAATTCTTCAAGAGATGGGAATACCAGACCTCCTGACTTGCCTCTTGAGAAACCTGTATGCAGGTCAGGAAGCAACAGTTTTAACTGGACATGGAACAACAGACTGGTTCCAAATAGAAAAGGAGTATATCAAGTTTGTATATTGTCACCCTACTTATTTAACTTATATGCAGAGTACATCATGAGAAAGGCTGGACTGGAAGAAGCACAAGCTGGAATCAAGATTGCTGGGAGAAATATCAATAACCTCAGATATGTAGATAATACCACCCTTATGGCAGAAAGTGAAGAAGAACTAAAGAGCCTCTTGATGAAAGGAAAGAGGAGAGTGAAAAAGCTGGCATAAAGCTCAACATTCAGAAAACTAAGATCATGACATCTGGTCCCATTACTTCATGGCAAATAGATGGGGAAACAGTGACAGACTTTATTTTTGGGGCTCCAAAATCACTGCAGATGGTGACTACAGCCATGAAATTAAAAGACACTTACTCCTTGGAAGAAAAGCTGTGACCAACCTAGACAGCATATTAAAAAGCAGAGACATTGCTTTGCCAACAAAGGTCTGTCTAGTCAAAGATATGGTTTTTCCAGTAGTTATGTATGGATGTGAGAGTTGGACTATAAAGAAAGCTGAGCACCGAAGAATTAATGCTTCTGAACTGTGGTGTTGGAGAAGACTCTTGAGAGTCCCTTGGACTGCAAGGAGATCCAACCAGTCCATCCTAAAGGAGATCAGTCCTGGGTGTTCACTGGAAGGACTGATGTTGAAGCTGAAACTCCAATACTTTGGCCACCTGATGGGAAGAGCTGACTCATTGGAAAAGACCCTGATGCTGGGAAAGATTGAAGGCGGGAGGAGAAGGGGATGACAGAGCATGATACGGTTGGATGGCATCACTGACTCAATGGACAGGAGTTTGAGTGAACTCCAGGAGTTGGTGATGGACAGGAGGTCCTGGCGTGCTGCACTCCATGGGTTGCAAAGAGTTGTACATGACTGAGTGACTGAACTGAACTCAAATGATTGAGTTAATCATGTGATTTTGTTGTTGTTGTTCATTTTGTTAATGTATTGTATTTAATTGATTGATTTGCAGATGTTTAACCATGCCTGCATCCCTGGAATACATTCAACTTGATCAAGGTATTTGAGGGTTTTTATATATTATTGAATTCTATCTGCTTATATTTTGTTAAGAATTTTTGCATCTAGAGTCATCATGGATACTGGCCTTTCATTTTTTTTTTTTTTGGTAGAGTCTTTGGGTTTGGTATCAGTGTAATGGTGACTCTGTAGAATGAATTTGGGAGTATTCCCCTTCATACTTTTTCTTTTTAACAGTTTGAGAAGGATAGATTTTTAACTCGTTTTCATGTTTGATAGAATTCCCCTGTGACTCTGTTTGGTCCTGGATTTTTGTTTGTTGGGAGTCTTTTGATTACTGATTCAATTTTAGTACTGGTAATTTTTGCAGATTATTTATTTCTTCCTCATTCAGTTTTGGAAGATTTATGTTTCTAGGAATTTATCCATTTCTTCTAAATTGCCCAGCTTGTTGACATACAACTGTTTATAGTATTCTCTTATGATTGTTTGTGTTTCTGAGATATATTGCTTATTATTTCTTCACTTTCATTTCTTATTTTATTTATTTAGGTCCTCTTTTTCTTAATCAGTTCAGTTCATTTCAGTCACTCAATCATGTCTGACTCCTTGTGACCCCATGGACTGCAGCACACCAAGCTTCCCTGTTCATCACCAACTCCCAGAGCTTGATCAAACTCATGTCCATTGAGTCAGTGATGCCATCTAACCATCTCATCCTTTGTCATCCCCTTCTCCTCTTGCCTTCAATCTTTCCCAGCATCAGGGTCTTTTTCAATGAATCAGTTCTTCACACCAGGTGGCCAAAGTATTGGAGTTTCAGCTTCAGCATCAGTCCTTCCAATGAACATTCAGGACTGATTTCCTTTAGGATTGACTGGTTGGATCTCCTTGCAGTCCAAGGGACTCTCAAGAGTCTTCTCCAATGCCACAGTTTAATAGCATCAATTCTCTGGCCCTCAGCTTTCTCTATAGTCCAACTCTCACATCCATACTTGACTACTGGAAAAACCACAGCTTTGACTAAATGGACCTTTGTTGGCAAAGTAATGTCTCTGCTTTTTAATATGCTGTCTAGGTTGGTCACAGCTTTTCTTTCAAGGAGCAAGTGTCTTTTAACTTCATGGCTGTAGTCACCATCTGCAGTGATTTTGGAGCCCAAGAAAATAAAGTCTGTCACTATTTCCATTGTTTCCCCATCTATTTGCCGTGAAGTGACGGGACCAGATGCCATGATCTTAGTTCTTTGAATGTTGAGTTTTAAGCCAACTTTTTCACTCTCCTCTTTCACTTTCATCAAGAGGCTCTTTAGTTCTTCTTCACTTTCTGCCATAACAGTGGTGTCATCTGAGTATCTGAGGTTACTGATATTTCTCCCGGCAATCTTGACTCCTGCTGGTGCTTCATCCAGCCCGGCATTTTGCCTGATGTACTCTGCATATAAGTTAAATACACAGGGTGAAAATATACATCCTTGATTGGTTCCCAATTTGGAACCAGCCCCTTGTTCCAAGTCCAGTTTTAACTGTTGCTTCTTGACTTGCATACAGGTTTCTCAAGAGACAGGTAAAGTGGTCTGGTAGTCCCATGTCTTTTAGAATTTTCCAGTTTGTTGTGATCCACACAGTCAAAGGCTTTGGTGTAGTCAGTAAAGCAGAAGTAGATGTTTTCTGGAACTCTCGTGTTTTCCAATGATCCAACGGATGTTGGCAATTTGATCTCTGGTTCCTCTGGTTCCTTTTTCTTAATAAACCTGACTGAATCAATTTTATCTTTTTTTTTTTTTTTTTTAAAAAAAGGTCTTATTTTCATTGATCTTTTATTTTTTGATGTCTATTTTATTTCCTCTCTGATCTTATATCTTTCCTTCTGCTGACTTTGTTTGTTCTTTTTTGTCTAATTCTCTTAGATGGTAGATTAGGTTGCTTATTTGAGGTTTTTCTTTCTTCTTGAAGTATGCCTCTGTTACTATAAACTTCCCTCTTAGAACTGCTTTTGCTGGATCCCATAGATTTTGGAGAAATCTCAATAGCCTCAGATACACAGATGATACCACCCTTATGGCAGAAAGTGAAGAGGAACTAAAGAGCCTCTTGATGAAAATGAAAGAGGAGAGTGAAAAAGCTGGCTTAAAGTTCAACATTCAAAAAACTAAGTCATGGCATCCGATCCCATCACTTCATGGTAAATAGATGGGGAAACAATGGAAACAGTGACACACTTCATTTTCTTGGGCCCCAGAATCACTTCAGATGGTGACTACAATCATGAAATTAAAAGATTTTGCTCCTTGGCAGAAAAGCAATGACCAACCTAGACACCAAACTAAAAAGCAGAGGCATTAGTTTGCCAACAAAGTTCTGTCTACTTTTTCCAGTAGTCATGTATGGATGTGAGAGTTGGACTACAAAGAAAGCTGAGCACCAAAGAATTGATACTTTTGAACTGTAATGTTGGAGAAGACTCTTGAGAGTTGCTGGACTGCAAGGATATCAAACCAATCCATCCTAAAGGACATCAGCCCTGAATATTTATTGGAAGGACTGATGCTGAAGCTGAAACTCCAATACTTTGGCCACCTGGTACGAAGAACTGATTCACTGGAGAAGACCCTGATGCTGGTAAAGATCGAAGACAGGAGAAGAAGGGGACAACAGAGGATGAGATGGTTGGATGGCATCACTGACTCAGTGGGCATGAATTTGATCAAGCTCTGGGAGTTGGTGATGGACAGGGAAGCCTGGCGTGCTGCAGTCCATGGGGTCACAAAAGAGCTGGACATAACTGAGCGACTGAACTGAACTGATTGATAGCTTTTGGAAAGTTGTGTTTTTATTTACGTTGATCTCAAGGGTATTTTCTGATTTCTTCCTTGATTTCTTTATTTCTTATTTCCTCTTTGATTTTTTCATTAGTTTAGTGGCGTATTGTTTAGTGTCCACGTGTTTGTGGTTTCCCATTTTTCTTACATAACTGATTTTTAGTTTTATATCATTATGGAATGAAAAAATTCTTCATGTAATTTCTATCCTCTTTAATTTTTTAGCTTAATTGTATGATCTATTTGTGATCTCTCTTGGACAACATGATATGTGTAGTTGACAAGAATGTGTATTCTGCTGGTTTTGGATGGAATGTCTTACAGATATCTGTTAAGTCAAGCTGGTCTAATGTGTCATTTAAGACAACCACTATTTCCTCATTGATTTTCTCTCTGGATGATCTGTTTATTAATGAATTGGGGTATTAAACTTCTCTACTATTATTGTATTATTGTTAATTTCTCCCTTTATGTCTGGTAATATTTGCTTTACATATTTAGATGCTCCTATATTAGGTTCCTAAATGTTTATAAATGTTTTTCACTCTTCTTGTGTTGATCCTTTTATCTTTATATAATGTCTTTCTTTTCTTTTATTGTAGACTTGTTTTCAAGTCTACTTTATCTGTTATGAGTATTGTGACCCAAGATTTCTTTTTATTTCCATTTGCATGCAACATCATTTTCTATCCTCTTACTTTCAGTCTGTGTGTCTTTAGCTCTGAGGAGAGTATCTTGTAGGTAGCACATAAATGAGTTTTGTTTTTTAATCAGTCACCCTAAGTCTTTTAATTGAAGCATTTAGTCCATTGACATTTAAAGCCATCATCGATAGGTCTCTATTTATTGACATTTTGTTATCTGTTTTCTGGTTGTTTTGTAGTTCTTCTCTGTTCTTGTTTTAGTCTATTCCCTGGTGGCTTTCTAATGTTTTGTGGTATGTTTTTGTTCCTTTCTCTCCAGATTTTGTATATCTGTTATAGGTTTTTGATTTGTGGTTACAGAGTAGTTCATATGTGTTGGCCTGTATCTACTTTTTAAACTGATTATCGTTTAGGTTCAACACATTCTAATCTCCACATTTGTTACTCCCTTCCCCTATGTTTTGTGTTTTTTTACGTCATGTTTTACATCTTCATGTCTGTCCCTTAGCTATTTATTATAGTTATGGTTGGTTTTATAACTTTTCCTTTTAACTTTTGTACAAGCTATATAAGTAGTTATTCCATAGCTTTTACTATATATTTTTCTTTACTAGTGGGATTTTAACCTTCCTATGATTTCTGATTTCTTACAGTAGTCTTCTGTTTTTCACTCTTAAATATGATCCTTTAGCACTTCTGGTAAGGTTGGTTAGGTGTTGATGAATTCCTTTTTGTGTTTATTATTTATTTGACTGTGTTGGGTCTTCTTTGCAGCATGCCTGATCTTTGTTGTCACGTGGGGCCTTTTGTCGTGGTGCACAGGCTGTCTAGTTGTGGCTTACAGGCTCAGTAGTTGCCACACCTGGGCTTAGTTGCCCTGCGGCACATGGGAACTTAGTTCCCCAACCAGGGATTGAACTCATCTTCCCTGCATTGCGAGGCAGATTCTAAACCACTGGACCACCAGAAAGTCCCAAACTCCTTTAGTTTTTGGTTGTTTGAGTGGTTATTTAATAGCTCCTTCAATGTTGAATGACAATGTTAGGTGGAATGTCCCAGGTTGCAGATTTTTTTCTTTTCAGTACTTTAAATATATCATGCCACTCCCTCTGGCCTAGAGAATTTCTGCTGAAAAATCATCTGATAGCTTTATGAGGATCTCTTTGTGTATAATTATTTTTCTCTTCTTGCCTTTATAATTCTCTATCTCTTTAACTTTGCCTTTTTCATTATGATATATCTTGGTATGGTTCTCTTTGAGTTCCTCTTGTTTGGGATTCTCTGTACTTCCTGTACCTGGATGTCAGTTTCCTTTTTCAGGTTTGGGACTTTTTCTGTCGCCATTTCATTTTCTATCTCCTTTTCCTCTCTTCTCCTTCTTGGACTCTTAACAATGAAATGTTAGTACACTGATGTTGTTTCAGGTGTCCCTTAAACTATTCTTATTTTTTAAATTTATTTTTCTTTTGGCTATTCTGATTGGATGATTTTCATTATTTTATCTTTCAGATCACCATGTTCTTCTGTATCTCCTACCTTGTTGTTAATTTCCCCTAGTGTATTTTTTTCATTTCAGTTGTTGTATTCTTCAGCCTGACCAATGTTTTTTTTTTAAAAATAAATTTATTTATTTACTTATGGCTGCACTGGGTCTTCATTGCCACACAGTCTTTTTTCAGTTGTGGCAAGTAGGGGCTACTCTCTAGTTGTGGTGTGCAAGCTTCTCATTGTGGTGGCCTCTTGTTGCGGAGCACAGGCTCTAGAGTGCAGGCTCCGTAGTGGTGGCACATGGGCTTAGTTGCCCTATGACACGTGGAATCTTCCTGGACCAGGGATTGAACCGGTGTCCCCTGCTTTGGCAGGCTGATTCTCCATCACTGGACCACCAGGACAGTCCTGACCAAGTCTCTTATATTTTCTAGTTCTTTGTTAAAATTCTCACGGTGTTCCTCTGTTCTTTTCCTCAGTTCAATAGCATTCTTGATTACTTTTACTTTGAACTCTTCATCAGATAAATTATTTATCTCTGCTTCATTAGGGTTTGTTCAGGTTTTTTTCTTTATTCTTTTCTTTGAAACGTATTTCTCTGTCTTCTCATTCTGTTTAACTTTCTCTGTCTTTATGAAAATAGGTGAAACAGTCACCTTTTTGGTCTTGAAGGTATGTCCTTGCATGTGAGTGGGCCCATGCAGTCTGCCAGTACCTAGCGATTTTGGTGGAAGAGCTGGATATGAAGTGAGCAGGAATGCATATTTCTGTGTGGTATGCTGGCAGCCTTTGTCATGTGGGAGGTAGGACTGGGGTTGGAGGGGCTAGCCAGTGCTTCTGCCGTGCTCAGCGGTCAGTCCAGCCCTGACCAGGGCTGAGGTGAGGTCGGGAGGAACCCTGAGATGTGAGGTCAGGAACAGGAACCCTGAGAGAGCTAGGTTTTTCCTGGATGTAGTCTCCACTTTGATCGGGGATGCGCTGAGGCCTGAGGGCTTGGGGCTGAACTTCTGTGCTGGTTTCGCTTTTTCCCTAGTGTGCAAGCCTTGGCTAAAGGTTAGTGGGGAGCAATGCCAGAGCAAGAGGGGCTGAGCAGGAGCCTGGGGTGAGCTGTGGGGTGCACTGGAGTGGCCCTGGCAGGCCAGCCGGAGCCCCAGGCAATTTTCAGTCTGTTGCCTCCGTGCTGTGTGTGCTCAGGAGGCTGAGGTTTCTCTGGTGAGCCCCACTGGCTTTCAAACCAGCTAAGGGTGCCTGTCCTCCTCGGGTCAGGCCTCAGGTCTGGTGTGAAAGTTGTTCAGTTGTGTCTGACTCTGTGACTATACAGTCCATGGAATTCTCCAGGCCAGAATACTGCAGTGGGTAGCTTTTCCCTTCTCCAGGGGATCTTCCCAACCCAGGGATCGAACCCAGAGCTCTTGCATTGCAGGCAGATTCTTTACCAGCTGAGCTATCAGGGAAGATGCAGATGTGCCTCAAACCCTTTGCTCCCCAGGGAGGATCCCTGAGCTTGCAATATCCTCCTCTTCTGTGTTTTCCACCAGGGATGTGGATCCCAACCAGATCACTTTTCCTCCGTTCCTACCAGACT
Organism: Dama dama; assembly: GCF_033118175.1. Classification (NCBI taxonomy): domain Eukaryota; kingdom Metazoa; phylum Chordata; class Mammalia; order Artiodactyla; family Cervidae; genus Dama; species Dama dama. The sequence continues at coordinate 13,578,547 of NC_083695.1, read as the reverse complement.
CTGTGTGGCTCTTTCTTTATAGACTTGATTGTCCAGTAGCTGTTCTGCTAGTCCCCAGATCAATTTCAGTGAGGATCAATCTATATGTAATTGTAGTTTTGATGTTTTCATGAGGGGAGGTGAGGTCAATGTCCTTTTACTCTGCCATCTTAATCTCTGCATTTTATTGTTTCTTTCTTTTCAATATTTTCAAACTTTTTTTTCAAAGTTTCTCTTTTTATTTAAAAAATAACACAGATTTTATTCTATAATTTATTTTTAAGAAACCATTTTATTGATGTATTATTCATAAAAAGCTGTATATGTTTCATATATACAAAATATGAGCTTGAATATAAGTATACATCTGTGAAAACATCACCACAGACTATGCTGTAAAAAAATCCATCTCCTAAAATTTCCTCCTTCCTTAATTATTTATTACTTTTATATTTTGTGATAGGAATACTTAAGATCTAACCTCTTGGCAAATTTTTAAATACACAATACAATATTGTTAACTACAGGAAAGGGCAACCCACTCCGATATTCTTGCCTAGAAAGTTCCGTGGACAGAGGAGCCTGGCGGGGGGCAGTCCATGGGGTTGCAAAGAGTCAGACAAGATTGAGCACGCGCACACACATGATAGTTGCTCTACAACATTGTGTTCATTTCTACTGCACAGCAAAGTAAACCTTATATATATATATATATTTTATATGTATTATCAATAGTATATATATGTCAATCCCAATCTCCCAATTCATCCCATCCTCCCTTTTCCTCCTTGGTGTCCATTAGCTTGTTCTCTATGTCTTGTTTCTGATTAGGTCTTTATTTGAATTCCTCCTTCTGTGGCATTTTATAGTCTTTCATTTTTTAGATCTTACGCTTTTTTCTACAATTATTTTGCTAAATTTGATCAATTCTTACTGCACTTTTTCCTGTTTTTTTTTTTTTTTTTTGGTTTGGTTTGTTTATTTGTAAAGGATAAGGAGTCCATATTTCTTAATAGTGTTTGAATTTATGATTCTAACTTGTTTTTCTAAAATTATCTTTAAAGACTTTTTTGAGAATATATAATTCATAGAGTTTTGTGTCACAGTATACTACTTTCTGGTTGGTTTTGGGGAGAGAGTTTTCATCAACTAAAGGAGTGATTCTTGGTTTGCTTGTTTTGTTTTATGTACAGTATGGAGTTGATTTAACTTTTTGCTCTTCCTGGGCATTTAACACGCAGTGTGAATACCCAGCTCAGTCAGGATATGGACACACAGTTCTTTTAAATAAATGAGCTTATGGTAGTGTAGGAGGGTGGAAGTGTTGGTGTGCCCTAATTTTTAAAACCCTTAGCTTTGTTTATTCCCCTCACTGTGGTGTCTCCAAGGTGCCCCACACCTTCTCTGTTCACAGACACGCTCACTGAAGGCAGCTGCTTTCAGCCCTGTCACCTTCAAACATCTTTCAAGTACCCACGACTATTGATGATCACCTCCCAGACCTAAGTTCTGACACTCAGTATAGAATGATTTCTCCCTGGGGTGATTTTGTTCAATGCTTTAAGTCCTCTGCTCCCCTCTTTTCTTTTGAATGTAGCTGTTTAAGCCACCACCCCCTTACTCTTAGCCTCCAGAGGCTTGAAGGAGCAGGAGTTCTACTGAAATAAGAGCTCTTGATGAAGGTGAAAGAGAGAATGAAAAAGCTGGCTTAAAACTCAAAATTCCAAAAACTAAGATCATGACCTCCGGTCCCACCAGTTCATGGCAAATAGATAGGGGAACAATGGAAACAGTGATAGACTATTTTCTTGGGCTCCAAAATCAATCTGGATGGAGACTGCAGCTGTGAAATTAAAAGATGCTTGCTCCTTGGAAGAAAAGCTGTGACAAACCTAGAAAGTACATTAAAAAGTAGAGACATTACTTTGACAACAAATGTCTGTCTAGTCAAAGCTGTGGTTTTTCCAGTAGTCATGTATGGATGTAAGAGTTGGAAAAAGAGAAGGCTGAGCACCAAAGAATTGATGCTTTTGAACCGTAGTATTGGAGAAGACTCTTGAGGGTCCCTTGGATTGCAAGGAGATCAAACCAGTCAGTCCTAAAGGAGATCAGTCCTGGGTGTTCACTGGAAGGACTGATGCTGAAGCTGAAGCTCCAATACTTTGGCCACCCGATGCGAAGAGCTGACTCATTAGAAAAGACCCTGATGCTGGGAAAGATTGAAGGCAGAAGGAGAACGGGGCGTCAGAGGATGCGATGGTTAGATGCATCACTGACTCAATGGACATGAGTTTGAGCAAGTTCAGGAAGATGGTGAAGGGCAGGGAAGCCTGGTGTGCTGCAATCCATGGGGTTGCAAAGAGTCAGACACGGCTGAGCTACTAAACAATAGTAACTTACAGTTAATTAGAAGTGTGAGTTGTTCTGTCTCCTAGTAATTCTGAAGGCTGGTAATATATGATTTTATTTGCATTTTGTTGATTTTATGGCGGAAGTTGCATAGATAAATTCTGATCTGAGCATCTGACATTATGTTCTACACCTGGATGCTCTATTTGGAATTGTGTCTCTAGTACTAACATATGGTGATTTGTGAGCATATGGGCCAGAGAAGCTTTGAGCAGGAATCACCACTGTAGTATGTATCAGAGATCAGCAAATCTTTTCTGTAAAGTCCCAGTTATTAAATATTTTTAATAATTAACTGTTGGCCAGCAACTGGTTGTAGCACAAAACAGCAAAAGACAAGCAACCAACTAAATGAATATGGTTGTGTTTTTATAAAGTTTATCACAAAAATGGATAGTAGGTCAGATCTTACCCTCAGGCCATGGTTTGCCAACCCCTGGCATATAGCAACCCATAGGAAATGGCTTCAAAGCAGAGAAATTACAAATGTTATGATGGATGGTTCTGTAGAAAACTCAGACTCTATTGTTCAGTTGCTCAGTCGTGTCCGACTCTTTGTGACCCCATGGACTGCAGCATAAAATAATAATTTAATTTCTCTGGAGTTTCTCATTAAATAAAAAAATATTAGCTTGTATCTTCCAAAAAATAAATTTATCTTAATATTTTACAATGTAACAACTGTGACCATAGAAAATATTCAATGATGGGAAGATGTTTACAATATATTGTAATATAATAACACATTTCAACATTCAGTTAATGCTTGTTGAATGAGTAATTCTTAAAACCTGACTACAAAACCATACTGCGACGGGATCTTCAAGAGACTGAAAAGATGTTTACAAAAATGTTAACAGTGACTACTTTTAAATGATATGACATGTACAGCTTTTTTCCTTCTTTAATCTTTTCTTATTCTGCAGTGATTCTATGATAACTGTGTAAAACATTTATTAAATACATTTGTTTTGATCTAAAAGAACGAAGCAATATTATAATCATCTGTTTGTAATAGAATGCTGCTGCTGCTAAGTCACTTCAGTCGTGTCCGACTCTGTACGACCCCATAGACCAGCCCACCAGGCTCCCCTATCCCTGGGATTTTCCAGGCAAGAATACTGGAGTGGGTTGCCATTTCCTTCTCCAATGCATGAAAGTGAAAAATGAAAGTGAAGTCATTCAGTCATGTCCGACTCTTAGCGACCTCATGGACTGCAGGCTACCAGGCTCCTCTGTCCATGGGGTTTTCCAGGCAAGAGTACTGGAGTGGGGTGCCATTGCCTTCTCCATTGTAATAGAATAATAGTGTTCAAATAATGAAAGAATTAGAAGACTTAAAAACAAAAGATGTTTTAGTAGATGATCACAGAAGAGAACTGGCAAGATTTAGTCAGTTCAGTTCAGTCGCTCAGTCATGTCTGAGTCTTTTCGACCCCACGGACTGCAGCACACCAGGCTTCCCTGTCCATCACCAACTCCTGGAGTTTACTCAAACTCATGTCCATCGAGTCAGTGATGTCATCCAACCATCTCATCCTCTGTTGTCCCCTTCTCCTCCTGCCTTCAATCTTTCCCAGCATCAGGGTCTTTTCCAATGAGTCAGCTTTTCCCATCAGGTGGCCAAAGTACTGGAGTTCCAGCTTCAGTATCAGTCCTTCCAATGAACACCCAGGACTGATCTCCTTTAGGATGGACTGCTTGGATCTCCTTGCAGTCCAAGGGACTCTCAAGAGTCTTCTCCAACACCACACTTCAAAAGCATCAATTCTTCAGTGCTCAGCTTTCTTCACAGTCCAACTCTCACATCCATACATGGCTACTGGAAAAACCATAGCTTTGACTAGATGGTCTACTGGGAGGAGAATGGATTTTGGAGAAAGAACTGAATTCAAATTCAAACTCCCGTAATATTTACGCAAAATTTGAAAATGAGACACCTTCCTGAGTCTCAGTTTGCCCATCTACAAAGAGGAAATAATATTACTGCCTCAATCTTGTGGTAAGAATTAAGAGGCAATTTACAGAATTAATTCAAAGTGCTCTGTAGCACTCTGCAGTGGCTTTCCAAATCAATTTCCTAGTGAAAGAAAGTGAAAGTGTTAGTCACTCAATCTTGTCCAACTCTTTGTGACCCTGTGGACTGTAGCCTGCCAGGCTCTTCTGCCCATGGAATTCTCCAGGCAAGAACACTGGAGTAGGTAGCCATTCCCTTCTCCAGGAGATCTTCTCGACCCAGGGATCGAACCCAGTCTCCTACATTGCAGGTAGATTCTTTACCATCTGAGCCACCAGCCCCAATTCCTTAGAGTCACCTTCAAAAATTTGTTTTGATTTGGGTTTTGATCCATTTTGTCTTTTCTTCTATAATCATGTGAATGATTTATATATAATCTCTACATCTTTTAATGCTGTGAATGCTTATGTATAATCTCCGAGCCATACATCAAAAGAATACCAAGTGAAACCCAGCATCCTTTTGGAAACTGCTACCCATGTACTTGCTACAATCACCATTAGGTGTAGGTGATAGAAGGATATAGTTTTGCATATCTGAATTTTTTCACAGATATGATATTACGTGCTTACATATCGATCTGCAAATTGCTCTTTCACTAGACCATTTCTTTTCTCTCTTGCTGTTAGAACTATTGGGACCATGCAAAATGTCCATCGCAATTTATTTTTGGTTGATCAAATTTTGCTTCTGCATGTCAATTTCAAGAACTGTAAGAAGGCAATTTCAAAAACTTTTGCAAGCAGTGGCCTCCAAAAATATTCCTCAACTCTTGACTCCCATTTGAGTCAATTGTTATTATATAAAGGGAGTTTTTGTTATAGTAATGCCAGTGTTAGAGTAAATATTATTAGTATTATATCCTAGGAGTCACTGGCAGGGATGTGGAAAGGATTAAGAAAATGATTAATAGCTTCGGATGCTCTCTTTTTTCAGGTTTCCGACAAAGAGCCTTCCTTTGCAATAGCTGGAGCTTTGGATCATTCCTTTGATATTTTTTGCAGATATCCATAGTCTGAAAAGGCCTCAATGAAAATAAGATTATCTTCTGTGCACAACGAATTACACTCAGACTTCAAAATGAAGATGCAAAAAGAAGGAAGAGGAAGATTGATGCCAATCACCTGAATATAAGAAACAAGTGAAGATGACGAGAGATTCGTTGCTACAGAGAAGTCTTCTTTTTTTCCTTTGGCTGCACTGGGTCTTCACTGTGGTGTGCAGGCTGTTTGCTGCAGCTCGCTGGTGCTGCTCTCTAGGTGAACTTGCTGAATTCTCTGGTTGAAGCACATGGACTTAGTTGCCCCACAGCATGTGGGATCTTAATTTCCTGACCAGGGGTCAAACCTCCACCCCCTGAATTGGAAGGCAAACTCTTAACCACTGGGCCACCAGCGAAGTCCCAAGACTTACTTTTTGAATTAAGTGTTTAAAATAAAATTTCTGAAGAATTTCCTGGACTTACCTGGTTGTCTAGTGGTTAAGACTCTGTGCTTCCAATTTGGGGGCACAGGTTTGGTCCCTGGTATAGTGTGGCCAAAGTAAATAAATAAATAAAATGTATATTGAGAAACTTAAAAAAAAAAAGAATTTCCTTTGTTACTTATGTTGCATGCACTTTATTAACTGGACTTTAAAATTATTTTCAAAATAATTAAAATACTTCAGAACTCTTCAGCAATGTTTATGTCATTGAGATCTGTGTGACATTTCCTGTACTTCCTGATAAGTTTTATGAATGCTGTATTTCAGAGGGAAGTAGAAATAGAGACCTCCTCAAGTGGATCTCAAACTACCAAAGAATGCTCAAACTACCACACAATTGCACTCATCTCACATGCTAGCAAAGTAATGCTCAAAATTCTCCAAGTCAGGCTTCAACAATACATGAATCCTGAACTACCAGATGTTCAAGCTGGATTTAGAAAAGGCAGATGAACCAGAGATCAAATTGCCAACATTTGCTGGATCATTGAAAAAGCAAGAGAGTTCCAGAAAAACATCTACTTCTACTTTATTGACTATGCCAAAGCCTTCGACTGTGTGGATCACAATAAACTGTGGAAAATTCTTCAAGAGATGGGAATACCAGACCACCTGACCTGCCTCTTGAGAAACCTGTATGCAGGTCAGGAAGCAACAGTTTTAACTGGACATGGAACAACAGACTGGTTCTAAATAGGAAAAGGAGTAAGTCAAGGCTGTATATTGTCACCTTGTTCATTTAACTTATATGCAGAGTACATCATGAGAAACGCTGGGCTGGAGGAAGCACAAGCTGGAATCAAGATTGCCAGGAGAAATATCAATAACCTCAGATATGTAGATGACACCACCCTTATGGCAGAAAGTGAAGAACTAAAGAGCCTCTTGATGAAAGTGAAAGAGGAGAGTGAAAAAGCTGGCTTAAAGCTCAACATTCAGGAAAGTAAGATCACAGCATCTGGTCCCATCACTTCATGGCAAATAGATGGGGAAAGAGTGGAAACAGTGGCAGACTTTATTTTTTTGGGCTCCAAAATCACTGCAGATGGTGACTGAAGCCATGAAATTAAAAGACACTTGCTCCTTGGAAGAAAAGTTCTGACCAACCTAGACAGCATATTAAAAAGCAGAGACATTACTTTCCCAACAAAGGTCCATCTCGTCAAGGCTATGGTTTTTCCTGTAGTCGTGTATGGATGTGAGAGTTGGACTATAAAGAAAGCTGAGTGCCGAAGAATTGATGCTTTTGAACTGTGGTTTTGGAGAAGAATCTTGAGAGTCCCTTGGACTGCAAGGAGATCAAACCAGTCCATCCTAAGGGAAATCAGTCCTGAATATTCATTGGAAAGACTGATGTTGAAGCTGAAACTCCAATACTTTGGCCACCTGATGGGAAGAGCTGACTCATTGGAAAAGCCCCTGATGCTGGGAAAGATTGAAGGTGGGAGGAGAAGGGGATGACTGAGGCTGAGATGGTTGGATGGCATTACTGATTCAATGGGCATGAGTTTGAGTAAACTCTGGGATTTGGTGAAGGACAGGGAGGCCTGGCATGCTGCAGTCCACAGGGTTGCAAAGAGCCGGACATGACTGAGTGAATGAACTGAACAGAAAATGTGGATCTTGACTAATCCATGAGTAACGGTGTAACGATGAAATGACTTTGTTTTAGAAATATCTTATAAAGGTAATCTATTTAAAATTTAAATGATCTATAAAGATGATGTCATGTTGTATTGAGTGAATCTGATACTAGAAGAGAAAGATCAGCTTCATCAAAATTGACCTGCTAAACCTTCTAACTGGGGCTGTCCAAATGGCTCAGTGGTAACAAATCTGCCTGCAATGCAGGAGACACAGGAGAGTGGGGTTTGATCCCTGGGTTGGGAAGACCTCCTGGCGGAGGAAATGGCAACCTACTCCAGTATATTTCTCTGAACAATCCCATGGACAGGGGAGCCTGGCAGGCTACAGTTCATGGGGTTGCAAAGAGTGGGACACAATGACTAGGCAGCACAGCAGCAAAGATTCTAATTATGTTTAACTTACATGAAGAAGCAACATCATTTTGTTGTTTAGGAGGTAATATCAACATCCTAATGCTATAAGCCTCAGAAATTCTGAAGCAGAACATAAACCAATTACTTATAATTTAACTTTACTCCTTAAGTGTAATTAGATCTGGAATCAGTAGAGTGGGTAGTCATTGTTTTGATAAACATATTTACAAATATTTTACAATGACTTTTATAATCCCACTTATGTGGGTCTACTTGCTAATATAAGGTTTGAATGTATATGAACTGTTTTTTAAACTGTTTTACTTTTTCTTTCATTTATTCAGTAGGTATTTTTGTGTGTGCCTAGCATATGTGAGATGCTGTTGTTCTAGTCAGAAGGGATACAGTAGTGAATAAAACAGAAAAATGATCCTCACATGTATGTGACTCATGGTGAGAAAGACAATGAAAGAGATAAATATAATTATGGCATGTTACAATCTGATAATGCTAAACAAAAATAAAACAAAAATTCAGGAAGATTGAATTGTTGAATAGAATGGTCAGGGAAGTTGTCGCTGTGAAGGTGACTTGTGAGCAGAGCTGGAGAGGAGTGAGGCGCTTACACACAGATATTTGACGAGGAGCACCCCAGATAGAGGAAAGAGCAGGTGGAGTCATGCCCGATGTTTCGAGGGGGCCAGTGTAGCTGGGCAGAGAAAACGGGATAAACTAACAGGAGATCAGCTCATATACGTCAGTGATAGGCAGCAAGAGTATGTAGGGCCTGGTGGCTGTTATAAGGAAGTCTGGCTTTTATTCTGAATGCAGTGAGAAATCCTAGAGAGTTTACAACAGAGGAGTAATAAGGTCTGACTTCCATTTTAGCAGGAAAAGACTGTAGGAGGCAAGGGCAGACATGGGGAAAACACCTGGGAGGCTATCGCTATCATCTGGGCTAGAGAGAATGTGAGATTGTAAGAAGTGTCCCAGTTGTTTTCTAGGTGGAACTGACAGGATTTACTGACAGATCAGCCATGAGGTGAGAGAAAGAGAGCGAGTGCACACTGAGTTCACCTCAAATGACATCAGCATTTTTTTTTTTTTTAACATGAGCAGCTAGTAGAATGGAGCTTAGGTAAGCAGGACTGTTGGAGATGCTGTTCCAGGAGGGCGGCTATCAAGAGATCTATTTTAGACTTGTAAGGTTTGATATATGCATTACTACTCTAAATGGTGATGTCAAGCAGACAGTTGGACATACACAGCTGAAAATAGATAAACAAAAAAAAAAATTTTTTTTTTTAAATGGGAAAAAAGAGAAGAGGATCAAGGACTGTGGTAGAACTGGGGGAGAGGTCCAGGCTGGAGATATAAATTAGGAGTCACCTGCATATAGATGGCATATAAAGCCATGAGACTTGACAAAAATCACCAAGTGAGTGGGTATAAAAAAGAAAGAGAAGAGGGGTTTCCCTGGTGGCTTGCTGCTGCTGCTGCTGCTGCCAAGTTGCCTCAGTCATGTCCGACCCTGTGCGACCCCACAGACGGCAGCCCACCAGGCTCCCCTGTCCCTGGGATTCTCCAGGCAAGAACACTGGAGTGGGTTGCCATTTCCTTCTCCAACGCATGGAAGTGAAAAGTGAAAGTGAGGTCCCTTAGTTATGTCTGACTCTTAGTGACCCCATGGACCACAGCCTACCAGGCTCCTCCGTCCATGGGATTTTCCAGGCAAGAGTACTGGAGCTGGGTGCCATTGCCTTCTCCATCCCTGGTGGCTTAGTGGTAAAGAATTCGCCTGCCAGTACAGGAGACTCGGCTTCAATCCCTGATCTAGAAAGATCCTACATGTCATGGAGCAACTAAGCCCATGCACCACAACTATTAAGCCTGTGCTCCAGAGCCCGGGAGCTGCAACTACTGAGCCCGCACACCACAGCACATGAAGCCCGCACGCCCTAGCCTGTGCTCCGCAAGGGAAACCACCACTCTGAGAAGCCCAGGCACCACGACTAGAGAGCAGCCCCCACTTGCCACAGCCAGAGAAAAGCCCACACAGCAATGAAGACCCGGCACAGCTGAAAATAAATAAAATTATTTTTCTAAAAAGAAGATGACTAAGAACTGTGGTTAGGAGAACCCATACATTTACAGGCTAGAGAAATGAGGAGCACTGAAAAAAAGACTGAGGAAGAGTGGGCAGGAGATTGGGGAAAGGACCGGGAGAAAGCAGTGCTCTGCAAGCTGAGTAATTCAAGTGACTCAAGGAGGAAAAGGTGACCACCCATGACAAATGTAGCTGATAGGGCAGTAAGATAAAGACTGGAGGGTGTCCAGGGGATTTGAAAAGGTGGAGCTTATTCTGTGACAGGAGGAGAACAGTTTAGGAGTGGGCAGGATGCACACCTGATTGTCGTAAGTTCAAGGGAGAGCAGAAGGAGAGAACTGGAAACGAGAAGCATAGAATTGTCACTCTGAAGTGAAAAGAAATAAGGCAGGAATTGAAGGCAGTGGTGGAAGCTGGCAAAGGATTTTCTGAAAGATGAGAGCAAAAACACGTTTGCCAATAGGAATGATCTAGGGAATCTTCATACAAAGTATGACTAACAGTGACCTCAGAATGTTAGGATGACAGTGAATTAAATTGCAAATAATGTCTTGAGGGCAGCCACAATTTGTACTACAGAGCAGCTGCGGATGTGGTTGTTGTTGGTGATTAAGATTTTGTTACAATTAATCATGGTCCATTTGTTAAAGAGCCTTGGCATACAATGTAATGCTTATTTTCAGTTATTGCTTTTATAACTGCATGTAAGATGTTTACTTCCTTGGAGATTTAGATGGTAAAGAATCTGCCTGCAATGCAGGAGACCAGGGTTTGATCCCTGGGTCGGGAAGATCCCCTAAAGAAGGGAATGGCAACCCACTCCAGTATTCTTGCCTGGAGAATTCCATGGACGGAGGAGCCTGGCAGGTTTTAGTCCGTGGGGTCACAAAGAGTGGGACACAACTGAGTGACTAACACTTTCCCATGAGATGTTTACACTTTATCCCCGTGGGAGGTGACATATATTGCTATAGTGCATGCCGTATAGATACAGATATAGTGTGTGTGTGAGCTTCCCTGGTAGTTCAGCGGTAAAGACTCTCCCAGCAGTGCAGGAGACCAGGGTTCAATCCCTGGGTCAGGAAGATTCCCTCGAGGAGGGTATGGCAACCCACTCTAGTACTCTTGCCTAGAGAATGCCAAGGACAGCGGAGCCTGGCGGGCTGCGGTTCATAGGGTCGCAAAGAGTCGGACACGGCTGAAGAGATGAAGCAGCAGCGGCCTAGTGTGTGTGTATATAACATCTGTAAGTATAGTGCGTGTAGTGACGTACAGTGTTATACAGTGCCTGTCTGCACACACATTATACAAGTATATGTAATATATATATAATGGGATATATCCCATTATAGCCGTGTATAATGACTTCAATTACAGCATGTGTATACGCATTATGGGATTCCCATAGACATTTCTGTGTACACACACGAACACAGACACTATATATTGCTATGTATATTGCTACACTGCTATATATTGCTACAGTGAGTGCTATATATTGTACATTGCTATACGTATGGTGTAAATCACTGAAAACAAACTACTCTATATAAAATGGATAAAAAGCAAGGTCCTACTGTATAGCACAGGGAAATATATTTAATATCCTGTAATAAACCATACTGGAAAACAATATGAAGAAGAATATATCTATCGGGATCACTTTGCTATATAACAGAAAGTAGCACAACATTGTAAATCAATTATATTTCAATTGAAAAGAACAACTAAAATAAAAAATGGGGACAATTTTAATAGCCACATCTCCAAAGAAGATATACACAGTACATGAAAAGATGTTCAACATCATTATACATTCAGTTCAGTTCAGTTCAGTTCAGTTCAGTCGCTCAGTCATGTCTGACTCTTTGTGACCCCATGAATCTCAGCACACCAGGCCTCCCTGTCCGTCACCAACTCCTGGAGTTTACCCAAACTCATGTCCATCGAGTGGGTGATGCCATCCAGCCTTCTCATCCTCTGTCATCCCCTTCTCCTCCTGCCCCCAATCCCTCCCAGCATCAGGGGCTTTTCCAATGAGTCAGCTCTTCCCATCAGGTGGCCAAAGTATTGGAGTTTCATCTTCAACATCAGTCCTTCCAATGAACACCCAGGACTGATCTCCTTTAGGATGGACTCATTGGATCTCCTTGCAGTCCAAGGGACTCTCAAGAGTCTTCTCCAACACCACAGTTCAAAAGCATCAATTCTTCGGCACTCAGCTTTCTTCATAGTCCAACTCTCACATCCATACCATTATACATTAGTGAAATGTAAAAAGAAAAACAATTAAAAACTAGGCAAAAAATTTGAATAATTTCTCCAAAGTAGCTATACACATGGTCAAAAAGCATTTGAAAAGTTTCCCCAAATCATTAGTTATTAAAGAAATGTAAACTGAAAAGTACCACTTCACACCCACTAGTATGGCTTTAATAAAAACAAAAAAGGAAACTATTGGTGAGATTGTGGCTAAATAAGACCCCTCATACATTGCTGAAGGGAATGCAATATGGCACAGCCACTGTGGAAAATAGATTGGAGTTTCCTCAAAAAAGTTAAACACATAATTGCCACATGATTCAGCAATACTACCTCTAGGTATATTTGCAAAAGAATCGAAAAGGGCTATGTGAACAAATTTGTATACCAAAAAGTTCATATTAACATCATTCAAAATAGCAAAAATATGTCCAACGGATGAATAAACAAAATGTAATTTATACATAGAGTGGAGAATTATACAGCCATAAAAAGCAATGAAATACTGACACATGCTATAACATAGATGAACCTTGAAAACATTATGCTAAGTGAAATAAGCCAGACACAAAAGGGCAACTATTGTATGACTCCACTTATATTAAATATCTAGAATAGGTCAGAGAGACAAGTAGATTATATGTTCCCAGGCTCTCAGGTAAGGGGAAATGGATAGGATTTGTTTAATGGGTACAAAGTTTCTGTTTGCAGCGACGAAAAATTCTGGAAATTGTCGTGATGGTTGCACAATACTGTGAATGTAATTAATGCCACTGTATTACATTTCAGTTCAGTTCAATCGCTCAGTTGTGTCTGACTCTTTGCAATCTTGTGGACTGTAGCACACCAGGCTTCTCTGTCACTCACCAACTGGAGCTTGCTCAAACTCATGTCCACCAAGTTGGTGATGCCATCCAGCCATCTCATCCTCTGTTGTCCCCTTCTCCTCATGCCTTCAATTTTTCCCAGCATCAGTCTTTTCCAGTGAGTCAGTTCTTCACATCAGGTGACTTTCACATCAAAGAGACTTTCAGCTTTAGCATCAGTCCTTCCAATGAATATTCAGGACTGATTTCCTTTAGGACTGACTGGATCCATCTCCTTGCAGTCCAAGGAACTCTCAAGAGTCTTCTCCAACACCACAGTTCCAAAGTATCAGTTCTTCAGCACTCAGTTGTCTTTATAGTACAACTCTCACATCCATACATAACTACTGGAAAAACCATAGCTTTGACTGGACGGACCTTTGTTGGCAAAGTAATGTCTCTGCTTTTTAATATGCTGTCTAGATTGGTCAGAACTTTTCTTCCAAGGAGCAAGTGTCTTTTAATTTCATGGCTGCAGTCACAATCTGCAGTGATTTTGGAGCCCAAGAAAATAAAGTCTGTCACTGTTTCCATTGTTTTGCCCATCTATTTGCCGTGAAATGATGGGACCAGATAATCACGATGGTGTGATCACTCACCTAGAGCCAGACATCCTGGTATGTGAAGTCAAGTGGGCCTTAGAAAGCATCACTACGAACAAAACTAGTGGAGGTGATGGGATGCCAGTTGAGCTATTCTAAATCCTAAAAGATGATGCTGTGAAAGTGCAACACTCAATATGCCAGCAAATTTGGAAAACTCAGCAGTGGTCACAGGACTGGAAAAGGTCAGTTTTCATTCCAATCCAAAGAAAGGCAATGCCAAAGAATGCTCAAACTACCACACAATTGTAGTCATCTCACACGCTAGTAAAGTAACACTCAAAATTGTCCAAGCCAGGCTTCAGCAATATGTGAACCATCAATGACCAGATGTTCAAGCTGGATTTATAGAAAGCAAAGTAACCAGAGATCAGACTGCCAACATCCTTTGGATCATCGAAAAAGCAAGAGAGTTCCAGAAAAACATCTATTTCTGCTTTTTTGACTATGCCAAAGGCTTTGACTGTGTGGATCACAATAAACTGTGGAAAATTCTTCAAGAGATGGGGATACCAGACCGTCTGACCTGCCTCTTGAGAAGTCTGTATGCAGGTCAGGAAGCCACAGTTAGAACTGGACATGGAACAACAGACTGGTTCTAAATAGGAAAAGGAGTACGTCAAGGTTGTATATTGTCACCCTGCTTATTTAACTTATATGCCGAGTACATCAGGCAAAATGCCAGGCTGGATGAAGCACAAGCTGGAATCAAGGTTGCCAGGAGAAATATCAAAAACCTCAGATATGGAAATGACACCACCCTTATGGCAGAAAGTGAAGAAGAACTAAAGAGCCTCTTGATGAAAGTGAAAGAGGAGAGTGAAAAAGCTGGCTTAAAGCTCAACATTCAGGAAACTAAGATCACAGCATCTGGTCCCATCACTTCACGGCAAATAGATGGGGAAAGAGTGGAAACAGTGGCAGACTATTTTTTTGGGCTCCAAAAGCACTGCAGATGGTGATTGCAGCCATGAAATTAAAAGACGCTTATTCTTGGGAAGAAAAGTTCTGACCAACCTAGACAGTATATTAAAAAGCAGAGACATTACTTTGCCAACAAATGTCCATCTTGTCAAGGCTATGGTTTTTCTAGTAGTCATGTATGGATGTGAGAGTTGGACTATAAAGAAAGCTGAGCAGCAAAGAATTGATGCTTCTGAACTGTGGTGTTGGAGAAGACTCTTGAGAGTCCCTTGGACTGCAAGGAAGTCCAGCCAGTCTATCCTAGAGGAGTTCAGTCCTGAGTGTTCACTGGAAGGACTGATGTTAAAGCTGAAACTCCAGTACTTTGGCCACCTGATGGGAAGAGCTGACTCATTTGAAAAGACCCTGATGCTGGGAAAGGCTGAAGGCAGGAGGAGAAGGAGATGACAGGGGATGAGATGGTTGGATGGCATCACTGACTCAATGGAGATGAGTTGGAGTAAACTCCAGGAGTTGGTGATGGACAGGGAGGCCTGGCGTGCTGAGGTCCATGGGGTTGCGAAGAGTCGGACATGACTGAGCGAATGAACTGAACTGAATGCATGTCATGAGGACTTGAAGAAATTCACAGATAGAGACAATCAATCAGCTCAGAGAAACTTAAATATCACCTGATTATTCTGCCTCTACAGGGGTAAGTGAAAGTTGCTCAGTTGTGTCTTGACTCTTTGCAAGCCCATGGACTATACATGGAATTCTCCAGGCCAGAATACTGCAGTGGGTAACCTTTCCCTTCTCCAGGTGATCTTCCCAACTCTGAATCAAACCCAGGTCTCCCACATTGCAGGCGGATTCTTTACCAGCTGAGCCACAAAGAACAAGTACTTCCATGAAACCACTGCTTAAAATAAAGATATCTTATGTTGACAAATTGACTGTAAGACAGGCCATGCAATACACTAATCTTCAACATACCTTCTGATTTTAGTCACCATAAGGGTTTCCCAGGTGGCTCAATGGTAAAAAATCTGGCTGCCAATGCAGGAGACACAGGAGATGCAGATTTGGTCCTTGGGTCAGGAAGATCCCCTGGAGGAGGAAATTGCAAACTATTCCAGTCCTCTTGCCTGGGAAATCCCTTGAACAAAGGAGCCTGTCAGGCTAACAGTCTATAGCGTCACAAAGAGTCAGACACCACTGAGCGGCTGGGCACACATGAACACATCATACAGCCAAAGTTAAGTCTTGTCCAGGGAGAAACTGTAGCCAGCTATGTGGGAACTGATCTGGACATGAGCTTCAGGTCTTTAAAGACAAGTGTACCAGATGGAGAGGAAAAAAGTTGAAACTCCAGGATATTTGAAAGTCAAGATCAGTGGGTTTGATTAACATTCTGGAGAACAAACAGTTTTTTTAAAAGATGGAATGCTAATAGTAAATAAATATTTGAAGAAACCAATAAACAAAAATACAAGTATCTCTAATGGAGGGATTGAGATTAAAGATATAATCTTTGGGCTTGGAGAAGACAGAGAAAATATGTTGAGGTATCTACCTGTCATATCAAAATGAAGAAAGAATACTATGTAAAGAAATGGGATAAAATACTGAAAAAACAGAAATTTATACAGATATTATAAGTATTTAAATGGAAATCTGAAATTTTTTTTTTTTTCTTTTTTAATTTTTATTATTATTATTTTTTTTTCCCAGTGGGTTTTGTCATACATTGATATGAATCAGCCATGGATTTACATGTATTCCCAATCCCGATCCCCCCTCCCACCTCCCTCTCCACCCGATTCCTCTGGGTCTTCCCAGTGCACCAGGCCCGAGCACTTGTCTCGTGCATCCCACCTGGGCTGGTGATCTGTTTCACCATAGATAGTATACATGCTGTTCTTTTCAAATATCCCACCCTCACATTCTCCCACAAAGTTCAAAAGTCTGTTCTGTGTTTCTGTGTCTCTTTTTCTGTTCTGCATATAGGGTTATCGTTATCACCTTTCTAAATTCCATATACATGTGTCAGTATGCTGTAATGTTCTTTATCTTTCTGGCTTACTTCACTCTGTATAATGGGCTCCAGCTTCATCCATCTCATTAGGACTGGTTCAAATGAATTCTTTTTAATGGCTGAGTAATATTCCATGGTGTATATGTACCACAGCTTCCTTATCCATTCATCTGCTGATGGGCATCTAGGTTGCTTCCATGTCCTGGCTATTATAAACAGTGCTGCGATGAACATTGGGGTGCACGTGTCTCTTTCAGATCTGGTTTCCTCAGTGTGTATGCCCAGAAGTGGGATTGCTGGGTCATATGGCAGTTCTATTTCCAGTTTTTTAAGAAATCTCCACAACCTCTTTAACAAGTGGTGCTGGGAAAACTGGTTAACCACTTGTAAAAGAATGAAACTAGAACACTTTCTAACACCATACACAAAAATAAACTCAAAATGGATTAAAGATCTAAATGTAAGACCAGAAACTATAAAACTCCTAGAGGAGAACATAGGCAAAACACTCTCCGACATAAATCACAGCAAGATCCTCTATGACCCACCTCCCAGAATATTGGAAATAAAAGCAAAACTAAACAAATGGGACCTAATGAAACTTAAAAGCTTTTGCACTACAAAGGAAACTATAAGTAAGGTGAAAAGACAGCCCTCAGATTGGGAGAAAATAATAGCAAATGAAGAAACAGACAAAGGATTAATCTCAAAAATATACAAGCAACTCCTGAAGCTCAATTCCAGAAAAATAAATGACCCAATCAAAAAATGGGCCAAAGAACTAAACAGACATTTCTCCAAAGAAGACATACAGATGGCTAACAAACACATGAAAAGATGCTCAACATCACTCATTATTAGAGAAATGCAAATCAAAACCACAATGAGGTACCATTACACGCCAGTCAGGATGGCTGCTATCCAAAAGTCTACAAACAATAAATGCTGGAGAGGGTGTGGAGAAAAGGGAACCCTCTTACACTGTTGGTGGGAATGCAAACTAGTACAGCCGCTATGGAAAACAGTGTGGAGATTTCTTAAAAAACTGAAATTTTTTTAAAAACATAAAAATATCCCTCATGAAGTAGAGGCAATGAAGAGAAGATAAATTTAAAGTCCTGCTTCCAACTGAAGTTGAAATGCAAGCCTGGAGAGGAGTTTGGAGGATGAAGCAGCAGCCTGGAGTTCAGAAGACAAACTCAAGGCATTCAGAAGTCTTAGACATAGAAGGACTCTTGCTTACCAGGCAAACGAAATTAAATATTTTAATCATTGCATCATACAAGTGAAATAGCCACATCATTCTGAATCAGGTGGCAAATACAGTAGAACAAAAGAGAAAATGAAAGGTGTAAATTAGTGAATGGACATCAGGTATATCTTTGGAATGAAGTGCTAAGAGATCAGAAAAGAGATGATTTATGTCCTGTGTGCAAAAGCTGTTATCGAATGCAATTTCATGTACTCAGCACACAGTGAGGCCAAGTAATACCAGTTCATCAGAGTTTGGAGCAGAGAAAGGTTTATTGCAGGACAATGCAAGGATATGGGTGGCTTATGTCCCCCAAACCCTGAACTCCTCGGAGGATTTCAGCGAAGCACTTTTAAAAGCAAGATAAGAAAGGGCCGTGATTAGTTGCTGCAAAATTCTTGGGGTCTGAATCCTTTGTTTTTACAACTGTCCGTGTAGGTCACGTCACAATGTTCCTATAAACCTCCAGTAAGACAAATGTTACTTTGTCCTGTAACTTTCCATCTCTGTATGAGTGGACCCTTAAAGGTCAGAGCCCTGAGAATAGGATATCCTATATATTTCAGGCTATTGACAACACTCTTTTACAAAAAATGCAGAGGCAGCAATAGTCCACCAAAGGTTAAAGTAAAGAACCTAATATGCAGTCAATTGTCTCCTTTTCTTGATATGCCTCAAAATTGAGTAGAACAGGTGTTGGACAAGAAGGGGAATAATGTTTTGAACAGACAGATTAATCATAAACTTGACAGAGGAATTCAGTTTTAGGGGAATTTGGTTTCAATCTCTAATTCTGTCTCATCATTCCTCAAAACTTTCAAGGAATGGGGCAAAAACTATTCTGGCTACTTCCTGCTGAAATGAAGCATAGCCTTACCTTGATTTGGGGAATGGACAGTGAACTGAAAACATTACCAAGTTCCAAGTCCTGGAGTCAATTCTTGTATGATTAAGACCTCATTCCCTGAAGCGTTCAGGAGAATAAAACTGGAAACCAGTAGGGACCTGGCACTTTGGGGAGACTTTTCACCAGGAAACCAGTTGTCTACAAAAATAGGTTTTAAATTCTGATACGGTATTAACATTTACATAACAGGAGCTGTTGGTCACTACATGTCTCCTTTTATTTTTCTGCTAACATCTAATCTAAGGTAATTTTATTGTCTAAAAATTTAATAGTTACAAGAGGAGACCTTGAGGTCAAAGGTTATAGCTGCCAGCTGCCAGCAGATACTGCTTTGAGAAAGGCTGAGTATGATACGCTCAGAAAACTCGAGTTCTCAGGAGTACAGGAACTTGTCTGAAATCACAACCACAATGGCCACCTAGTTTTCCCTTGGATGTCTGAACCACAGCTACTCCATTTTGACTTTCAAATGTATTCCCTTCCTCAATGGCCAAAGCAGATGTACATGTGCTTTTAGCAACAGACTTTAAAGCAAATGGTGTTATACCTCATGAGTAGCTATGCTCTGTGACAAACACATAAGAGAATTTTCTTCCTATCCTGAACATTAGGGTCAACAGTGTAGTCAGAAGTAAAACAACTTTCAATATTGATAGGGAGAGAACTATTTGGTTTACAGTTCAGTTAGAAAACATAGATTAAAAGCCAATAATATTTCAAATAAAATAAAAAATTATAACCATACTTATCAGTTTACTCAATCATATGTAATTAATCTAGGTTTTGCTAGACTTTTTAAACATCTTACCCAGTTCAGCATTATGATTTAAAAGAAAAACAGTCTTTTTCATGAATCTTCTTGAAGCAGTTTTGCAAAGCATAAGTTTAGTTGTCTATAAAAGACTTCAAAAGGCACGGTTAAAGATCTGATGGGGAGGGAGGCTGGAGGGGGGATTGGGATGGGGAACACATGTAAATCCATGGCTGATTCATTTCAATGTATGGCAAAAACCACTACAATACTGTAAAGTAATTAGCCTCCAACTAATAAAAATAAATGAAAAAAAAAAAAAGATCTGATTACAGTGTTTTGACGAAGAAGCTTAATTAATTTGCTCTGACATAAAGTATTTTAAGATAGCAACTAGAATTATGACATTATACTAGGACATATCTAAATTTTGGAAACTTTCTAGACTGTCTATGTTAATAACATTTATCCATAGCATATATTCTGAGGAGGCTTATCACTCATTTGACAATGCCTCCCATGTAATTCAATATACCAAACAATTCTAATTTAACATTTCTCTGAGTTGCCTCAGGGGCCCTCTGAAACAACCCAAAGTTAGCTGAAGTCAAAAGAACTTCAATTAGAATTTGATAGAAAGCTTGTCAAAAATATAAAAAGTTTTCAAAAACATTTGTTTAGATAGAATCATAGGTCACTGTGAATATTTAAAAACAAATACAGATCACTTAAAGGTAAGAAGATTCACACAATCTGTTATCAAAAGCGGCATCCTAAGTACACTTGTTCTCTTAGCAGAGAAGAACCAAATCTAGTCTTGCACCAGTCTACTTTTAATAATAAAATCCATTTACTTAGTGAAGCTTAATGTAATCTCAGCCAAACAATGCTCAAAACACCTATCCTACTCTCCTACTGTATACTGAAATGTTTCCTTTATTATTTTTAGTAGCTTTAATTACATGTTTAAATTAGAATCCTCCCTTCTCAAAAAACTTAATTTCTAGTGAAAATTAGGAGGCAAGCAGTTGTGAACTGTTTGTCATACCAGCATAGGCTGATTGGAAATTTACACTTTGGTTTTCTTCTCCTAACAAGGAAAAGGTGGGTAAACTTAGATCTGCCCAGTAACTAATGTTCCAACATTTTATCCTATTTGAAATGACCCAGATAGTCAATGAAGTCCCACCACTCGACTTGGTTTAGTTTCAAGTTACCAAAATCTGGAGAGACTATTTTATTTGTTTATTTATTTTTACGTAATTAAAAAAATTTTTTCCACTTTTTATTTATTTATTTATTTTCATTTATTTTTATTAGTTGGAGGCTAATTACTTTACAATATTTTAGTGGTTTTTGCCATACATTGACATGAATCAGCCATGGATTTACAAGTGTTCCCCATCCTGATCCCCACTCCCACCTCCCTCCCCATCCCATCCCTCTGGTCTTCCCAGTGCACCAGCCCTGAGCACTTGTCTCATGCATCCAACCTGGGCTGGCGATCTGTTTCACACTTGATAATATACATGTTTCAATGCTATTATCTCAGGTCATCCCACCCTTGCCTTCTCCCACAGAGTCCAAAATTCTGTTCTATACATCTGTGTCTCTTTTTCTGTCCTGCATATAGGGTTATCGTTACCATCTTTTTAAATTCCATATATATGCATTAGTATATTGTATTGGTGTTTATCTTTCTGGCTTACTTCACTCTGTATAATGAGCTCCAGTTTCATCCATCTCATTAGAACTGATTCAAATGTATTCTTTTTAATGGCTGAGTAATATTCCATTGTGTATATGTACCATAGCTTTCTTATCCATTCGTCTGCTGATGGGTATCTAGGTTGCTTCCATGTCCTGCCTGTTATAAACAGTGCTGCGATGAACATTAGGTACACGTGTGGAGAGACTATTTTAGATAGATGTTTTCAAAATAATTATTCCTATAGAGTTTACCTAAAAGCTCTAATCTTATTTGCATTTACTTAAAGTTTCATCATGTTATTTTCCTTGCTGACAAACATCTATGTTAATCAAACCAAAAGATGACTCAGTACTGTTAATAAATATTTCTCAGATCATGTGAACCTGAAATCTGCTCTGTCCAACGTCCCCTAAACCTAGAAAGTACAAGTCAATTCCCGTGTAAAGACAGACAGAACCAGAGATCCCAAGGTTTTTCCACTTGAGATTTTAGAAAAACTTCCCTTTTTTTTTTCCGGTTCACAAATATCCACTTCAGACTAAAGAAATAACAGCAACAGACAATTACATATTTATAATTCGTTCACATACACATGCCTCACTTTCAGCAAAACCAGGGAGAGAGAATAGGATTTGGACTCAGGTACCGACACACACACCTCCAGGATAAAAGCCTACTTTGCAAAAGGCCTGCTTTGTAAAAACTAAGTTTATTTATTTATTTGTTTTTGGCTGTGCTAGATCTTCGTTGCTGCCCAGTCTTTCCTCCAGCTGTGCCTCAATGCAAAGAGCGGCAGCGATCCTCTGGCTGCAGTGTGCAGGCTTCTATTGCCAGTGGCTTCTGTTGTTGCAGATCACGGGCTCTATGGCACATGGGCTTCAGTAGTTTCAGCATGTGGGTTCAGCAGTTGAAGCTCCTGGGCTTTGGAGCACAGGCTCAAGAGTTGTGGCGCATGGGCTTCATTGCCCTGTGGAATGTAGGATCCTCTCAGATCAAGGATTGAATCTGGATCTCCTACACTGGCAGGTGAATTATTTACCCCTGAGCCACCAGGGAAGCCCCAAAGGCCCACTTTGATATCATATTTGAAATGGATAGCAGAGCCATTAGGGGTTATTGTTTTCCAGATCTCAGGGAATACTGAGATCATACAGTATTACAATAAAAATATTACTTTCTTTCATTTATGGGAGCATAGCTGAAGATCTCCCAGTTTCGCAAAACTCACCCTAGGGGGACTATAATATGGAACAGAACTCTGATTCAACCATTTCAGTCGTTCAGTCGTATCCAACTCTTTGCGACCCCATGATCTGCAGCACACCAGGCCTTCCTGTCTGATTATCCATACTTAACTGTTCACAACCAGTGTTACCAACTATTAAGCAGACAACTCACATTGGTCTCTTAGGGTCACAGTTCCATAGCCCCAAAAGGGAGATTCTCAACCAGTGCCCTGTTAGTCCAAAAGAGGAGAATCTTAACCGATGTCCTGTTAGAGGTGAAACTGAATGAATAACTAAGGCTAGTCCGAAAGGGAAAATCCCAACCAACGCTCTGCCACAGGCAAAGCCCAATGCAACAGGGGAGGATAACCCACTGTCGTGGCACATGAGCCCTGTTACCAAAGAAGTTTCAACCGGCCAATGCAAGCACTGACATACACGCGTATGAACAAAAACCACAGGTACACACAGGAGTCACAAACAAAAATTAAGCTATGGTTGCAGAGATAGAAAATCAGAGGAGATGTAGTCTAAAAATTTCACTTTCATTCCCAGATGGAGGCCTCCAAACAGAGTGGCCCAGCTCTCAAAGGAGAACAGACTCAGAGTGGCTCACTTCCCACAAGCGGATGAGCCCAAATGGGGTGAGAGAATTCTCAACTTGCTCAAGCTAGAGGTCCTTACCCTAAATGGCTCTAAATATAGACCACAACTCTGATGTTTTGTGGCTCCAAACAGCCTCATGCCGTGGGGCTCCTCTCAGGGACTGTCCTTCTGAGATACCCAGAGTAAAATGAGCTTCGGCAGCTGCTAGGAGACTCAGAGAAGGGGCTACCTCAACAGATTGACCTGCCATGGGCACAGATTCCTAGACTGACTTTGCTAAAATTATTACCTAATGGAAGATGCATGGTGGAGAGGTCTGTGGTCCACTGGAGAAGGGAAAGGCAAACCACTTCAGTATTCTTGCCTTGAGAACCCCATAAACAGTATGAGAAGGCAAAATGATAGGATACTGAAAGAGGAACTCCCCAGGTCAGTAGGTGCCCAATATGCTAACTCGATGGGCATGAGTTTGAGTAAACTCCGGGAGTTGGTGATGGACAGGGAGGCCTGGCGTGCTGCGATTCATGGGGTCGCAAAGAGTCAGACACGACTGAGCGACTGAACTGAACTGAACTGAATGGAAGATTGTGAGACTGATGCATAGTGAGGGCAAACTGAAACGTTGGAGTTTGGAGCAGACAAAGATTTACTGCAGGGTAAAGTGCGTGATTGCAGCCATGAAATTAAAAGACGCTTACTCCTTGGAAGGAAAGTTATGACCAACCTAGACAGCATGTTAAAAAGCAGAGACATTACTTTGCCAACAAAGGTCCATCTTGTCAAGGCTATGGTTTTTCCAGTATTCATGTATGGATGTGAGAGTTGGACTATAAAGAAAGCTGAGTGCCGAAGAATTGATGCTTTTGAACTGGGTGTTGGAGAAGACTCTTGAGAGTCCCTTGGACAGCAAGGAGATCCAACCAGTCCATCCTAAGGGAAATCAGTCCTGAATATTCATTGGAAAGACTGATGTTGAAGCTGAAACTCCAATATTTGGCCACCTGATGGGAAGAGCTGACTCATTGGAAAAGCCCCTGATGCTGGTAAAGATTGAAGGAGGGAGGAGAAGGGGACAACAGAGGATGAGATGGTTGGATGGCATCACTGATTCAACGGGCATGAGTTTGAGTAAACTCTGGGATTTGGTGATGGACAGGGAGGCCTGGCGTGCTGCGATTCATGGGGTTGCAAAGAGTCGGACACGACTAAGCGACTGAACTCAACTGAAAGCAAGGAGATGGGTGGCAGGCAAGTACATTTCAGCAAAGCACTTTCAATGGCAAGGAGAGGGAGGGGGCAAGGAGAGTTGTTGCACATTTTTTGGTGTCTGAATCCTTTGTTCTCGAAGCTATCCATGGAGGTCAGATCACAATGTTCCTGGAACTTCCAACAAATGTTATTCTCTATTCTTCAACTTTCATCTCTATGTGAATGGACTCTCCAAGGTCAGAGCCCTGAAAAAAGGCTCTCCCGTATATTTCAGGCTATAGGCAACATTCTTTTACAGAAGGTGCAGAGCCAGCATAACTAAGCACAGGCAACACCAAACGTTAAAGTAAAAAAGGAATGGATTGAATATGGAGTCAGATTTGCTCTTCCTTGTTACAAAACTACATCAGTATTAGTTGAAAATGATAGAGACCATCTACAATCAAAAATAAGTGATGTGATGTGAGCTTGGCATGGACAAGGAGAGCAACAATAAAAAATTATAGCAATTTTTGACCACTGCAGTTAACAAAAACACAACTAGAAAATAAAAACAAAGCTCTAAAAATAGATGGTCTTAGAGAACTCCCTGAGCAGATGGACATTCTTTAAAAGCAACTGATTCAAAAAGAACATAAGGACTGAACAGAAACCGTCAATGTAGAGGAAACAAATATTTACAGTCAGGGAATTCAAGACATTGGAGGATGCTTTCATAAAACAGTTTCCATGAAAAGCTATTTCCATGAACTTGCTATTATTAAGGGAGGGTCCATGGCAAACGACTCCCTCCTTATGCTATTGAAAGAGACTTTACTGGAGACGGAAAAAAAATCAGCGTAAGATAGAAAGAAAAGCCCAGAAATAGGTATGCCTAAAGCACAGTGATCAGGAAGACCTGACTATCCAATCCCTCTACAAAGACGTCTTCTGAGGTGACTCTTTGATTTGTTCCTGTGTCAGCCTGCCCCAGACCCAAAAAAAGCTGTTCTACTGACCCTGTTGCCTACTCTCAGTAACTAGATGTGACAACAAGTGTTCTAGAATCTGTGGATAGGACTCCACCTAGCCTGAGATCGTCTTAAGAAATATCTGTGTAGATCTCTACCTCTGTTCCGTGGTCCATTTAGCTTCATCTGTATACTTGGTGGCCAAGATGTCCACCATTCCCTCACCCCTTAAAGAAAGCACATCCTCCTAGCCCCTTCTCCAGTGCACCTTGATCAGTAGATGAGACTGAAGGAGACCAGGAAAATCTCCTTTTAGAGCAGAGGCAGGCAAGTACATTGACCTGTTCCTATGATGAGGTGTGTGTACTCTATCTCAGGGGTCAGAAATCTTTTGCTGTAAAGGCCACATAGAAAATATTGTAGGCTTTGCCATACAGTCTCTGCTGCAACCACTCACCTCTGCCGTTGAATGCGAAAACAGCCTTGGGTAGCATGTAAAAAAATAAGCATGGCTGTATTGCAGTAAATTTTCATTTACAAGACTTCCCTGGAGGTCCAGCAGTTAAGAATCCACCTGCCAATACAGGTGGATTGGGTTCGATCCAATCAGATAGAGGACAGGGGTTCGATCACTTGTCCAGGAAGATTCCCTGAAGCCAGCGCTCTAGAGCCTGTGCTCCACAAGAGAAGGCACCACAATCAGAAGCCAGTGCACTGCAGTTAGAGAGTAGCCCCCACTCTCCTCAACTCGAGAAAGCCCTCACCCTGCAACAGAGACGCGGAACAGCCAAAATTAAACAAAGAAACAAAATTATATATATATATATGTGTGTGTGTGTATATGGGCCTTATTTTGAAATTCTAATTTACAGAAGCATGTTGTGGGCTGGATTTGGCCCTCAGGTGATAATTTGCCAAGCTGATCTCGTGGACAAAACCACGGACAAAAAAATCAGGATAATTTGTCCTGATCTCGTGGACAAAACCTGATTTGTATCTAGGCTTTGGTGCTACTTCATTTAGGGAGAATGATCAAAACCTCCCCTTTAGTTCCCTATAAATGTTAGATGACCCTGTCCACACTGATCATGGAGATAACTGACCATCTGACCTACCTATAATTGAAGAGAGATGCCTAGTAATGGCTTGGAAACTGAAAACGGCCAAGTTGCTTCTTTATCAAAGGAGCCTGTGACAGGCTCTTGCCTTTTCCAAAAATGACTGCAGCAGTATTTGTCAACAGTTTCACAAGCTCTTGCAGAAATCTTCCTCTCCCTCAAGTAAGAAGAGGAAGGCTGGGACTTCCCTGGTGGTCCAGTAGCTAAGACACCACACTCCCTATGCAGGGGCCCTGGATTCAATCCCTGGTCAAGGAGCTAGATCCCGCCTGCTGCAACAAGATTGAAGATCCTGTGTGCTGCAACTAACACCCAGCGCAACCAAACAACTTAATTTATATATATATATATTTAAAGAAAAGCAGTGGAAGGCCTTTTACCCTTCAATATGTGATTCTTTGTAATCACTCAGAAATAAGACCTCCAAAGTTAAGTCATGAAAGGATACACAGCTCCCCTCTGGCTCTCTTTTTCTGCTTGGGATGCACACCATTGAGTTTCAGTGCTGTGAGTGAGGAACTCCAGGCCACACAGAATGTGGCCCAGGTGAGTCCCTGATGTCAGCATCACCAACCACTTGGGATGTGAGGAAGGTTTAGAGATGACTCTAGCTCCAGTCTAACTGTATGAGAGATCGCAAGCAGGAAGCACATTCAACTCCCCCTCCAGACCGTGAGAAATAATAGTAACATGATAACTCTTGCTTTAAGCCCTTAAGAACAGGTTGATTTGGCTGCCCTTTCCCCTGTGGTCTCTGCCTGCGCTGCAGTGTCCCCGTGGAATTCCAGACATGTGCGGAGGGGCCGGCTGCGGCTGCTGGGCAGATGCCGACCCAAGGTGACTGGAAAGTAGGGCATCCTTGGCCCTCCTGAAGAGAGGAAATCAGTGGCAGATGGACAGTCTGTGTATGGAGTTATCAGATGCTTTTACCTGAGTGAGAAACCTTCTTCCATTAGGACCACAGATGTCTGACAGCCCTTCGTGAAACCAAGATAAGTGATGGTTGAAATAAACTACTGTCAATGGGATTTTGCATTGAAATTCTGGATTATACCTCAAATTTTAAACAGGAAAGCAAAACTCCAGAGGAATAAATTCTGCAGGACCCAAAGGGATGCAAAAAGGTGGCTCACTGCCTAGGAATTCACACAAAGGCAAGCAACCTGGGTCCCATGGAAGATATTACATTTAGTCATCATGTTTCCTTAGGCTTCTCTTGACTATTACAGCTTCTTAGACCTTTCTTGTTTTCAATAACCTCAAGTCTCAAGTAAGGCATTTTGTTGAAAATTTCTCAATTAGGATTGAGTACGATTTGGGGATCTTACAACCTCAAGGGATTTTGAAAGGAAGACCACAGAGGTAAAGTGCCATTCTCATCCCATATCAAGAGTGCACACTATCAACATGATTTATTATTATTGACATGAACTTTGATCACCTGGCTAAATTCCTATTTGCAGGTTTTCCCACTGTAAAGTTACCCCCTCTCCCCAACACTACATTTTGAAATGCAGTCACTGTGTGCAGCCCACACTTAAAAAGAGTGGAGTTGGGATATTCTTAAGGGTAGAATGTTTACATCAGTTAATTGAAATGCTACAGAAAAAATTGGTCTTTTCCCTCATTTGATAAATTTATTTATACCACTATGGAAAAAAGAAAAGTTTGACTTGCTATGAAGCATATATGACTGGAACAGAGTTTGCTAACTACAAAGTGGGGTGCTGCTATAATGACACAAGCAGTGACTTTGGGGGCAGGCAGTGGGAGGAGGTCACAGGGACTTAAAGATACTGCTATAGCTGAAGACTGACGGCCCTCAAGGAGGCTGTTGGTGAGGGCTTAAAGGAAAATGAGGAAAATGTTATTGGAAGCTGGAAGGAGGGAGACACCTCTTTTATAGTGGTGGGAAGTTTAGCATCTTATTACTTATAATAACATGTAAAACAGATAATGTACCTAATGAACTAAAGGATCCAGTCTAGGAGATTTCTAGTCACAAGACAAAGTATCACTTACTTTGTTTAAGCTGCATGTCATAAGGTACAGACAGAGAGAGAAAGTAAAAGAAAGAATGAATATTAAGGATCCATAAAAATTTAAAATAAAACTACTAGATGATGCAGCAACCCCATTTGTGGGCAAATATCCAAAAGAATTGAAAACAGGATCTTGAAGAGAAATTGCAGACCATTGCAGCATCATTCACAGTAGGTAAAAGGTGGAAGCAAACTTGAGTGTCCATTGATAGGTGAATGGATATAACTTCTTACCTAGCTACAAAAAGCAGGAAATCCTGCCATTAGCAACAACATGAATGAAACTGTAAGACATTATGCTACATGAAATAAGCCAGACAGAAAAAGGTAAATGCTATCTGATCTTACTCATAAGTGGAGTCTATAGCAGTCTGGGTCTGCGAGGATGGAGAGGTAGGGTTGGGGCAAAGGGGAGGTGGGGAATTGTTGTTCAGTGGGTGTAGAGTTTCAGTCATACAGCATAGGGGACTAGGGATGTGGCTGACATTGTGTATTGTACCCTAGGAAATCATTAAGGGAGTGAATTTTATGCTATACAATTATTTATTATCACAATAAACATTAAAGATCTGGGACTTTATGGGGTCAAAACCAACATTTTCTTATTTTCAAACTCTTCAGATGACAATGTTAAAATTAAGAAATGGCTCTTAGGCAGAGATTGAATCAAATGTGCTGTCAAGAAGACATGTTATAGTGTATATAAGTGAGTCACTTTGCCGTACAGCAGAAATTAACAGAGCATTGTAAATTAACTATATTTAAATGTAAAAAATTAAAAAAGAAAAAGAAAACATGGTCTAGAGATAAAGCCAAGGGTATGACTGTACAATCTTTACTATGAACTCAGAAAGATTTAAGTGGTGCATCATAGACCTTTTCAAATAGATAAAAGTCTTTTTAAAATCTTAAAATCATGTCTTGGGAATCCTCTGTATCAAACAACAGGACTTTTAGGAAACTTAAAGTTGCAGTCCCACAGCAATTTTACAGGGTGCCCAAGAAAAGCCTTAGGTTTGTGATATTTGTGGGTGTTGCTTTTGTTAAATGTAATAAACTCCAGTAAGATTCTTAGGAAATCCACCATGTTTTTAAGAGAATTGCATTGATGAAAATATCCTCAACTTGGTACAAGAGGGACAGGGACATTACAAAATGAAAAAAAGCTTTCGGATCTATGAACTATTATGAGCAGGAAGCAATCTAAAAAGCAAAACAAACAAATAGAAAATTATTCAGTTTCAAACACTAGTTATTGCTTATATAAAAGAAACCACTTTTATATAAGTGGTGCTGACTCACACAGAACTTGGAAAAAAATAGTATAGAGAGTTGCCACGAAACTTTCACCTAGCTCTCCTCAATAAGAATACATTAGACTTTTTAAAAAGTACAAGGAAGTTGACACTGGTACCATACTGTTAACTAAACTACACACCTTGTTTCAATTTCACCAGTTTTTACATTTTGTATGGCATATTTATTCAATCTCTCTGTAACTTGAAGTATAATTCTTGCAAGCAACATATAAAGTTTTACTTTGTTTATTCCATTTACATAGAATGAAATTATTGATATGGTTGGCTTTAAGTATCCTATTATTTGGTTTTTATTCTCCCATTTACTGTTTGTTTCTCCATTTCTCCTATCATCCTTTTTTTTGTGTGTGTGATCATGTATTATTTTTAGTATTTTATTTTGCCCCATCTATTCAATCTTTAGTATTATAGCCAATTTTGTGTTATTTTTAGAAGTTGCTTAAAGACTTTAATGTATTTTTCAGTTAATTCAGTCTGTCTTCAAATAATATTTAACTGTATAGAGAGTATAGAACCTTATGATTGTACATTTTAATTTACCCACTTCCACTCTTTGTGTTCTTATTATCTTATATTTTCCTTCTACATATACCATAAACTCTACAATGTGTTATTGCTTTTTGTTTTAAAACATAAATTTTTTAAAGAAAAAATTATAATATATTTAAAATGTGAAGATACTTAAAAAATTTTTTTTGTAAAAACCACATATTTACCCTTTCTAGTATTCACCATTCCTTCCTGCATATATTGAGCTTTCTTTTAGCTTGAAGAACTTGTAATATAGTTTTCTGAAGCTAAATTCTCTCTGCTGTTGTCAGTCTGAAAATATATTTATTTTGCCTTGGTTTTGAAGAGCATTTTTACCAGATATGGAATTCTGGGTTAAGTATATTTCTCTAGCTTTTCAACTTTTATTTATATCTATTTGCTGTTGTTTCATGTATTTGTTGTGTCTTTTTTTCCCTGATTTTGTATCTGCTATTTGTCCTCGCTTTCAACATTTGATTATGATGTGCCTAGATTTTTTTCTTTGAGGTTTCTTTAGCTTGTTGGATTTATGAATTGATGTCTTTCATCAAATTTTAGGACATTCTTAGTCATCATCTTTCCATGGATTTCTTCTTCCTTCATTCTCTCCTTTCCTTCTGAGACTTCAATTAGCTATATATTAAGCCACTGGGTATTATTCCACAGATTTTAGACACAGTTTTTTTTTTTTTTCTTTCCTCACTCTCTTTTCTCAGTTTGGATACTTTCTATTGTCTTACATTATGTTTAAATTCATTAATTTTTCCCCCCTGCTATACCTGGTTTGCTATTAATCCTATCTAGTGAGTTATTCTTTTCTGAACTTATGTTATTTCTAACTTTCCTATGGAGTTCTTTTGTAATAGATTTTATGCTTTGCTAAATTTCTCTATCTTTGCATGCATATTGTCCAGGGTGAAAGATCTGAGCAATGGCAAGTTTTCAGAGATCTCTTTAAACTTCACAGCTGAGCAATCAGTACTTTATTTTTTTTTAATTTTTTTTATTTTTATTTTTTTCATTTATTTTTATTAGTTGGAGGCTAATTACTTTACAACATTGTAGTGGGTTTTGTCATACATTGACATGAATCAGCCATGGATTTACATGTATTCTAAACTATTGGTGATCTCTTTCTGCTTTATACCTTGGTTGCCAATTTGGGGGGTTATTGAGGAGCTTTCTTTGTTCTCCAGTCCTGGTCCCAGCTTTCTGTAATTCAGGAGATCTCTGTCTGTCCTGCTGTACTTTTATCAGTCTGTGGAGGAAAGTTGCCTTCTATTCTGTAGAAACTCGTTGTTTGAACAGTTTATCTCAGTTTTTTTCTGCTTCCCCAGCATTTGGAAATGAAATCCAATTGTATTTAAGTTAGACTTGAGTCAGCTCTCCTTACCTACCCTTCTTATTCTGAGGGCAGCTGTCTTGCACTGAGGAGAGGCCCTGAGACACATGAGGGGTTGTGTGTCTCTCCAGAATTCTGTGGAAGACTTACCAGAAGAGTGATGCGTGAATACAAATGCACCACTCTTTTTTTTTTTTTTTTTTTTTTGCACCACTCTTTATAGCCTATCTTGTTTTAGTTGTTAAGGTAAAAATGATGGTCTCTTTTGACTCTGTACATCCTGATGGAAAGAGGAAATCTGTAGTCTTCTTTTTCTGTTGTTGTTTATCAAATGAAACACTTTTTTCTTAATCAAGCACTTTCTCATGTAATTATAAACTCTCAATAATTGTAACTTTTAATGTTTGCCACATATCTCATTGGATAGTTTAATCATTCTTTTGTTACAATAGACAAAGACATTTTTTTCCAGTTTTTCCTTTCTTATAAAGGATATTTCTGTGAATAACCAAAAAACCATTTTAGGTTTCTATTTTTGTATGGTGGTACAGTGGAAGTGACAAATAGATTCAAGGGATTAGATCTGATAGATAGAGTGCCAGAAGAACTATGGACAGAGGTTCATGACATTGTACAGGAGGCAGTGATTAAGACCATCTCCAAGAAAAAGAAATGCAAAGAGGCAAAATGGTTGTCTGAGGAGGCCTTACAAATAGCTGCAAAAAGAAGAGAAGCGAATGGCAAAGGAAAAAAGGAAAGATACGCCCATTTGAATGCAGAGTTCCAAAGAATAGCAAGAAGAGATAAGAAAGCCTTCCTTAGTGATCAGTGGAAAAAAATAGAGGAAAACAATAGAATGGGAAAGACTAGAGATCTCTTCAAGAAAATTAACGATATCAAGGGAACATTTCATGCAAAGATGGGCACAATAAAGGACAGAAATGATATGCACCTAATAGAAGCAGAAGATATTAAGAAGAGGTGGCAAGAATACACAGAAGAACTATACAAAAAAGTTCTTCTTGATCCATATAATCATGATGATGTGATCACTCACCCAGAGCCAGACTTCCTGGAATGCAAAGTCAAGTGGGCCTCAAGAAACATCACTATGAACAAAGCTAGTGTTAGTGGAAGTGATGGAATTCCAATTGAGCTATTTCAAATCCTAAAAGATGACGCTGTGAAAGTGCTGCACTCAATATGCCATCAAATTTAGAAAACTCAACAGTGGCCACAGGACTGGAAACAATCAGTTTTCATTCCAATCTCAAAGAAACGCAGTACCAAAGAATGCTCAAACTACCACACAACTGCACTCATCTCACACGCTAGCAAAGTAATGCTCCAAATTCTCCAAGCCAGGCTTCAGCAATACGTGGACTGTTTGTTTTAGAAAAGGCAGAGAAACCAGAGATCAAATTGCCAACATCTGTTGGATCATCAAAAAAGCATGAGAGTTCCAGAAAAACATTTATTTCTGCTTTATTGACTATGCCAAAGCCTTTGACTGTGTGGATCACAACAAACTATGAAAAATTATTCAAGAGATGGGAATACCAGACTCTTACCTGCTTCCTGAGAAATCTGTATGCAGGTCAGGAAGCAACAGTTAGAACTGGACATGGAACAACAGACTGGTTCCAAATAGGAAAAGGAGTACATCAAGGCTGTATATTGTCACCCTGCTTATTTAACTTATATGCAGAGTACATAATGAGAAATGCTAGACTGGATGAAGCACAAGCTGGAATCAAGGTTGCCAGGAGAAATATCAATAACCTCAGATATGTAGATGACACCACCCTTATGGCAGAAAGTGAAGAAGAACTAAAGAGCCTCTTGATGAAAGTGAAAGAGGAGAGTGAAAAAGTTGGCTTAAAGCTCAACATTCAGAAACATTAAAAAATCATGGCATCTGGTCCCATCACTCATGGCAAATAGATGGGGCAACAATGAAAACAGTTAGAGACTTTATTTTTGGGGGGGCTCCAAAAGCACTGCAGATGGTGACTGAAGCCACAAAATGAAAAGAAGCTTGCTCCTTGGAAGAAAAACTGTGAACCATCTAGACAGTATATTAAAAAAGCAGAGATTACTTTGCCAACAAAGGTCTGTCCAGTCAAAGCTATGGTTTTTCCTGTAGTCATGTATGGATGTGACAGCTCGACTATAAAGAAAGCTGAGCACTGAAGAACTGATGCTTTTGAACTGTGGTGTTGGAGAAGACTCTTTTTTTTTTTTGAAGAAGAAGAAGACTCTTGAAAGTCCCTTGGACTGCAAGGAGATCCAACCAGTCAATCCTAAAGGAAATCAGTCCTGAATATTCATTGGAAGGTCTGATGTTGAAGCTAAAACTCCAATACTTTGACCACCTGATGGGAAGAGCTGACTCATTTGAAAAGACCCTGATGCTGGGAAAGATTGAAGGAGGGAGGAGAAGGGGACAACAGAGGATGAAATGTTTGGATGGCATCACTGAGTCAATGGACATGGTTTTGAGTAAGTTCTGGGAGTTGGTGATGGACAGGGAAGCCTGGCGTGCTGCAGTCCATGGGGTTGCAAAGAGTTGGACATGATTGAACAACTGGACTGAACTGAACTGAACATCATAAAAACATGAGAACTATATTCTACTTAAAATTCAGTAACATGTTCTGATTTGGCAAAAAGTAGGTATTTAATAAATACACTTTATCAAAGCTTCCCTGAGTAAAAATATTCATGAAGATGCTTACAAAACACATTATATATTTTACTAACTTTATAAGCATGTTTTTAAACTATAAAGTGTTACACAAATATACCATAGGAAGGAGAAGAATGGTTGGTGGACAAATACAGAAGATGTTCCATTTGCAAAAATCTGTTAAGATAGAATTTCCAAGGAATAAAAAAATAACAGAGCATGGAATTTAACCTACAACCCACGAGTGGGTTTCAGATAGTTCATAAATAACCTACAACAGCACACACAATGTAAGTGTATTTTCATTTATTTCTTGGGAAAAACTCCATAATATGGATTAATTATCAAATTATCTATTATCAAAGAGGTTCGTGACCCTAATGTGATGAAGAAGACCTGCCATAGAGTTTCCATATTTAAAAGGAAGGTAAGACTTTGCCAGTGTCTTAACAGAGTAGTTGTATCAGACACTTGAAAATAATGAAAGTAAACGTCAACACTGAAAGTATAGGACATATACTACTTTATTACAGAGACAACATGAAGTAGCAGCCTAAGTTGGGATGCTACACCCATCATCAACAGTTTTACAGATCTGTGCAATCAAGGC
The DNA here is from genome assembly GCF_033118175.1 of Dama dama. Taxonomy (NCBI): domain Eukaryota; kingdom Metazoa; phylum Chordata; class Mammalia; order Artiodactyla; family Cervidae; genus Dama; species Dama dama. The sequence goes on along the minus strand of NC_083695.1, from coordinate 13,543,616 downwards.
AAATTATCTCTCACCTTCTGTGTCTTTTTGTCTCTTTCCCCTGTTTCCATATGCTCAATCTCCATGGCCCATTGGTTCTTCCTAGGACTATATTAAGAAATGTGAGGGTCTCAAAATAATAATTTTCTTCCCAACCAGCTTTTTAATTATTGAGTAGTTAAGTATTGCCTATCTATAGTTGTTTAAGAATTTTTATTTGTTTAGTGTGATGGGAAGAAAATACGTGCAATTATATACAATTTTAGAAACCAAATAACATCTTGGGAAGCATATGAAAACATTTAAATGTTAGATGAAATAAGCCTCTTGTAACTAAACAGAATTACTTTACGCATTATTTTATTCTAGAATTTTCTCTTTTATTCCCCACTTGGCGCCTCAAAATATGACCTTACTTAGAAGCATGGTCTTTGTACATGTAATTAGTTAAAATGAAGTCATTCTGGTTTAGGGTGGGGCCTAATTCCAAAGTATGTGTGTGTGTGTGTGTGTGTGTGTGTGTATGCTCACATACATAAGTCATGTCCGACTCTGAGACCCCATGGACTGCTTCCAGGCAAGAACACTGGAGTGGGTTGCCATTCCTTCTCCAGGGAATCTTCCTGACCCAGGGATCAAACCCACATCTCCTGCACTGGCAGGCGGATTCTTTGCCGCTGCGCCACGTGGGCAGAAGCAGATGACGTGAGACACGCGGGGAAGAAGGCCAGATGATTATGGAGACAGATGGGCATGATATGGCTTCAAGGCGAGGAACCAAAGATTATGGGCAGGCTCCCGAAGCAAGGAGAGGCAAGGAAGGAGTCTTCCCTTGTTCCCTCGAACCTTCAGAGGGAGTATGGCATCCTGACACATTAATTTCGGACTCTGGCCTCCAAGGCAATAAGAATATAAGTGTTTCTGTTGTTGTGTTTGTGTTTCTTTGTTATAACAACTCTGGAAAACTAACACATAAGCCACATGTAAAATTTGTCTTAAATTGTATAAGTTATAGCTATAAGAAAGTAAAAGCATTTTACCTTGTAAGAGACAAGTTTCATCCCTATCATTTTTGGACCTAATTTTTGCTTTTGAAAGAGATCTGTGGAACATTTGTAAAATTATGACCAGCTGTGTTCCTGATTTCCACATTTTTCTCAAGTTGTATTAAGAGTGTGAGCCTCAGTTTAGCTCTAGAATCTGCATTTTCATCTTTTCATTTTCTCACATTCCTATGAAATAGAACAATATGCAAGCAAATAATTAAATAATTACACAACTTAGTTGTTACACAACTAAGTTGAGAAATTGCAAAATGGAACTGTTGGTTGGGAATGGCTCCACCAAGTTTTGAATCAAAGTATTCATTTGTAAAAGGTTCTCAACTGGTATTTTAAAAGCAGTTTAGGGATGAGAATATACAATGTACTGAAGGAGGAAGTGCAAAATTGAATAGACTAAAGTCAAGGTCAGCTTAACAATCAAGTAATTCTTTTTTTAAGTTGAGTGATAATTAACATATAACATTATGTTAGCTCCAGGTGTACAACATAATGATTTATAATATGTGTGTATTGTGAAATGATGACCACAACAAATCTAGTCAACATCTATCACCACATATAGTTACAAACTTCTTTTCTTTGTTATGAGAAGTCCCAAGATCAACTCTCAGCAACTTTCAAACGCACTATACAGTATTACTAACTGTGGTCACCATACTTTACATTAAATCCCAAGAACTTATCTATTTTATAAATGGACATTTGTATCTTTTAACCTGCTTCAGCCATTTGCCCATAGCCCAAACCCCCACCTCTGGCAACGACTAATCTGTTCTACCTATGAGCTTGTTTTTTTCCTTAAGAAATCACATATAACTAAGATCATCAGCATTTGTCTTTTTATTTCTGACATATTTTACTTAGTATAACACCCTCAGTTCAGTTCAGTTGCTCAGTCATATCTGACTCTTTGTGACCCCACGGACTGCAGCACGCCAGGCTTCCCTGTCCATCACCAACTCCCAGAACTTACTCAAACTCATGTCCATCGAGTCAGTGATGCCATCCAACCATCTCATCCCCTGTCATCTCCTTCTCCTCCCACTTTCAATCTTTCCCAGCATCTGAGTCTTTTCTAGTGAGTCAGTTCTTTGCATCAGGTGGCCAAATTATTGGAGTTTCAGCTTCAGCATCAGTCCTTCCAATAAATATTCAGGACTGATTTCCTTTAGGATTGACTGGTTGGATCTCCTTGCAGTCCAAGGGACTCTCAAGAGTCTTCTCCAACACCACAGTTCAAAAGCATTAATTCTTCGGTGCTCAGCTTTCTTTATAGTCCAACTCTCACATCCATACATGACTACTGGAAAAAGCATAGCTTTGACTAGATGGAACTTTGTTGGCAAAGTAATGTCTCTGCTTTTTAATATGCTGTCTAGGTTGGTCACAGCTTTTCTTCCAAGGAGCAAGCTTCTTTTCATTTTGTGGCTTCAGTCACCATCTGCAGTGATTTTGGAACCCCAAAAAAATAAAGTTTGCCACTGTTTCCACTGTTTCCCCATCTGTTTGCCATGAAGTGATGGGACCAGATGCCATGATCTTAGTTTTCTGAATGTTGAGCTTTATGCCAGCTTTTTCACTCTCCTCTTCCACTTTCATCAAGAGGCTCTTTAGTTCTTCTTCACTTTCTGCCGTAAGGGTGGTGTCACTTCCATATCTGAGGTTATTGATATTTCTCCTGGCAACCTTGATTCCAGCTTGTGCTTCATCCAGCCCGGCATTTTGCCTGATGTACTCTGCATATAAGTTAAATAAGTAGGGTGACAATATACAGCCTTGACGTACTCCTTTTCCTATTTGGAACCAGTCTGTTGTTCCATGTCCAGTTCTAACTGTTGCTTCCTGACCTGCATACAGATTTCTCAAGAGGCAGGTCAGGTGGTCTGGTATCCCCAACTCTTGAAGAATTTTCCACAGTTTACTGTGATCCACACAGTCAAAGCCTTTGGCATAGTCAAAAAAGCAGAAATAGATGTTTTTCTGGAACTCTCTTGCTTTTTCGAATATCCAGAGGATGTTGGCAGTTTGATCTCTGGTTCCTTTGCCTTTTCTAAATCCAGCTTGAACATCTGGTAGTTCATGGTTCACATATTGCTGAAGACTGGCTTGGAGAATTTTGAGCATTAATTTACTAGTGTGTGAGATGACTGCAATTGTGCGGTAGTTTGAGCATTCTTTGGCATTGCGTTTCTTTGGTATTGGAATGAAAACTGACATTTTCCAGTCCCATGGCCACTGCCGAGTTTTCCAAATCTGTAGGCATATTGAGAGCAGCACTTTCACAGCATCATCTTTTAGGATTTGAAATAGCTCAACTGGCATCCTATCACCTCCACTAGCTTTGTTCATAGTGATGCTTCCTAAGGCCCACTTGACTTTGCATTCCAGGAAGCCTGGCTCTAGGTGAGTGATCACATCATCGTGGTTATCTGTCTTAAGAAGATCTTTTCTGTACATTTCTTCTGTGTATTCTTGCCACCTCTTTTTTTTTTTAATTTATTTTTTTTCATTTATTTTTATTAGTTGGAGGCTAATTACTTTACAATATTGTAGTGGGTTTTGTCATACACTGACATGAAATCAGCCATGGATTTACATGTATTCCCCATCCCGATCCCCCCTCCCACCTCCCTCTCCACCCTATCCCTCTGGGTCTTCCCAGTGCACCAAGCCTGAGCACTTGTCTCATGCATCCAACCTGGGCTGGTGATCTGTTTCACCCTAGATAATATACATGTTTCAATGCTGTTCATTCAAAACTTCCCACCCTCGCCTTCTCCCACAGAGTCTAAAAGTCTGTTCTGTACATCTGTGTCTCTTTCTGTTTTGCAATATAGGGTTACCATTACCATCTTTCTAAATTCCATATATATGTGTTAGTATACTGTATTGGTCTTTATCTTCCTGGCTTACTTCACTCTGTATAATGGGCTCCAGTTTCATCCATCTCATTAGAACTGATTCAAATGAATTCTTTTTAATGGCTGAGTAATATTCCATGGCGTATATGTACCACAGCTTCCTTATCCATTCGTCTGCTGATGGGCATCTAGGTTGCTTCCATGTCCTGGCTATTATAAACAGTGCTGCGATGAACATTGGGGTGCACGTGTCTCTTTCAGATCTGGTTTCCTCGGTGTGTATGCCCAGAAGTGGGATTGCTGGGTCATATGGCAGTTCTATTTCCAGTTTTTTAAGAAATCTCCACACTGTTCTCCATAGTGGCTGTACTAGTTTGCATTCCCACCAACAGTGTAAGAGGGTTCCCTTTTCTCCACACCCTCTCCAGCATTTATTGCTTTTAGACTTTTGGATGGCAGCCATCCTGACTGGCATGTAATGGTACCTCATTGTGGTTTTGATTTGCATTTCTCTGATAATGAGTAATGTTGAGCATCTTTTCATGTGTTTGTTAGCCATCTGTATGTCTTCTTTGGAGAAATGTCTGTTTAGTTCTTTGGCCCATTTTTTGCTTGGGTCATTTATTTTTCTGGAATTGAGCTTCAGGAATTGCTTGTATATTTTTGAGATTAATCCTTTGTCTGTTGCTTCATTTGCTATTATTTTCTCCCAATCTGAGGGCTGTCTTTTCACCTTACTTATAGTTTCCTTTGTAGTGCAAAAGCTTTTAAGTTTCATTAGGTCCCATTTGTTTATTTTTGCTTTTGTTTCCAATATTCTGGGAGGTGGGTCATAGAGGATCCTGCTGTGATTTATGTGGGAGAGTGTTTTGCCTATGTTCTCCTCTAGGAGTTTTATGGTTTCTGGTCTTACATTTAGATCTTTAATCCATTTTGAGTTTATTTTTGTGTATGGTGTTAGAGAGTGTTCTAGTTTCATTCTTTTACAAGTGGTCGACCAGTTTTCCCAGCACCACTTGTTAAAGAGGTTGTCTTTTTTCCATTGTATATCCTTGCCTCCTTTGTCAAAGATAAGGTGTCCATAAGTTCGTGGATTTATCTCTGGGCTTTCTATTCTGTTCCATTGATCTATATTTCTGTCTTTGTGCCAGTACCATACTGTCTTGATGACTGTGGCTTTGTAGTATAGTTTGCCACCTCTTCTTAATACCTTCTGCTTCTGTTAGGTCCATACCATTTCTGTTTTTAATTGTGCCCATCTTTGCATGAAATGTTCCACTGATATCTTTCAGAGTCAACAACTCCAGAGTCAGCCTATGTTGTGACAATGTATGTTGTGGCTCTCAAATATGGAAATGGCAGGATTTCCTTATCTTTTCATGGTTGAATAATATTGCATGGCATGTATAACACACACACACACACACACACACACACACACATCTACTTAACATTTTCTCTACCCATTCATCCTTTGGTGGATACCTCTGTTGTTTCCATATGTGGGCTATTGTGAGTAAGGCTGCTATGAACATGGAAGTGCTAATATCATCTCAGTCAGTGGTTTCATTTCCTTCAGTAAATACTTAGACGAATACCTGCTGGACCATTTGGTAGTTCTATTTTTAATATTTTGAGGAACTTACTGTACTCTTTTCCATAGTGACTGCACCCCCACTAACATCCCCACTAACCATGTAGGAGGGTTCCCTTTCCCTCCAAGTCCTCGCCAGCACTGTGGTCTTTTTAATGCTCACTGTTCTGACAGGTGTGGGAACTTTTCCTTTCCAGAGCTGTCTTCAGTTCCTCCGTGGCTTGGGCTGGCCAAAGAGTTCCTCCTGAAAGCTCTTGTTAAAGTATCTGGCATATATCTGTGCCAGGAAGAACAAAGGGCCTAATATTCAAAAAATAGCCATAGCTGAGCAGAGGAACACCTGGGCCAGAAAACATAAAGGAAGACAGATGAGGAAGGGACAGTTAAGGACTTTGGGAGGGTCATGTACACTCTGCTACATTTACAATGGATAACCACCAAAAACCTATTGTATTGCACATGGAATCTGCTCAATATAGTGCACCAGCCTGGATACGGGTGTTTGGGGGAGAATAAATACATGTGTATGTATGGCTGAATCCTTTCACTGCTCACCTGAAACTGTACATCATTGCTAATTGGCTATACTCCAATGCAAAATATTTTTGGTGTTAAAAGAATAAATTTAGACGATGAATTAAATACCGAAAAAAAAAAAAGAATGCAGAAAAGTGTCATTATGTCTGAGGCCGTCACACAGGGCACTCCGCTGGCTTCGCCAGCTGAGAGCCTCACTGGCATGCTGCTCTGCCTGCTATGGGGCAGTGTGACCAGCAGGACGCTGTCTGCACCGCAGAGGCCCCAGGAGAGAGCGCATCGCTGAGGAAGCTTTTCCCTTATGGCCACAAAGCCCAGCAAGCCACACCTTTTCCTTTTTTGGAGAGATGTAAAGGAGGTGATTCTTAAACATGTGAAATTTATGAAGATTTAAATCACTGCAGTGAAGTTTACCACATGAGGCTAAAATTTTAATTTTATTTCATGCTACTCAAACCATGGGTGCTTGTGAGGAAGACCAGAAAAATCAACATTTTTTTCTGTTCACGTGAGTTGCAATGTGAAAGAAATTTACATATCCCCTCTATACATGTATAGTAACACTTTCAAAGTTTTACAATACATTTGTTTTCTAAGCAAGGAAGTAAATTCTGAAAAGCAATAAACCAAACTCATTTTTAGTGCATCTTGTAGAATGCAGAACTCCCAACACACAAGGCAGTATTTAATAGTGGAACAAGTTAGAGCAAGTGCTAAAATCTCACGCTTGAAGGACTTTAAACTGGCCACTGTGAGGACTCTAGCACCAAGTACAGTTCTTCACACCCACTACAGACTCAACTCATTTGTCTTGTTGAATGAAAGAATAAGCTTCATGTCTAAGGTGGAGAAAAGACTCTGTGGGTGAAGTTTAATTTGAATAGGATTTTGAAAGGTGGAAGGAATTTGGATATGAAAAATGAATGGGGAGGGCATTTGAGAGGAAGAGGCGTGTTTCAAAGGAGAAGAGATACAGGGCACGTTCAGCAGACAATGATGACATTAGTTTGACTGGATCAGGGATGTGGGGTACCAGTCATGGGCAACATCAGGGAGCTTCAGACAGAAGCTGACCTGGGGTAGCCCAGCTTCCGTTGCCAATCTGAGGAGTTTGGACTGTATGTTACCAACATGAATGTCATAGAGATAACTGGCTGGGTTACATGATCAAAGGGGTCTTTGAAATGACAATGAGCTTGTAATACTAGTACGTCCACCGTGGGTAGGAGTAGACCGAGGAAACAGAGGCCAAGCACAGGGTTTTTGCTGTAGCATGCTCATTTCTTTTTATTTTTTTTGAAATTCTTTTTTTAAAAATTTTAATTGGAGGCTAATTACAGTTTATTTTTTTATATTCTTAAAAAAATTACTTTGTTTACATTTGGCTTTTCTGGGTCTTCATTGCTACATGTAGGCTTTCTCTAGTTGCAGTGAGTGGGGGCTACTCTCTAGCTGCAGAGCAAGGGCTTCAGTCCTTGTGGCTCATGGGCTTGGTTGCCCCCTGGCACATGGAATCTTCCTGGACCAGGGACTGAACCCGTGTCCCCTGCATTGGATTCTTAACCACTGGTCAACCAGAGAAGACCCATTTCCTTTTACTGACCTTAAGTCTTTGAGGAGAAAGATTTTACCTCTGTATTTTCATCTCTAGCACAGTGCCTGAACATCAGAGGTACTGAGTGTATGTTGATTTATGCCTGACCTGTTTTTTTAGGATCCACCCTAATGATATTATGTAACTTTAATTACCATTTTATTTATATCATTTCCTTTTAGATTCCACATACTTTATGCCTGATCTTAGTCAGCTGTCCTGGGAATGGAAAGATCGGGATCCATGAATTTGTTTATTAAACAAGCAATAAAGTAGGGACCAACTATATTTCAGGCACTATATTTAAGAGATGATCAACAGGACTTAAGAGTACTGAAGGTGAGGAGAAAGGACACTTCTGTTCTTGCACCTGGACATCAAATGTGGTATATATGGTGGAAAGATTGTCCTTTATCCTCTCTTTGAACTATTATCACCCTTGGTTTTCTAAACCACCCACCCCAGGTAACAAATAGATAGGTCGCAACTTCACAGTTAGCAAAAACCACACTTGCTTCAGACTCCGTATCCATCAGGGTCTCTCAACCTGTGACTAATGTAGACACCATGTTATGGCCCAAGTCATCTGTAAGTTCTGGTTGTCTCCATTTGCATTTTCTTGGTGTTTTACCCCGGAAGGGCAGAATTCGTTGCTGTGTCTTCCATCTAAAGAGACTGACCTTAGTCTGCCCACTGGCTGGCCACTCCTCCTACAACCCCCGTCAAGTCTCTCTGCACCTGGATTGTAATGACTCTATCAGACTCTGAGGAACCATGGCCACATTCTTAAATTCCCCGTAGTGTCTCTGGGGCTTTGTAGGAGGGGGTTTGGGTGTCATGACAATATCATACCCCAAATATCCCTTGCCTTGGTAACCAACCTGTGCCCTGGGTATATAAATTTTGTTCTCCTTAGAGTAAGTTTTCAATTCTCCATATGCTACCTTGTTGGCTTCTTGTTTTTTTAAGATTCTTGCACTTCCACAAATTGAATCTGAGGTGCCAGGCAAGTACACACATTAATTCTTCCTTTGGATCCTTGCTAGAAGTTACCCTAATACAACATTTCTGGAGATAGATGCTATTTTTGTTGCTTTTTTACATCTGAGGAAACAAATATAACTAGTAGAGTAAGAATAAATGATTGGCTTAATATGACAATGACTAAAGCTTATCAATTATACACTCGGCTAAATAATATTGCCACCACCACCCCTGCCCATAACTCTGAGAGCAATCCCTGGCAATAGCATTTTGCTGATGAACACTCAACAACTGGCTCTCGGTGTGAATATGGGGCACAGTTTGTAGCATCTGTTGGTTTCTGTGGCATAAATGAATCAACCGTAGCAGATTTCAAGCTACCAACGTGACGTCACTGAACTTGGAGTTGGAAAGAGATGTGCATAATTGGTTCTTGCAAGCCTGTAGAAGCCAGAGAGTTTAGAATTTAGTTTTTCCTCCTTGAGCATTTTCCATGACAAATACTCAGTCACAAAGCTGTTTGTTGTAGCATGTCTGTCTTTTAGGAATCTTGATTTTGGTGCTAGTCTTAAGGGGCCATGTACACATTGCTAGTTAATACTTAATTCTCTTCCAGAGATAAAAGTTACTAATGTAGGTACAAGTGGTATGACTTTCCTCAGTTTCTCAAAATTTTAAGTATATGAGAGCATGTAATATTGCCTTTGACAACTTCTAAATTCAAGCAGGAGAGGGAGGTGGCTATGACTAGCAGGTAGCCAGTATGACAGCAAACTCTCTGGATGAGGAGTCCAGAGGCTTGGGTTCTAGTCTCAATTCTGCCACAAAATAATTGTGAGACTTCATCTACTAAAGCCTACTGGGTATTGGCTTCTTCAGCTGAAAAATGAGAGAGTTGGGCCAGGTCATCTGTAAATTTCCTCACAATTCTATCATTCAAAATTATGCAAAATAATATGGAAAATAGTAATGGGATGAAAAAATTACAAACTTTAAAATTATATCAGAATTATAACAACAACATATATGCAAAGTAATTGACAACAGGCACATGAAGAGATGTTTATATTTCTTGTTCACAGCAGCATTATTCACAAGAGCCAAAATATGGAAGAAACCCGAGTATCCATTGACAGATGAACAGATAAACAAAATGTAGTCTGTCCATTCAATGGTAGGGAATTCTGACCCATGCTACCCCATGGATGAACCTTGAGGATGAAATGCTAAGTAAAATAGTCCAGTCACAAAAGGACAAATACTATATGTTTCCACTTATTTGAGGTCCCTAGTGTTGTCAGCTTCATAGAGACAGAAATTAAAATGGTGGTTGTCAGGGGCTGGAGGGAGGGAAGAGTGGAGAGTGTTTAATAGGTATGAAAAAGTTTCTGAGATTAGTTGCATAACAATGAACTGTATAGACTTTAAAGTGGTTAAAATGATGCATTTTATGTTATGTGTATTTTGCCACAGTTAAAAAAGTTATAACAACAGAAGAAACATGAAGGAATTTTGCAGGAGTTTGGTAGTAATCTTGATTCCTCAAATAGTTCTTAGTAGGTGATCGTAGGGTTTATTTCATAATAAAATCATGAGTATAAATGAACACCCTGGGGATTTCCAGTGAGGTTGTTAGGAGACACTATTTATAACTGATGATTAAATGTGGTATTCTGAATTTTTTGACATTGTATTATAGGTAAGCTGAGGTGAGCTTGAGGACTAATTAAAATTTTAAATAAACTATACTAAAGCCTGTATTCAAAGACAAGCCAAAGTAAAAGATAAATGCCTTCCTGTGAATGTTGAGCTGTGGGCTGCCCTCAGCCTTTCTCTGAGCGCTCAGGGGCGGGTGTTTCACCCTGCCTCCGCTCACGATCCCCTAGGGCCCGGGGCACCGGGCGGCTTCTGAGACAACAGCAGCGGGGGAAGAAGTTCTGAACATCTGACTGTGCCATCCCATCCCTCCAGTGAACTCCTGAGTCATCTCTGCTGTAACAAGGCGCTGGATTTTTTTTTAAGTTTTTAATTTTATACTGGAGTATAGTCGATTAACGAACAACATTGTGACCGTTTCAGGTGACAGCGAAGGGACTCAGCCATACACATACCTGCATCCATTCTCCCTCAAACTCCGCTCCCATCCAGTCTGCCGCGGAACACAGCGCAGAGTTCCCTGCGCTATATTGTTGGTTATCCATTGTAAATACAGCAGAGTGTACATATCCATCCCAAACTCCCCGACTGTCTCTTCCCTCCATTCTCCCCGCTGCCTGCAACCGTAAGTTCATTCTCTAAGTCTGTGTGAGTCTGTTTCTGTTCTGTTTGTATTATTTATTTATTATTAAGTTCGTTTGTATTATTTCTTTTTAGATTCTGCATATAAGGGATGTCATACAGTCTTTCTTCTCTTCGGTCTGACTTTCTTCACTTTGCATGACAGTCTCTAGGTTCATCATGTTGCTGCAAATGGCATTATTTCATTTTTTTAAAGGCTTACTAATATTCCATCACATATACATACCACATCTTCTTTGCTCATTCATCTGTAAGACACTGGATGTTTTTTAAAAATTAGTTAAGTTTTTAACTGAAGGATAATTGCTTTACAGAATTTTGTTGTTTTCTGTCAGACATCAACACGAATCAGCCATAGGTATACATATATCCCCTCCCCTTTGAAGCTCCCTCCCATCTCCCTCCCCATCCCATCCCTCTAGGTTGATACAGCGCCACTGTTTGAGTTTCCTGAAACATACAGCAAATTCCCGTTGGCTATCTATTTATCATATGGTAATGTAAGTTTCCATGTTACTCTCTCCGTACATCTCACCCTCTCCTCCCCCCCTGCCCCTCAAGTCCATAAGTCTGTTCTCTATGACACTGGATTTTTAAGTGGCATTAACATTCTCTTAGATTTTGCTCTTCATTATCCTGCAAGTAGATAAGGAGGGTTGTATGACAATTCCCAATACTTTGTTATTAGCTTTCTTTTCCTCACAGGAAAACAGAGGATACACTAACATTTAAGGAATTGATATAAGGCAAAGGCCTTACCTCTGAATATAGGTCAACTGATTAGAATTTCCTATCATCTTTCTTGTGCAAACTATGTACATAATTTATCATAGTTTATTTCCAGTTTTAATTCTTTAAATTACAGAAAAAGGCAAAAGACACTGTGAAGAGATGCATTTTGGGTGCAGAATTTATCCAGATTTTTCCCCCACCTCTTAATAGTTGTCATACTCATATTGAATTTTACAAAATTTATTTTTTAATTAACAAAATTTTAAAAATAAATCTGCCATTCTTGAGTATATCTAAAGTCTTCAAATTTGTTTTCAAAGAAATAGTTCTTATATTAGACGAGTATTAATTAGTTTTTCTAAAGCTCACTTAATTGTCATAGAGAAAAATCGACTGGCATACTAGATTTGGGAACAAATTCAACTAAATGGTTTTTGGTGTATTTGCAAGGGTTGCAAATAATTGCAAATTTTACAATACTTACAATTATATTTCTGCTCTGGTGGGAGCAGATATTTGTGACTATGATAGAAGGTTGCCTACTAGTGCAGCAAGTGACCAGCTCTTCTCCACTATCTCTCATTGCCTGGAGGATCTCTCCTAGTCCCAAGGCTTTAAACACCTTTAACAAATTGGTTCTTCCCAGAACTGTACTGTAGTGTGGGTCTGCCTCTTAAACTTCGGTTTCCTATATCCAACACCTCACTCTCCATTTCCACTTAGCCATCTAGCAGGCACCTCAAATTCAACATGTTTAAAAATAAAATCCCTTATCCCACCTCCCTCCTGCTTGCCCCTCTCTTTCTCATTTTGTCAACTGTAGCTCCATTCTTCTAGTTACTGAGACTGATAATAACCTGGTGTCACATCTTACACTTGGGCTACAAGTATGTTCTCTCAACCTTACTTTGGAATTGTAGTTCAATTAATCCAACACTTCTTTCCACTGCTAAGAAAATGGTGCAAGGTATTGTACATTTATTGTACATTTACTGCTGCTAAGACCATCATGCCGCATCCTCATTGGTCTTCCTGTCTCTACTCTAATCCCCAGTTGCCTATGCGTGCACGCATGCTAAGTCACCTCAGTCGTGTCCGACTCTTTGCCAGCCTGTGGACTCTAGCTGGACAGGTTCCTCTGTCCAAGGGATTCTCTTAGCACCCAGGCAAGAATACTGGAGTGGGCTGCCATTCCCTTCTCCAGACCTATGCTCTATGTATCAGCCCAAAAGATCCATTCCATAATGTCCTTAGATCTTGTTACTTCTTTGCCTGAAACTCCCTTAACCTTCAGAAATCTGAACACTTCCCAAGGTCTCCAGGGTTTACAGAGACCTACTTTCTTAACCCCCGCCTCTGGATCTTATTTCGTCAATGTTCCTAACCTCTTTGGTGTTACAGGATCATGCTGACTCCTTGCTGACCATTGACTATGCTAAGCAAGCCAACCCCTGACAAAGGTAGGAAACCCTGCCCCTAGCCTTCGCCCTGACTCTAGGCTCTGCTTGGAATTCTCTTCCCCAGATATTCACATGGCTCCTCCTTCAACTTCCTTTAGGTCTCTGCTTAAGAAGAGAAGCCCTGTTTATGGAAGACTTCTCTCATCAGCCCATGGGTTTAGCTGAGATAATATCGACATTAATATATGCATTTGCCCCACCATATGCATTACACCCCACGTGTAGGAGCTGAGTCTCTGGGTGTGTCTGACGTGTGTTCAGAAGCAAGCCGCCCATGTCTCACTGCTCCAGCTGCCTCTTGGTGGTTTCAGTGATACGCTAGAAGCTGCTGTCGGCCCTGCCTCCTGTCTGCTCTCTGCTGCTCTGTCAGGGTACCTGAGTCAGTTTCTCTCATAGCCCCTCCTAGCTTTGTGCTTCCACCCAGGTGTCTAGACACAACGCAGTTATCAGTCCTCCTTTATCAGTCCAAAACGGAAAGCCTATCTTTGTAGCAACTTTAAGAAATGTTAGAGTTGGGGAGTGGGAATGGACACTGCACAAATATGAATTAATTTTTTTCAGTGTAAGAGAGCCACAAAACTATTGAATTTCAAGCTGGAAAAGAATCTAAAAATAGAAAATGATTATTGTGGATATTCTTCATGAACTTGTGTCAGATTGCCTGTGAACTCACTCTAAAATGTCAAGTCACTTGCATGAGCAGTAAATTCCAATGTCTCCCTGCTATGACTGGGACAGATATAAAACTCTCAACTAACCAGTAAAGCCATCCAGCAAGTGGCCTCTTTATAGGCAGCTGTATCTACTGCTATCTCCTTCATAAAATTTCCTTCTTGCCTTGGAATTCAGCTGTTTCTCCTGAATTCCACAGCCTTGAGTGAAGTTTAGACTAATTTGTTTTCAGAGAATTTCTTACATACTGTCGTATTTACTTAGCTAGCATGTTTTATAAGGATGTGAACTGTATTTATTTATTCTATTGGTTCTATGTTCACAGTAGATTGTTAAGGTTGATTATTTACATGAATCATTAACCAGTGCAAAATATCAATCATATATTTCCCCATTAAGCCCAACTACAAAACGTGTTCCTTTGCAGTAAATCATTCATTGGTTCATTTCATTCTTTTATCAGCAAAGTGTTTTCTGTTGTGAGAGATGGAACAAGGGATTGAAAAGAAGGCTCAAGGGTGCTTCCCTGGCTTCTGTTTAAACTACTGGATGGGAATGAGGAGGGAGAGGCTTGACAGTGCTGGGGGTGTCAGGTTCCCAAGTGATGACACCAACATTCCATGACATCAGGTTACCAAGGCTTCCTTTGGGCCTCCGTACATGAGTGGAGCTCAGAAGACTGGTTTAATCCAGACTGCTTTGAGAAATAGTAGGAGGTATATGGCCTTAGAAAAATTAATGTGAGGGAAACAGTGATCAGCTGTTGATGTTAAGAAACAAAGACAGAAGGGAGGGAGGAAAAAGGAAAATATAACATAGTCTGAAAACAGAGAATCTTGTTTGCTGATTTTTTGTTTTGTAAAATAATTATGTAGCAGCTAGAAAGAAGTTGGTCTGAGCAGGCTTCCCAGGTGGCCCAGTGGTAAAGAATCTCCCTGCTAATGCAGGAGACCCGGGTTCAATCCCTGGGTCAGGAAGATTCCCTGGAGAAGGAAATGGCAACCCACTCTAGGATTTTGCCTGGATAATTCCATGGACAGAGGAGCCTGGCGGGCTATAGTCCATGGTGTTGCAAAGAGCTGGACACTACTGAGCACACACACACACAAGGGTATCAGAGAAAACAGTTTCAGCTGATTATTGATTCTCCATCACCATAAACTCTCCAGCATAAGTGAGCTTAGCTATGGCGTGTACCTGGCTTGCTAGCCTGATAACATCCTCCAGTCTCCTCCTACCTGCATATTACAGCCATATCACTTCCCTTTCAGGATTTCTCAGTGGGATTTAAAGCCATGGGATGGATGTGATCACCTAAGGAGGGAGTACATACAGAGAGGAACAGGAGTCCAGGATACGAAATGAGCTAGAAATTCTACTGATCAAGTAGAGAAGGAACAGCAGCAGAGACGGAAAAGTAGTCATCAGTGAGGCAGAAGGAGAACCAGAAGAGTGTCATTCCTTGGAAGTTGACAGCGGAGAGTTTTTCTGGAAGGGGGTGATCAGCTGTGTCTGCCGTTGCTGAGGCATCCACATTTAATTAATCCTCCTGTGTGTTGTTCTTTCCTGGTGCTCAGGTGGTAATTCTCTTGTGGATTGTTTTAAATAGAATTGAGAGTTTCAATCCACGGTCACAATGCAAAAGAAAAAAATAGGTTTATTTTCAAAAGAATTGAGGTTAATTGGATATGGAGTTAATTGCAATGAACACATATAAACTGCTTTAATAAAAATCATTTTTTGTTTTATTTTGTAAATTGTGTTAAAACACACACAACATAAAATTTGCCATTTTTAGCCATTTTTTAGTGTACAATTCAGTGGCAATAAGTACATTTACTTTGTTGTGTCATCACCAGCATCCACCTCCAGAAGACTTTGATTTTGAAAAACTGAAACTGTGTCCTCATTAATTCCTTCTTCCCCAGTCCCAGCTCTACTGTAGGTACCTCTCTATAAGTAGAATCATTTGTTCCTTTGGATTAACATTTCACTTTGCTTTATGTCTTCAAGATTCATCCATGTTAGAGCATATGCTCAGTCTTGCTTTTTTTTAAATTTTAATTTTATATTGAAGTTTAGCTGATTAACAGTGTTGTGATAGTTTCAGGTGGACAGCAAAGGGACTCAGCCACACTTATACATGCATCCTTTCTCTCCCAAAGTCCCATCTGATCCAGGCTGCCCATAACATTGAGAAGATTTCCATGTGCTACAGTAGGTGCTTGTTGTTTATCCATCTTACATATGGCAGTGTGTACATGTTGATCCCAAACTAATTATCCCTTCCCCCTATTCTTCTCCTCCTGGTGACCCCTCGTGGTTCATTCTCTATGTCTGTAAGTCTGTTTCTGATTTGTACATAAGTTCATTTGTATCATTTCTTTTTAGATACGACATGTAAGGAATGTCTTGTGATATTTCTCCTTCTCTGTCTGACTTACTTCACTCAGCATGATAATCTCTAGGCCTACCCGTGCTGCTGCAAATGGCATTATTTCATTTTTTAAAGACTATGTTCAGCCTTCCTTTTGAAGCCTGAATAATTTTCCATTGTATGCATATAATACATTTTGTTTATTCATTTGTCATTTTATGTACATCTGGGTTTCTTCTCCCTTTTGACTGTTGTAAATAATGATACCCTGAACATGAGTGTACAAATATTTCTTGGAGACCCTGCTTTTAATTCTTTTGGGCATATAACCAGAAGTGGATCATATATTTTGTTTTTATTTTTTGAGGAACTGATATACTCTTTTCCTCAGTGGTTGTACCATTTTACATTACTACCAACAATGAGCAAAGATTTCAAAATCTCCATATCCACACAACATTTGCCATTTTCTATTTTTTTGATAGTAGCCATCCTAATGGGTAAGAGGTGGCATTTGTTATGGTTTTGATTTGCCTATCCTTAATGATTAGTCATATTAAGCACCTTTTCATGTGTTTATTGGTAATTTGTGTAGTTGATACCAGGCAGGGCTCTGTGGGGCTCATGGGCATAGAGACTTTCTGTGTCCCCCATTTCTTTGTAGGAAACAGCCTTCATTCACTCTCCATGACCTTCCCCGAGTTCCAATGGGTAGATTCAAGCAGTTATTAATCAGGGAAGGGAAGGGACGCCAGACCAGGTTGAAACAGTCAAGAGCAGCCTTGAGGCAAGGTCTTGTTTCCTCATCCACAGATACACACAATACCTTTAAGTTATTTTGCAGATACTGAAACCCCCTCCAGGTGGGAGAAGTTAACAAAGATTAACCATGGTAAGCACCCCACAAGTATGTAGACCCCAGACAAGTGGAACCTGAAGGTTGATGATGCTAACTCCTACTTACCTCACTACCAACCCATCAGAATAATGTCCCTGAGCTGATCATGCTCTCTTTGAACCATTGCTATAAAACTTCTCACTATCCTCTCCAAGTTGGGACACATAATTTTTCAAGGGAGGAGCCTGCTGTGTCCCCGATTGCCTGGCAAAGCAATAAAGCTATCTTTTTCTACTTTGCCCAAAACTCTGTCTCCAAAATTCAATTCAGCACCAGCATGCAAGAAGCTGAGATTTTGGCATCGTACCTTCTTGGGGAACTGTCCATTCAAGTTCTTTGCCTGCTCTTTAGTTGGTTGTTTTATGTTGAGCTATGGGAGTCCTTAATATACTCTGGATATTAACCCCATATCAGATAAATAATTTGCAAATATTTTCTTCCACTCCATAGGTTGCCCTTTGACTCTGTTGATTGTGTCCTTTGATAAGCAGAAGTTTGTAATTTTGGTGTAGAAGAGTCATATATTCTTATAACTGATAAATGATACCTCATAGTTCACTGTGGCTTGTGGATTGTGAATCAAACAATAAAAAAAGAATATTGGGTTCTTTTCCACAGTTCAGTCAGAATTAATTTGACAGTAACTTTGAACACATTGTTGATGACCAGTTGTGACCTTTGCCCACCAATAAAATGCACAATGTTTCCATGGAAAATAAATCATAAAATCTTTTCAGTATATTTTAAAAGAAAAGAAAATTTCAGGATAAAGTTTACCTTATATTTACTGTTTTTAAGCAGGTATGGTTTTGTGCTTATTCAAGTGGACAGTTAACAAAAATCTAATATTCTGAATCTATTTTCAAAGCATTCTGAAGTTGGTGAATTATGTGTTGCTTCATCATATAAGACATATACACTTAGGTATGGGAAGTAGATATGTCAACATCGCTTTCCTAAGAAAAGTGATTCACAGCAACCATCCTACCACCCACGGCCCTGTGAGAACCGATCGGCTTGCTGCTGACTACCTACATCAGGTTTTCCACGGAAAGCAGTCTTACACAGCAATAGGATTAATTTTGTCATACTGTCAAATTTTATCAAACTGGTAAAATTAAGAAACTAGATATTCCCATAGTCTCTCTGCTTATAAAAAATGAGAAAACAGAAAGAGAAATTAAGGAAACAATACCATTCACCATTGCAACAAAAAGAATAAAATACTTAGGAGTATATCTACCTAAAGAAACAAAAGACCTATACATAGAAAACTATAAAACACTGATGAAAGAAATCAAAGAGGACACAAACAGATGGAGAAACATACCATGTTCATGGATTGGAAGAATCAATATTGTCAAAATGGCTATTCTACCCAAAGCAATCTATAGATTCAATGCAATCCCTATCAAGCTACCAATGGTATTTTTCACAGAACTAGAACAAATAATTTCACAATTTGTATGGAAATACAAAAAACCTCGAATAGCCAAAGTAATCTTGAGAAAGAAGAATGGAACTGGAGAAATCAACCTGCCTGACTTCAGGCTCTACTACAAAGCCACAGTCATCAAGACAGTATGGTACTGGCACAAAGACAGAAATATAGATCAATGGAACAGAATAGAAAGCCCAGAGATAAATCCACGAACCTATGGACACCTTATCTTTGACAAAGGAGGCAAGGATATACAATGGAAAAAAGACAAACTCTATAACAAGTGGTGCTGGGAAAACTGGTCAGCCACTTGTAAAAGAATGAAACTAGAACACTCTAACACCATACAGAAAAATAAACTCAAAATGGATTAAAGATCTAAATGTAAGACCAGAAACTATAAAACTCCTAGAGGAGAACACAAGCAAAACACTCTCTGACATAAATCACAGCAGGATCCTCTATGACCCACCTCCCAAAATATTGGAAACAAAAGCAAAAATAAACAAATGGGACCTGATGAAACTTAAAAGCTTTTGCACAGCAAAGGAAACTATAAGCAAGGTGAAAAGACAGTCCTCAGATTGGGAGAAAATAATAGCAAACGAAGCAACAGACAAAGGATTAATCTCAAAAATATACAAGCAATTCCTGAAGCTCAATTCCAGAAAAATAAATAACCCAATCAAAAAATGGGCCAAAGAACTAAACAGAGATTTCTCCAAAGAAGACATACAGATGGCTAACAAACACATGAAAAGATGCTCAACATCACTCATTATCAGAGAAATGCAAATCAAAACCACAATGAGGTACCATTACACAACAGTCAGGATGGCTGCCATCCAAAAGTCTAAAAGCAATAAATGCTGGAGAGGGTGTGAAGCAAAGGGAATCCTCTTACACTCTTGGTGGGAATGAAAACTAGTACAGCCACTATGGAAAACAGTGTGGAGATTCCTTAAAAAGCTGGAAATAGAACTGCCATATGACCCAGCAATCCCACTTCTGGGAATACACACTGAGGAAACCAGATCTGAAAGAGACACGTGCACCCCAATGTTCATCGCAGCACTGTTTATAATAGCCAGGACATGGAAGCAACCTAGATGCCCATCAGCAGATGAATGGATAAGGAAGCTGTGGTACATATACACCACGGAATATTACTCAGCCGTTAAAAAGAATTCATTTGAACCAGTCCTAATGAGATGGATGAAGCTGGAGCCCATTATACAGAGTGAAGTAAGCCAGAAAGATAAAGAACATTACAGCATACTGACACATATATATGTAATTTAGAAAGATGGTAACGATAACCCTATATGCAAAACAGAAAAAGAGACACAGATGTATTGAACAGTCTTTTGGACTCTGTGGGAGAAGGTGAGGGTGGGATGTTTTGAGAGAACAGCATCAAAACATATATATAATCTAGGGTGAAACAGATCACCAGCCCAGGTTGGATGCATGAGACAAGTGCTCGGGCCTGGTGCACTGGGAAGA
Organism: Dama dama; assembly: GCF_033118175.1. Taxonomy (NCBI): domain Eukaryota; kingdom Metazoa; phylum Chordata; class Mammalia; order Artiodactyla; family Cervidae; genus Dama; species Dama dama. The sequence continues at coordinate 13,523,619 of NC_083695.1, read as the reverse complement.
CCCAGAGGGATAGGGTGGAGAGGGAGGTGGGAGGGGGGATCGGGATGGGGAATACATGTAAATCCATGGCTGATTCATGTCAATGTATGGCAAAACCCACTACAATATTGTAAAGTAATTAGCCTCCAACTAATAAAAATAAATGGAAAAATAAAATAAGATAAAATACTGTGGGGAAAAAAATAAAAAATAAAAATTGGGATTGACGTATATACACTATTGATACTATGTAAAATACTATGTAAAATAGATAGCTAATAAGCATCTACAGGATAGCAACAGGAAACTACTCAGTGCTCTGTGGTGACCTGAATGGGCAGGAAATCCAGAAAAGAGGGGACGTATGTGTACATACAGCTGGTTCACTTTGGTATACAGCAGAGACTAACGGCATTGTGAAGCAACTATACGCCAATAAATGTTTTTTAAAAACTAGTAAGACGTGTCACAAGCTTCTATAAATATGAAGTAGCTATCATTATGCTCGATCTGTAACTTAATGGACAAAGCTGTGAGAGTTGCCATCTCTATTATAGGTCAGAGAGGTTTCCAGAACATGCATTCTATAGGCAAAGGGTAAAAAGATTTTTTTTTTCCTTGTGGAAAATTCCACTGGGATTCTGCCAGCTTTTCCCAAAACTATGATTTGGATCTTCATGAAAGTGGCTATTTAAAATGATTCAACACTTTTATCAAACAGTCAGATTGAATTACTCCGACAATCGAGGTCTCCAAACAAGAGCAAGCCATGCATAGTGTTCTTTCTTTTTTCTTTTTTTTAAAACCACTTCCAAAGTGGTTATCTAAGTTTTCCATCTGATAATAGTCAGATGGAGCTGAATGTGGTGGAAGTGGAGAAGAGAAGGCTAGAAACTGGCCTTATCTCCAAGCCCTGAATTACACTTTAGCTACAGTTCAGCAAGCTTTCGGCCTGTGGAGGAAGCAACGGAAGGGAGAGAAGTGTCTGGGAGGCTGTATAATAGAATAAAAAGATACAAACCCTGAGACACCCAAGTCAGATCCTGGGTTGACTCAGTGTGAACTCAGGCAGGCTACTGAGCCTTTCCAAACTTTAGTTTCCTCAGAAGTAAAAGGAGGATTCATGTATTTACTTAACCAACGGGGGCGAAGGTTTGCTGGGAACAGGGAAGTCTCGGGTGAAGTCACTCTATCTCAGGCAAACTGAAGCGTGTAGAGTTCCAGCGCCAGGCACAGCGGGGGGCTGTGTGGACATGCATGCTTCCCATCTCCCAGGGCGGGGTACACGGAAACGTTAAGCCTGTCACCATAGACTCTTCTTGCCTAAGTGATTTACATACATTTTTTCCATAACCTTTTACCTTGAGTTCTTAATGTCGAAAAGAGAATGGCATATTAGTTTAGAGAATGAATTAGCTTTGCTGCAATTTCACATACCAACACTAGTGTACTGAGGTAAGTGGGTTGCCATGACAAAGTAACCACAGATTTTCAGTGGCTTAATACAAAAAAGCACCAGCTCCTGGGCTGGGTCCCGGGGACACATTAATAAGCAAAACACTTTATGGTCCCTGGTCTCCAGGGGAGCGATGATAACACCCATCTCATAGGCGCTCATGTGTGCTCAGTTGCCTAAGTCGTGGACTCTATGGACTGCTGCCCGCCAGGCTCCTGTGTCCATGGGATTCTCCAGGCAAGAATACTAGAGTGCGTTGCGATTTCCTCCTCCAGGGGATCTTCCCAACCCAGGGATCTATTCTGCATTTCCTGCATTTGTTGATGGATTCTTAACCACTGAGCCACCTGAGAAGCCCCATCTCATAGGCCTCAGAACAAAAATAGAAATAATGGTAACATTGTTACCTGTTATTGAGTGCCCCCATGTGCCAATTGAGAACATTTTATGGAAGTAATTTATTTAATTTCACAATAACCTTATGAGGTGGGTGTTTTGATTATTTTCTAGCAGATGAAGAAGCTGAGGCAGACAGTAGCTAAGTAACTTGTGCACAATCATCAGCTAAAAAAGCAAGAGGGCTGGAATTTGAAATAGAGCAATGTAGCTCCAGAGTCAGTTCTCTTAATTAAGCTCAGGACCAGCTCTACGTGCATGGGACTCTGTGGTGACACGGCACCCCACTCTTAATTTAATGCTCTGCTGTTGCCATCTTAAATTTTTAAATACTTCTTGAACATGGGACCCTACATTTCCATTTTGCACTGGGTTGTACAAATTTAGATAGCTGGTTCCCTACTATGCTATACTGTCCCAGGAAAAGAAAAACCAGGCATTTATAAAAGTTAGGGAACTTTCCTGGCCTTCCAATGGTCAAGACTGTGCTCCCAATGCAAGGGGCACAGGTCAGGGAATTAAGATCCTGAATGCCGCACAGTGTGACCAAAAAAAGAAAAAAAAAAATCCCCAAAGTGAGACAGTAAAAAAGTTTAGAGCATAATCATAAACTGAGAAGTCTTTATGAATTGTTTTATTTATTTAGCCAAATGTTTTCTAATCTGCATTATGCCATGAACAATGATGGGCACAGTGACCAAAAGAGGCTTGCCCTTGTGTTGCCCCAAGCCAAAATGGTGTGCTCTACAACTTACCAGAATCTCCTGTTTCATCTTCCTTGCCACTTGATATTAGAGAGAACTTATTCAGTCTTGGTTTTCAGATCAGGAATTTGCAGCTTTAGTGATTCAGCTAAGGCCACATGACTGTTTAGAGCAAAAACAAGATCAAATGGCAGAAGATCTGACTCCTGGCTGGTGCCTTTCCCAGCACTCTGTATGAGTTCCAATTCTTGAAATGTGAGAGTTAATGCAAATAATGCAGATGAATAAGAAAACAGTGGGGAAAATGGATTTGCTGGAAATGATATGTTACAGCAACCCTCATTATCAATATTTGGATTTTACTTTTAACTCAGTAACTGGGACAAAACTGGAGAGCTTTTGCGTGTGTGTGTGTGTGTTAGCTGCTTAGTCGTGTCTGACTCTTTGCAACCCCATAGACTGTAGCCCAGCAGGCCCTTCTGTCCGTGGGATTCTCCAGGCAAGAACACTGGAGTGGGTTGCCATTTCCTTCTCTCTTTTAATTGGAGGATAACTGCCTTACTATGCTGTGTTGGTTTCTGCTATACAATAAGGTGAATCAGCTAGAAGTATACATATATCCTCTCCCTCTTGAGTCTCCCTCCCACCACCTCCCAACCTCACCCGTTTAGGTCTTCACAGAGCACCGACTGAGTCTTCTGTGCCATACTGCCGCTTCCCACTTGCTCTTTATGTTACACATTACGGTAGTGTCTTCTTATTGCTGTTCAGTCGTTAGGCTGTGTCCAGCTCTGTGATCCCACGGACTGAAGCATGCCAGGTTTCCCTGTCCTTCACCATCTCCTGGAGCCTCTCAAACTCATGTCCATTGAGTCAGTGATGCCATCCAACCATCTCATCCTCCATTTTCCCCTTCTGGAACAGTCCTTGTTATGGCATCTGAAAGGGCAGGTTTGTAGAGAATGGCTCATAAGTATGGCTTAGGAAATGTGATTATCCTGGAACTGCCAACCAGTTATTACTTGGATGACGGCTTGTGGGGGCTGAATGACAGTGAGCAGGAGCTTGGGTTTCTCAGAGCATCTTCTTCATGGCTTTTTGCCCAGAAAGTCCAGGGGAAATGGTGTAAAGCTGGAGTCTAAGAGTCAGGGTTGTTGTGTTTTGTTACTATTATTAGTTTTCATACCAATCACAGGAATTGTTTTTATTGTTTGTTTATTTTTGGTTACACTGGGTCTTGGTTGCTGCAGTGGACTCTCTAGTTTCCGAGCAGGGGCTTCTCATTGTGGTGGCTTCCCTTGCTGCTGATCAAGGGGCTCTGGGTGGGTGGGCTCTCATGGTCCGGCTCTCCAGGTTCTAGAGCTGGGTTCAGTAGTTGTGGCCCATGGGCTTAGCTGCTCTGGGGCTTGTGGAATCCTCTGCATCAGGGATCAAACCTGTGTCCCCTGCATTGCCAGGCATGCTCCTATCCACTGTACCACCAGGGATGTCCTAGGAGTGAGACTTGAACCACAGGATCAAATATGAGCAGGAGGGTCATTTCTCATGTACTCTCAGGGGCCTATGGTTCCATCTTACCTTACAGAGGAGGCAGGGAATGTGGACATGCAGGCGGTCAGCCTTCCCCAGGGAGGACTGTAAGTGAAATGTGAAGCCTGCTGCTAGATAACCTTACTGTCTAAGTGAACCAGATCATCCCCTGTCCCCTGCCTGCCCACCCATAAACTTTATTGGTTTTTATTGTCAAGAACAATATAGGATTGTAGCTGAAAGTATGGTCCTTTGTTGGCCTGAAACAGCTTTGAGGACCACCACCAGGGTTTTAGCTGCAATCGCAGATAAATCTCCATTTCTCAGAGGCTTTGTGACCGTAAAACTTGTTTGATGTTGACTTTGCAGTCCAGTGTTCCTGGTTAGGCAGCTTTCTGGACAGTCACTGGGGACCCTACCCTACCGAATCCTGGCTCCCACCCTCCCTCTGGGCCTCGTGTTCTCCCCGTTCAGACAGTGGATTAGGAAGGAGAGAGCAGACAGAGAATGATGAAGGGCTGTCTGGAAGATGTTTGCCAAGGAAGATGCAAGAGATGCCAGGATGCAGGAGAACCGGAGGGACCCAGCATAGGCGGTTTCTGGAGAGGCAGGCACTGTCCAGGAGTAGCTCTGCCCCGTGGGAAGGACATGGGTCTGTTGTGAACAGCTTGTCATCTTTTCCACAATTGCCTTCACACCTTATCACTGCGTGGCCTTAGCTAGGTTTCTCATTTTTTCTAAGCCTCAGTTTGGGATCTGTGAACTGGGAATAAAAACACAGTCTCTTCTCCTCCATATGTGTTTCTCTAAGTTGGATTAGCCCATATGCAATTAATACCAAGGAAATGCTATCCGTGAGTGCTTTGGTCCACATCCCTTTAACGCCACCACCTGAGGACAGCTGAAGGCAAGCAGTGTCCACAAGCGGCACTGGGGCCGCCAGCACCTTCACCCACACCTGCTTCCTCTGGGCTCCACTCACCACATGTTGTGTTTTGGAGTTGCTTAGTGTGTAGTTATCCCTGATGTTTGTGTGTTTTCTTATCTTGTCTCCATAAATCAGCAATCCTTCCTTTAAATCCTTTTCCCTAAAGTTGTCTTCATTCCTCAACTTTTTATTTTGAAATAATTTCAGACGGGCTGACTCAAAATTTTCAGTAATAATACAGAAAGTTCCTATATGTATTTTACCAAGATTCCCTAATTGTTAATGTTTTACCACATTTACTCCATCCATCCATCCATTCATCTATCATATTGTCTCTTTCTGGGCTGTGTGAGTTGTACACGATACCCTTGTAATCCTAATTGTGTATTTCTTAAAAACAAGGACATACTCTTACACAACTAACAGTACAATGATCAAAATCAGGAGATGTATGTCGACATAATGTTATGTAAGCTAAAGTCCTTATTCATATTTAACTAGCTGTCCCAGGAATGTCTTTTACATAAAGGGGAAAAATTGGTTTTCCCAGTTCAGAATCATGTGTAGCATTTGGCTGCCATGTGTGTTCGTGTGTGTGTATGTGTTTAATTAATAGACTTTTATTTTTAGAGCCGTTTTATTTATTTATTTAGGTCACACAACAAACACATTTGCAGTATCTTAGTTCCCTGAAAACGGAGAAGGCAATGGCAACCCAGTCCAGTACTCTTGGCAAATCCCATGGACGGAGGAGCCTGATGGACTGCAGTCCATGGGGTCTCTAAGAGTCAGACACAACTGAGCGACTTCACTTTCACTTTTCACTTTCATGCATTGGAGAAGGAAATGGCAACCCACTCCACTGTTTTTGCCTGGAGAATCCCAGGGATGGGGGAGCCTGGTGGGCTGCCGTATATGGGGTCACATAGAGTCAGTTATGACTGAAGCGACTTAGCAGCAGCAGCAGCAGTTCCCTGAAAAAGGATTGAACCTGGGACTTGGCAGTGAAAGCACCAAGTCCTAGCTATTGGACCGCCAGGGCAGTGTTAAATTTACATAAAAATGAGTGGGAGCTTTTAATTTTAATTAGGTCCCATTTGTTAATTTTTGCTTTTATTTCCAATATTCTAGAAGGTGGGTCATAGAGGATCCTGCTGTGGTTTATGTCAGAGAGTGTTTTTTTATGTTTTCCTCTAGGAGTTTTATAGTTCCTGGTCTTATATTAAGATCTTTAATCCATTTTGAGTTTATTTTTGTGTATGGTGTTAGAAAATGTTTTAGTTTCATTCTTTTACAAGTGGTTGACCAGTTTTTCCAACACCACTTGTTAAAGAGATTGTCTTTTCTCCATTGTACATTCTTGCCTCCTTTGTCAAAGATAAGGTGTCCATAGGTGCGTGGATTTATCTCTGGGCTTTCTATTTTGTTCTGTTGATTTATATTTCTGTCTTTGTGCCAGTACCACACTGTCTTGATGACTGTGGCTTTGTGGTAGAGACTGCAGTCAGGCGGGTTGATTCCTCCAGTTTCATTCTTTTCTCAAGTTTGCTTTGGCTATTCGAGGTTTTTTGTATTTCCATGCAAATTAAAAGCTTCTGCACAACAAAGGAAACTATAAGCAAGGTGAAAAGACAGCCTTCAGAATGGGAGAAAATAATAGCAAATGAAGCAATGGACAAAGAATTAATCTCAAAAATATACAAGCAACTCCTGCAGCTCAATTCCAGAAAAATAAAAGACCCAATCAAAAAGTGGACCAAAGAACTAAACAGAGATTTCTCCAAAGAAGACACACAGATAGCTAACAAACACATGAAAAGATGCTCAACATCACTCATTATCAGAGAAATGCAAATCAAAACCATAATGAGGTACCATTACACGCCAGTCAGAATGGCTGCTATCCAAAAGTCTACAAGCAATAAATGCTGGAGAGGGTGTGGAGAGAAGGGAACCCTCTTACACTGTTGGTGGGAATGCAAACTAGTACAGCCACTATGGAGAACAACGTGGAAATTCCTTAGAAAACTGGAAATAGAACTGCCATATGACCCAGCAATCCCGCTGCTGGGCATACACACCAAGGAAACCAGAATTGAAAGAGATATTTGTACCCCAATGTTCATCACAGCACTGTTTATGATAGCCAGGACATGGAAGCAACCTAGATGTCCTTCAGCAGATGAATGGATAAGAAAGCTGTGGTACATATATACACAATGGAATATTACTCAGCCATTAAAAAGAATACATTTGAATCATTCTAATGAGGTGGATGAAACTGGAGTCTATTATACAGAGTGAAGTAAGTCAGAAAGAAAAACACCAATACAGTATACTAACACATATATATGGAATTTAGAAAGATGGTAACGATAACCCTGTATTCGAGACAGCAAGAGAGACCCAGATGTATTGAACAGTCTTTTGGACTCTGTGGGAGAGGCCAAGGGTGGGATGGTTTGGGAGAATGGCAATGAAGCATGTATATTATCATATGTGAAACGGATCACCAGTCCAGGTTCGATGCATGAGACAGGGTGCTCAGGGCTGGTGCACTGGGATGACCCAGAGGGATGGGATGGGGAGGGAGGTGGGAGGGGTTTCAGGGCGGGGAACACATGTACTCCCATGGCAAATTCAAGTCAATGTATGGCAAAACCAATACAATGTTGTAAAGTAAAATAAATAAATTAATTAATTTAAAAAAAAGAGTGGGAGGTGCAGACAGTTCCCACATGCCCTCTCCTCCCTCCTCTCCTCCACAGCATCCTCTGTGATTAACATCCTGCATTAGTGTGGGGCATTTGCTGCACTGATGAATGAAAATGGAATGAAAATGGATACTATTAATTAAAAGCCATGGTTTATATTAGGGTTTACTTTTTGTGTTGTATAGTCTATGGGTTTTGACAAGTATCTACCACAATAATATTATGTAGAACATATCCACTCCCTAAAAATCCTCTCTGTTTCACCTATTCATCCCTCTCTCCCATCCAGTATTTAGCCTTTTCAGGCTGGCTTATACTTAAGCCATATGCATCAGAGGTTCATCCACATATTTTAATGATTTCTGTTCTCATGTTTCTTTTGTCTCCTTTAATCTGGACCAGCTCCTCAGCCTTCCTTGGAGGTTCATGACCGAGATATTTTTGAAGACTACAAGTCAGCAATATCATAAAATGTCTCTATCTTCATTTTTGTGTGTTTTGCTTTGAAGTTTATCATAGTTTTTATTTTCAGGAATTTAACATGTCTTTTAATTGTGCTGATATTTTTATCTTATTTTTTTCTGTGTCTATTATTTTTACTATGCTATTTTGCAAAAGGCAAACTTCTCTGTAAAAGGGATCAAAGAAAAAGTAAAGAACTAGAACTAGAAGGCAAGCAGAAAATGTATAGTATTAGTGCTATCAGAGTTCCTGAAGAAGAAAACAAAATAATGGAAAAGAGCTAGTATTTTAGCTATCATTCAAGAAAGCCTTCCTATTAAAAATAAAGAAAAGAAAGCTTTCCAGAAACACAAAAAGAGCTGAATACATAGAAAGGGCTCGCTGGGTACCTGAGAAAATGAACCAGGGATGATCAATTCTGAGACATGCATGCGTGTGTCCTAAGTTGCTTCAGCTGTGTCTGACTCTTTGTGACTCTATGGACTGTAGTCCACCAGGCTCCTCTGTCCATGGGATCCTCCAAGCAAGAATACTGGAGTGGGTTGCCATGCCCACCTCCAGGGAATCTTCCTGACCCAGGGATCAAACTCGTGTCTCCTACAATGCAGGCAGATTCTTTACCACTGAGCCAGCCACTTGGGAAGCTACAACTCTGAGTCATTCCTAGTAAAATCATAAGATTCAAAGATAAAGTAAAATTCTCAAGGTCTCCAGGTAAACTACTATATATGAAGAGGCAAAAGAATTGGGGTAGCATCAAACTTTTCAAAATCAATATGCAAAACAAGATAACAAATGAGGAACATTTTTAAAGCACTCAGGCAAAGAAAGTGTGAATCAAAGATTTTATATTCAATCTAACTGTTCAAATATCAAGGCCATAGAAAACCAGCTACAAGCTATACAAATATAGAGAATTCTTCATCAAAAAGTCCTTCTTGAAAATTTTACTAGAGAATGAACTTCATCCAACCATGTGATGGCTGGAGGAACTTGAATAAAAGGACTGAAAGTAAGCATTTAATAATCTGTAAATGTATGCATAAGACTTAGACAAAGGTGGGGGTGAGCATAACACCCATGAACATAAATATTCAAAAATATACAAGCAACTCCTGCAGCTCAATTCCAGAAAAATAAATGACCCAATCAAAAAATGGGCCAAAGAACTAAACAGACATTTCTCCAAGGAAGACATACAGATGGCTAACAAACACATGAAAAGATGCTCAACATCACTCATTATTAGAGAAATGCAAATCAAAACCACAATGAGGTACCATTACACGCCAGTCAGGATGGCTGCTATCCAAAAGTCTACAAGCAATAAATGCTGGAGAGGGTGTGGAGAAAAGGGAACCCTCTTACACTGTTGGTGGGAATGCAAACTAGTACAGCCGCTATGGAAAACAGTGTGGAGATTTCTTAAAAAACTGGAAATAGAACTGCCATATGACCCAGCAATCCCACTTCTGGGCATACACACTGAGGAAACCAGATCTGAAAGAGACACGTGCACCCCAATGTTCATCGCAGCACTGTTTATAATAGCCAGGACATGGAAGCAACCTAGATGCCCATCAGCAGATGAATGGATAAGGAAGCTGTGGTACATATACACAATGGAATATTACTCAGCCATTAAAAAGAATTCATTTGAACCAGTCCTAATGAGATGGATGAAGCTGGAGCCCCTTATACAGAGTGAAGTAAGCCAGAAAGATAAAGAACATTACAGCATACTATCACATATATATGGAATTTAGAAAGATGGTAACGATAACCCTATATGCAAAACAGAAAAAGAGACACAGAAATACAGAACAGACTTTTGAACTTTGTGGGAGAATGTGAGGGTGGGATATTTCAAAAGAACAGCATGTATACTATCTATGGTGAAACAGATCACCAGCCCAGGTGGGATGCATAAGACAAGTGCTCCGGCCTGGTGCACTGGGAAGACCCAGAGGAATCGGGTGGAGAGGGAGGTGGGAGGGGGGATCGGGATTGGGAATACATGTAAATCCATGGCTGATTCATATCAATGTATGACAAAACCCACTGGAAAAAAAAAATAATAATAATTAAAAAAAAAAAAAAGAAGTAGAAAAAATAAATAAATAAATAAAATGGGAGGGGTAAGGAAAGAGAGGGAAATGAAAATAGAAAAACTAATTGTTAGTTTTTATTAGCTGGGTTTTAAAAGGTACTTAAAAATGAAAATCGTTGATGAGTCAGATAATAAAATGTTAATTAACAAAATGAGACCAAGAACATCTGAAAAGGTATAAGTACAAAAGTACCCACTAAAAGAAAAATATAAATCTGCTGAGGGATAGATTGGGAGACTAGGACTGACATATGGGCTTTCCAGGTGGCACAGTGGTAAAGAATCTGCCTGCCAATGCAAGAGACGCAAGAGACTAGGGTTCGATCCCATGATCGGGAAGATCCCCTGAAGGAGGAAATGGCAACACACTCCAGTATTCTTGCCTAGAAAAGTCCATGGACAGAGTAGCCTGATGGGTCCACGGGGTTGCAAAGAGTCAGATGTGACTGAGCTCCCATGCACTATGCTACAGTATTGACATGTACTACTATGTATAAAATAGATAACTGTCTATAAAATCAATAACTAGTAAGGACCTACTGCATAGCGCTGAAACCCTGCTCAATACCCTGTAATGGTCTACATAGGAAAAATCCTAAAAAAGAGTACATATACATGTATGTATAGTTGATTCACTTTGTTGTACATCTGAAGATAAAAACATTGTAAATTAACTATACCCCCCCAATTTTTTTAAATTGCAACTCAAAAAACTAGGAAAGAACAGTGTAAAACGAAAGAAAGCACTAGGGTGAGAATACTGAATGTAGAAATAGAAACTAATGGAACAGAGAATAGGCAAATAGAAGCAAACCACTCAATACAAGCTTTCAAAGATGTAAAACACTTTATTTTTTCCAATGTTTCTAATTTTTAAACTACAGTCTACTAAATACATAGTTTCACTCTTTCTTCATTTTGCTGTGGATTTATAGGGTTTCCCTGGTGGCTCAGATGGTAAAGAATCTGCCTGCAATGTGGGAGATTTGTGTTTGATCCTTGGGTTGAGAAGATCCCCTGGAGAAAGAACTGGCAACCCACTCCAGTATTCTTGCCTGAAGAATCCCATGGACAGAGGAGCCTGGCTGACCATGAGATCTCAGTCAGACATGACTGAGTGACTACATGATGTGATGATGATGATGTGTTTATAACTGACATTAGAGTTTTTAATGTTTTGACAAAAATTTTTAATGATCACAGAACAATTGTAACTTTTTCCATTGGTTATTAAGAATGCTGTACACAGCACTTTACATTATCACACTGGCTGTGCAAAGAAAGGACTGCTTGGAGTCCTTACTGAAGGCCGACTATGTGCCTGGCAGGGCCTACAGTAAGGCCTGAATAAATGAGCAGTGAATAAAACAGACAAAACCTTTATCCTCATTCTTCTTAGTCTAGTGGAACTGACAGATAATAAACAAAGAAAATGTTGCACGTTAAAATAAATATATGTGCTGTGCTTAGTCGGTCAGTCATGTCTGACTCTTTGTGACCCCATGGACTGTAGCCCACCAGGTTCCTCTGTCCACAAGGACTCTCCAGGCAAGAATACTGGAGTGGGTGCCATACCCTCCTCCAGAGGATCTTCCCAACCCAGGGATTGAACCCAGATCTCCTGCATTGTAGGCAGGTTCTCTACCACCTGAGCCGCCAGGGAAGTCCAAGAAAACAGGAGTGGGTAGCCTACCCCTTCTCTAGGAGATCTTCCGGATGCAGGAATTGAATCGGGGTCTCCCGCATTGCAGGCAGATTCTTTACCGTCTGAGCCACCAGAGAAGCCCAAATAAATGTATATATCTACATAAACATGGAAGAATTAAAAGAACATAATAAATGGAGAGGAAAGGAAATCTTTTGGATTTACATTTGCACTGGATTGAGGCTATAACCCAGACTCAGAATGCTCCCACTGATGTGTTTAGAACAATTACGTACTGAAAGTTGACAAAATATAAAATATGAATGATGAAATATGACAAGAAGGTCATCAGTGAATGCCAACTAAAGACCCATAGGGTAGTGTTGCCTTGGTGAAATCAGTATATTCTGTGGTGTATGGTTGGTCCTCAGAAATGCAGGCACAGACACCTGTTTTGTTAACACATCAAGAATGTCTTAGTCCTGGGACTTCCTTGGTGGTCCAGTGGTTAAGAAGCTGCCTTCCAAAGCAGGCAGACATGGGTTCAATCCCTGGTAGGAGAACTGAGGTCACATATGCTGCAGGGCAACTAAGCCTGTGCACCACAACTACTGAGGCCCTCACATTCTAAAAGCCCGCGTGCACAACAAGAGGAACCTATGAGCCACAACTGGAGAAAGCCCATGCACTGCAAAGAAGACACAGTACAGTCAGAAAACAGAAAGAAAGAAAAAGAAGGGTTTAGTCCCCTGACGATCTGGAGAGAGAATTATAGAAGCCCAGATGCGAACATATTAACTTGTGAGAAATATAACTGGCAAATTGATCAGTCTTTTATGCCCTAAGGACAGGGAATTCTAAACTTTTGATTCCTGCTGAGAAGGTTGCTCAATTAGTGTATGTAGTATAATCTGCTAGCTGCCTACCAGGCATACATTCCTATCTGGCCCCCGACATATTCTCCCTGACAGAGGTCCAAACTGTTCATGTGCCGCTTGTGTGATAAAGGAGAATCTGACCCCATCCTCAAATTGGGAGTTTTGAAGTCTCCATCTGGTCTAAGCCAACAACATTAATTCCATCCTCTTGCCATGTAATTGACTCAGGGATGACGTGTAAGCCAATCAGCAGGTAACATATCCATGGAAATAATGTTCTGTGCGATAGTGGGCGCCTGCGCGCTGCTAGCTGAGTGAGACTGCTGGAAAGTCCTCCCTCCTCTCCGGTACTCCTCCCCTCCCCTCCCCTCCCTTTCCATCCTCTTGTAATAGCCGTGGAAACCACCTGAGCACAAAGCTAGATGCGCAGGGCAGGGCAACGACCAACAGAGCCAGAGTCTTCGTTCTGCTGCATCTAGAGCCTGTCCTACGTTTAGACTTCCTGTTCCGTGGAATAATACCTTTCCTTCACATTTAGAACAGTGTGAGATTTCTATTATTTGCAGCCAAGAGCATCTCCAGATACATACTCTCAAAACAAAAGATGTGAGTTATGGGACTCAAATATCTCGACAATTTAGAGCTGGATGTGCCCTCCTGGGGGCCTTCCCTGGTGGCTCAGCTGGTCAAGAATCCCCCTGCCAATGCAGGCGAGAGACAAGAGGAGGGTGGGATTCCTGGGTGGGTAAGATTGCCTGGAGAAGGAAATGGCAACCCGCTCCAGTATCCTTGCCTGGAAAATCCCATGGACAGAGGAGCCTGGCGGGCGACAGTGCACGGGTTCTCAAAGAATCAGACACGACTGAGCACGCATGCCACACCATGCCACGTGCCCTCCTGACCCCTCACTTTCTGATGCTCACCATCCCCTTCTGATCCCTGTCTTCTCAATTTAGATATATTAATACCAATGCTTCCAGAGCAGTTTGGGGATTATTAACACTCAGCAATAATTAACTTTTTCTTTCTGCTTGAGAGCTAAAATATGTTCCATGGTTAAGACAGCTTCGTACAATTAACCCAATGCATGTGTTTATAGTTTAGTTGTCACTCTCTCCTGTAACAGAACAGGTGCGTGTATCAACTGACACGATCACATTGCAGGGGTAAGCTTCCCGTCACGTCTTACTACTTGGTTCCAGCTAAGATCTTTATTCAATCAACTCAAGTCTCCATATCTGGCTCAAGTGTGTCAGATTCTCTGATTTTAAAGGAAGATATATTTGATTAACAAATATATATATGTATTACATATAAATTAAAAAAAAACAAAATATATATACATATATATTTCACTGTAGCTGATTTTCACCTGGAATGTTTCCAGCTCTGGAAGAGTACTAAGTAGCTTTTCCTCAGAGAGTCTCCCAAACACAAATGCAATGTCATCGTGGGACTGCTATGAATAGATGCAACTAGAGTTCCAACCACAGATTCTAGCCAGCAAATTCTGACATTGTTTGGGTTTTGCTGTCCCTTCAGCCAACGTGGCTTCTACAGAGAAGTGGAACCATTATGAAATGTAGGATATTTTTGCACATGACTGTCCCAAACTGAAGTCACCTTAAGACAAAGGAGGCATCTGAAACAGTACGTTAGCGTTGACCAAAGATGTGAGGTGAGAACTTTACAGCAAGGATTAAAACAAAAATGACAAGCAGCACATGGATGTCTACAAAAAGAAAGGCATTCAGAGTAAGTGCTGAACCCAAAAAGCTTCCTTTTTTCCCAGAACCGTATTAAAGGAAGCACAAGACAGCATTTTTAAATGGGTCAATAGCAGTAAGTCAGAAAGAGAAAAACAAGTATAGTGTCTTAATGCATATATGTGAAATGTAGAAAAATGGTACTGATGGACCTATTTGCAGGGAAGGAATGGAGACACAGACATAGAGAATGGACTTGGGCACACAGTGGGGGAGGGAGAGAGTGGGATGACGGAGAAATATATATATACACTATCAGGTATAAATTGGATAACTGGTGAGAAACTGCTGTGTAGCACAGGGAGCCCAGTCGGGAGCTCTGTGAGGACCTGGGGGGTGGAATGGGGGAGGGGAGGAAGACTTGGGAAGGAGGGGATGTGTGTATACTTACGGCTGATTCACGTTGTTATATGGCAGAAACTAACACAGCATTGTAAAAATTAAAAAACAAAACGAAAATAAAAAATAAGGTGGATAAGCAGCCAAGATTGTGAGCTTATAATAACGTAACTATTATTATTATTAGATACAATAACATATAATAATAATTATTACATATAGCTGTGCTGTGCTGTGCTTAGTCGCCCAGTCGCGTCTGATTCTGTGTGACCCCAGGGACTGTCGCCCGCCAGGCTCCTCTGTCCACGGGGATTCTCCAGGCAAGAATACGAGAGTGGGTGCCATGTCCTCTTCCAGGGGATCTTCCCAATCCAGGGATCGAACCCAGGTCTCTGGCATTGCAGGAGGATTCTTTACTGCCTGAGCCACCAATTATTATATACTACATAATAATTATTATATATTAAATAGTAATTACAAATAATATGTCTATAATATAAATTTAATAAAAATAATAGTATTTATTAAGTAGACTATGTGTTAGGTGACATCATTAAAGCTTTATATAAGTATCTCATTCCTTCCTCATCACAATTCTTGGAAGTAGATATTGTTCTACCTGTTTTCTGAGCCTTAATGAAAACGTCTTACCCAAGTCCCATGGCAAGTAAGAGCCAGAAATGAGAGCCGCCCACGGTCTGCCCAGCCCCAAGCAGCATTACAGGCATTTTCCTCGTGACTAGCAGGACCACGCATACAGACACTTACACAGAGTTGTGAGCAGACAGTAAATATAACCCTGAAGTATATAGACTTAGGGTTACCAGTAGTCCAACCTCCTTCCTTCTCTACATCAAATCTTAGGGCCTAGACTTTATCTAAATTAGTTTGATTACAAATCACATGGTTGATAAATTTGTGTGCAGAATACTCTGTTTTAGAGAACTTTACAAATCACTGACATAATTTCTATAAAGCCAGGAACAAAATTTTGAATTTATATATGATGACAATTTATCTCAAAAAAAGATGTGCCCTTTGTGCTTACACCAATAATAATATATACATGTGTTTATTTTCCCTTTACTCTTAGCAACACTGGGTGTTATCAAGTTTTAAGTTAAAACTTTCACCAGTCTAATAAGTGTGAATAGTATTTTGCTTTAATTTGCACTTCAATTTAAGAGTGAAGCTGGGTACACTGTCACTGATTTATTGTCTATATATCTCTTTTGCAGAGTTCGGTCTGCTTATGCCAATTTTTCTTAACTGTTGATCATTTTCTTATTAATTTATAAGAATTTTTTTTATAGTAAGGTAATTAACCCTTTGTCATGCTTTTCCCCCATCATGTTTTAAAAATAACTGTTAAAATTTGTCATTTGCTTTATGATTTGTGTATGTTTTTATTTTGTCAAAAATACTAATTGTAAAGAATGATTCCATCTTTTCCTCAACAACTTGAAATGCCATATTTCATTGGTTGTTAGGTGCACATCTTTTTGACATTTTAAAACCTCTGAAATCAGAATATGTCTTAAAATCGATAATATTTTATGACTGCTTTTATTCAGTTTAAGGAGTTGTCATTGCTTATATATACACAAATTGTTCATAGTTGTCAGCATTTTCATCACTTCAACTGACTTATTCTGTGATTAAAGGAAAGAACTTGATTCAGCCCAGACAGTTGGCACATTACAAACCCACCACAGATCAGATGCTTTTCACATATTAATACAGAGAATTGCATTTGTAGAATTCTCAATTTTCACCATTCTTATGTTCTTTTAATGAACTCTACCTGATGTTTGTGAATTATTTTATTATGTTCCGTTGATTCTTTAATGTCTAATCTTCACAGTTATGTGGGAGGTTGTTTTTGTTTAGTCATTCAGTTGTGTCTGACTCTTTGTGACCCCATGCACTGCAGCATGCCAGGCTTCCCTGTCCTTCACTATGTCCCAGAGTTTACTCAAATTCATGTCCATTGAATCAATGATGCCATCTCATCTTCTGTTGTCCCCTTCTCCTCCTGGCCTCAATCTTTCCCAGCATCAGGGTCTTTTCCAATGAGTCCATTCTGCGCATCAGGTGGCCAAATATTGGAGTTTCAGCTTCAGCATCACCCCTTCTAATGAATATTCAGGATTGATTTCCTTTAGGATTGACTGGTTTGATCTCCATGCAGTCCAAGGGACTCTCAAGAGACTTCTCCAACATCACAGTTCAAAATCATCAATGCTTTGGCACTCAGCCTTCTTTATGGTCCAACGCTCACATCTATACAAGACTACTGGAAAAAAATATAGCTTTGACTATACGGACATTTGTTGGCAAAGTGATGTCTCTGCTCTAGGTTTGTCATAGCTTTTCTTCCAAGGAATAAATGGCATTTAATTCATGGCTGCAGTCACAATCCAGAATGATTTTGGAGCCCAAGAAAATAAAGTCTGTCACTGTTTCCATTATTTCCCCATCTATTTGCATGAAGTGATGGGACCAGATGCCATTATCTTAGCTTTTTGAATGCTGAGCTTTAAGCCAGCTTTTTTACTCTCCTCTTTCAACTTCATCAAGAGGCTCTTTAGTTCCTCTTCGCTTTCTGCCATAAGGGTGGTGTCATCTGCATTTCTGAGGTTATTAACATTTCTCCCAGCAATCTTGATTCCAGCTTGTGAGTCATCCAGCCCAGCATTTCTCATGATGTACTCTGCATATAAGTTAAATAAGCATGGTGACAATATACAGGCTTGAAGTATTCCTTTTCCAATTTTGAATCAGTTGTTCCATGTCTGGTTTGAACTGTTGCTTCTTGATCTGCACACAGGTTTCTCAGGAGGCAGGCAAGGTGTTCTAATATTCCCATATCTTTAAGAATTTTCTACAGTTTGTTGTGATCCACATAATCAAAGCCTTTAGAGTAGTCAATGAAGCATAAATAGATATTTTTCTGGAATTCCCTTGCTTTTCCCTTGATCCACTGGATGTTGGCAATTTGATCTCTGGTTCCTCTCCCTTTTCTCAGTTCAGTTCAGTTCAGTCACTCAGTCGTGTCCGACTCTTTGCGACCCCATGAATCGCAGCACGCCAGGCCTCCCTGTCCATTACCAACTCCCGAAGTCCACCCAAACCCATGTCCATTGAGTCGGTGATGCCATCCAACCATCTCATCCTCTGTCATCCCCTTCTCCTCCTGTCCTCAATCTTTCCCAGCATCAGGGTCTTTCCCAATGAGTCAGCTCTTCACGTCAGGTGGCCAAAGTATTGGAGTTTTAGCTTCAACATCAGTCCTTCCAGTGAACACCCAGGACTGATCTCCTTTAAGATGGACTGGTTGGATCTCCTTGCAGTCCAAGGGACTCTCAAGAGTCTTCTCCAACACCACAGTTTAAAAGCATCAATTATTTGGCGCTCAGCTTTCTTCACAGTCCAACCCTCACATCCATACATGACCACTGGAAAACCATAGCCTTGACTAGACAGACCTTTGTTGGCAAAGTAATATCTCTGCTTTTTAATATGCAATCTAGGTTGGTCATAACTTTCCTTCCAAGGAGTAAGTGTCTTTTAATTTCATGGCTGTAATCACCATCTGCAGTGATTTTGGAGTCCCCAAAAATAGTCTCTCACTGTTTCCACTGTTTTCCCATCTATTTGCCATGAAGTGATGGGACCAGATGCCATGATTTTAGTTTTCTGAATGTTGAGCTTTAAGCCAACTTTTTCACTCTCCCAGCTTATACATCTGAAAGTTCTCAGTTCACATACCGTTGAAGCCTAACTTGAAAGATTTTGAGCATTGCCTTGCTAGCATGTGAAATGAGCACAATTATGCAGACATATTTATTCATATGCATGAATCTAGTATGTATATATGTAACATAAATTTTCTATATATTGAGATATACATGTTTGAAAGACAGAAAACATTTGTGTTCTATCCTTTCTTGGAAATTAACACACAATGTGAATAAATACATGCTTATTAGGTGAATGTTACAGCTTCGATGGATCATTTAAACATCTCTTCTGTATCAGGCGACTCTCCATATATCATCTCACTTATATATCATTATAGGCAGATGAGGAAACTTAGGCACAGGAAGATTAAGTTACATATCTGGAGCTTTAAGTTGGTGACAGAGCCAGGGCTCAAAGTGACGTCTGTCTAATTCTTAAGACAATGTTTTTTGCTCCTCAGTGCTGACTCTAAAATAAGCCCTGCTGCAATCCACAAATATACTTTGACTCCCAGTGATCATCTGAAATACCATAACTGAGCATAGAATTTCTCAGGTCGTGTGTGACTCATGAAGACCCACAGATTTTCTTGTTTTACAGGTACCCATTCATCACGGAAAAACAAGATACAGTAATTCCCTATCAAACATCAAGTGAGAGACTGTATTTTCAGGAGAGTTGAAAGCAACACACATATGGCAGAAAGTCCTACTTCCATGAGCTTATGTAGGTACCTTCAAAAGAGCACTGTTAAAAAGTAAAGCACAATTAATCATCTGTGTCTCACATGCTAGGTAGGAGAACTTTTCTATTTTCCTTCTTGATTTCTCAACAGTTGCACAGAAACCAGAGGCGGTTTTGAGATTAAGATCCAATGCTCTCCAGCTAACCTTAATCTGCCCATCACTCAATTCTGGGTCAAAGCGCCATGGTGACACAGGCAGCGTGCCTTTGAACGTGCGGCGAGCCAGGTAACAGCTCTGCTCCCTGCGGTGGCAGGCGAAAGCTGCAGACATTGAACGTGGGTCATATTCATGGGCAAGTTGCGGGGGAAGTTTCTACTTGGCTCGTGTCATAATAGATTCATTTGTTTCGCCCAAACAGGTTGATTTATCTAGGAATTTGCTCATTTACATGCCAAACACATTGATCAAACTTGATCTGAGCCAAGCAGAAGTAGGCCATGCAGTTTACCAGTAATACAGACAAAAATAAAAACCTGTTTGAAGTCAGGTAGCTTGACTAATCACATGAAGAATTTGTTATATACTTGCACACACCCTTCATTAGAATTTTCTGTTACTCAGACTGAAAATTAAGAAAAGAAAGGCAGGCTCTTTTTGTTACCGATGGTCTCATCAGTTCATTTGAAAACATTGCATGACAGGGCTTAGATATAGAGGCTAGTCCAGTCAGCACGGATTTCTCAAGAGGCCTTTATGTGCAAAGTTCTGTGGAAGAAATGGAGAAGGAGGGAAAGGAGGGGGAGAAGAAGGAGAAGCAGAAGCAAAGCAAAACAAATCAAATGAAAGAGGAAAAAAATAGTATCTTCTCTGGGGTGGGGGTAGGGAGTGTGTGATCTTCTTTCCATGAATCCTTATTTCAAAGAGCCCAGGTCAAAGGTGCCCTTAAGAGTGAATAGGGTCTTTCAAGAAACTCATAATGTTTTACCATCAAGTTTATCTTTGAAATCAAAGAGAAAAAAGCCTAGAAGTTTTCTGTGAAGAGGCGACTCCTGGCTCCTGTAAGGAGGCCATCAGCCTAGGCTTCTGGTTCAATCTCCCCAAATCAGAAATGAGAGCTAAGCAAGGACCTGAGGGTCCAGCATAAAGATCATGAAAAACGTAGTATAGATACGAGGACTCAAAGGCTGCTGTTAGTAAGGGGATTGCCAGAAGGAGGCCTCAGCCTGGGAAAGAACCTCCCAAGGGGCCAAGGATGCCAGACCAGAGTTTTAAATTCTAACCTGGCTTCTTCTCCCCACCATGGCCTTGGGAGTATCATCACTGAAGCAGTAGCTGTAAGGTACAGTTCCGGCGAGGCAGAAAAGGAAAGACGACCTCAACAGAAGTAGGTTACCTTTATTAAGGCAAGGAGGGGCGACAGTCGGCCTAACGACCAGGCTGAGCGCCGAAAGGGATCAGGGAGGCTTCATACTTATAGGGAGGTTTGTGGAAGCGATAAGGGAAATGTCAATCAAGTGGGATATTTTGAGTATTCTTTTGTTGAGATGACACTTGTAGTTGGGCAGGGGGTGATAAGTCTTCTGGGCGGGTGTAGGGGGTGGTAGGTTTCCGGACAGGGGGTGATAAGTCCCAGATAGATGCAGCTGGCCTGGAGCATCAGGATGGAACAAAGTTATACTTTGTTTTCTCCGAAGTTAGATGATTCAGCAAGGGGCCTTTGAGACTGTTGTTCTCTTTTCTAGGCCCAAAAGACTCCTTCAGTAGCCAGGCCAGCTGGTGTCTCAGGATAATTTCAGGGTGACCCAGAAGCCCTGCTGGGGCAGGGTGAGGTGAGGCATCAATGAAAACAGGTGCTGACCACTTATACCTGCACCCATGCTCACTCCAAACTGTAGGACCCCTGCGTCACATTCTTGGAGTCTTTCTTTCCAGCACAGCAGCATCTCAACAAGACTTTTAAGAGCAAATTCCTGACCAGTGGTGTTTGCCAGTGTGATGGCAGGAAGCAGGGCTGTGGGTTGCTGCTGCAGTGTACCCAGGGCTCTCCCCTTCGAGCACCATTTTCTCTATTATCTTAAAGTCACCAGGAAGAAAAACCAGGCCTGGGCATTGGTTCTTCCGGAAAATGTACAACTAAACAGAAAAAACAACAAAACTGAAGAACACATGCCTCATGAATTCTGAAAGTAGAATTATTGTTATGGATGAACCATGAATTTAAAACGAGCAACAAATATCCTCATGCAGACACAAATAATATGATGTGGATACAAGAGGTCAAAAAGGGGTATTAGAAATGACAGGTATGAAAATATAATAAAGAAGAATTAATAATAATAATAATAGAATGTGTATATTATTTACTTTGTAATAATACTTACAGAGCAATGCTCTTTCATGCTAACACAGTTAATTTCCACAGCAACTCTGGGAGTTAGGAAGTAGCATTACCCCTACTTGACAGATGAAGAAATCGAGGCATAAAGAGGTTAAATAAATTCCCTGAGGTGGAGCCAGGGTATGAACACAGATATTCTGGCTCCATGAAACTAATAGTGAGGGATATTCTGAAAGCAGACCTTCATGAACAAGATCAAATAGAAGGAGCGGAGGATAAAGGTAAGTGAATGAAGTGTAGAAGTGCCAATATCTGAATAAAAGAGCCTATGAAGTGAAGGAAAAACCAAATTGAGGAGAGGAAATATTTGAAGTGAATGGTGATAAATTCCACAAAACGAAAGATGAAAGACTGCACGTTAAAGAGCTCAGACAATGCCACAGATGATCGGTAAGGAAAATCCTATATCTAGAAATATTATGGTAAAATTTAAGATTAGCAAAGACAATAATAATATTAAAAAACTCTAGAGTCAGTCTTCTTCAAGAAAACAAGAATGAGATTGACATCATGTATTGAAAGGGACTTTGTGTGTGTGCTAATTTGATTCAGTCATGTCCAACTCTGCAACCGTGTGGACTTTAGCCTGCCAGGCTCCTCTGTCCATGGGATTATCTAGGCAAGCATACTGGAGTGGGTTGCCATGCCCTCCTCCGGGGGATCTTCCCGACCCAGGGATTGAACCCATGTCTTCTGTGTCTCCTGCATTACAGACAGACTCTCTACCACTGAACTGCTGGGGCTCAGTACCTACACTTAAGTGGATGAGGACCTTAAGTGCAAGATTTTAATGAAATGCTTGGATTTATGCTCTCTTGTTTAGAACTGGTTCATTTTCCGTGTTCTTTGGGGAATGTCGCTTTCTATACAGAAGGAAATCGCAACCCACTCTTGCCTGGAGGAAATCGCAACCCATTCTTGCCTGGAGAATCCCAGGGACGGGGGAGCCTGGTGGGCTCCCGTCTATGGGGTCGCACACGACTGAAGCGACTTAGCAGCAGCAGCATACAGAACGGAACATATCAAGTGACTGAAAAATGGTTTACAGAGTTTTAAAATAATTCGAAAGAAATAAAAGAAATGTTTAAAAAGATGTCAGATTTAACTAGACGATCAAAGAAGCAACTCAATATTTTATAAAACCAAGACACAGAATAAGAATCTCTCTGAGGAAATACCTGGGTTTAAAGACACATTCAGAAAGCTTGAGCTGCTTTCTGTCTGCTGCTAGTGAAAAATTGATAACTAAGAAAGAATAGAATGTTCAGAAAAAAGACAAGACAAAATTGGGACAATTTGAGAACAAAGATAACTGCAATAGATTGAAACACATCAAATATATTTAAGTACACAAGTTCCTATTTACACACCACTTCCCCCAATAAAATAGCCCTTATAGGTCACTGTTAGACAATGTCGATAAAACAATATATCATTTAGGAAAACTGGTAAATAAAGGGAAAGTAATCAGGCATTTATTGTGCCTTTCCTACACATACTCTGCTACAGAGTAACTAAATAGTAGATGAGAGGAAGTTATTTTTCCAGTATTTTGGATAAAAATAAAGGAAAAATAGCTGAATTGAATAGAATTCATTTACAATAAATGAATGGAGCTTACCATTGATTATCAACAGCTGCTAACACTACACACAGAAAACAATCAAATATTATGTACGTCCTGATGGAAGAACATAAAACATAAAAATCTTTGAAAAAACCTTGCCAAAAAATTTAACCTGAATCTCATATACAACCAAAGCATAGAATATATGAGGAAAAGAGGAACACATTGAACCACACCACAGAGGTGCAATCAGAAACTGAGATTACAGAAAACTCCATTGCACAAATAATCCAGTTTTTCAACAAATAAACAACCACAAACTGTGTTCTGTGCTTAAAAAAATAATAAAATTTTACAAATAAGCAAAACACCTTATAGCCCCTAAAATATAACCAGTCTAAATAAAACTATTCTGCTCAACAAATTTTATCTACTGCGTGTAATTTGAAGGCAATCTTAAATAACAAAAAATAAGCAATACATTTGAAAAATAGCTTTTAACAGTTTGAAAACGTGTTTTCCCTGCTTCCTTTTCCTAAAACCCTATTATCAGCATAAATCAGTGGCTCACAGAGGGACTGGTAAATAAACATACTTGTTATTTCATTTTTCTATTATCTGTTCCAAAAGACCAAAGCAAAATAAATGGATTCTAAAAATATTTGTTAATAAAGATAACAAAGAGCCACAATTAGATTGACAGACAACCACACAGAAAGCAGTGCAAGCCAGAATACAATGGAATGATATTTTTAAACAGCTGAAGGAAAACAAGTGCCAGCCTACAAAATATCCTTCAACTAATAAAGAGAAACAAGGAAGTATTTTTAGACCAAGAAAAATAGAGAAAATTGACCATGAATAGATTTGCACTGAAGGACATACTAAATGGTATTATTCAGGCAGATGAAAATATACTCCCAGATGGAAGACCAGAAATACAAGAAGCAATAAAGAACAATGAAAATGGTAAATGTTTGAGTTAATCCAATCAATATTGGATTAACTACTAATTATTATTATTATTACATCTTATTTAATTTAAAATAATAGAAAAATTTAAAACATGACCACAATAGCACATACATTGTACTATTAACATTAGTACTGAATAACATTAGGTTTTGATAAGTCTAGGATTGCATGCTGCAATCTTTAGGGAATCCCTAACGGATTAGTCTGGAGATGGGAATGGCAACCCACTCCAGTATGCATGCCTGGAAAATCCCATGGAGAGGAGCCTGTCCATGGACTGAGAGCCAGACATTACTGAGTGACTAACCCACCACCGCCACCCACTACCACCACCAACGCAAGGCTGAGAAATGGGAGAAGGGCTGGAGAAAAAGAACTGTAAAAAGGTAAGCCAGTCTAAGAGAATGCAAGCAAGGAAGGACACAAAGGGGATGAAACAAATAAAGATTAAATAGAGAGGTGGAAGGTTTAAGCTGAATGTACCAGTAAGTACATTCAGTGTAATTAGACTAGCTAGTTCAATTGAAATGAAAGGATATGGGAAAAAATGCTATGCAAATTCTAACCAAGAGAGAACTGGTTGCTTCTATATTAATACATTTTTAAAAAGTTGATTTTAAAGCAAAAACTCTTACTAAAGAGGTCCACTTCTTAAAGAAAAAGAGCAAATATTAAACCAAACTTTCAATTTAACAGGAATACACCACACACACATAATTTGCATGTAACTCACAAGATTTGTGTAGAACTAACAATTAGGGGGAACATAATTTATGGCACTGTATATACATTGTTTCACTGCTCACTGGGTGGTCAGGCTGTGCCACAGGATGGAACGTTATGCTCCCAGAAGTGTGGTCAAGGCTAAAAGGCGGATAAGTGCCACCCAGGGAGGAAATCAGTACAAGACTCAAGGTCGCTGAGAGCAGAAGACACAAACAGCAGGCTCAAGTGGCCCAGGGTTTACTTATAGCAAGAAGAGAGGGTGATAAAATGTGCAAAGATCCAGCCTCTGGAAATGCCTTGGTCCCCCATGACCAGTGGATCTGTTCTGCTAGCAGCCAGGGGACTGCATCCTCTCACTTCAAGCTGCTGTGGAAGGGCCCCACCCCTCCCACCCAGGATCTACAGAAAGCTGGAGGCGTGCCTGGGGGTCACTGACACACAGACTTAAGCAGAACAAAGGAGCACCTATACATCAAGCCCAGGACAGGAAAATGCATTCCCTCACAAGGCTGAGAGCCCAGAACAGCCTGTGAGGGCTTTTATCTCCAGTAAGGAAGTGCTCCCCGGCTTAGGCAGCTGAGCAGGAGCTGGCAGACTGTATGTACATGACTGCCTTTCTATATAAAATTGACAGAATTATAAGGAGAAATAGGCAACTCCATAGTATTAGATAGATTTTCATATACTTTTATCAGGAATTGATAAAATGAGTAGATTCTAAAAAATCAATAAGGATACATAGAAGATTTGAACAACATAATGAACAAACTTGGCTTAATTTACATTATAGATCATTGAACCTAAAAATTATAGAACATGGTTTCTTTTCAAAAACACAAGAAGAAGCAAAAATTCTAATGTGTGTTCAGTTGCTCAGTCGTGTCCAACTCTTCGTGACCCCCCTGGATTGTAGCCCACCAGGCTCCTTTGTCCATGCAATTTTCCAGGCAAGAATACTGGAGTGGGTTGCCATTTCCTCCTCCAGGGGATCCTCCCAACCCAGAGATTGAACCTGTGTCTCCTGCAATGCAGGTGGATTCTTTACCACTTCATAATTATTAAAGAATTCAATCCAAAGTTCAAAACCTTCACATACACACACAAGCAAACACAGAACTCATGGACTAATTATTTCAGCGTAAATTCCAATATTTAAGGAATAAATCATGCCAATATTAAGTGAATTCTTTCACAGAAATAGAACAGGAGAAAAACCACTTCCTAATTTTGTTTTATGAAGAGAGCGTTATCTTGATACCAAAACCTAACAAGGATATCATAAGAAAAAAAAAGTTGAAGGACAATCTTTCTCATAAAGATAGATGTGAAAATCCTAAACAAAACAATAGTAAAGAAAATTCAGCTTTGTCCAAAAGGATAACGAATTCCAATAAACTTGTACTTTAGTAGTGAAAGCTTGGTTTGACATTTGCTATAGCTTCCTAGGGGCTTTCCAGTTGGCGCTAGTGGTAAAGAACCTGCGTGCTAACTAAGCAGACATGAGATTCGGGGGGGTGGGGGGTAGAGAGGATCCCCTGGAGAAGGGCATGGCTACCCACTCCAGTGTTCTTGCCTGGAGAATCCCATGGACAGAGATGCCTGGCAGGCTACGGCTCTTAGGATTGTAAAGAGTCAGACATGATTGGAGTGACTTAGCACACATGCACACACACAGTTTCCTAGGTGGCACAGTGCTGAAGAATCCACCTGCCAATGTGGAAGATGCAAGAGATGTGGATTTGATCCCTGAGTTGTCAGATCCCCTGGAGGGGGAAATGGCAACCGACTCCAATGTTCTTGGTTGGAAAATTCCATGGACAGAGGAGCCTGATAGGCTACAGTCCATGGAGTTGCAAAGAGTCACAATTGAGCAACTGAACACACACATACATGCTAAATATTAAGACTTCATATAGGGCTTCCCTGGTAGTATAGTGGATAAAAATCCTCTTGCCAATGCAAGAGACATGGGTTCGATCCCTGATCCAGGAGGATTCCACATGCTGTGGAGCAACTAAGGCCATAGCCATGACTACTGAAGCCTGTGGGCCGAGAGCCTGTGCTCCGCAACCAGAGAAGCCACTGCAGTGAGAAGCCCGGGCACTGCAACAAAGAGCAGCCCTGCTCACTGCAACTAGGAAAAGCCTGTGTGCAGCGACAAAGACCCAGGACAAACTAAATAAATAAAGAAATAAAAAATTTAAATTTCATGTATAGCTATGATCATTTAGACAGTGTAGTATATAGATGGATACATAGTTTATGACAAAGGTGACACTGCAGAGCAGTAGGGAAAATGAATTTTTAACAAATTATACTTCATTGGATAGAAAATGAAATTTGACTCTTACATTATACTCAGTAATCAGTTCTAAGTGTATTGTAGCTTTAAGTTGAAAGGCAGGATAATAAAGCTTCTAATAATTGATATAGGAAAATATCTTCATTACTTTGGCATAGAGAAACACTTCTTAAAGGTGGAAAAAAATCTTAGCCATAGAAAAATAGACTTTAAAAATAAAGACTTCTATTCTTTAAAAGACACAATAGAGAGAGTAAAAATTCAGTCTAAGACTTGAAGAAAGTACTTTAATACATATAACTGGCAAAGAACTTGTGTGCGGAAGATACCAAAAAAAAAAAAAAAAAAAAAAAAAATTCTACAGAGTGATAGAAAAGTACAGGCATTATGCAAACCTAGAACTTCCAGACTTCCAAGCTGGGTTTAGAAAAGGCAGAGGAACAAGAGAGATCAAATAGCCAACATTTGTTGAATCATAGAGTAAGCAAGGGAATTCCAGAAAAACATCTACCTCGGTTTCATCGGCTACACTAAAGCCTTTGACTGTGAGGAATCATGACAAACTGTGGAAAGCTCTTAAGGAGATGGGAATACCAGACCGTCTTCCCTGTCTCCTGAGAAACCTGTATGCGGGTCAAGAGGCAGCAGTTAGAACCCCGTATGGAACAGGAGTTTGCTGTAGGGTTGAGAAAGGAATGCAACGGCGCTGTCTGCTGTCACCCTGTTTATTTAATCTATACGCCGAGCACAGCATGAGAAATGCCGGGCTGGATGCACTCACTTAGGCCTTCCCTGGCAGTATTGAGGGTAAAAGCTGGAATCAAGATAGGTGGGAGAAAGCAACAACCTCAGATATGCAGATGATACCACTCTAATGGCAGAAAGCCAAGAGGAACTGAAGAACCTCTTAATGATAGTGAAGGAGGAGAGTGAAAGAGCCAGCTTAAAATTAAATACTCAAAAAACTAAGATCATGGCATCCAGCCCTGTTACTTCATGGCAAATAGGGGAAAAGGTGAAATCAGTGACAGATGTCCTCTTCTTGGGCTCTAAAATCACTGTGGATGGTGACTGCAGCCATGAAATCAGAAGATGATTGCTTCTTGGCAGGAAAGCTATGACAAACCTAGACAGTGTGTTGAAAAGCAGAGATATCACTCTGCTGGCAAAGGTCTGTATAGTCAAGGCTATGGTCTTTCCAGCAGACACGTATGGTTGTGAGAGCTGGACTGTAAAGAAGGCAGGGCGCCAAAGAACTGATGCCTTCTCACTGTGGTGCTGGAGAAGACTCCTGAGAGTCCCTTGGACAGCAAGGAGATCAAACTAGCCAATCTTAAAGGAAACCAACCCTGAATACTCATTGGAAGGACTGAAACTGAAGCTCCAGTATTATGGTCACTTGACGCAAACAGCTGACTTTGGGAAAGTCCCTGATGCTGAGAAAGATTGAGGGCAGAAGGAGAAGATGGCATCAGAGAATAAGATGGCCAGATGGCATCCCCAATGCAATGGACATGAACTTGGGCACACTTTGGGAGATGGTGAGGGATAGGGAGGCCTGGTGTGCTGCAGCCCGTGGGGTCACAAAGAGTCGGACATGACTGGGTGACTGAACAACAACAATAAAAAAATAAAAAATCCAATTTTAAAATGGCAACTGAAGAACCTCTTGATAAGCGTGAAGGAGGAGAGTGAAAGTGCTTCATGTGAGAAAGCATCCAAAGGACCACTGAACGTTTGAAGATTTATTTCACATTAGTCACTAGAAAATGCAGGTTTAAATCACAATGGAATATCGTTACACACTTTGCAGGATGGTAAAAATGTAAATAAAGGGGTCTGTAAGTATGTGAAATAAATGAAACTCTCATACACTGCTGGTAGGAATATGAATTAATCCAAGAATTTATTAAACACTTTGACATTTTTTTGGGAGGTTAAATCTATGTATACTTTATTACTCAGAAATTTTGCACTTGGTACATTCATGCACCAAGAGGTTTATATAAGAATGTTCATAGCAGCATTATTTGCAGTAACCAAAGTTTGACAAGGACTCAAATTCTCATGAACAATAGACTGGATAAGCAAATTCTCAGCAATGAAAATGAACAAACCATGGCTACTTTCATCAATATGGCTGAATTTCACAACTATAATGTTGAATGAAAAAAAGTCATACATAAAAGAATAAATATTCTTTTATAGAAAGTTCAAAACACAAAAACTAAGCTAGAAACATTGTGAGTCAGTTAAGTGTTTACATTTGAGAGGAAAGACGGTGACTGGGAGAAGGCAGCAAGGAGGGCTTCTGAGGTGCTGGTGATGCTCTATTACTAGACTGAATTGGTGTTACATTGAATGGATATTACACCGGATGTTATACAGGATGCTACAGTGTATTTTCCACTGGGTGTGAGTTATATTTTGCAATTTAAAAGAGTTTTTTTTGAAGGAAGAAAATGATTTCACAAGGAAAATCCAAGATTAAGGAAGATATGAAGAGAAAAGAAAGTGGTAACAATGAATAAACTGATGGTATATAGGAAGAGTTTAAATTGTAGGTGTTGGAAAAATAGTAGACAATGTATGTAACACAATGTAATATAATTCAACAAAATACAATACAATGCATGTAAGTCTGGAAGAAGGGATTGGGATTAATATAATGTATTTCTTACAGATGAAGGATACACTTTTTTGGTATTGTTAAGTATAAATATTACAATTTCAAGGAAGACCACCAATTATAGACATGTATTTTCCAATCCAGTGGGAAAGAAAGGTTCAATAAGAATAAAACCCACAATCAATTTTTTAATAATGGAAGTAAAGATGGAAGATTAGAAAAAGTTAGAAAAATAGAAAACAAAACACTTTGGTGGAAATAAATCATCAGTAATCATAATCAATGTCAATGCATTTAATTGCCCAGTTAAAATGCATGATGTTAAATTAGATTAAAAAATAAAAACTCCTTATTGTTTATAGGAAATGTAACTAAAATGTAGCACAGGAAAAATGATGCAAATGAATGATGAAAAGAATATTCCAAGCCAATCAAAAGAAAGATGATATAACTCTTTTAATTTTTGACAAGTAGAATTTAAGGCAAAAAGGATAACCAGGTATAAAGAGCATTTATATAATTTTGTTGTTCATTGTTCAGCTACTCAGTTGTGTCCAAGTCTTTGTGACCCCATGGACTGCAGCATGCCAGGCTTCCCTGTCCATCACTATCTCCGGAAGTTTGTTCAAACTCATGTCCGTTGAGTTGGTGATGCCATCCAACCATCTTGTCCTCTGTCATCCCCTTCTCCTTCTGCCTTCTATCTTTCCCAGCATCAGGGTCATTTAAATGCTTATATAAAGAGTATTTACATAATAATTTAATACATATTAGATCATTACAAAAGGCAATTTACCAAGAGGACATAACAATTCCAATTTTTACATACTCAATAACGTATCTTAAAAAAATCAATAAAATACATTTTGTCAGAAGTGCAAAAAATGAAAAAGTGCTATATCTATCATTACCAGAGAAGATTTTTATACACTTTCCCCAGTAATGGGAAGGTCAAGTAATCAAACCAGCGGTAGGTAAGGTGGCACCAGTGGTAAAGAATCTGCCTGCCAATGCAAGAGATGCAAGAGAGGTGGGTTTGACCCCTAGGTCAGGAAGATCCCTTGGAGTAGGAAGCAGCAACTACTCTAGTATTCTTGCCTGGAAAGTTCCATGTATAGAGAAGTCTGGTAGGTGACTGTCCATGGGGTCTCAAAGATACGGACACAACTGAGCGCACACACACAAAAGTATAGAAGAGTTGGACAAGACAGTGAACAAGTCAACTGTAATGAACCCTGTAGGACCCTCACCCAAAGATATAAAACATTTATAAAAACAGAAGACATATTAATTATAAAATATATCTCAACAAATTTTAGATTGGTGTGAAAAAGACCACCTTGTCTGACCAGAATGCAGTTAAATTTAGAAAGTAATATCAAAAGGTAGTTAAAACCCACAAAAGATAGCATACATCTGGAAATTTAAAAGTGCTTTTAAAATAAATAACTTACAGGCCAAAAAAGAAGTCACACTGGAAATTTAAACTGCATCAACAGAAAGAAATGAAAAATTACAATGAAATTTGGGGGGTGCAACTAAAGTGATGTTTAGTAGGATACATGATTCATTGAACTCAAAACACTGTAAAGAAGTAAGGCTGAATTTTTGTGAGCTAAACAGGTGGTTTCTTTGACAAAGAAAAAAAGAATCACTTGCAGAAAGAGGTTTGATTTTTCAGGCCCGGCACTGTGACTTTCCTATTGTGAGGTTCAACAACTTCTTAAGAGCATTGAAGTCAACTCAGTTCTTTGAGAAGCAGTAGATCTGCTGAGGCAAAAGGCACAAGTACCAGAATTATTTGTATTGTAGTCTGGAGAGCTAGAGAAACCAAACCTGGCAGCTTTCTTAGTCGCTTGGTAAATGTACTGAAGCAGGAAAACAGGAAATTATAAATGCTGCCTCCAGAGGCTCAGCAAAGCGACTTCCCTGGTGGTTCAATGGTTAAGAATCTGCCTGGCAATGCACGGGGACATGGGTCCGATCCCTGGGTGGGGAACTAAGATCCCACATGCCTTGGAGCAACTCAGCCCATGAGCCACAGCTGAAGAGTCTGTGCGCCGCAAGGAAAGAGCCTGAGTTCCGCAACTAAGACCTGATGCAACCTAAAGAAATACAGATTTTTAAAAAAGAGGTCCAGCAAATATTGTACAACCTTCCCTGTGGTTGTGAGTGAGAGATATTAGAGTAGACTATCTTTTTGTGACGTGGGTGAAAATAGCTTGACACATTCTAACCTACTAAAGGTGTAATTTCTATGATGTGGCAGAATCTTGTATTTTCATGGATTTTGTTTTCAGATCCTGTAAATATGTATCATGCATTGCGTCTCGGGTCCTGCTATTTTTAACTGTCTGGATCCTATTGGCATGCTCTCCTCAGTGTAGTGAATTGATGTTCTGTCTTGAAGAAGAATAAGGCAGTCAGTCAGTCACACGTGGCAGTGAACAAGAGCTGCTATCTTGAGCCAGGATAGTAGAGGTGTACTGCTATCCATATCAAATGCAAGCAAATTCCTCTACTGTTATTTTTAAGTTATTCACAACCATTAAAAACAACCACAATACCCTTCACGATTCCTACTTCTACATTCCCTTTGAATTGGCTCATTGCGGTACCTAAGTGGTCCTCTAGAACTCCGGGGTCAGAGGGCACACAGTCCCAGCTGACCACAAGTAATAACATTTCACCATGGTGTTCCGTGAGCAGCTGCCTTCCCATCCTGCAATGTAAAAGATGATTCTCTTCTGCTTCTTCTTACCCTTATCACCAGTACTGTGTTCCCCACAGTTTCCTGTAATCCGGGCTGTGGTTATGACTTTTGAATCAGTTCGTTTTTAATGTGGCAAGCAATGCAAGCTAACTATAATTTAAACAAGATGAAGGAATTTATTTGAGATTCTGGAGAACAATCAGCTTCAAAAGAAAAGATGGACAATGGCTCTTTGGGGAGAATAGGAATCAGAGCAGTTTCAGGGATCGCACTCTTGGGACGTCCCGGACCTGCATATGACTCAGCTAAAATCATCTATCCTCCCAGGGTGTGTCTGTTTAAAAGTCAAATTCTGGGAGAGAGAACAGATTTATTCAGGATTATACATCATGGAGAAGAACAAATGCATAAGGAAGTGATATTGGGCAGGGCAAAAGCAATATGTTACATAATACCAAAATTTAATAACATAACAATACATTCAAATCCAAGCCCATTTCTGGCAATATGAAAAATGTAGGAAATCAAGGCATGGGAACCTACCAAGCTTCAATAACCAAAGATATTCACAGTTATTATTTTTCTAACTATTATTTTCTTTAACAGAGTAGGAAGAACAGTATAAATAATTTGAAATAATTCAAATGTATACAACACATTAAAATTGCCAATAAACATGCAAATACAACATTACATTTTGATGGTATTCGTTAAAAATTTTAAAGTTAAAAGATTTTTTAAATTACAAGCATAATACATGCTGGTTATATTGCAGAAATTATGAAAGGTGAAGCAAATGTCTCCTGTAATTCTGACACACTGATATAATCACTGTTAAAATTTGAGATTTTTTTCCTCATTATTTCTACATGTGCACATATTAATGAAAATTGAATCCTGTTGTTTCTTTGCTAAATCTTGTCATTAAATATTTCATTAAATGCCACTTAACTCTGTATCTTGGAAAGTATTTCCATGTTAGTACATTTACTCTATCCTCATTAACCATCCTTATATTATTCTATTAAATGGATATACCATAATTTATTGAACTAATCCTATTGATAAATATTTAAGTCATTTCAGATATTTTACTATTACAAATAGGCTTCATTGTAAAAATCCTTGACCTATGCTGACTCAGGTTTTTGAGTCAGTGTTTCTATAGAAATACACATATATAATAGATTGAAATCATATTAATAGTATAAATGTATATCAAGCTTTATTAGTTAGCATATCACTGATTCTTAAAATAGTATCAAAATGTGAGCTAAATGTAGTCTTTATGTAAAATTTCATTTCATACAGGTGTCATAATTTAATTAATGTAATGGTTCCTATATTTTAGGGTTTTAATTTGTTTCCAAGGTTGGGTAATAGAAATAATTCTTCACTGAACATTTGTGTTTCTAAAGCTTTAGTTGCATTTCTGAATAATTTTAGGGGATATTCCTGGAAGTGAAATCTTTGGAATAAACAATATGAACATTATTTAAGGTTCTTGATGTATATTGACAAATTATTTTTCCAAAAAGTTGTGGAATTTACACCAACAATATGACTGGGATTACTGGACTCTTAACCATTGATTGCATTGTTAATAACTTTTTCTGTGCATAGTTACATTGTATCATTTATTCACTTAGTATAAACAACTTACCAAGGCATTTCAAGCTCTTGGTAAATCTCTTTTCGTAATATATTACATAAGTGAAGCATGGTTTGGTTTATGCCCTTGTTGTTGGATATTTTGACAATTTCTTGACTTACTCTTATAAACGATGGAACTCTGAACACCTGAAATCATTTAAAAATGTTATTTAGGTCCCGCTGGCATGATGATTCTCTCAACGGGCAGACCAGAGCCATGTCCTATGTGAGACAGTGAGATGGGCAAGATCTCTGCAGACTGGATTCTTGCACAGACACGACCTTGAAGTAAGAAAGGGAGTGTGCTCTGGTGTCCCTGTGAGGCGAAAGTAAATAGTCAGGTCAATGGGTATAATTTCAGATTCTGGGAGTGGTTTTGATTTGTCTTAGAAAAGAGACCATATTTGAAATAGCAGCTGCAATTTGAGTCACTATCTAATTACACTTAGGATAATCCACTCTAATTACTCAAGACTCATTTTGCTTTAGAAAAAGAGGGAAGTTAAACAGGGTTGTGCTAAGAATAATCAGGTCTCTGATGGTGACAGTCTCTGATTTCCTTAGAAATGTGGTGTTGCTCTGGCTTTGTCTTTTGGTAGGAAGATCGTCAGACTTCCACTTGGCCCTTCCTATTAGCCATAGTATATACTTCATAGATCAGAAGGTTGGTGTGAAAATTCTTCCAGATTTCAGTACTTGTATTCCAACTATCCACTTCTTTATTCAAGAAACAACTATGGAATGGGCTAGGAGTCCCCTTGAAACCACCACGAGCTGACTCAGATAAAAGCTTTATTAATCATCTAGTGTCAATAAACCCCCACACTTACTAGTAGACCATACTAGCCCTCTGGTTTATAGCTAGTCTTTGCCATAATTATCCCAGTAAGTGAACACAAGTCCCTTGGGGAAGACTAGGGGGTTAATTTATAGAATGTATTGGTGATCTTATTGCTGGGGTCTAGTTCCAGAGTATATCACCTCCCCTTTTCTCCAAGACATTCTAAGTCAATAAACTTACTCTGTATGGGAATTAGGTGAGCGGCAGTGATATTTGATCATGGATACTTGAGTAAAGCCTTATTTGCAGGGAATTTAGTGGGCAGTTTGTTTCTGGGGTCTGTGTGACCTACAGCCATTCTGATTATTGCCTCTGCAGTGCTGTCTATTATAGTAATCATGGCCACTTTGACTTTTTTAAGATTGATTTTTTTTTAAATTTTAGTTTTGGCTGTGGTGGGTCTTTGTTTCTGCATTTGGGCTTTTTCTAGTTGTGGTAAGTGGGGGCTACTCTCTAGTTGTACTCTTGTAGGCTTCCCGTTGAGTTGGCTTCTCTCGTTATGGAACACAAACTCTAGGCACATGGGTTTAGTAGTTCCGGCTCAAGAGCTCTAGAGTATGGGCTCAGTAGTTGTGGCTTACAGGCTTAGTTGCTTGGCAGTGTGTGGGGTCTTCCTGGACCAGGGATCAAACCAGTGTCCCTGGCCTTGCAAGGTGGACTCACTGGACCACCAGGGAAGCCTCCCCCTACCTCTGCCACCCACCACTTTGATTTTTAAGTGTTTTTTCTGGCCACTGCCTAGGATTCCATTAACCCTGTCAAAATTAAAAAGCCCATTTCAATGGCAGAATCACCTACCTGCATCCCCAGATTGTTGAAAATAGTTACTAGAGCACTTTGAAAATATGAAATATCCTTCACCATTGTACTTCTCAAGCTGTAATGAAGAGAGTGTATTCAAAAGTCCTGTTACTGGAAATAAGGAAAGGATGAGTGAGTAGATAGATTTGATAAATCCATTCTAGTATTCCTGTCTCCCCTCCTCTATTTTATAAAAAGGAATTTCTTGCAACTTTATTCCATTTAGCACGGCCGCCATTGAGTCCAAGTTTAGTTCAGTTCAGTTCAGTTCATTCGCTCAGTCGTGACCAACTCTTTGCGACCCCATGGACTGCAGCACACCAGGCCTCCCTGTCCATCACCAACACTGGAGTTTACTCAAACTCATGCCCATTGAGTCGGTGATGCCATCCAACCATCTCATCCTCTGTCATCCCCTTCTCCTCCTGCCCTCAATCTTTACCAGCATCACAAGTAAGTAAACAAACTATTAGAATCCCTCCCATCTGCCTGAGCTGTTGTTCAGTCTCTAAGTTGTGTCTGACTCTTTGAGACCCCATGCGCTGCAGCATGCTATGCCCCTTGCCCTTCACTATCTCCTGGAATTTGCTCAAATTCACACCCACTGAATCAGTGATGCTCTCTAACCATCTCATCCTCTAACCATCTCGACTCTGTCACCCCCTTTTCCTTTTGCCTTCAATCTTTCCCGGGGTCTTTTCCAATGAGTCGGCTCTTCTCATCAAGTGGCCATTGTATTGGAGCTTCAGCTTCAGCAACTGTCCTTCCAATGAATACTCAGGGTTGATTTCCTTTAGGATTGACTGGTTTGATCTCCTTCTTGTCCAAGGGACTTTCAAGAGTTTTCTCCAGCACCACAATTTGAAAGGATCGATTCTTCAGCACTCAGTCTTCTTTATGGTCTAGCTCTCCAATCTGTACATGACTACTGGAAAAATCTGCTTGAGTACCTTTCAATAAATTTGTTTCTACGTAAAAGTAATCCTCTTGCCCTAGTCTAAGACTTACCAAATGCATTGTCATTATATTCTTCAGGTTTTCGCCATGTAAATGAACAAAAGTTTTTGTTGTGTGAGGGCTTCTCTATTTGAGTTTGGCTTTGTAACTGGCTTCTGGATGACTGCTCGGATTTGACCCTATTTGTACACAGGGGTAAATGAGAAGTCATGAAAAGGAAGAATAAGGGAATTTGGCCGTCTCTTACAGGGTGACTCTTAAAGGCAAGATCATTAAAAGATTTCCAGGCAAAGCAGGAACATCTCCATCAGATATGTGGGTTGGGAGATTGCACTCCTGCTTGCAAGAAATGCTCGCTGAAGTGCAGAGTAGCCAAAGTTATCCCAATACTCCCTGTTTTCCCATTTCAGTTGTTGGACTCTTCCATTCTAGCTCAGTTAATGCCTTAATTTTGCATGCAGTCTGCTGATGCTGTAAATACAACTGAACTTTGCAGTTTTGCAATCCACAGGATCAAGATTTTTAAATTTATTTTATTGAGGTACAATGTTGTGCTGGTTTCTGGTGCGCAGCAATGTGATTGAAGTATATATACACATACACATGTATATACATGCTACCCAGCTGAACCTTGTTGCTCATCACAGGTGTCTTGGTCCTTGGTGCAAGCTGGAAAAGAATTTCCAGATGTGAGGCAGAACGAGAGGAGAATGGAGTTTATTAGAGTGGGAGACACTGTTAGAAAAGCGGGCTGGCTCAAGAGAGGGCGGACCCCTTTCGTAGCCAGTTTTTATAGCCTCCAGACAAAGAAAACTCCTGCTGGAAGGGTGGTATTAGATGATTGGTTAGGATGCTGAAAGGTGGGCATTTTACCTAATATGGGGTCAGCGAGCTGGTTGGTTTAAGTCAGGGGGGCTCAGGGGAACAGTTGCCATGGGGCTCAGTCAGTTCTGGAGGTGGCCTTGGTACAGGGCTTCACATCTGTGGCCTTGGTACAAGGCTTTACACCTATGACTTTGGTGTAGGACTCCACAACAGAATCAAATTTTGATCCTGATTTTATGCTACCTCAGTACCTAAAAGTTCTCATAGCACAAAGACAGCTCCTGGTTCTCTACTCTTAGTCAAGAATTTTATCTTAGGCCTGTCATTATCTTTCTGTTTGCTCCAAACATTGCAAAATGCATTTATGATGTAAAGTCTATTCTTCATTAACAATTTTCTGAAACTGTAAAATACTCCTGCCTGGTTTGGGCTTTATTAACATTAATTTTTATCTGTGAAAGTTATCAATAAGATTCTTAATTCTCTGTGCTTATCTACCTGCAGATACTTTTTTTTTTTTTTCATTTTCTGTTTTTTTTTTTTTTTTAATTTTTTTATTAGTTGGAGGCTAATTACTTCACAACATTTCAGTGGGTTTTGTCATACATTGATATGAATCAGCCATGGATTTACACGTCTTCCCCATCCCAATCCCTGCTCCCACCTCCTTCTCCACCCAGTTCCTCTCGAAACATCCCACCCTCGCCTTCTCCCACAGAGTTCAAAAGTCTGTTCTGTATTTCTGTGTCTCTTTTTCTGTTTTGCATATAGGGTTATCATTACCATCTTTCTAAATTCCATATATATGTGTTAGTATGCTGTAATGTTCTTTGTCTTTCTGGCTTACTTCACTCTGTATAAGGGGCTCCAGCTTCATCCATCTCATTAGGACTGGTTCAAATGAATTCTTTTTAATGGCTGAGTAATATTCCATGGTGTATATGTACCACAGCTTCCTTATCCATTCATCTGCTGATGGGCATCTAGGTTGCTTCCATGTCCTGGCTATTATAAACAGTGCTGCGATGAACATTGGGGTGCACGTGTCTCTTTCAGATCTGGTTTCCTCAGTGTGTATGCCCAGAAGTGGGATTGCTGGGTCATATGGCAGTTCTATTTCCAGTTTTTTAAGAAATCTCCACACTGTTTTCCATAGCGGCTGTACTAGTTTGCATTCCCACCAACAGTGTAAGAGGGTTCCCTTTTCTCCACACCCTCTCCAGCATTTATTGCTTGTAGACTTTTGGATAGCAGCCATCCTGACTGGCGTGTAATGGTACCTCATTGTGGTTTTGATTTGCATTTCTCTAACAAGGAGTGATGTTGAGCATCTTTTCATGTGTTTGTTAGCCATCTGTATGTCTTCTTTGGAGAAATGTCTGTTTAGTTCTTTGGCCCATTTTTTGATTGGGTCATTTATTTTTCTGGAATTGAGCTGCAGGAGTTGCTTGTATATTTTTGAGATTAATCCTTTGTCTGTTTCTTCATTTGCTATTATTTTCTCCCAATCTGAGGGCTGTCTTTTCACCTTACTTATAGTTTCCTTTGTAGTGCAAAAGCTTTAAAGTTTCATTAGGTCCCATTTGTTTAGTTTTGCTTTTATTTCCAATATTCTGGGAGGTGGGTCATAGAGGATCTTGCTGTGATTTATGTCGGAGAGTGTTTTGCCTATGTTCTCCTCTAGGAGTTTTATAGTCTCTGGTCTTACATTTAGATCTTTAATCCATTTTGAGTTTATTTTTGTGTATGGTGTTAGAGAGTGTTCTAGTTTCATTCTTTTACAAGTGGTTGACCAGTTTTCCCAGCACCACTTGTTAAAGAGGTTGTCTTTTTTCCATTGTATATCCTTGCCTCCTTTGTCAAAGATAAGGTGTCCATAGGTTCGTGGATTTATCTCTGGGCTTTCTATTCTGTTCCATTGATCTATATTTCTGTCTTTGTGCCAGTACCATACTGTCTTGATGACTGTGGCTTTGTAGTAGAGTCTGAAGTCAGGCAGGTTGATTGCTCCAGTTCCATTCTTCTTTCTCAAGATTACTTTGGCTATTCGAGGTTTTCTGTATTTCCATACAAATTGTGAAATTCTTTGGTCTAGTTCTGTGAAAAATACCATTGGTAGCTTGATAGGGATTGCATTGAATCTATAGACTGCTTTGGGTAGAATAGCCATTTTGACAATATTGATTCTTCCAATCCATGAACATGGTATGTTTCTCCATCTGTTTGTGTCCTCTTTGATTTCTTTCATCAGTGTTTTATAGTTTTCTATGTATAGGTCTTTTGTTTCTTTAGGTAGATATACTCCTAAGTATTTTATTCTTTTTGTTGCAATGGTGAATGGTATTGTTTAACACGCTTCTGAATAACCAACAAATCATAGAAGAAATCAAAAAAGAAATCAAAATATGTATAGAAACGAATGAAAATGAAAACACAACAACCCAAAACCTATGGGACACTGTAAAAGCAGTGTTAAGGGGAAGGTTCATAGCATTACAGGCTTACATCAAGAAACAAGAAAAAAGCCAAGTAAATAACCTAACTCTACACCTAAAGCAATTAGAGAAGGAAGAAATGAAGAACCCCAGGGTTAGCAGAAGGAAAGAAATCTTAAAAATTAAGGCAGAAATAAATGCAATAGAAACTAAAGAGACCATAGCAAAAATTAACAAAGCTAAAAGCTGGTTTTTTGAAAAAATAAACAAAATTGACAAACCATTAGCAAGACTCATTAAGAAACAAAGAGAGAAGAACCAAATTAGCAAAATTAGAAATGAAAATGGAGAGATCACAACAGACAACACTGAAATACAAAGGATCATAAGAGACTACTACCAGCAGCTCTATGCCAATAAAATGGACAACTTGGATGAAATGGACAAATTCTTAGAAAAGTATAACTTTCCAAAACTGAACCAGGAAGAAATAGAAGATCTTAACAGACCCATCACAGGCAAGGAAATCGAAACTGTAATCAAAAATCTTCCAGCAAACAAAAGCCCAGGACCAGATGGCTTCACAGCTGAATTCTACCAAAAATTTAGAGAAGAGCTAACACCTATCTTACTCAAACTCTTCCAGAAAATTGCAGAAGAAGGTAAACTTCCAAACTCATTCTATGAGGCCACCATCACCCTAATTCCAAAGCCAGACAAAGATGCCACAAAAAAAGAAAACTACAGGCCAATATCACTGATGAACATAGATGCAAAAATCCTTAACAAAATTCTAGCAAACAGAATCCAACAGCATATTAAAAAAATCATACACCACGACCAAGTGGGCTTTATCCCAGGAATGCAAGGATTCTTCAATATCCACAAATCAATCAATGTAATACACCGCATTAACAAATTGAAAGATAAAAACCATATGATTATCTCAATAGATGCAGAGAAAGCCTTTGACAAAATTCAACACTCATTTATGATTAAAACTCTCCAAAAAGCAGGAATAGAAGGAACATACCTCAACATAATAAAAGCTATATATGACAAACCCACAGCAAGCATCACCCTCAATGGTGAAAAATTGAAAGCATTTCCCCTGAAATCAGGAACAAGACAAGGGTGCCCACTCTCACCACTACTATTCAACATAGTGTTGGAAGTTTTGGCCACAGCAATCAGAGCAGAAAAAGAAGTAAAAGGAATCCAGATAGGAAAAGAAGAAGTGAAACTCTCACTGTTTGCAGATGACATGATCCTCTACATAGAAAACCCTAAAGACTCTACCAGAAAATTACTAGAGCTAATCAATGAATATAGTAAAGTTGCAGGATATAAAATTAACACACAGAAATCCCTTGCATTCCTATATACTAACAATGAAAAAACAGAAAGAGAAATTAAGGAAACAATACCATTCACCATCTTTTTTCTTTTCTATGCAGAGTCCTAACCACTGGACCACCAGGGAATTTTATGTCCTCTATTCTATCCAAAGTTTGTGATTTCTATTCTCAGCCACCTAGAGAGTTCAACTTCTCAGGAAATTCTTATTTTGAATTTAATTTTTGTGTGCTCTCTTCGGCAGCACATATACTAAAATTGAATTTAATTTTTGTGACACTTATAAGACCAGGAACAAAAAATATATCATGTGACTCTGTGGGCCACTGTTCTCTAAGTTCAGGGTCCTCCTACAGTTCATTTCTACCATAGTTCGTGGTCAGTTCCTTCTCCATACATGTGGAAAAATGATAAACCACCGTTACACCGTAGATGTGATGGCATGGGTAAAGGAAAGGAAAGAAAATATTTTTGTTATAATTAGAGCAAGTCAGGAGATAGAGGTAGAGCCTACAGTTCTTGTTTCTGCTAGTCTTGAGACTGTAACTGGTATTTTCCTCCCCTGCCACCATTACAGGAAGAGTCAACTATGACTCCATGTTGGATCTGTTCTTTTTGCTTTAACCTCCACTTCCTCTTGCTTTTGTTCACTAAAAAAATACTGTTTATACATAATGAGCTGCCTCGGGGAACCCTGCCCTTCTACCTAAATATTAAACCAAAATGCCTTTGTTCAGGACCCTGTCCACCTGTGGGTGGCTACAGGAAGGAAGGAATTAACACGTCTCCTCCCTGAGCTAGCCATTCCAGGAGATATTTGCAAAATTAATGGCCTTTTAACTTCATTTCCTTACCTCCCCCTACTCTGTTTTATAAAAGAACCTGGCATCCAGACTTGGCAATAAGATGGTTCATTTGAGACGTTAGTCTGCCATCTTCTAGGTCAGCTGGTTTTCTGAATAAAGTTGTATTCCTTGCCTTAACCTCTTGTATTCCTTGCCCCAACACCTCATCTGTTGGATTTATTGGCCCGTTGTATGGCAAACAGAGAGAGCTTGGACTCGGTCATACCTCTGATTCCATGTTTTTCCTGTCTTTGGCCCACACTACAGTTGGCTAAAGTTCTCTGCCAAATGGGGCAACCAACACCTTTATTTCTGTGGGGCTTAAGTTCCTAGTGGTCCTGCCTGTAAATTTACTCTGCTGATAATTTTGACCCTTGCACACAGTATACAATAAAGGACCCCTGGGACCGCCTGTGTGGCAGCGGTACTTTCCCAGCATCTATTGTGAAAGAGCAGCCTTATTTCCTCTTGATAGTCAAGGTCAGTTAGTTAGTGCCCCTCCTTACTTCCCCCTGCACCTGTTTGTTTAGTCCTGAGTTTCTCAACCTCTGTGCTATTGATGTTTTAGACCGGATAATTCTTTGTTGTGGGGAG
Source organism: Dama dama (assembly GCF_033118175.1). Classification (NCBI taxonomy): domain Eukaryota; kingdom Metazoa; phylum Chordata; class Mammalia; order Artiodactyla; family Cervidae; genus Dama; species Dama dama. The sequence goes on along the minus strand of NC_083695.1, from coordinate 13,480,665 downwards.
CTGTTCTGTGTATTGGAAAATGTTTAGCAGTATCCCTGGCCTCTGCACGCTCGATGCCAGTAATAACCCTGCTCCCACCGTCCCAGGCGTGACAACCAAAAACGGCTCCAGACACTGTCAAATGTTTCTTAGGGGGAAAATCATCTTATGTTGAGAACCACTGGTTCAGTTGTTAAGGGACAGGGGAGAGTCTCAGCCTTAGTGATGACCAGAGTCTCCCTGAGAGTGTCCTTCTTTGGTTACTACCACTGCTGGGCCAGCAAAATCCACACTTGGAATGTGAAGATCTCCAAAGAGCAGCCACACCGGCAGAGCTGGAGGGCAATTTACCACTAGAGTAAAGGGGTAATGCGTGCGAAGGGTGCTGGGCAGAACAAAAGGGTATAAGTTCAGTGCATTCATTTTACATTAAGCAGTGACCTTGTTACAGAAAATTTTAAATATACAGAGAGAAGGGGAAAAAAATCTCCATATACAAACATTTGAAGCCAAGTACTACTAATACTTTAAAAATAACATTCTCCCTTATTATAAATACAATGTATATTTGCCTTAGAGAGTTTGAAAAATGAAAATGGAACTTCCCATAATCATATCATTCAGAGAAAATCTCTACATTTAACACTGAAATATATTTGCTTCAGTCTTTACTCCAAAGTTTAAAACCTATATTTTCTTTTATAATATCTAAGCATTATAGGAATTTATACTTTAGAGAGTGAAAGTTCTCAATATTTCTGACTCCAGATATAACCACTGTTAACATTTGGAATATTCTTTCTCATATTTTTTTCCTATATGGTAACATAAATTACATTTTTTTTTAAATTATGAAATAAGATCTAAGTACTGTTTTGCCCTTTTTTTACCAAATGATATATCTTGACTATCTGTTAATGTAAATAACATCTTATTCTTTTAAAAGTCAATATAGTATTCTGTTGTATAAGTGCATCCAAGTTTAGCTAACGAATGTACTAGTGGACATTAATTTCCAATTTATTTTATTTTTTACTGAAGTATGAGTGAAAGTCACTCAGTCGTGTCCGACTCTTTGTGACCCCATGGACTATACAGTCCATGGAATTCTCCAGGCCAGAATACTGGAGTGGGTAGCCGTTCCTTTCTCCAGGGGATCTTCCCAATCCAGGAATTGAACCCAGGTCTCCTGCATTGCAGACGGATTCTTTACCACCTGAGCCACAAGGGAAGCCCAAGAATACTGGAGTGGGTAGCTTATCCGTTCTCCAGCAGATTTCCCCACCCAGGAATTAAACTGGGGTCTCCTGCATTGCAGGTGGATTCTTTACCAACTGAGCTTTTTTTTTTTTTTTTTACTGAAGTATAGTTGATGTTTAATACTATATGTTACAGATGTATAATACAGTGGTTCACAATTTTTAAAGGTTTTACTCCTTTTATAGTTTTTAAAATAAATATTGGTTATATTCCTTGTGTTGTACATTATATCCTTATAACTTATTTTATACATAATATATGAAGTTTGTACCTCTTTATGTCCTGCCCTTATATACCCCTTCCCCTTCCTATTTTAAAATACCATAAACAGTGATGCCAGGAGCATCTTGCATGTATGCATGTGTGCATGTGCATACACACACAAATATTTGCACAAATCCCGGTGCTTCTTAACTAGCCCTTAGAAACATACAAACGTATTACATCAGTCACCTGTTTTTCTGGGTTGTGTTTGCAGTGAGTAAACTTGAGAGATGACATAACATCTCTAAGAATAAAGCAAGCTTGAAAGTAAGTGAATGTGTTAGTAATGTCCCACTCTTTCTACCCCATGGACTGTAGCCTGGCAGACTCCTCTGTCCATTGAATTCTCCAGGCAAGAATACTGGAGTGGGTAGCCATACCCTTCTCCAGGGGATCTTCCTGACCCACAGATTGAAGCTAGGGATTAAATCTCCTGCAGGCAGGATTCTTGACGGTCTGAGTCATCAGGGAAGGCCCAAGCACTTAGTGTTCCAAAACTACTTACTGCTTACTCTAAAAGCAGTGGAGCCTCTCCTTCAGTGTCCTTCAGCTGTGCCAAAGATTTGCTATGTGCACAGAATTCATCTGGGCTCCTCTGCATTTCTCCTGTGGAAATTGGGAAGCAAAGGAAACCAATGCTACCTGTTACATTGCTTGTTGTGAGTAATTCAGTTGTTTATCTCTGACCCATGATTCTAACCTTCTCTGCTAGCATCCGTGAAATAGTAAAAGGCTAATGTTGTTAAAGTGCTACGCTCAATATGCCAGTAAATTTGGAAAACTCAGCTAGTGACCACAGGACTGAAAAAGGTCTGTTTTCATTCCAATTCCAAAGAAAGGCAATGCCAAAGAATGCTCAAAGTACTGTTCAATTGCACTCATTTCACATGCCTAGCAAGGTAATGCCCCAAATCCTCTAAGTTAGGCTTCAACAGTACTAGAACTGAGAAATTCCAGATGTACAAGCTGGATTTAGGAAAAGCAGAGGACTAAGAGATCAAATTGCCAACATCTGTTGGATCATACAGAGAAGGCAATGGCAACCCACTTCAGTACTCTTGCCTGGAAAATCCCATGGACAGAGGAGCCTGGTGGACTGCCGTCTATGGGGTTGCACAGAGTCGGACACAACTGAAGTGACGTAGCAGCAGCAGCAGCAGTTGTATCATAGAAAAAGCAAGGGAATTCCAGAAAAACATTTACTTCTGTTTTCTTGACTATGCTAAGGCCTTTGACTGTGTGGATCACAACAAATTGTGGAAGATTCTTCAAGAGATGAGAGCACCAGACCATCTTACCTGTCTCATGAGAAACCTGTATGCAGGACAAGAAGAAACAGTTAGACCAGACATGGAACAATGGACTGGCTCAAAATCAGGAAAGGAGTGCATCAAGGCTGTTTATTGTCACCCTGCTTATTTAATTTCTATGCAGAATACATCATGCGAAATGCCAGGCTGGAAGAATCACTAGCCGGAATCAAGATGCTGGGAGAAATATCAACTACCTCAGATATGCAGATGATACGACTCTAATGGCAGAAAGTGAAGAGGAATAAAAGAGCCTCTGGAAGAGGGTGAAAAAGGTCAGTGAAAAAGTTGACCTAAAACTCAACATTCAAAAAACTAAGATCATGGCATCTGGCCCATCACTTCATGGCAAGTAGGTGGGGAAAATGTAGAAACAGTGGCAGACTATTTTCTTGGGCTCCAAAATCACTGCAGATGATGACTGTAGCCACAAAATTAAAAGATGCTTGCTCCTTGGAAGGAAAGCTATGACAAACCTAAACATGAATTGAAAAGCAGAGACATCACTTTGCTGACAAAGGTCCATATAGTCAAGGCTATAGTTTTTCCAGTAGTCAAGTAAGAAGTGAGAGTTGGGCCAGAAAGAAGGTTAAAAGCCAAAGAATTGATGTTTTCAAATTGTGGTGTTGGAGAAGACTCTTGAGAGTCCCTTTGACAGCAAGGAGATCAAACCAGTGAATCCTAAATGAAATCAACCCTGAATATTCACTGGAAGGACTAATGCTAAAGCTAAAGCTCCAATAATTTGGTCACCTGATGTGAAGAGACAACTCATTGGAAAAGACCCTGATGCTGGGAAAGATAGAGGGCAAGAGGAGAAGCGGGTGACAGAGGATGAGATGGTTGGATGGCATCACCGACTCAGTGGACATGAGTTTGAGCAAATTCTGGGAGATAGTGAAGGACAGGGAAGCCTGGCGTGCTGCAGTTCATAGGGTCACAAAGATTCAGACAGGACTTAGCAACTGAACAACAACTTATTAGCTTGTAAGTAAGGTAAAATTTCATACCTTGACAAAAATATTAGAACTCTGTGTTATATATATATATATATATAAAACTAAACACTATATAACTAAAGTGTTTTTGTCAAATGTGTTTATAATGGTTACATAATTACCATTCCAATGGATACATCATAATTTATACAACTTACCCTTGCTTATTCTTAAACAGAAAATTGTTTCCAAATTTAGCTAGGCTCTAGTATGTTGAATTCATATCTAAGTATAGTCTTTGTTTACATTTCTAGGTAGCTGCCTAGGATAAATTTTAACAAGTGTAATTGCTTAGGTCAACTGGTATAAACATTTTTAAAAGTCTTTTTTTTAATTGAAGAATTGTTGATTTACAATATTATGTTCAGGTGTACAACATAGTAATTCAATATTTATAGATTACACTTCATTTAAAGTTATTACAAATTAACTTCTATATTTCTCTGTGCTGTACAATACATCCTCGCATCTTATTTATTTTATACATAGTATGTTTTAATCCCCTCCCCCCTCTTGCCCCTCCCTCTGGCTCTCTCCCCGTTGGTAACCAGCACTTCTTTTTTAATTGAGGAATAGTGAATTTACAATGTTGTGTCAGTTTCAAGTGTACAGCAAAGTGACTCAGTTAAATATTTTGTTCTTTATATCTGTCTGTTGCTGCTTCATTGTATTGATTTCTCTTTTTAGATTCCACATATGCGACAACATACATTTCTCTGGCTGATTTATTTCATTTAGCATAAATGAAGTCTATCCATGTTGTTGCAAATAGCAAAATTTCATTCTTTTGTGGAGTGTATTTCATTGTAGCACATCTTCTTTATCTATTCATCTGTTTTCTGTGTTGATGGACACTTGGGTTGCTTCCATATCTAGACTATCGTAGATAGTGCTGCTATGAATGCTGGGGCACATGTATCTTTTTGAACTGGTGTTTTTGTTTTCTTTGGGTATATACTGAGGAATGAAATTGCTGGATCATAAGGCCATTCTATTTTTAGTTTTTCTGATGTTTTACATAGAGGCTTCTCCAATTTACATTCCCACTAATAGTGTATGAGGGCTTCACATTATTTTAAAAAGTCTTAGTACAAATTGCCAAAGTGCTTTCTAGAAGAGTTGCTCCAAAATGTATTCTCATTAACTTTGTCTCCAACTCACTATACACATGTGAGCAAAATACATTAACATGTTTTTCTGTGTACTTTTTAATACCAGTTGTGATCAAACTAAATTCAACTTCAACTTTTTTTTTCACTTAACTAATCATACACTTCTCTGTGTTACAATACCTTAATATCATTTCCAAATACTCACTTTAGTGATTCATTTATTATTAGACACTCATTTACCCCTCTGTTATAATGCAGTTATAAAAATCTTAAACATTTTAAAAGTGTACCTTTGTGCATGACACTACCCTCAATACTGCACAAGATAACTACACAGACTTAGTATTCAAGCTTTGCTGACTCAGAATAATGTCTATCTACTAGTCAGATAACCAATTTAATATGTAAAAAAAAGAAGCCCACTCATAGCACTTCAAAACTGTAAAGTTCATCAGCTCAGTCGCTCAGTTGTGTCTGACTCTTTGTAACCCCATGGACTGCAGCATGCCAGGTTTCCCTGTTCATCACCAACTCCAACTTGCTCAAACTCATGTCCATCAAGTCAGCGAAGCCATCCAACCAGCTCATCCTCTGTTGTCCCCTTCTCCTCCTGCCTTCGATCTTTCCCAGCATCAGGGTCTTTTCCAATGAATCAGTTCTTCACATCAGGTGGCCAAAGTATTGGAGTTTCAGCTTCAACATCAGTCTTTCCAATGAATATTCAGGGTTGATTTCCTTCTGATTGATTGGTTTGATCTCTGTGCAGTCCAAGGAACTCTCAAGAGTCTTCTCCAACACCACAGTTTAAAAGCATCAACTCTTTGGTACTCAACCTTCTTTATAGTCCAACTCTCACATCCCTATATGACTATTGAAAAACCATAGCTTTGACTAAATGGACCTTTGTTGGCAAAGTAATGTCTCTGCTTTTTAATATGCTGTCTAAGTTGGTCACAGCTTTTCTTCCAAGGAGCAAGTGTTTTTTAATTTCATGGCTGTAGTCACCATCTGCAGTGATTTTGGAGCTCCCTAAAATAAAAAGTCTCTCACTGTTTCCATTCCTTCCCCATCTATTTGCCATGAAGTGATGGGACCAGATGCCATGATCTTAGTTTTCTGAATGCTGAGTTTTAAGCCAACTTTTTCACTCTCCTCTTTCACTTTCAAGAGGTTCTTTAGTTCTTCGCTTTCTGTCATAAGGGTGGTGTCATCTGCATATCTGTGGTTATTGATATTTCTACCAGCAATCTTGATTCCAGCTTGTGCTTCATCTAGCCTAGGGTTTCACATGACATACTCTGCATATAAGTTAAACAAGCAGGGTGACAGTATACAGCCTTGACATACTCCTTTCCCTATTTGGAACCAGTCTGTTGTTCCATGTCCAGTTCTAATTTTGCTTCTTGACCTGTATACAGATTTCTCAGGAGGCAGATCAGGTGGTCTGGTATTCCCATCTCTTTAAGAATTTTTCACATAGCATAAAGTTAATAAAAAATAATGAACCTAGGAATAAATATAATCAAAGTTAAGCAAAACTCAATCAATGAAGGACTTTAAAAAAGGAAATTAATCAGGAGAAATTACCATAGTTAATAGAGTTAACTCATTGCCATAAATTCTCCCTCAATTACTCTCTATACCCAGTGCATTTTAATTAATAGATTGACAAGGTTTTCCCTAGACCTTGGAAAGCCAGTTTCAAAATAGGTAGGAACCATATGATCTAGCAGTTCTATTCCTAGGTGCATACCCAAGAGAACTAAAAGTGTATGTTCACATACAGACTTGCAGGCAAATGTTCACAGCAGTATTTCTCATAATAACCAAAAAGTGGAAACAACCCAAATATCTATTAACTGATAAACAAAGCATAGCACATATATATATTACATATACATATCTTTACAAAAGAATATTATTCAGCCATGAAAATATTGAAGTACTGATATATGGTATGAGGTAGATGAATTTGTAAACATTTTGCTGTGTGAAAGAAGCTAGACACAAAAAGACACATATTGTATGATTCCACATGTATGAAATATCCAGAATAGGCAACTCCACAGAGACAGAAAGTAGATCAGTGCTTTCCAGAGGCTGAAGAGGGAGGATGAGAAATGACTGCAAATATGCTACCTATATACAAACTAACAGACCAGTGGGACAGAATAAGAAACTCAGAGACAGAGCTAAGCATGTATGCAATATTGATGACCTCTGTGTTGCTCTAAATAAGTGGAGAAATGATAAAATATCAATATGTTGTCATGAGATAATCATTTATCAATATATACACTTATTTCAGGTAGATTGAAAACATAAATGGAAATGCAAGTTTTATACTTGTACAAGAAAATATAGGGTGATATTTTCATAACCTAATGTGAAAAGTGAAAGTGTTAGCCACTCAATTGTGTCCAGCTCTTTGTGACCACATGGACTGTAGTCTCCAGGCTCCTCTGTCCATGGAATTCTCCAGGCAAGAATACCTGGAGTGGGTAGCCATTTCCTTCTCCAGAGGATCTTCCTCACCCAGGGATCAAACCCAAGTCTCCTGCTTTGCTTCTTTACCATCTGAGCCACCAGGGAAGCCCCCAACCTGATAGAGGAAAGACTTTATTAAACAAGGCATCCAGTAGACAAATACAAAGGAAAAAATTGATAAATTTGACTACATTAAAATTTAAAGCTTCTTTTTAACTAGTTACTATAGCAAAACTAAAAGATGATCTACAGATGGGGACCATGTAGTTGCATATCATTAGCTCATTCTTTCAACAAATATTGAATGTGCATGCTGTGCCAGATGGTATATGACAGCAAGTCTGTCTGGTGGTGGGAATGATGCAGAAGAAAACAAACAAAAAGTGTATATAGGAGAGATAAGGGAAGAATTCCTGGCACAAAGGGCAGGGCAAATACCCCAGATATTGGCATGGCCCATTTGTTCTGCTCCTTCAGATCTATGGCCACATGTCCCCTTCCTAGGAAGGCCTTTTCTGACCATCCTCTCGCAGCTGCAACTCTTAACCCCACCCCAGAAAACCTCACTCTTCATCTCTTCTTTTCTTCATTTTTTCTTTATAGATATTATCACTTCTTAGTGCCAAATACTTTATTTATTTTGTCCTTCACTTGTCTCCTTTCACTAGAAAATAAACTTTATAAGACCAGGGTTCACCAGTACTTAGAACAGCATCTGATAGGTTGGTGCAAAAGTAATTGTGGTTTTTGCATTGTTGAAATTTGCCATTTGATATTGAAATACGTTCTGTATAAATTTGGTTATGATATATATCATTTTAATGTGCATTTCTCACTTTATGTTTTTTTTGCTAATGACTTATTCCTTGCTGTTTATTTTATATTTATTTTAGATTATGGAAATGTTGTTAGACAAAGAGCAAATTCAAGCAATTTTCTGATTTGAGTTCAAAATGGTTTGTAAAGCAGTGGAGACAGCTTGCAACATCAACTGCGCATTTCGCCCAGGAACTAAGGAACATACAGTGCAGTGGCGGTTCAATTTTGCAAAGGAGACGAGAGCCTTGACATTGAGGAGCACAGGGGCTGGCCATTGGAAGTTGACAACGACAACTGAGAGCTATCATCAAAGATCATCCTCTTACAACTACATGAGAGGTTGCGGAAGAACTCAACATCAACCACTTTCCAGTTGTTCGGTATTTGAAGCAAATTGGAAAGTTTAAAAAGTTCCATAATTGGGTGCCTCATGAGCTGACCGGAAATTTTAAAACAAATCATCATTTTGAAGTGTCATCTTTCCTTATTCAACACAACAACAACGAACCATTTCTGGATCAGACTGTGATATGCAACAAAAAGTAGACTGTGTATGACAACCATCGATGACCAGCGCAGTTGCTGGACTGAGAAGATGCTCCAAAGCACTTCCCAAAGCCAAACTTACACCAAAAGGTCACAATCACTCTTTGCTGGTCTGCTGCCCATCCACTGCTGGTGGTCCACCACAGCCTGCTGAATCCCAGTAAAACCATCACATCTGAGATGTATGCTCAGCAAATGCATGAAATGCGCTGAAAACTACAATGCCTGCAGCCGGCACTGGTCAACACATGGCCCGATTCTCCACAACAGTGCCCGACTACACATTGAACAACCAACACTTTAAAAGCGGAACATTAAGGTTTTGCCTCATCCACTGTATTCACCTGACCTCTGGCCAACCAATTACCACTTCTTCAAGCATCTCGACAACGTTTTTCAGGGACAATGTTTTCATAAACAGCAGGAGGCAGAAAAATGCTTTCCAAGTGTTTGTTGAATCCTGAATCATGGATTTTTATGCTATAGGGATAAGCAAACTTATTTCTCTTTGGCAACAATATGTTGATTGTAATGGTTCCTATTTTGATATAAGAAAGATGTGTTTGAGCCTAGTGATAATGATTTAAAATTCATGATCTGAAACCACAATTATGTTTGCACCAACCTAATATAACATGGTAGGTGCTCAACAAATACTTCTTGAATAAATAAGAAAATACATGTGTCCTTAATGGCACAAATCATATTGCATAAGCTATGCACAGAAATACTTGTTGAAGATTACTTGATCCTTAAAGAAGAAATACTTTATATATAGTTTGTTACAATTATAACTGTGGCACTGGAAAAGACTCTTGAGAGTCCCTGGACAGCAAGAAAATCAAACCAGTCAATCCTAAAGGAAATCAACCCTGACTATTCATTGGAAGGACAGATGCTGAAGCTGAAGCTCCAAAACTTTGGCCACCTGATGAGAAGAATTGACTCACTGGAAAAGACCCTGATGCTGGGAAAGATTGAAGGAAGGAGGAGAAAGGGACAACAGAGGATGACATGGTTGGATGGCATCACCGACTCGATGGACATGAGTATGAGCAAGCTCTGGGAGTTGGTGATGCACAGGAAAGCCTGGCATGCTACAGTCCATGGGGTTGCAAAGAGTCAGACATGACTGAGCAACTGAAAAACAACAACTAATAACATTGAAGTATTTCTACATATCTACACGTATATATTTACAGAATTTGAAAAGATTGTTTCCCTTCACTCTTTTAAAAAACTGTTTATAGCTTTATTGAGATATGGGCTTCCCTGGTGGCTCAGAGGTTAAAGCGTCTGCCTGCAATGCGGGTGTCCCGGGTTCTATCCCTTGGTCGGGAAGATCCCCTGGAGAAGGAAATGGTAACCCACTCCAGTATTCTTGCCTGGAGAATCCCATGGAGGGAGGAGCCTGGTAGGCTACAGTCCACGGGGTTGCAAAGAGTTGGACACGACTGAGCAACTTCACTTCACTTTACTGAGATATAATTCACCTATTTTAAAGTTCATCCAATTCAAATGTTTTTACTATATTCACAGATATGTGCAAGTATCATTAGTCAATTTTAGAACATTTTCATTACCTCAAAAAGAAATCCAATGCCCTTTAGCTATGATTTTTCTATCCCCTGCTCCCCATTGCTCTCAGTCCTAAGCAATGAATCTTTCTGTCCCTATGGATTTGTCTGTTCTAAACATTAGAAATGAATGGAATCATGTATGTGGGCTTCTGTGACTGACTTCTTTCACTTAGTACAATGTATCTGTAGAGTAGCATGGATAGTATTTCATTTCTTTTTGTTGCCAAATAATATTCCATTGTATTGTTGTTGTTCAGACACTAGGTCATGTCTGACTCTTTGTGACCTCATGGACTGCAGCACACCAGGCTTCCCTGTCCTTCACCATATCCAAGAGTTTGCTCAAACTCACGTCCATTGAGTCGGTGATGCCATCCAACCATCATATTCTGTTACCCCCTTCTCCTCCTGCCTTCAATCTTTCCCAGCATCAGGGTCTTTTTTAATGAGTCAGCTCTTCGCATCAGGTGGCCATTATATTGGAGCTTCAGCTTCAGTATCAGTCCTTCCAATGAATATTCAGGGTTGATTTCCTTTAGGGTTGACTGATTTTATCTGCTTGCTGTCCAACGGGCTCTCAAGTGTCTTCTCCAATACAATTCAAAGGCTCAATTCTCTGGTGCTCAGCCTTCTTTACAGTCCAATTCTCACATCCATACATGACTACTGGAAAAGCCATAGCTTTGACTACATGGACATTTGTTGGCAAAGTTATGTCTCTGCTTTGTAATAGACTGCCTAGGTTGGTCATAACTTTCCTTCCAAGGAGCAAGTGTCTTTTAACTTCATGGCTGCAGTCACAGTCTGCAGTGATTTTGGGGCCCAAGAAAATAAAGTCCGTCACTGTTTCCCCCTTTTCCCCATCTATTTGTTATGAAGTGATGGGACCAGATAACATGATCTTAGTTTTTTGAATGTTGAGTTTTAAGCCAGCTTTTTCACTCTCTTCCTTCACCCTCATCAAGAGACTTTTAGATCCTCTTCACTTTCTGTCACTGGAGTGCATCTGCATATCTGAGGCTGGTATTTCTTCCAGCAATCTTGATTCCAGCTTGTAATTCATCCAACTCGGCATTTTCATGATGTACTCTGCATATCAGTTAAATAAGCAGGGGGACAATATACAGCCTTAATGTACTCCTTTCCCAATTTGGAACCAGTCTGTTGTTCCAGGTCCAGTTCTAACTGTTGCTTCTTGTTCTGCATACAGCTTTCTCAGGAGACGAGTAAGCTGGTCTGGTATTCCCATCTTTTGAAGAATTTTCCACAGTTTGTTGTGATCCACACAAAGGCTTTAGCATGGTCAATGCAGCAGAAGTAGATGTTTTTCTGGAATTCCTTTGCTTTTTCTATAATCCAACAGATGTTGGTAATTTAGTCTCTGGTTCCTCTACCTTTTCCAAATCCTGCTTGTACATCTGGAAGTTCTCCGTTCATGTACTGTTGAATCCTTACTTGTACATTTTGAGCAGTATCTTGGTAGGCACATGAAAAGAGGGCAATTGTCCAGTAGTCGGAACATTCTTTGGCATTGCCCTTCTTTGGGACTGAATGAAAACTGACCTTTTCCAGTTCTGTGGCCACTGCTGCGTTTTCAAAGTTTGCTGACATCTTGAGTGCAGCACTTTAACCGCACTATCTTTTAGGATTTGAAATAGCTCAGCTGGAATTCCATCACCTCCACTAGCTTTGTTCATAGTAATGCTTCCTAAGGCCCACTTGACTTCACACTCCAGGATGTCTGGCTGTAGGTGAGTGACCACACCATCTCAGTTATCAGGGTCATTAAGACCTTTATGCATATTTCTTCTGTATTTTTGCCATTTCTTCTTAATCTCTTCTGCTTCTGTTAGGTCCTTGCTGCTTCTGTCCTTTATTGTGCCCACCCTTGTATGAAATTTCCCCTTGGTATCTTCAACTCCGTTGTACTGATATACCATATTTTGTTTCTCCAGTCATCTACTGATGCAAATTTGGGTAGTTTCCACCTTTTGCTTCTTATGAAGAGTGCTGCTATGATCATTTGTGCACAAGGTACACACCTAGAAATAGAATTATAGGGTCATATGCCAACTCCATGTTTAAGTTTTGAGACTGCCAAACTGTCTTCTATAGTGATTGCACCTTTTTACATCCTTCCTACCAAAATATTAGATGTCTAATTTCTCTGTATCCCCACTAATACTTGTTATTTTGTGTAATTTTTTTTTATTATAGCCATCCTGGTGGGATGTGAAGTGGTATCTCATTGTGGTTTTGCCCATCCCTATTACTCCCTCCAATACCACTTCCTTCTTCAATAAAGATGTAGAACATTGATTTCCTATTACTTTCTAGCATTGCTTGAAAAATATTTCTGTGAAATGGTATGTGTACACTTCACAATATCACTTTAGATCCTATAGGTATCTTTTAAATATTATGGTTATCATTTTAGAAATGGTCACTCAACTTTCTGGCAATTTCTCGTAATTCCCTGTCCCACCTAGTTCCTGGACACCCTGCCCCCCAGTTTATGTAATAAGTACATAATAAAATAAATGCTGCAGCACAAACTCTTGTGATGGCCTGCATTTCACCTGTTACTTGACTGCTTTCCTAAGTAACCAAAACCAATTTTTGCATGTGGTATTTTTTCCTGTAAAGGTGACAAATGTTGAGGATTTATGGACAGAATAAAAACAGGTGCATTTAAAAGGTGTAGGACTTTATACAGTCAAATGTGGGCAGATAGAATGCAATATGAAGAAAGAACACCATTCCAGAAGTGGAATCTTACTGAAAATCTTTTACCTTCCTTTCCCCAACTTAGGGTGGTAGCTTTCCCTTAGAAACAAAAGAAAATATGTTCCACTAAGTATCAAAACTGTGTTTATGCATTTGCAGCAATAAAACAAGGAGACAGGATGGAGATGCCTTCTGCAGGTGCCACACAGGTTGAGAGGCATTTCCTGACAAAGGAGTAGTTACAGCTGGGACACCTGGGGTAAAGACATATGCAAATGAGTACTGGGAAAATATTCCTGGGATTCACCTCCATTAAGTATTATACTTTGAGGCATCATTATAGGTTATGAAACTTAGTGTTCTAATCCTTATACTTATGAGAGACCAGTGAAAAGCAGTTCAAGAAACACTGCTGAGTTGAACAGATGAACAGGAGTGGTGGCTGGAGAAAGAAAAGGATATGATGGATCCAGGTTTTGGAAAGTTGAGGTCTTGTGAGCTGCTATACCAGTGGAGTGGGGAAAAATACCCTTTTCCCACCAAATAGTTCAAGTAAGCACTAACTCTAATGTCGTAAATAAGTAACTTCCTTGGATGTAGGAGTCCCGTTAAAATGATTACAAATATATGAAAGTTGTCTCTCTCTCTTTTTTTTTTGCCATGGTCAAGCCATCTCTAATCAAAGAGTAGAAGACCACTGGATAAGGGTCAGTAGGATCAGACTTCACACAAACTCGGAATTTTACGACCAACATCATCAGCAAAGCAGTTCAGTACATCAGCAAAGCAGTTCAGTCCAGGTCTTCAGGAGCCTACTTTATCCACAAAGAATCTGGCTAATTGATACATGTATTCAAAGCTGCAGAGACGTAATGGGTGGTGTTTCCCAAGCTTCTTGCTCCAGAGCTGAAGAGACCCTAGAGGTTAGCTAGAACAGAAAACCTTCCTAGACACAGGTCTGTCAGGCGCTCGAAATCACTGCCAAGTTATTTCATTTCAATCACTGCTCCTAAGTAAACAAGGAGGAAAGACTGTGTATATAAAGTGCCCACAATAAAGAGGTTATTTAGGGAAAACGTACTAATATAGTACTTGTGTTTTCCCAACCCGCCCCAGGCCGTCCAACTAACCAAGCCTCTGCCTGAGTTCTACCCTAGAGGATGCTGGAGCGCATGTTCCTTTTGGAAAGCGACGGTGGGAAGAAGGGTATCAAAGCTAATCTTTAACTGAGACTTTACTATCTGAAAGACTCTTCTGCGCTTCTTAGTAGTAACTCATTTAATGGTCAAATAATCCTACGAGACGGGTCCAAATTTACCCCTATTTTACAGATGAAGAAATTGAGCTAGAGATGAATTACTTCCTTAAGGTCACACAGTCACTCAGCGACGGAGACCTTCGCGAAAGCAGGCATTCCGGAGAGGAGCACAACGGAGGGCACAGGAAGAGGGAGGGAGAGGGGGAGAGGGAGGGGCGGGAGGAGGACACACAGGGGAGAAAGAACCAGCAACGTCTTGCACTGATTGATAGGCATATTTTCATCACTTTAGCTGCTGGCGTCACCGCCAGGAACGGAAAAGACTCCTATCTCGGTAAGGTTCAGCCTCGATCACAAGAAAACCGTCGCAGAGGAGACGCGGGGATGCTCCCTTTCTCACCCGCAGGTTCCCCGGCGCCGCAGGGCCGCCTCCAGCGGCGAACTACAACCCCCACTATGCACCGCGCGGGGGCCAGGGGCCCATGCGGGGGCGCACGCGAGGGTGTTCCAAAGGCGCCTTGAGAAAAAGAAAAAAAAAAAAAAAATACATCTTTCGTCGCTTTCCAGCCTTCACACTGCTCTCACTCTCAGAGGGATGCAGTCGTCTTTTTTTCTGAACAGCTAATGCGGAAAGGTGTGTAAAGTCGCTTCTGTTTTCAGGCGCAGCAGAGGGCAGCTGCGACAACAGCGCCCGGGGGCGAGGTCCTCGGGCCAAGCGCCGGGCAGAGGCAGCGGAGGCGGGGCGGGGACGCGGCCGGAAGTGTGCGCGGGCGAAGAGGGAAGCCTGAGTGGTTGCTGGCGCGCGCTTCCGGCTAGTGCGTTGACGTCGGCCGGCTGTTCAAGGCGCTGCTGAGGGCTTTTCGGCCGCCGCCGCGCGTTACCCTGCTCGCCCCGAGGCGCTTAGTCTCCTCTCTTCTCGCCGTAGGCCGTGAAGACATGAGCAGCAAAGAAGGTGGCATCCTCAATAGCTTTGGGCGTGATTTATTTATTTAATCCAGCCTTTTGGTCACATTTTCCACTTCCCACCCTTGAAAGATGCTTTCTCCCCTCGCAGACTGGGGGGGCGGCGGCCCTGGTGATTTCCCCGGCCACATTGGCCCTATTTACCTCTTTTCCTTAATCCTCGAGCCATTTTTATCTTAGTTCGGCGATTGCCCCATGTTGTTCCAGATCAGGGAACCCATTGTGGGAGGTTTGGATGAGCTTAACGTTTGGGAGGTGGTCGGGGAAGGTAGGGCTGCATTTCTGTTCGTTTGCTGAGAAAGTCTCTGCGATGACGGCCCAGGGGAGGTCTGGCTTTAAGGAAGAAAGGGGTTTACCGCTAATATGTGTTGTCAAGTCCTGGCGATGGGAGAGCCCTGTCCAACCTTTTTTTCCTTCTCTATGTAAGGAGCAGGAGGGTTCAGGAAAAGGAAGCATGACAATTTCCCACATAACCAGAGAAGAGAAGGGAAGGATGTTAATTCATCTTCACCTGTGATGTTGGCCTTCAAATGTAAGTTCTCTATCATGTAAACTGGTGAAGGGAAGAGAACTAAAGAGGTTGTAAAAAGGATCACTTATCTATGTTATGCTTCAGTCTCTTGAGACTTTTCCTGGAGGTTTTGCAGTGGTGCTCGGTCTGCTATGAAAATTGAGATTACAGAAGTCTTGACTTTTTTTTCCCTTTTAAGTTTCACAGGTAAACATTAATTAATATCAGACCTGCACATGACTGAAAATTACTGTACGCCTGATACACAAGCATACATGTCAGCAGTATACATACAGATAGTTGGTTATTTAATTTTTAACGTGTATTGGTTTTGTTTTCTCCGCTAGGCTTTTGGAGACTTTTTATTTTTTTAAAGATTTTCTTGATGTGGAACGTTTTTAAAGTTTTTATTGGATTTGTTATAATAACTATTTCTATTTTATGTTTTGATTTTTTGGCCGTGAGGCATGTGGGATTGCCGACCAGGCATCAACCTCACACCCTCTTCATTGGGTGGTGAAGTCTCAGCCACTGAACCAGGAGGGAAATGCTGTATTTTTGTTTTCACTATACCTCTTTGCAGAGAATGGGCACTCAACTGCATGTAAATTATACGTGAATATTTATTCCCCGATTCTCTTTTCTCAGTATATTAACTTGGGAAAATTGTTCCTCATTGCAAAACAAAATATAAAACAAAATTCATGTAACTCTTGTCTTCTGTCCAGCATGCTATTTTTTTTGGACACACTGTGGCAGGCAAGATCTTAGTTCCCCTACCTGGGATTGAATCCATGCTCCTTTGCAGTAAAATCGCAGAGAGCTAACCACTGGACCAGCAGAGAATTCCCCCAGCATCCTTTTCTTTATAGTTTCTGTAGTTCAGGAATCCAAGGGAGGCTGAGTTAGCTGTTGGTTCAGATAACTTGGAGGCACCTGAAGACTTGAATTGAGTTGGAGGATCCACAACTATCAGTCACTTAGGTCTTCTGCTAGCAGTCAGCTCTGTGTTCCTCCATGTGGACCCCTCCATGGTACTACTTGAGTGTCCTTGTGTTACAGCATTTGGCTTCCTCAGATAGAGGAAGGGAGAAGACCACAGTTCTCTTATATCCTAATCTTGGATATCATACATGTCACTTTTGCTATAGCTTATTAGTTTGAAATGAACTAAAACTCAGCCTCATGTTTGAGAGAACGGGAATTAGGTGCCACTTTTTGAAAGGAGGAGTATTAAGTAAATTGTGGACATATTTGAAGATTGTCACAGCACATAACAGTGATCTTCAATGGTGTAAGACAACTACTTGTGATTGAGGAAAGAGCGTATTGATAGAGCTGTATACGCAGTGGAGAAACTATGTTGGGTCAGGTGTTCCCTATCGTTATGGGCTCACACACTCCATTGCTTGTTTCCAAGCATATTTTGCTGTCTTTTGTTTCTACCTGCCTTTGTCTTCATAGTTCTTTAGGCTTGGAATAGCTTCTAGCTTGGAGCCCCCATTGCCCAGCCGATGTACTGTAGTTTTTTTTAAGACCCATTCCAAGTAGCTTCTTCCTACTTCTCTGATTTTTTTCTGATTTTCCTCCCAAGCAAATTTGGTGACAGACATTGCGTTCATTGAACATCTACCCATTTAGTCAAGACGTATTTATTGAACATCTGTGTTCTAGCAAGGTCTTCCGAGGTGGTGCTAGTGGTAAAGAATCTGCCAGCCTATGCAGGAGATGCAAGAGACATAGGTTTGATCCCTGGGTCGGGAAGAGTCTCTGGAGTAGGAAATGGCAACCCGCTCAGGAGTTCTTTCCTGTAAAATCCCATGGACAGAAGATCCTGTGGGGCTACAGTCCATGGGGTCTCAAAGAGTCAGGACTGAGTGACTGAACATAACTAATACTGTGTTTTAGCATCTGTTGATAGTGAACAAGAAAAACATAATTCCTGCTTTACTGAACCTTTTCTGTATATTTATTATAGCGTGATCACATTCAATTCTTTGTTTCCATCTCTGTCTCATACTGGACTGAGCTTGAGGATAGAAACTGCCTTATTTAACTTTTTATTCATAGTATCTAATTCACAGTGGTCATTAATATAGTCAAAATGTGAATGTATTTGATTGTCTTCAAATATTAGGCAAAATCCTAGCCTAATTATTATCTCAGTAATAAAAGACGGGATGTATTTAGGCCTTTATCAGCTGCTCATTTGGTTAATAGTTTATTCAAGTTCTGAATAAACTTTTGTATTCCCGTTCAAAGCATGTCTGTGGAGTGCCAGGCAACTTGTTAGTTCTTTGGAATGATAATTTTTCTAAAATAAAGTGGTTATTAAGTAAGTGCTTTTTGGGTGTTTGAACAGCTAGGGCTTGAGAATTCAGAAAGTTGATGTTATTAAGGTTTATAAGCATAATTTGAAAATCCTGGTTTATTTTTTCAGGATATTTATATTGTACATGGTAAGGTAATTAAAAATAACTTTACATAACTTAGTGAAGTAGTTGAAAGTAGTTTTTGTAAGTAGTTATATGTGATAATTTTGTGATAACAATCTCTTTATTAGAACAGATAATTTGTTACAATATATATATTTCATTATGAGGCTCTGAGTGGTGAAATCCAGTTAAGGCATACCTGTATTTAAAGAAAGAATATCTTGGTTAGCAGCAGAGTTTTTGATTTCCAGGTACTTTAAAAGTAAATAAGTTGATTTCTCCTATATACTGACAGTATTATTTCATTATACTTTCAAATGTAGAACAAGCATGCTTATGGTCATCATAATGTGTTTTTAGCATTTCAACAGGAACTTGATGCAAGACATGACAAATATGAGAGACTTGTGAAACTTAGTCGAGATATAACTGTTGAAAGCAAAAGGACGATTTTTCTCCTCCATAGAATTACAAGGTAAGTAAATATCTTTAAATTTGTTACAGTTGGATACAGGCTGATAGGTATTTTATTTTTATCAGTAAGTCAGTGGGCAGTAACTAGCTGACTTTTTGAACACCAGGATCAAGAGGATGTTAGTAGCAGGTAGATTTTAAGAATAAACATTTTTTTAAAAATAGGAAGTTTTTCTTATTTTCAGGATAGCTAAGGATTTGTGTCTTTTTAAGATCATTCACAGAGATAAACTATTGTTTGTGGACATATTTAAACTTTAATGGTTTATTAGAGCCTGTTAACATTAAAGCTTTTCTTGGATATGTGAAAAAATGTTAATATTAGGTAAACGTTGCATTCTGCTTATCTTCCCATTCATTTTTCAGTTCATTGGATATTGGGCTTTCTGCTTAACTGAATTGAAATTGCCTTTATTCACTCATATTGATAAATCTAGTATATACTCTTCTACTGTT
Source organism: Dama dama (assembly GCF_033118175.1). Lineage (NCBI taxonomy): Eukaryota > Metazoa > Chordata > Mammalia > Artiodactyla > Cervidae > Dama > Dama dama. Next base: position 13,461,486 of record NC_083695.1, on the reverse strand, counting down.
TTCTTATTTACATTTTTGCAGCGTGTGATAGTGTTGGCTGTTGAATTCTTTGGGGTTTAATTCTTCCACCTTCAGCTCTGTGACATTCTTAATCTATGATTTGACTGTTTTTCTAGGTGAAAGTATTAGTAGCTCAGTCATGTTTGGCTCTTGTGACCCCATGGACTGTAACCCACCAGGCTCCCCAGGCAAGAATACTGGAGTGGGTTGCCGTGTCCTCTTTCAGGGGATCTTCCCGACTCAGGGATTGAACCCCCGTCTCCTGCATTGTAGGCAGATTCTTTACCATCTAAGCCACCAGGGAAGCTTAATTCTTTGCAAGTTCCCCCACCTTCAGCTCTGTGACATTGTTTCTGTAAGACTTTACTGTTTTTCTAGGGAGTTCTGTATATTTGATAGATTTCTTTGTTGCAAATAAAAGAAGCAAACTTAAACTAGCCTAGATTAAGAGGAGGGAAGTGGAATATTTTATGAATGTAGCTGGGTATCTCCAGTTTCTCCTCTTTGTTTCGTATTTTATTTGACTAGCTTTCTTTGCTTTTCTGTTCTTCATTGAGGTAGAAATCATCCACCCTGTAGCTCAGAAAGAGAGATTCTTGTTACATTGCCAATTCCAAATGCCTCCAGAAGGCTAGCGAGCATTGGCTCCCCACTGTGTGTCTGACAAAGTATTTAAGCAAGTCCAAGTGTAATTTATGAGCTTTTTATTATTAAAGTAGTATTGAAGTATTCTATTCATGCACAACTTTTAAGGTAACTCTGAAATACTTTAATTTTCATTCCATTAAGTGAAAACAAATTTGCCATATGTAGATTAGTGGAATGTGGCACTATTAACCTTTTCTTCTTTATACTTGATTCTAAAATTAGTTTTTTGCTTGTTTTTTGAACCAGTTTTCAGGTAGCTTATACACACTTGAGCTTGTATTATGAAAAAAAGCAACACTGATCTGGTGAATTATGAACACTTTTTTCAAAGTCTTTTTGAAAAAACACTTTTTTCAAATGTCTTTTTTCAAAGACATTTCAGTTCTAAAACAATTGTCAACGCATATATATGGAATTTAGCAAGATGGTAATGATAACCCTATATGCAAAACAGAAAAAGAGACACAGATGTACAGAACAGACTTTTGGACTCTGTGGGAGAAGGCGAGGGTGGGATGTTTCGAGAGAACAGCATCGAAACATGTATATTATCAAGGGTGAAACAGATGACCAGCCCAGGATGGGTGCATGAGACAAGTGCTCAGGGCTGGTGCACTGGGAAGACCCAGAGGGATCTGGTGGAGAGGGAGGTGGGAAGGGGGATCGGGATGGGGAGTACATGTAAATCCATGGCTGATTCATGTCAATGTATGGCAAAAATCACTACAATATTATAAAGTAATTAGCCTCCAACTGATAAAAATAAATGGAAAAAAAAAATAAAACAATTGTCAGTATTCAGCAGTTTAAAGAAATAGTAGAACTGTAACAGGAGAATTTCATATTTTGGAGAAAACCTTGTTGTGTAATGTCATCTTGTGGTTGTCTACCGAAAAATAATAAATATTCATTATAGTAAACTTAGAGAATAATAATCTTTAGAAATAATAAAAATGACAGAGAAGTTAAGGTACTGAGTGAAAGAACTCAGTGAATGAAGTAAACTGACATTTTATGAAAATGAAACAGAAAGAATTAAACAGCCATTATCAGTAAGCAGATTTCATATGTTATATTTTTTTATCCTAATTGTTTCCATATTGTCCATAACATTAGTTGATTAGTAAACTAATAGTAAACTTTAGAAAAATTATAAACTAGAGAAAGTAAAACCCTTCATGAAGGAAATTAGAGTACATAAAGATTACTACTCTTAATGAGCACTTTTCATATTTTAACTATACTTTCATTTTCTTTAATAGATAAAGGTTAAATTAAATAGATAAAGGTAGATATGTCTTTACCAGTGAGCTTTGGTAGTTTGATCTTTCAAGGAATTTTTCTGTTTTGTTTCATAATGTTCTTTTATTTCTATAGAACCTGTTGTAATATTCTCTCTCTCATTCCTGAAGTTGGTAATTTGTATCCTCTCTTTTTCCTGATCTGTCTGGCTAGAGGTTTATGAATTTTATTGATCTTAAAGGGCTACTGTTGACTTCATTGATATTCTGTATGGTTTTCTGACATACTGATTTCTGCTATTTCCTTCTTTTTGCTTACTTTGGATGCATTTGTTCCTTTTCTGAAGAATTTCTTAAGGTGGAAGCTGGGATCAAAGAAGAAACTGAGATCATTTCTTCTTTTCTAATACAGTGCTGTTTCCCTTTTACATCTCTAAGTACACTTTAGCCACATTCCACAAATTTTGATACATTGCTTTTCATTTTCTTTCAGTTCAAAATACTTTCTAATTTTCATTTTCATCTTTGATTTCATCTTGGGTTGTTTAGATGTTATTTTGTTTCCAAATACTTGGGAATTTTCCAAGCATGTTTTATATGATTTGAATTCTTTTAAATTTACTGAAACTTGGTTTTGACCTAGAATATGGTCTCTCTGGACCTTGTACACTTGAAAAGCATATGTGTTCTGCTGCCGTCGGGGCAGTGTCCTGTCGTATCATCTGAGTCAAGTTGGCTGATGATATTTTTCAATCATCTGTCATTTCTGATTTTCATTAACATATGCTTGTTCCATCAACTATTGAGAGATGTTGAAATCTCTTGACTATAATTGTGAATTTGTCTATTTCTTTTTGCAGTTCTGTCAGTTTTTGCTTGAAGTATTTAAGTTCTTTTTTTTTGTTGTTGTTGTTTTATTTACTTATTTTTTTTATTAGTTGGAGGCTAATTACTTCACAACATTGCAGTGGGTTTTGTCATACATTGATATGAATCAGCCATAGATTAACACGTATTCCCCATCCCGATCCCCGCTCCCACCTCCCTCTCCACCCTGTCCCTCTGGGTATTCCCAGTGCACCAGGCCCGAGCACTTGTCTCATGCATCCAACCTGGGCTGGTGATCTGTTTCACCATAGATAATATACATGCTGTTCTTTCGAATCATCCCACCCTCACCTTCTCCCAGAGTTCAAAAGTCTGTTCTGTACTTCTGTGTCTCTTTCTCTGTTTTGCATATAGGGTTATCGTTACCATCTTTCTAAATTCCATATATATGTGTTAGTATGCTATAATGTTCTTTATCTCTCTGGCTTACTTCACTCTGTATAAGGGGCTCCAGTTTCATCCATCTCATTAGGACTGGTTCAAATGAATTCTTTTTAACGGCTGAGTAATATTCCATGGTGTATATGTACCACAGCTTCCTTATCCATTCATCTGCTGATGGGCATCTAGGTTGCTTCCATGTCCTGGCTATTATAAACAGTGCTGCGATGAACGTTGGGGTGCATGTGTCTCTTTCAGATCTGGTTTCCTCGGTGTGTATACCCAGAAGTGGGATTGATGGGTCATATGGCAGTTCTGTTTCTTGTTTTTTAAGGAATCTCCACACTGTTTTCCATAGTGGCTGTACTAGTTTGCATTCCCACCAACAGTGTAAGAGGGTTCCCTTTTCTCCACACCCTCTCCAGCATTTATTGCTTGTAGACTTTTGGATAGCAGCCATCCTGACTGGCGTGTAATGGTACCTCATTGTGGTTTTGATTTGCATTTCTCTAATAATGAGTGATGTTGAGCATCTTTTCATGTGTTTGTTAGCCATCTGTATGTCTTCTTTGGAGAAATGTCTGTTTAGTTCTTTGGCCCATTTTTCGCTTGGGTCATTTATTTTTCTGGAATTGAGCTTCAGGAGTTGCTTGTATATTTTTGAGATTAATCCTTTGTCTGTTTCTTCATTTGCTATTATTTTCTCCCAATCTGAGGGCTGTCTTTTCACCTTGCTTATAGTTTCCTTTGTAGTGCAAAAGCTTTTAAGTTTCATTAGGTCCCATTTGTTTAGTTTTGCTTTTGTTTCCAATATTCTGGGAGGTGGGTCATAGAGGATCTTGCTGTGATTTATGTGGGAGAGTGTTTTGCCTATGTTCTCCTCTAGGAGTTTTATGGTTTCTGGTCTTACATTTAGATCTTTAATCCATTTTGAGTTATTTTTGTGTATGGTGTTAGAGTGTTCTAGTTTCATTCTTTTACAAGTGGTTGACCAGTTTTCCCAGCACCACTTGTTAAAGAGGTTGTCTTTTTTCCATTGTATATCCTTGCCTCCTTTGTCAAAGATAAGGTGTCCATAGGTTCGTGGATTTATCTCTGGGCTTTCTATTCTGTTCCATTGATCTATATTTCTGTCTTTGTGCCAGTACCATACTGTCTTGATGACTGTGGCTTTGTAGTAGAGTCTGAAGTCAGGCAGGTTGATTGCTCCAGTTCCATTCTTCTTTCTCAAGATTACTTTGGCTATTCGAGGTTTTTTGTATTTCCATACAAATTGTGAAATTATTTGTTCTAGTTCTGTGAAAAATACCGTTGGTAACTTGATAGGGATTGCATTGAATCTATAGATTGCTTTGGGTAGAATAGCCATTTTGACAATATTGATTCTTCCAATCCATGAGCACGGTATGTTTCTCCATCTGTTTGTGTCCTCTTTGATTTCTTTCATCAGTGTTTTGTAGTTTTCTACATATAGGTCTTTTGTTTCTTTAGGTAGATATACTCCTAAGTATTTTATTCTTTTTGTTGCAATGGTGAATGGTATTGTTTCCTTAATTTCTCTTTCTGTTTTTTCATTGTTAGTATATAGGAATGCAAGGGATTTCTGTGTGTTAATTATATATCCTGCAACTTTACTATATTCATTGATTAGCTCTAGTAATTTTCTGGAAGAGTCTTTAGGGTTTTCTATGTAGAGGATCATGTCATCTGCAAACAGTGAGAGTTTCACTTCTTCTTTTCCTATCTGGATTCCTTTTACTTCTTTTTCTGCTCTGATTGCTGTGGCCAAAACTTCCAACACTGTGTTGAATAGTAGTGGTGAGAGTGGGCACCCTTGTCTTGTTCCTGATTTCAGGGGAAATGCTTTCAATTTTTCACCATTGAGGGTGATGCTTGCTGTGGGTTTGTCATATATAGCTTTTATTATGTTGAGGTATGTTCCTTCTATTCCTGCTTTTTGGAGAGTTTTAATCATAAATGAGTGTTGAATTTTGTCAAAGGCTTTCTCTGCATCTATTGAGATAATCATATGGTTTTTATCTTTCAATTTGTTAATGTGGTGTATTACATTGATTGATTTGCGGATATTAAAGAATCCTTGCATTCCTGGGATAAAGCCCACTTGGTCATGGTGTATGATTTTTTTAATATGCTGTTGGATTCTGTTTGCTAGAATTTTGTTAAGGATTTTTGCATCTTTGTTCATCAGTGATATTGGCCTGTAGTTTTCTTTTTTTGTGGCATCTTTGTCTGGTTTTGGAATTAGGGTGATGGTGGCCTCATAGAATGAGTTTGGAAGTTTACCTTCATCTGCAATTTTCTGGAAGAGTTTGAGTAAGGTAGGTGTTAGCTCTTCTCTAAATTTTTGGTAGAATTCAGCTGTGAAGCCATCTGGTCCTGGGCTTTTGTTTGCTGGAAGATTTTTGATTACAGTTTCGATTTCCTTGCTTGTGATGGGTCTGTTAAGATCTTCTATTTCTTCCTGGTTCAGTTTTGGAAAGTTATACTTTTCTAAGAATTTGTCCATTTCATCCAAGTTGTCCATTTTATTGGCATAGAGCTGCTGGTAGTAGTCTCTTATGATCCTTTGTATTTCAGTGTTGTCTGTTGTGATCTCTCCATTTTCGTTTCTAATTTTGTTAATTTGGTTCTTCTGTCTTTGTTTCTTAATGAGTCTTGCTAATGGTTTGTCAATTTTGTTTATTTTTTTCAAAAAACCAGCTTTTAGCTTTGTTGATTTTTGCTATGGTCTCTAGTTTCTTTTGCATTTATTTCTGCCCTGATTTTTAAGATTTCTTTCCTTCTGCTAACCCTGGGGTTCTTCATTTCTTCCTTCTCTAATTGCTTTAGGTGTAGAGTTAGGTTGTTTATTTGGCTTTTTTCTTGTTCTTGATGTAAGCCTGTAATGCTATGAACCTTCTCCTTAGCACTGCTTTTACAGTGTCCCATAGGTTTTGGGTTGTTGTGTTTTCATTTTCATTCATTTCTATACATATTTTGATTTCTTTTTTGATTTCTTCTATGATTTGTTGGTTATTCAGAAGCATGTTATTTAGCCTCCATGTATTTGCATTTTTAACAATTTTTTTCCTGTAATTGAGATCTAATCTTGCTGCACTGTGGTCAGAAAAGATGACTGGAATGATTTCAATTTTTTTGAATTTTTCAAGACCAGATTTATGGCCCAGGATGTGATCTATTCTGGAGAAGGTTCCGTGTGCACTTGAGAAAAAGGTGAAGTTGATTGTTTTGGGGTGAAATGTCCTATAGATGTCAATTAGGTCTAGCTGGTCCATTGTGTCATTTAAGGTTTGTGTTTCCTTGTTAATTTTCTGTTTAGTTGATCTATCCATAGTTGTGAGTGGGGTATTAAAGTCTCCCACTATTATTGTGTTACTATTAATTTCCTCTTTCATACTCGTTAGCATTTGCCGTACATATTGCGGTGCTCCTATGTTGGGTGCATATATATTTATAATTGTTATATCTTCTTCTTGGATTGATCCTTTGATCATTATGTAGTGTCCTTCTTTGTCTCTTTTCACATCCTTTATTTGAAAGTCTATTTTATCTGATATGAGTATTGCGACCCCTGCTTTCTTTTGGTCTCCGTTTGCATGAAATATTTTTTTCCAGCCCTTCACTTTTAGTCTGTATGTGTCCCTTGTTTTGAGGTGGGTTTCTTGTAGACAGCATATATAGGGGTCTCATTTTTGTATCCATTCAGCCAATCTTTGTCTTTTGGTTGGGGCATTCAACCCATTTACATTTAAGGTAATTATTGATAGGTGTGGTCCCGTTGCCATTTACTTTGTTGTTTTGGGTTCAAGTTTATACAACCTTTCTGCGTTTCCTGTCTAGAGAAGATCCTTTAGCATTTGTTGAAGAGCTGGTTTGGTGGTGCTGAATTCTCTCAGCTTTTGCTTGTCTGTAAAGCTTTTGAATTCTCCTTCATATCTGAATGAGATCCTTGCTGGATACAGTAATCTAGGTTGTAGGTTATTCTCTTTCATTACTTTCAGTACGTCCTGCCATTCCCTTCTGGCCTGGAGGGTTTCTATAGATAGATCAGCTGTTATCCTTATGGGAATCCCTTTGTGTGTTATTTGTTGTTTTTCCCTTGCTGCTTTTAGTATTTGTTCTTTGTGTTTGATCTTTGTTAATTTGAGTAATATGTGTCTTGGGGTGTTTCGCCTTGGGTTTATCCTGTTTGGGACTCTCTGGGTTTCTTGGACTTGGGTGGCTATTTCCGTCCCCATTTTAGGGAAGTTTTCAGCTATTATCTCCTCGAGTGTTTTCTCATGGCCTTTCTTTTTGTCTTCTTCTTCTGGGACTCCTATGATTCGAATGTTGGGGTGTTTCACATTGTCCCAGAGGTCCCTGAGGTTGTCCTCATTTCTTTTGATCCTTTTTTCTTTTTTCCTCTCTGCTTCATTTATTACCACCATTTTATCTTCTACCTCACTTATCCTATCTTATGTCTCCGTTATTCTACTCTTGGTTCCCTCCAGAGTGTTTTTGATCTCATTCATTGCATTATTCATTTTTAATTGACTCTTTTATTTCTTCTAGGCCTTTATTAAACATTTCTTGTATCTTTTCAATCTTTGTCTCCAGGCTATTTATCTGTAACTCCATTTTGTTTTCAAGATTTTGGATCATTTTTATTATCATTATTCTAAATTCTTTTTCAGGTAGATTCCCTATCTCCTCCTCTTTTGTTTGACTTGGTGGGCATTTTTCATGTTCCTTTACCTGTTGGGTATTTCTTTGCCTTTTCATCTTGTTTAGGTTGCTGTGTCTGGAGTGGGCTTTCTGTATTCTGGAGGTCTGTGGTTCCTCTTTATTGTGGAGATTTTACCCAGTGGGTGGGGTTAGACGATTGGCTTGTCCAGGTTTCCTGGTTAGGGAAGCTTGCGTCAGTGTTCTGGTATGTGGAACTTGATTTCTTCTCTTTGGAGAGCAATGGAGTGCCCAGTAATGAGTTTTGAGATGGGTCTGTGTGTTAGGTGTGACCTTGGGCAGCCTGTATGTTGACGTTCAGGGCTATGTTCCTGCATTGCTGGAGAATTCGTGTGGTATGTCTTGCTCTAAAACTTATTGGCTCTTGGGTGGTGGTTGGTTTCAGTGTAGGTATGGAGGCTTTTGGATGGTCACTTATTGCTTAAAGTTCCATGTAGTCAGGAGTTTTCTGGTGTTCTCAGGTTTTGGGTTTAAGTCTCCTGCCTCTGGATTTCAGTTTTATTCTTCCTGTAGCCGCAGGACTTCTCCAACTATACAGCACTGCCTTGAGTTGATAACCGATCTGTAGGTGAAGTGATTTCTGTAGAGTTCTGACTGGGCCAGGCCAAGGGAGGGTGCCAGTAGTTGATGGCTGGGCGGAGCTAACCACAGTGGGAAGACCAAATGCAATGTGAAAGATGATGCTGACAAGCTGAGCAAAGATGCTCAGTATCAGGTGTGATATTTGACAATGGAATGTTCATTCGTTTTGTCATCTGCTACTGCTCCTGAGCATACAAGCGATCCGGATGACATGGGGCATCCCGCACAAGTCTGGGATCCAGAAGGCCTGTATTTAAGTTCTTTCATTTGATGTATTAACATTTAGGATTGTTCTGTTCACTTGATGAATTGACCCATTATTATTATGATTGTATCCCTGGAAATATTCTTTGTCTTGAAATCTGCTTTGTTATTATGTTAATAACTACTCTCATTTTTTTTGATTAGTGTTAACAGGGTATATCTTTATTCATCCTTTTATTTTAAATGTATTTATGTCTGGACTTCCCTGGTGACTTAGACAGTAAAGAACTGCCTGCAATGCTGGAGACTGGGTTCAATCCCAAGGTCAGGAAGATCCCTTGGAGAAGGGAATGGCTACCCACTCCAGTGTTGTTGCCTGGAGAACTCCATGGACAGAAGAGCCTTGTGGCTACAGTTCATGGGGTCACAGAGTTAGGCATGACTGAGTGGCTAACACTTTAACACCGTATATATTTTAAAAGGCTTTCTTATCTTTCTTGTTTTTTAATCTGTTTATCAATTTTATCTAATCTCTGCCTTTTACAGAGGTGTTTAGACCATTTACATTTAATGTGATTATTGATATGGTTGAAATTCAATCTGTGATCCATTTTCCTTTTTTTTTTTGCCTTATTTTAGATTGAGTATTTTTTATAATTCCATTTTTTATCTTATTTGTTGGTTTATTAACTGTAGTTGTTTTTTGTTTTTGTAGTGGTGGTTTTATGGTTTGTAATATATGACTTGTCACAGCCTGCTGTCCTCACTTTGTACAGTACCATGTTAAATGAAATGTGTACATTTCAGAATCATGTCTTTCCTTTGCATGCTTCTGTGGTAAGAGTTACTTTGTAAATTGAGGTCACAGTGTTGATATGCACAGATACCAGTTAACATGAGACTGTGCAGAGTAAGGACAGCTTGCATATCCCTTTGCCTATAATATATGAACCCTATAATTCTATTCTTTCTTTTCCATTTCACTTTTACAAGCTTGGCCTTTGTACTACTTCTGAAATACATGCTACTTCTATCTTATTTATAGTCCCTGTGGGTGTATACTCAGTCATGTCTGACTCTTTGTGGCCCCATGAACTGTAACCCTCCAGACTCCTCTATGCATGGAATTTTCCAGGCAAGAATACTGGAGCGGGTTGCCATTTGCCACTCAAGGGGATTTTCCCAACCCAGGGATGGAACCTGCACTCCTGCATTGGCAGGCAGATTCATTACTACAGTGCCACCTGGTTTAGCCCATAATCCCCATAATATACCAGAAGTGGTAAATATATGGAAAAAGATAACTTTTTAATTAGAAAACTGTATTGTTTAAGTAACAGTAATAATTATTTTGGGGATTATTGTTTTTACTTAAAAATTAAAAAAAAATAATATTGTTTAAATAAAAGTAATACTCCCCATAATACATTATTATTTTTAAACAGTATGATTTTTTAAATTAAAAAGTTATATTTTTCCATATATTTACCATTTCTGGTGTCCCTTATTCCTTTATTAATAGAACCATGTTTTCATCTGGCATCATTTTTCTTTTGCCTAAAGAACTTCCTTTAATACATTTTGTACTGTCAGTGTGCCAGTGATGAATCAACTATTTCTGGTCTTGTATGGGCTGTTGAGATTCTTTTGTGTGTTCACTTAGAGTGGGCCTTTTTTCAGCCTCACAAATTCTCACTAATCAAAATTCAACTGAAGACATGAGTAGTCCCCTTCTGTAGATCTGGGAAACTCCCTGCATGTAGTTTTCTCCTTTGTTTTTTTGCTTTGCAAGTTTTAGCCATCTTGACCACTGTGAACGCCCCTCTTCCCTGCCTCTACTGCGGGAGACTCCCAGGTCCACCTAAGTTTCTCATGCCCGGACTGTCCCTTGGAAACTCTGCAGCAGTCAGATGGGACAGTCGTAGGGCACACGTCCTTTTTTTCACTCATCTCTCATGCTGTCCTATGCTGCCCGTTTCACAGTGTCTGAAAACCTTTTTATTGATCTGTTGTTACGTGTTTATTTCTCTTCAGTTGTTTATGGTGGGCTGACAAAGCCATGTTATTCCATCTGACGGAAAGTAGACCTCTCTAGATGTCTTGTTGTTGAGGATAACTGCTTTCCAATGTTGTGTTGGTTTGTGCTGTACGAGAGCATGAGTCAGCTGTCAGTTCACATGTGTCCCCTCGCTCTGGAGCCTCACTCCCACCCAGCCCCATCCCGCCGTCTAGGTCATCAGGAGCACGAGCTGAGCTGCCTGTGCTGTGCAGCAGCTTGCCGTTAGCTACCTCTTTCACACACGGAAGGAAATCAGTCCTGAGTGTTCACTGGGAGGACTGGTGCTGAAGCTCCAAGACTTTGGCCACTTGATGCCAAGAACTGACTCATTAGAAGAGACCCTGATGCTGGGAATGATTGAAGGCAGGAGGAGAATGGGACGACAGGGGATAAGATGGTTAGCATCACCAGCTCAATGGGCATGAGTTTCAGCAAGCTCCGGGAGTTGGTGATGTACAGGAAAGCCTGGCATGCTGTATTCTGTGTGGGCCCAAAAAGTTGGACATGACTGAGCAACTGAACTGAACTGAGTGTATCTATGTTAATGCTACTCTCTCAATTTGTCCCACCCTCTCCTTCTCCTGCAGTGTCCACAATCTGTTCTCTGCATCTGCATTTCTATTCTCAGGTTCATCAGTACAACTTTTCTAGACTCTATATATATGCATTAATGTACAATATTTATTTTTCTCTTTTTGACTTACTTCACTTTGTATGACAGACTCTAGGTCCGTCCACATCACTGTAAACAACCTAATTTCATTCCTTCTTATGGCTAAGTAGTATTCCACTGTATATATGTACCGCAACTTCTTTATCCATTCATCCAGATGCCATGTTTTTATGAACATAATTTCTCTTGTAGTTATGGTTATGTTATAAATACAGCTTCTTATACTTCTTTACACTGAATATTATGTTAAAGCATTTTCCATGTTTTTCACCTATTTTTAATAAACTATAGTTGTACTTTTGAGTTAGAAGTTTCAAGATACATAGCATATTTATTTAGCTGTACATTAGTTGATATGTATTTTATTTCAGTTTTTCACTATCAATTTCACTGATATTTTAAAAGTTCCCAATATCTTGATTGTAGTGCACCTGATATGGAAGAAATATTGACTGAATCAGAAGTTAAATTGGATGGTGTCAGACAAAAGATTTTGCAGGTAGCCCAAGAGCTCTCAGTAGAAGACATGCATCAATTCCACAGAGCCATTACTACAGGTGAGTCTAGGTTTACTTTAGTGGTAATGTTTAAAAGATAATAGTATGTTAAATGATTTATGTATGCATTGCATGAATTATAATTAACAGTAAATATTATTGGCTTTAAAAAATTGGGACTTCTGAGTAGTAATATAAAGATAATTTTAAAATGCTTACTTGGCTTTATTTTCCTGTGTAGTGATAGTCATTGATAGATTTTGATAAAGTAATTGAGAAGACACCCTTAATAGAGAAACTTTATTCTTGAGTGAGTAGAGTGTATTCAGACAGGGTGTATCTCATTCCCCACCATGAGTATATTTCACTTGTGGCTCTAAGTTTCAGTCATTGTAGGTTCATAAAAAGAGGATGTATCACCTAGCCAGATGGACCAAAACATCTCATAGTGCGACTCCATACTGGGAATTCTAGAATAAGACTGGGTTTTATATATTCATTTTAAAAAGTTTCATGGAGTATTGGATCTTGGGGATTATCACCATTTATAAATCAGTTGCACAAACGTTTAAAGTACTTGATCTGATCCTCTTCATCCTTTTCTTGTTGTGAGTTCACTAATAGAACTGTATAACTCAGGCATCCCCTAAAATTTGCAGAAAGACAAAGTCAAAGTTTGATTCATATTTATAGAAGTAAATGGAAGTTGCTTTCTATCAAAGAGTTGATTCCACTGAGCTGAGGTCAGTTCAGTAGTAAGAAATGAGTTCATTTGGTATCTGTTCAATATATGTTCAGTTTTAGTCTCAATATTTATCATTTCAGGACTTGTTTTTCAGAAATGTCAACCTGTGGTTGTTGAAATGTCTTAATATTAGTAAGAGAAAGTGCCTGCATACATCAGTTAAAGTTGAAGATACGTTATTATAAGCTAAAGTGATATGAAGAGTCATTATGGTGTCTTCTGAAAGGAGATACATTTCCTTCCTCATAATTATTATTTACTATCAGGGATTTATTTGATTTTTAAATTAATAGCACACATAATTAAAAAAGCTTTATGAATTCCGTTTATGTTGTCAGGCGGCACAACCTTGCATATGACAAATTTGGGAGGATTGGGAAGGAAGATCAGAGGTAATGGTAGGAAGAAGGGTGAAGTGAAATTTAAACAGGCCTCTAGAAGAGAACGTATGAAAATGTCTTTATGACCTTGTAGTAGGAAAGATTTTTTAAATGACAGGAGAAAGTATTAACTACTAAAGGAAAATTGGATTGATTTAATTTTGTTAAAATTAAGAATTTCTCTTTATCAAAAGACATCATTAAGAAAGCAAAAAGGCAAATTGAAGTCTGAGAGATGATGTTTAAGTACATACTTTGGATAGAGAACTCATATAGAATATGTGGAGAGTTCCTGCAAATCAATAAGAAGTCAATTTTAAAAATGGACAAAAATAGTTGAATAGGGGCCCCAGAATGTGACTATTCAGATGACTATGAATATTCACAAAAAAGTGCTCAGCATCATTATTCACTAGAGTAGTGTAAAGTGAAACCAAATGAGGTACCATTCACTCACCAGAATAACTAAATTGTAGATACTGACCATACTATTTAAAAAAAACTTTGGTGGCATCTGGCAAAAAACCTGTGTCTACCATATGATTACTTCTGGATATGTACCTGAGAAAAGTGAGGATTATATCACCAAAAAACATGTGCAGGAGATCTCAGAACAGCTATAATCATAATATCCTAAAAGTCAAAGATGACCCTGATCAACAGGACAATGGGTACATTGTGATGTAGTTGTCCAATGTAGTACTCTATAGCATTAGAAAAGGATAAAGGTGTGCAGCATCAAATATGAATTTCTCATTCTGTTGGACAAAATAAGCAGACACAAAAGAGTATCTAACTGTATAATTCCATTTATGTGAAGTTCAAAAAGAGGCATAATTAATCTAGAGATGTTGATTTGCTTCATTTGGTCCAGTAGGTTATGTTGTAGTTCCTTCATTGATCAGTGAGTAAAGTATAAGGAATGGCTTTAAATAAGAGCAAGGACCATATGGATAGTGACACACAGAATGTTACTTAAGAAGTCATGCTTTTTTAGAACAAAACAGGAATGGGGAAAAAAGGCAAAGGGGACATTTCATTCAATCAGTAGAGTGTTTCTTGAATCAGAAAAGAAACACTAACCCTGGGAAAAAGTTTAGTTAGGGCATTAGTAAGATGGGAGGAATCTTTCTTCAGTTATTCCCGCTTCAGTATCACTGAGGGTTATGAATTATTAAATCACAATCATAGGATTATGAATTTTATGGGGATTAGTGCTTATAAGCATCGTATTTCATTTAGGGCTTCCCTAGTGGCTCAGACGGTAAAGCATCCATCTGCCCACAATGTGGAAGACCTGGGTTCAGTCCCTGGGTTGAGAAGATCCCCTGGAGGAGGGCATGGCAGCCTACTCCAGTATTCTCTCCTGGAGAATCCCGTGGACAGAGGAGCCTGGGGGCTACAGTCCATGGGGTTGCAAAGAGTCGGACACGAATGAGCGACTAAGTACATTTTCCATTTAAGACTTTTGTTTATGATTTGTACGTTTTGAGATTACCTACCCATGAATTAAATATTTAAGGATTCTCTGTATCTCACTTTTCTATAGGAAGTCTTTAAAATAAAATGAGGTTCTTTAAATTAATGCAATAAAGATTTGTTTCCTTAAAGTTGAGGAATAAAACAGTCAAGAGAAGTGTCTGGGACTTAAAAATTTGCTCATAGATATTTTACTTGATAAAATAAGTTTATTTATAATTAGAGTAGCAGTAACAATGTGATGCTTATGAATAGCTTGCTGCTTGTAATTGTTAAATGCTTGTTTTGGTGTTACTCCAAATAGTTGTTCTTTTGACTTGAAGATAAAACAATTCTGGCATTGAACTAAAGGAGTTCTGTGCTTTTCCTCATTAAGAATAGTGCTAATGGCACGCAGAGCATTTCCCTAAGGGATACTTGTGTTAGCTCAAACATTGAGTATCCTACTAATAATTGAACAACAACAAAAAGTTAGGTCTGTTTTCTACACATTTCTTATCAGAGTACATTACAGATTGTCCCAAAGGATTCTTAAACAAATGACAAATAATGAGTTACTTGAAATAAATCACTTAAAACTTTTTGGTGCCCTATCATATTTTTTGTTTTTTTTTTTTTTCCTCTTGTTGAAAAATTAACAGTTGGGGGAAATTCCCTCCATCTCAAAGAAAAAAAGTACTTTTTTGGGTTTAATTTATATCATTGTGATAATATTAAAAATTGTCATTTAATTTTGAGACATCCTAGTGCTGAAAACTTAAGTTCAGACAGTAACTAATATTTTAATTCTCTTATCCGAAAATGTGAATGATGGGTTGAGTGAGAGTTTTGGGCCAGGTACAGATATTTTTTAAAACTGCTCTTTATATATTAAATACTTATGTGACCTTTGCAGTATCCCTGAGTCATAAATATTTTTACCACTTCTTAAGTGGGGAAATTGAGACTTACAGGAGTTAAGCAACTTGTTCAAGGTCATAAGCTAGTAAGTGGTACCATTGCTTGCTTATTGTGTGGATTTAATTTACCTGTTGAACTTTAGAACCTTACCCCAACTAAAGGCTTTATATTGCTTAAATTTCTCTTCGTCCAAATATGAAGGTTTTTCTTAAATAATCCAGAACACATTATAACTCTTATGTTGCTCTTTCCGCCCCCCCCCCCCCATAGCACTTAACAACTTTGACATACTCTCTAATCTCCTTATTTGTTATGTTTCTTTATTGTTTCTCTTCCTCTGCTAGAATGTGGACTCTCTAAGTCTCTACAAAAAGTTTTTTGTTATTGTTAACTGGGGTATCCCAGACACTTAATAGCTGTTTGATAAATGTTGACAGAATGAAGAGCAAAAGTATTTTAAAAGGGCTTTTTTGTTCTTGTTGTTCAGCCAAATCTTTTATCTAATGATTTGCTTTTGCAGATTTTTGTTTGACTGTTTTTTGTTGCTTCCAAAAGGAAACATGTTTCCAGGGGCGGTTGCTTAGATATAATACAAAAATAGTATCAATATTAATCTTTAGAGTCATTTTAAGGCTCATATCAGTACAGAAAAATTTGATATCATTTCAGTATATTAGCACAATTGAGATGGCTTAGTGAAAAAGTGAACATGAAGATCTGCAAACCTTTGGAATAAATAATGGAAGAATTTAGTGAAGGGGAAAAGATATAGCTAAACATTGAATTTTTCTTTTTGTGAGATTTTGTGTGCAGAGATGTTAATTCAGGTGCTTTACCTGAACTAACGGGAATGAAGCTTCCCATTCATTCACAGGAAACAAATGATTAAACTTATGATATTTTGGTGGCGTAACAAAATAGGAACCATTTCTTTCTCATTTGAGGTCCAGGCTTTGCGATGGTGGTTTGCATGTGCTCTGCCTGCTTAGTCATTGATAGACCCAGGCCCTTGGGGCTCTGATATTACCAGTGTGTGGTTCCAGGATGAGCTAGGACACCAACACACAGCTGGCAGGCTATGGACGGGATGAGTACAGAGTCACGCCTGAGGGTTTTATGGGTGCTGTTGAGATGGCATCCATCACTACTGCCTACGTTTTATTGGCCAGTTACATGTCCACACCTAACTTCAAGGAAGAATGGGAAAGATGCTCTCTGTGCCAAAGACAATGAAATATTTTTGATGGATAGTTAATTTTTCTCTGCTCAGGTCAATAATTTGATGTCCATTTCGCTTTCTGGGAAATCCAGGCATATGCCTGTTGATAGATTTATGTTTTTTTCTGCATGTATTTTAATTTTGTTTGGAAGCATTCATTTGCCTAATGCAAAAATAATTTTAAAACTGAAAGAGATGTTGGAGGACATCCTGTGCCACCACCTTAATTTGTAAATGAGCTTAGAGATGGCATTGGAATTGGAATCTGACTTGTTTATCTACCCTGATAAACTTGTTATACCAACTCATTTTGCTAGTTAGTAGTTGGTACTTTACACTGTAATTGCTTTCTGCAAAGCCAGTGGCTTTTATTTGATGATCTTAGATCCTGTATCTGATTAAAGACTCTCACTTCCTTTTGTTTTACATAGATAAAATAAAATATTTTAATAAAATATTAATAAATTTAATTAAATTTATTTAATAAAATATTTTAATTGCATAGATTAAAATATATAGTTTAAATTTGCATGTAAATGTAAGATGATTCAGGGTACATTTCTTGTGACTGCTTTGATTGCAATTACTTGTTTATATCATACTGCAAACTTTTGTAGTGACTCCTGTGACCATGAGAAAATCTCTCATAGGCATTTTCTGGGTCACAGAGATTGTGACCATTCTTTTAAGGTAAATGTTGGATACACACTACTTAGTGTGTAGGGAGGTCCAAGTGTAGGCAGGTCTTTTCACCCAGTTTCTCTTTTCATCTGTGAATATTCTTACTGCTTTTCTGAAATCCTGTTTCATCAAGTTACTCTTGACATCTGTCAGTTGGTAAGACTTGGGGTGGGAATGCTAAGTAGGAAGCATGGATGAGACAACTTCCTACTCAGTTTGAACATACACACACCAAGTCAGAGAGATCCTTATTCCAACAATAGTGTCCCTTAAAGTAATTTATTATTACTTCTTGATATGATAGTGTACATTGAGCTAGGGTAACATTTTGAAAGAATAATGGCCTCTAAACTATGAGCTAATACATTGGAAAAAAGACAAAAAAACCCCGAAAACGATTGCTTTGTTTAAGGAAGTTTTAAATATTGTCTTATATAGTCAATATAGTCAGCAAAAGCAAGACCTGGAGCTGACTGTGGCTCAGATCATGAGCTCCTTATTGCAAAACTCGGGCTTAAATTGAAGAAAGTAGGAAAAACCACAGGACCATTCAGGAATGACTTAAATCAGCTCCCTCATGATTATACAGTGGAGGTGACAAAACAGATTCACGGGATTAGATCTGGTAGACAAAGAGTGCCTAAAGAACTGTAGACGGAGGTTCATAACATTGTACAGTAGGCAGTGACCAAAAGCAAAAGAAATGCGAGAAAGCAAAGTGGTTGTCTGAGGAGTCTTTACACGTAACTGAGGAAAGAAGAGAAGCAAAAGGCAAGGGAAAAAGGAAAAAATACACCCAATAGAATGCAGAGTTCCGGCCTTCTTAAATGAACAATGCATAGAAACAGAAAAAAAAACAATAGGATGGAAAAGACTAGAGATCTCTTTAAAAAAATTGGAGATAACAAGGGAATATTTCATGCAAGGATGGGCATAATAAAGGACAGAAACAGTAAGGATCTAACAGAAGCATAAGAGATTAAGAAGAGATGGCAAGAATACACAGAAGAACTATACAAAAGAAGTCTTAATGACCCTAATGTGTGGTCACTCATCTAGAGCTGGACATCACGGAGTGTGTGAAGGCAAGTGGGCCCTAGGAAGCATTAATTACTATGAGCAAACCTAGTGGAGGTGATGGAATTCCAGCTGTGCTATTTAAATCCTAAAAGATGATGATGTTAAAGTGCTGTGCTCAAGATATCAGCAAATTTGGAAAACCCAGCAGTGGCCACAGAATGGAAAAGGTCAGTTTTCATTCTGGTCCCAAAGAAGGGCAATGCCAAGGAATGTTAAAACTACTGTACAGTTACACTCATTTCACATGCTAGTAAAGTTATGCTCAAAATCCTTCAAGCTAGACTTCAACAGTTCATAAACCAAGAACTTCCAAATGTACAAGCTGAGTTTTTGGAGAGGCAGAGGAACCAGAGATCAGATTGCCAACATGTGTTGAATCATGGAGAAAAAAAGGGAGTTCCAGAAAAACATCTACTTCATTGACTAAAGCCTTTGACTGTGTGGATGACAACAAACTGTGGAGAATTCTTTTAAGAAATGATGAGTACCAGACCACCTTACCTGTCCACTGAGCAACCTGTATGTGGGTCAAGAAGCATCAGTGAGAATTGAACATGGAACAACTGACTGGTTCCAAATTGGGAAAGAAGTGCATTAAGGCTGGATATTGTCTCCCTGCTTATTTAATTTCTATTCAGAGTGCGTCATGTGAAATGCCAGTCTGGGTGAATCACAAGCTGGAATCAAGATTGCCAGCAGAAATATCAACAACCTCAGATATGCAAATGATATTACCCTAATGACAGAAGGTGGCAGAGAGTGAAGAGGAACTAAAGAGCCCCTTGATGAAGGTGAGAGAAGAGAGTGAAAAAGCTGGCTTAAAACAACATTCAAGAGACTAAGATCATGGTATCCAGTCCCATCACGTAATGGCAAATAGATAGGGGAAAAGTAGGAATAGTGACAGACTTTATTTTCTTGAGCTCCAGAATCACTGCAGATGGTGACTACAGCCATGAAATTAAAAGACACTTGCTCCTTGGAAGGATAGCTATGACAAACCTAGACAGCGTATTAAAAAATAGAGACATCACTTTGCTGATGGACGTTCATATAGTCAAAGGAATGGTTTTTCCACTAGTCATGTTTGAATGTAAGAGCTGGACCATGAAGAAGGCTGAGCACCAAAGAATTGATGCTTTTGAATTGTGGTACTGGAGAAGACTCTTGAGAGTCCCATTGTCAGCAAGAAGATCAAACCAGTCAGTTCTAAAGGAAATCAACCCCAAACACTCATTGCTGAAGCTGAAGCTCCAGTACTTTGGCCACCTGATGTGAAGAACTGACTCATTGGAAAAGACCCTGATCTGAGAAAGATTGCAGGCAGAGGGGTGGGGACAGTGGAGGATGAATAGTCAGATCGCATCATCGACTCAGTGGGCATGAGTTTGAGCAGGCTCTGGGGGATAGTGGGGACAGAGGAGCCTTGCAGGCTGCAGTTCATGAGGCCACAGTCAGACACGACTTAGTGACTGAACAGTAACAGCAACAACAAAATACTGTTCTAACAAAAGTTAATGCCCAGCATTCTTATTTTAATAATTCCTACTTCAGTTTAATTCAGTAGTTACAGAGGGCTCTTGTACCAGACACTGAAATATTATTTTATATAAAACCTACAATGTAGGTAGATGTTTGTATTTTACAAATGAGGGCGTTGAAGTGCAGCAACTTAATAGACTTCCCTTAGTTTATACACCTATAAGAGACCGGTTTGACTTTTGGACCTCAGACATCCTCATTTCAAGTCTGCTTTCCTTTATGATTTTATCATTTATTTGGGAGGAAGGCTGGGGGCAGGGAGGTGAATCAGGAGGCTCTGGCAGTCATTCCTGATGTGGAGTTAGGACATCTCCATTTTGGCTTAACGGTGGGGAGAGAAAAGGGCATGTTCTTAGAATATGGCCTTTTTAAAAAGTGCAAAGAAAAGGGAATAAACTAGGAAAACCTGTAGGTTTCTGGTTTGGCCAGCTGGTTAAGCACGGATGTTCTTTTTAAGAGATGGAAGACAGACTGGGTTTTGGATGTAGTTAATATGGCACCCGAGCAGTTTCCTAATGGGTTTAGAGACGCGGGGTACAGTTTCAGCCATGGAGGCATCAGTTATAAGCTATAGTTGAATTTATAGACAAGGATAAAATTGTCCAAAGTGAATGTAGAGTGAGAAGAAAGCCAAAGACTGCATACCTGTGGAGTCTTAACTGAAGGAAATAGAATGGAATATTTGATGGACTAGCATCCCAGTAACAGAAGCCGATCTGCTGCAGTAACAGGTTGTCAGGTCAGTTCAGGGAACTTTGGTTTGTGTGAGACTCACTCCGGGAGGAGAGGGGAGCAGCTGTTTCCACACACAGGAAGGGGTCTGCGGAGGGGACTCTGCCCTGGGTCCCACCAAACACCCAGAGGACACACACACACACCCAAGTGACACCATGTGCTTCCTTTCTTTTCTCCTCTCCTCTCTTTCCTCCAGTGGTTAGAAGAGAGTAAATGATGAGAACGAAACAGAGATCTGATGACCGGTAGGGAGAGATGGAAGCTGACATGGAGGCAGGCCTGTAAATTCCCAAATGGGCAGGACCCCCCGTCTCCTAGTGACCATCATTTTAGTGGATGGGAAAAGTTGGATGATATTCCCAATATCAGTCATGGCTCAGACATGGGCATCATTTAGCTGAAAGACAAATCAAATGAAAGATCACACCAACAACATCTGAAAATCAAGAAATGACTGAAGAATTACCAGGATGGTTTGATGGATTGTTTATGCTGTATCTTAAATCACTTGGGAAGCAGGTTTTATAATACATGTATTTTAATGTTGTAAGGGAATAAAAGAATATATTTAAAATTCTAGGTTTATATTGATTGGTAATAATTTGTATTCCTGTTAAAATATTTGACTGTCACTCCAAGGGACAAGTGAGTTGAAAGTGCTGAGAAGAATTGTTTCAGGGAGTATTATAGCGATTGTAACAGGAAAAGAGTGTGATCCTCTCCCAGGATCCCAGAGTCAGCTCTGGGGGATTCAGAACCTCTCCAGATTGCTATTAACTTTTCTCCTCATTCAGGTTTGCTCTTAACAGATAAAATTTACTCAGTGAGGTGAAGCAGAGAAAGAAACTTTGCTGCAAAACAGACCTGGGCTTCTGTGTTGGGGAACTGTAACAGCTGCTGCATGGATTGCTTTGAAAATTAAATGGTATATGTTCGTGGAAAGCATTTCTTACTTTGGGACATAACTGTTAACAAAAGTTCTTTCTTCTGTGGAATTTAGCAGAATTAATCTGTAATAGTATGCTAAATCCTAAAATTTATTTTCATTTTAGGTAAAAACTCAGTAATACCGATTTGCCCAACATACACTCTTCAGTGCTAAAGTAAAAGTCTTGCTCAGATAGACAAAATCCCAATTAGTGGATTTGAATTTGTTTTACTGTTGGTAGTACATATTTATTATCTGTGTACAAGTTACATGTTTGAGAATACATTTTCTAGCAGAGTGGCCTGTGAATCAAACCTAGATCTGATTTTACTTTAACGTTTCAGTGATCTAGTAAAGGTACCTTTTGAAAAAGTTCAGGTTGTATTCTTTAAAATAGCTATAAATGCTGTTTTAAAGGTTGAGATAGAATTTATGTATCTGAAATCAACCTTTAAATTGTACAGTTCAGTGATCTTTCGCATAACCACGAGGTTGTATGTCTGTCACCACTCGCTCACACCAGAATATCTTCATCACCCCTAAAGGACACCCCTTACCCGTTGGCAGTCATTCCCCATCTCCCTTCCCTCACCCCACGGCAAGCACTAATCTGCCTTCTGTCTACATGGGTTTGCCTGTTCCAGACATCTCATAGAAACAGGATCATACAGTGTGTGGCCTTCTGTGTCTGAATTCTTCACTTAGCATAATGTTTCAAGGTTAATCTATGTCATAGCCTCTATCAGCACGTTCTTTTTATGGCTGAAGAGTATTTCATTGTGCATATATACTACATTTTGTTTATCCATTCATCAGTTTCTGGACATTTGGGTTGTTTCTACTTATGACTGTTGTTAATGATACTGTTATGAATATACAAGTCTGTATGTGAACACGTGCTTGCAGTTCTCTTGGGTACATACCTAAGAGGAATTGCTGGGAAAATGTCAGACAATGTTCTATAACACTAGAAGCTTGGAAAGAAAGTTAAGATTTGTAGTTTGAGTTGTGATGAAGCTGCTCTATGATTTTTGATGGAGATTTGGGTGGGATGCATATTGCTTAAATATTATGAGAATAAATAAAAATTAGAAGCCTTTCATTGGGTTTCCTTGTACATGTTCTCATAGGAGAAAAAGATGGAAAATAACAATTACATAAAAGCAACCTACAGACTTCTCTCTTACTGGCAGCTGATTTTGTAAATAATTCTAATTGGATTTCATCCAAGGCAGAAGCAGAAGGGGAAGGCATTGTTTGATAGAATATGGCAGTAGATTGAAAATTTTCACCTTGGGGATTATTCACTGGAAATAGCGGATGTCCTTTTCATCAAGTTGAAACATAACTTGTTTAAACATCCTTTTACCTAGATGTGACCAAAAATGCTTTCAGTGTTTGGGGCCAGATGTCCTTGAACTTTCTCTATGGTATATATTGAAACCTAATTTCTATGGAGTAGAAGTTGGTCCCCTTATCTCTGAGGTGACTTAATCAAACACATCACAAGGACAACTTAAATAATAACTTTAGATAAACTTGAAAATGTAATATTTGACAGCCACCCACCTTAATAGAGCTTAATACCACAGATGAATTTTGAGGGCTCTTGTTCCATATCCTTTTTTTTCCATATGAAAATAAATCAGATAAGCCCTCTAATTCTGAACTTCATCGGTTTAAACTCTTTAAGTTTGTAAGAATATGTCTTTCTTAGTGGACTTAAATCCAAAGTACTATAGATAAAGGACAATTAGATAGTTCTAAACATTTGAATACCAAATACCAATATTTTTGTCAAAGCATTTGAGTTTCATAAAGCTGTTGAGGAGGAACAGTCATTATAAATTGCATGAGAAGCGGTTTACTAAGCATTTGAGTCTGTTTTGTATATGAAATACTACCTTGGGGAATGGAGGAAGGAGCAGAGTTGTATCAAAGGGATGATTCTTGCCTTCATAGTTCTAGGGTGCAAAATAGGTGATCATGCAAAGCCTACTGAAGCATTTAATTGAAGTATAAGTTTTATGTAGTAGGTTTGAAAAAATGAGTGCTACCTTGATTAGAGTGTATCAGAACATTTAAACTCTTTTTACAGGTAGAAAAAGATTTGAGAGAGAGCACATAGGCACAGACTATCACAGAATCGTGAAAGAACATAGTATCAGAGATGAGAGAATAGGTAAACGAAGCACGGAGAAAAACTGACCTAGGGGTTTAGTGGGGAAAAAGTGAGAAAAAAGTGAGTATGTTTTATATGGAGTTGAATAAGGTAAGGTGGGAAGGGCTTAAATTTACTCCTTAAGTGGTCTGAGTGACTTTCTAGCCACAATTTGTTCATCCATAAAGTAAGGATAGTAATACAGCCGTGTAAAGTTACAGTGAGCTTTGAAAAGGTGGATGTGTAAAGTACCAGGTACATTATCTTACATTGACACTTGAGTTAGGTACTACCAATATTTTTTTTGTATATTTTAAAAAATTTTTGTTGGAGACTTCTGTGTATATACCCAAAAGAATTGGAAATGGGAATCGAGCAGATATCTGTACACTCATCATCATAGCAGTGTTAGTCACCATACCTGAAAGGTGGAAGCAGCCTAGGTGTCCATCGATGGACGAATAGATAAAATTCTGTATATTCATTCAATGGAGAATTGTTTGGCTTTATAAATTGAAAAGGAAGGGCATTCTGACACATGCTACAACAGGGGTAAATGCTCAGTGAAATAAGCCAGTCACAAAGGGACAAATACCATTTCTTGTTTAGTTGCTAAGTCACGTCCAGCTCTCTCGCGACTGCATAAACTGTAGCCTGCCAGGTTCCCCTGTCCATGGGATTTCCCAGGCAAGAATACTAGTGTGGGTAGCCATTTCCTTCTCCAGGGGATCTTCCTGACCCAGGGATCAAATCTATGTCTCCTGCATTGGCAGGCAGATTCTTTACTACTGAGCCACCAGGGAAGTCCGACAATTACCATATGATTCCATTTATATGAGGTACCCAGAGGAGCTGAATTCATAGAGACAAAGTAGAATACTGGTTGTTAGAGGCTGAAAGAGAGGGAGTGAGAAGTCATTTAATGGGCATAGAGATTCAGGTTTGTGTGTGTGTGTTTTTTGGGGGCCAAACCATGTGACTTTGTGGGATCTTAATTCACTGACCAGAGGTCGAACCTGAGCCCTCAGCAGTGAAAACATGGAACCCTAACCACTGGACCTCCAGGGAATTCCCGATGGTGGGAATTGGTTGCAGAGCAAAGTCAGTGCACTTAATGCAGCACACCTGTACACTGAAAAATGGTTGAAATGTTTAATTTTATGGTCTTGTTTGGTGAATTATATTTTTTATGTGCATTTATTCATAAAATAGCAAAATTTTAGCAACATCATTCAGGGAAGTGCTTTGTTCCAGAAGCAAATTGCATACCTATTCAGTTGCCACATAATTTGGTTTCACAAAGATGAATTTTTTTTTGATATTTCAATAGGAAGAATAGTTCATACCAGTCTAAATTTGAGAAGTACCACAGAGATCATGGTATCTAGTACTTTTGTTTTATAGTTGAGACATAGTCCTGGAAGTTGGTTGTACTTAGTTGATTTTATTAACTACAAATCATTTTTAAAAATACATTCATTAAAATAATTTTCCATGATTTGAATTGGCTCATGTGGATAAAACAATTCTACAACAAATTAATTCAGCCAGATATCTTTTCCTGTTCATAAAGAAGTGATGTGCTACCAATATGTTCTCCTGTAGTTAGCATCTTTTTTAAAGTTCATTCAGTATCAGGAATGGTATTAAAAATATTAATTTGCTTTTTCACTGCTTGTTTCCCCCCTTTTTCTTTTTAAAAATTCTTCTTCCTCTCCCACTGCTGAGCTTGGAGACGTGAAATTACTTCTCTTAGTTCTAAGTGCAGGCTGTCGTCTCCCCTGTGGCTGTCACTCTGAGCTGAGCGCCGCCTCTCCCCTGCAGCTGAGCTCTGCTGAGAGGACACTGACTCTCGGATGCCTTTCTTAAGCGTTGTGGGAGATAGGTCCTGGCATTTTGATCTTTGCTCGAACAGAATCAAATTCCTGGACATAATTTTCCCCCAGTGATCTCTGTAAGCAGACTGTCTCAGTGTAACAGTATTTCATCTAGGATGATTTAAACCACCTTGCTTAGAGAGCCAAGGTGGTAAGAGTTCTTGTGATGTTAAGTCACAAGTTTTTCCTGTTTCCTTCTGTCTTTGTAATCATAGTGTATATATTGTGTTTTAATATTTATTTATTTGTTTATTGTATTGTGCTTTTTTCTGAAATGCACATTTTCCTCTTTATTAACTGTCCCTCTAAAACATTTAAAATTTTAAGTTATGGAATAGGCTTTCAAAAATGTATCTACCTCATTTAACTATTTTTGTACCCGTTATATCAGGCACAGAGGGTAAGCAGTGAACAAGGTAGTCATGCTATTGCCCTTCTAGCAAGGGGTGGAAGTGGACATTTGTTAAAGGTTGTTATGTTATTTAAATGTTAGAGCTTTGATGAGTGCCACAAAGGAAGGGCATGTGCCACTGGGACAGCATATAATGAGGCCTTGACTTAGAATGTGGTGGTGTCAGGCAGTTTCTTCAGAGGTGCTGTTTGATGGAACGTGAAAGGATTAGTAATTCATCGGGTTGAAAAAGAGAGGAGAGCATGAATGAAGGCTGAGGGAGTAGCATACAGAATCCCCTGAAGTCAGAGAGGGCACAGTGTGGGTGAGGAACTGAAAAGATACAGCACAGAGTCAGGAAGAGAAGACCGAAATACGCGCGTAAGTTCTGTGCACACTTCGTGATGTGAGCGTTCTATCCACCAGGCACGCCAGTCCCAGAGTTCTCCAGGGGAGCAGAATCAACAGGACTCCTGAGGCAGGGGGATGGGGCAGGCAGATAGTAATTTATTTTAAGGGCTTGACTCCCATGGTTTGGGGGCTAGCAAGTATGAAATTTGTAGAGCAGGCCAGCAGGCTGGAATTTCTTTAAAGAGTTGATCGGGATGGGGAATACGTGTAAATCTATGGCTGATTCATATCAATGTATGACAAAACCCACTGAAAAATAAATAAATAAATAAAGGAACAAAAAAAAAGAAAAAAAAAAAAAGAGTTGGTGCTGCAGTCTTGAATCTGAAATCTGCAAGCTGGAAACTTAGGCAGCATTTCTCTGTCATAGTTTTGGGCAGAATTACTTAGTTGGGAATCCTCATGCTTCCTTCTTAAGGTCTTCAGCTGGTTGGATGGGTGTTCCCTCCATTCCCACCCGTCACCATTTTGGAGGGTTATCTGCTTTACCCAGAGTCTTGATTTAAATGTTAATCACATCTTGAAAGTACTTTCACACCCACATTTAAGAGGTGTCTGGCCTGAGCACCAGATGAACCATCAAGTAGTGTTGCTGTGAGAGCAGGGAAGAGACTGGTTCAGTATAAGTGATAACCTCCTTTCTGACTGATTTCCTCTGCCTTGAACTGCAGGCTGGAGTTTGTACCCTGTCTGTCAAATCAGCTTGAGATTATAGGTGTGTAGATAAAGTCATCCTTCGCCTACAGGCTTATACTGGCTTATACCCATTAAACTGAGAATACTTGCTTGATGAAATCACTGAGCCTTACCGTAAGGCCCCAGGGAAGCTTGCGTGCACCACCTTCAACTGATAGAATCTTACATGACAAGAACTTTGCTGCTTGTATTTGATTCCAGCATTTAAAATACTATTTTTGTTCAACATGGCCCTGAAATGTAAGCCAACTTTAGGAATTTGGGGGCAAGATTATGCCTAGAAATACTGAAGAAGTAGGAAAATTCAGAGTGTATTCAAACAATGTACTTTTGTTAAAAGATTTGTATGGATTTACATATCCATCTTTGAAATGTATGACTACATGAGTATAGTAATACACTATATGAATGTATAACTACATGAGTATAGTAATACACTATATAAATGTATAACTACAGGAGTAGTATAGTAATACACTGTATAAATGTATAACTATGTGACCATAGCGTGAGTTGAGGCTGATGATGTAAATGGGGGTTGAAATTAAGCAGGTGCTTATAAACCATGTTAATGACTTTTCTGTGTTTTCTAAGAGCCATGGAAAGCTATTTCATCTTTAAGCAGGGCAGTGATGTGGTCATTATTATTAAATTATTAAACTGTTAATTATAGTTATTAGATAGGCAAAAAAGACTATAAAAAGACTGTTTCAAAGACCATTAAAAAGTCTGTGGTGTGAGAATGGGTGAGAAAGAGGAGGAAAATAGATGGCGGTAAGGCCAGGACCCTCTTAGAATTGGCAAAACAAAGAGGGCCAGGTTTAGAAGGATTATTGTGAATTCATTGTTGCTTATGTTGATTTTTGAGGTCCCTCTGATGGGATTGTTAAATATGCATTTGGATATATGTGATTCTAAACCAGAGCTGTAAAGCTGAGAGATGGCAGCATTAATTGAAGCCAAGTATAGGTAATTTGAGAGCCTAGGGCTGGCAGAGACTAAGAAGACATAGCCAGAGAGGCAGAAAAAGGGGGATCTAGGAGAAGATGCCTAAAAGGAAACAACGGGAAGCTTGTTTAAAAGCAAGGGAAAAAGTGGTCAAAATGCTGAATGCTGCTACATAATTAAGACTGAAAAAATGTCCCATTAAGATTCATTAACTGGCATAATTTTAAGTTAGAGCTGTTTTGGCCTAGAGATGTGCTCAAGCTGGAATGAAGTAGGCTGAGAAGTGTGAGATGTGGTTATTAAGAAGCTACTTTAAGAAATTTAACTGTGGAGGGGAGTAGAGATATTGGGCAATAGTTGCGAGGCAAGATATGGCCTATGGATGGGAGAGATCTGAGTGAGTGTAAATGTTGACAGCATCCAGTAGAGAACATCAAGTGGAAAACCTCAAATGAGGAAGGGAGAATCTGTATTAAGGTTCCTACTAGGATTGCATAGTGATTCTGAGGACAGGCACCTTGGCTGGCCTTTTAAGATGGAACACCTGTCTATAGGGGTAATAGGGGTGAAGGAGATATAGTACCACTGTTTATTTTTCTTAAGTCCCTATTGTAGTCATCAGTGTCCGAACAGGAAACAGAAACTGCTTTGTTGTTCATTCGCTAAGTTGTGTCCAGCTCTTTGTGACCCCCATGGACTGCAGCACTCCAGGTTTCCCTGGGCTTCACTATCTCCCAGAGTTTGCTGAAACGCACATCCATTGAGGTGGATGAGCTGTCCATCCAGCCATCTCATCCTGTCACGCCCTTCTCCTGCCCTCACTCTTTCCCAGCATCAGGGTCTTTTCCAATGAATAGGGAAGGTTTAATATACAGAGTTAACTGTACAAGGGACTTCTTTATAAGAGGAAACATGAACTCTAAAGAGTACAGGAAATCAGAGGAGGAATCCACATCCTTGGAAGGAACACATCTGGAGAAGTCCACCCCTGCCCCCAACTTACCCACCCCACTGAAGTCACGGCCATTGGATGGCTGAGATGTTGCGCTGATGGCATCTTCGGGAAGCTCTCCATGGGGAGGTGCTGAACCATGACTCCTTGCCCATGGAGGTGGCTCACTGGGAACCGCTCTCTGGGTCACAAGGAGAACCTGTCCCCAAAGAGAGGCTTGGTGCTGCTGGCCACCTCGAGCTGCTGGCATGCGTGCTGGGAAGGCGGCCGCAGACCGGGCACAGCGGAACCCGGAGCTCGCCCCTCCTGCGTTGTCCTTCCAGGGCCCTCTAGCAGTCACACTTAATGTGTGCCCGCTGGCAAAGGAGAGCCGTTTTGAGGTCCGCCTCCGCTCTGTGCATTGATAAAGCCGTGAGACAATAAGTTGACAAATGGCGCTTCTGTTATTGATCTTGTAAATTTTTTCCATTTTTGCTTTTATAATGATTGTAATGATGGATATCTTTATACATAAATCTTTGTGCACATATCTTCTTTAGCTCCCATTTGTAAGAGCTAATCATGGTAAAGCTATTTAGAGATATAATGAGTGATTCTTAAGTTTTGCTGTTTGCTTTTGTATTCCTGAAGTATTTCTGGAAGGAAATGAGAAATATAGATTGTTGTTAGAAAAGGGAACTGGATTTTATTAACCTATTCATAAAAGTGAAATTTTATGAAAGTATTTTTATTGTAAGTGTTGAAAGATGTTATCTGCTCTGTTAAACTCAACTTTATTGCTTCATTTCATGTTATGGTTTGTTAAACAAAGTACCTTATCATGTCTTGCTCTGTCAGCTGGAAGCACCTATTTTCTGACTTTACTTCAGCATCATTTGCTCTTCAAAATGAGTCAGGATATTTTCATTTAGTTATTTCCTCTTATTGCTGTAAGAACCAGGTCACCTATTTCCTTTTTGTCTTTGACCCTTGTGTGGCACTTGATGTGATGATACGGCAGTATCTGACACTTGCTGCCGGGCCTGATTTTTAGTGTTAGCTACTGGGAGGTCATGTGAGTGCAGTACTCTGTCAGAAGTGTTAGAAAGAGAACTTAAATACAGGTGACCCTACCAGATTCTGACTTTTCTTTCTGAACTTATTTTCCTCTTCCTATTTTTGACAATAAAGCCTTCAAAAAGAAGACCAAGTTTGTTAAACTGACAGTAATGATAATAATTTTTAAGAAACACTTTTTTCCCTGTGAGTATTACCTTATAGATGAAGACATAATAAAATAATGCTGAAAAGTATGGCTATAGAATTTGCTTGTTTTAAAACACTTGAAAAAGTATAGCACTATTTTTGACCTTTACCGGCCTTTAATTCAGAGTGGATTCTGTAGGATTTATATCTCGTGCATCTGGTATTATTACTCATTAGCTTTTAAAAAAAAAAACTTCAACTACTGAAGCAGAAAGGATTTAATTTGAAGTATGAGGAAAATGGCATTTTGAATTTTGACACTTTAACTTTCATTATTTACAGTGTTTTGTTTTTTTAACCTAGGAACATTTTAAGGAAGAGCCAAATTATCTTTAATTTTATCTCATGTGATTGAATCATTGTCTATTTTGCTGCTTAAGGGAGCAAAAACTAATCTGTGTAAGTTCTATTAAAGCCTACCAGAATTTTGGTAATAGCCCTTTCTTAAATTCTTTAAAAAGTACTTATCTGAAAAATCTTTGCCATTTCTCTGTAGGGGAGAGTAGATTTTTAAGACTAATGGACTCATGAAATACAAAGAAGACTTTGAACACATTCCTTTCTTTTTTTTTTTTTTTTTTTATTAGTTGGAGGCTAATTATTTTACAATATTGTAGTGGGTTTTGTCATACATTGACATGAATCAGCCATGGAGTTACATGTATTCCCCATCCCGATCCCCCCTCCCACCTCCCTCTCCACCCGATTCCACTGGATCCCAGTGCACCAGGCCCAAGCACTTGTCTCATGCATCCAGCCTGGGCTGGCGATCTGTTTCACTATAGATAGTATACATGCTGTTCTCTTGAAACATCCCACCCTCACCTTTTCCCACAGAGTCCAAAAGTCTGTTCTGTACATCTGTGTCTCTTTTTCTGTTTTGCATATAGGGTTATCATTACCATCTTTCTAAATTCCATATATATGGAACACGTTCCTTTCTGAGCCACCTTAAGTTCAGCTACAGGAACGGTTGCTGTGTGCAGTGCTTGCTTGGCTCCTCCCCGCCAGCTCTCCCCAGGTGGTGTGTTCTCAGAATTGAATCTAGGGCTGATGGACTAGATAGCCGTTAAGCTTTTGTTGAGCTAGGTGATGATTAGTTTGAAGTTCTTTACTATGACATTCTTACTAATATAGTGGTTGTTCCTTAGTAATTTTCCTGTTGGTTTTTCAGGACTGCAGGAATACGTGGAGGCTGTCTCTTTTCAACACTTCATCAAAACACGATCACTTATCAGTATGGATGAAATTAATAAGCAGTTGATTTTTTCAACAGAAGACAATGGGAAAGAAAATAAGACTGTAAGAATTTAAAATCATATTTCACATTTATTACATAATTTACACAGCATTGTGATAACTGTAGGAGATTCGTTGGCTTATAATGCAAAGAATATTGAGATGAAAATGTTCTTTCTAAAGTGTGATTTCATAGATTCCCACCTAGGGAAATGGTCTTTCTAAATATATTAGTTAGTGGCTCAACAACTATGGGTAGGTTGGGGGGAACAATACCCTTTTATGTAAAGCATTATGGAGTGGTTATTATGTAAGTCCACTTTTGGTTTTACTGTGTATTTGCTATGTACTCTTTAGAAACACTATCTCATTTAATCCTTTTATTAAACTTATGAGGTAAGAATGACTACCCTCATTTCACAGAAAGGCTTTTACAGAGTTTAAGTAACTGTCAAGCTCTAGTCAAGCAAGTGTGACAGCTGGCTTGGAAACCAGGTGTCCTGAATGCGAAGCCAGGAGTGTCTGTCACTCTCCCAGTGTGTCTCACTATGTGCCACAGGGACCCCTGTGCCAGGGATCTGCCTCAAAGGCATGTTTTACAGGATTTGATGTACAGGTTTTAAACCAGGTAGCGTACAGACATGCCACATAGGTGCTCAGTAGTTAGTAGTCATTATAAGAGCCAGTATAAAGTTGTTATGATATAGTGAGAGATGTTAATTTAATCACTGAGTTCATAAGCTTGTATCTGAAATAGTGCAGTTCAACTTTTAAATAAATACTGTTTTTCTCCCCCTGAGTTTCAAGGTATAATATTCAGGCCATGAGGTAAAATTTTGAGTATTAGATACTCTCCTAAGATATTAGTACACTTAAAGGTACAATTAAACAGTTTTTTTCTTTTCTTTATTTTTCATCAGTTTTTCTTTCATTATTATTTTAAAAAATCAGGATAGGTAGGCAGAAAGTGGAAGAAGGTGTGGAAATCATATTTTCTTGAATGTTAATAAAATATTAATACTGAAAAGGGAGATAATTTGATGTGACAGGTGTAGCTCACTTCAAGGAAACCATATATTTTCTCAGTTTTAAAAATTATGTGAAGTTTATTGAGGAAATTCATCTTGAGAAGTAAAATTCTTTCATATTTTTAGTTCATTTAGTAAAGATTGAATTACAGAAAGAAGTAAAGGGAGCCTATGTGACCCTGCTTCTTAAATATATTAGGCAAGTTACCATACTTTCCTTTTGATTCTCTGTAATTCAGAATGGAAGTATCAGGGCAAGAAAGTAAAGAGAAATGGGAGTAAATGCCCTATTCTGAGGATTTATGTAGTAAATTATTCTAAGATTAGGGTGTCATAATCATACACATGTGTCTTCTCAAAATGTTAAGACCACATTCATAAATAATATTTCCTTTTAGTGCTAGCTAGAGATTCTTCTAGGTGCTGAAAATTCTG
The DNA here is from genome assembly GCF_033118175.1 of Dama dama. NCBI lineage: Eukaryota > Metazoa > Chordata > Mammalia > Artiodactyla > Cervidae > Dama > Dama dama. The sequence goes on along the minus strand of NC_083695.1, from coordinate 13,428,498 downwards.
GAAATCCAATAGTGGAAGGTATTTTGCTCTGACTTGCATATTGAGAGTAGTGTCAAACCGTTTAATTCTTTAAAACTTCTTATGAAAAATTCAAATGCACAAGAAAAGTGGAGAAAATAGTAACACATGAACACCCATGTACCCATTATCTGGATTCAATAATTGTTAATATTTGGCCTTATTTGCTTCATCTAAATGTTTTTTTTTGCTAAATTAGTTTAAGTTATAGTTATTCTGATATTTTTCCCCTAAATACTTCAAGTCCATTGTGAAAAATTGCATTTTAAGTAATGTTATTTTCCCTGGTTTCTAATACATATTATCAGTAAAGCAGAATTTATTTCCTTGACAGTTTGTTGATTTTTTTAACATGCTTTTTTCTTCAGAATCAACTTTTTGGTTATATTCAGGGAGCTCCTTCTGTCTAATGATGGGAACAAAGGATAGTCATGTTTTCTTAAGCAAAAATCATTTTCATAAATGACTTATAAAAACGCCAGCCACTTCTCCACCCCCCACCACTCCCACCACAATCTGTCCTTTCCAAAAAGATGCCAGTTCTCTTAACAGTTAATAGAAATGAAATATAGCAGGTCAGGCTAATTGGGGAGCTGACTTTGGATACTTACCCAGTTCTAACCATTAACTAGTGATATTACTTGCAGTGTTTCTGGGACCTCATTTCTTATACTCCATATTGAGAAGATTGGAACAGATGGTCTCTGAAAAGTCCAACAGTGTTAGGATTCATGTCCTGGATACAAAGCAACCAGAATCATCTATAAAACCTAAAGTTGACTCTCTCATTTGCTCACTTAATTCTCAGTGTCTCTGTTACCTGTAGGTAAAGTTCTGATTTCTTAATGTGGCTTTCTCCCCTTGCTCTATCCCTTGTTCTGTCTTTCTAGACTCAGCCCATAATACTTCTTACTTTAAATTTTACTCCAAAGAAATACCTCACTAGTTCCTCAAGTACACAGCACAGTTCTCATCTGCATGCTCTTGCAGTTCCCTGTGCCTAAAATGTCCTTCAGTGTAATTCCAGCCCACCTAAGTCTCATCAGACTTTTAATAACAGTTCAGACATCGCCTCTTTCAGAAAGAATCCATTAGAGAGAAGTTGATGTGGAGAGAGGAGATTGATGTGGTGACGGTAATGGTGATAGCAGCTAACATTTATTGAGTATTTACTTTGTGTTGGGCATTATGCCAAGAACTTGGTAAATGTTATCTCATCCTTAAAAATAAACCTCTGAGGTAGGTACTGTTATCCCATTTTACAGATGAGGAAACTGAGGTTTAGAGAGATGAAATAACTTGCCCAGGGGCATACACCTTATGAAGCAAGGTCCTGGAAGAGGTGGGAGGAGATGGGTCAAGGTCATTTGGAAGAGTTAACCTCAAACAAGAGGAGGGACAACTCATCATCTGAGACTGGAGGATAGAAGGTAAAGACGGGTGTGGACATAAATAAGTTTTTTTGTTTTGTTCTTTTTTGTTTTTAGGGATAAGGTAATTGAGAGAGCTTATGCCACGTGATCTGGCAAATAGCCAGGCCAGTGAAAGTAGGCAAGATTGTTTACTGAGAGTGAAGAGGTTTGGGATTGAGTAAGGGGCTGAGGAGAAAAGTAGTGAAGGTTTGAAATAGTGTTCAAAGAGACAGGCGAGAACCATCTAAGAAATAAGTGAAAGGATTGGTGAGTAATCTGTAGTGGTATAAACTCTATACAGTTGTGATCATCATTATTATTTTTTAGCCTAGTGGTACTCAGTACTTGAATAAAGCACTAACAAGAATAGTTTTTAATACTGATTGAGGGTGTGTTTTTGCTGGGCAGGTGCAGTAGAAAAATAGGAGTCTGAAGAAACTGAGGAGGATATAGCAAGAGAGTGTTAAATCATGATGGTCAGTGCTGAGTGGGGACAGAGGAGAGGCCAGAAAGGGACTAAGTGACTGAGAAAATCATGACTGGATCATAAACCTGGAGGGCTTTATGATTTGCCATTTAAATATGTAAGTCATTGTCATGTGATGAAGTCATTAGGCCTTAAGAATATCTTTATTTTATATGTCAAGTGAAGTTGGAAATGATTGATTTTATAATTATACAATATTAGATTTCAGAATTATCTTGAAGTTTTAAATTCAACTCCTTGCTGACGGCATGAGTTCTTCTCGTAACATCTCGAATGGTCATTTAACAAAATGGATCATTTTATTTAGAGAAGATTAGTATGATTGACTTGCTGTTGATTTTGTACCTTATTTGTATACATAGTCACTCTTTTTCACAGTGTATTTTCTTTGTGTGTGTGTGTGTTTATTTTTTTTTTTTACCAGCCTTCCTCTGATGCACAGGATAAGCAGTGCGGTACTTGGAGACTGAAAATCACGCCTGTTGATTACCTCCTGGGAGTGGCTGATTTAACTGGAGAGTTGATGCGAATGTGTATTAACAGTGTCGGGAACGGGGACATAGACACTCCCTTTGAAGTGAGCCAGTTTTTACGTCAGGTTTATGATGGGTTTTCATTCATTGGCAATACTGGACCTTACGAGGTTTCAAAGAAGCTGTATACTTTGAAACAAAGTCTGGCCAAAGTAGAGAATGCTTGTTATGCCTTGAAAGTCAGAGGTTCAGAAATTCCAAAACATATGCTGGCAGATGTCTTTTCAGTTAAGACAGAAATGATTGATCAAGAGGAGGGCATTTCTTAGGATAATGTTTTAATCAGTTGTTTTTCTCTTAAGAACTCCTAAGAGAGACCAATTTGTAAGACTGTTATTTAGTATATCATTTGACTTTATTGTGGCTTTAGAAATGTTTTCAGTTGTACTTGTTTTAAATTGTATACAGGCTGTACATAAAATTACCAAAATGAATCATTTCTTATATCTTACTTGTGAAAATTTGCATACAGATGTTTGCATATATGCCTATTTGAATTTTTGCTGGCTAAACTTCATCATTTATCTTTGTTAAATGTGAACATGCTTCAGAGTGCACTTTCTGCCATACCTGTTTTAATTTACTTTGTGTGAATTTTGGAGTGGTGATATTTAGTGGAAGACATTTATAGTTTAAGTTGGTGATTTTTTTAATATATAGAGAGATTTCTTAGTTACACATCTGGACTTGAGTTTCCTGTTTAAATTTCTTGGTAATATTGTGCCAAGCCTCCAAAATAGGCTTATTCCATAGAATAAGAATTAAAATTATTATTAATGTACTTTAATTCTATGAGGTATTGTAGTGAGAATTCATACTGTATTCTGGCTAATTTTAGGTAATTTTGAATCCATATGAAACAGCCTTCCAGAAAAATTGACAGGTACCCCGATGTTAGTTTATACATTTAATTTTTGTCCTTTATCACAGAAAGCCTGATAGAGAATTGGCACTAACATTGTAATATTGTCACTAATGTTTGAGTTGAATTATATAATTGCACACACAACTGAAAAGCTAGTGATTATTTAGTAATCTTTCTTGTTATTTCATTAGGCATGTTTGGAGGCTTTCCTATTCTAACATCTATAAGAAATTACATCTAAATAATTATAATGAAGTTTTGAAATCTTTGAAATATTAAGTTAACCCAAATCTTTACAGTTGTCCAGTTGTGTTAATTGATACATAAAAGGTTGCCAAAGAAGATTTATCACATACAATTCAGCAATAAGACAATTGTCAACACAGTTGGGAATAACAAGTAGTATCACTAGTAATAGAAGTAGCCTCACTAGTAATATTTAGAATTGGAATTTGCCTACTAAAATTAGTTATAGATTATTCCCTGTGGTGTGAAACTGACTTGAGCATGGCCCTATTGGCTGACAACTAGACCTTTTCTTTTGGTTTTGTGAGTTTTGAGAGTCTAGATATTGGATTTTATTTTTGGAAAAATTAGCAGCTCTGTTTGCAAGGGCTTATTCTTGGAAAGTGTAATTTTCCAAAAATTATCACCTAAAGGAAAATAAAATATATACATGCCTAATAGACTAGGTTTGATTGTTGTTTATTCTGGTGGTAGTATGTATTTTTGGTTTCCCTATTCAAAGATACAGCTGAAATAGTTTATTACATATTTTTGTTTCTTTTGCCACTTGAAGTTGATGAATATCTTATTGATGTTTAAAACTGAACTCTTTGAATAAAATATTAAAATATAATAGTTTAGCTTATTTTTTTTCAGTTGAGAAATACTTCATCAAACTGTTAAGAATTTTTAGCCTTAACAGGAAATTTGGTACAGACTCGCTTAATATAGAGATTTATGATTTCTTAAAATGGGTCCAGAGATAGTGAGAGTTTCAGGAAAGACATCCTTTCACCTCTCATTGACCCAAACTGGGTAACTTTCCTATCCCTTTAAACCAGTTAGTGGAAAGGAAGATGAGATCACCTTAATGTATCAAAGTGTCCATTATCTGAGAGAAGAGTGAACACAAGAAACTGAATTAGGGTGTTACCATCACAGGGGAAGGGGAAATGGCCTTTGGGTTCATAGTCGGCACTATCTGCTGCAGGTGGATTGGTGCCATGGCTGTTGATGCATTTCTACATTACATGTTATACTAATACAGTAGGTGTTAGACCTGGATGGTAGAGGGTCTCTAAATATATCCTTAATGTCTCTCAGTTTTAAAATGGTTGCTCTGATACCATCACCTGTGATAATGTTTTTCATCTTTATTATAAAAAGAAGCTGGTTCTAGGTAACATGGCAAGTTCCTGAAAAATTCTAAAATAAAATTGGGTTATTTCCTTCATAAGTAATTGCTGCATATATTAAATCAGTGTTTTTTTCCATAATAAAGATTGCAGAACCCTAGGGCTTTTTGAAGGTGCCTCAAAGAAAGGTGTTATTTAAATGAGAGATTGGTGAAATGGATTAAAAAACTTAATCCAAACTCTTTGCTAACTACAAAAGACTCACTTTAGATTGAGACACACAAATAGATTAAAAGAATGGGAAAAGACATTCCATGCAAACAGTAACCAAGAGAGCTAAACAAATAGACTTCAACACTTTTTTTGGCTAGAGACAAAGAACAACATGGAATGGTAAAAGGCTCAATTCATTGGGAATATATAGCAGTCACAAATATATATGAAAACAACAGAGTCCCAAAATACATGAAGCAAAATCTGAGATAATTGAAGGTAGAAATATACAGTTCAGCAGTAATAGTTGGATAATTTAATACCCAGCTTCCTATAATGGATAGGCAGACAAGACAGATCATTAAGGAAATAGAGGACTTGAACAACACTATAAACCAAGCTAGACCCAGCACCGTGGTTGTGTACCATGACCAACACTGTGGAATTCCATCTCAGGAATGCAAGGTTGGTTCAACGTGAAAATCAATAAACCATATTAATAGCTTGAAGAGGAAAAAAACATGATGCCTATCAGTAGAAACAGGAAAAACATTTAACAAAATCTGACACCCTTTCATGACATAAATACCCAACAAACTCAGAATAGAAGGGAAATTTCTCATCCTGGTAAATGCACACATGGATGCTCAGTCATGTCCAACTCTTTGCGACCCCGTGAACTATACGTAGCCTGCCAAGCTCCTCTGTCCTTGGGATTCTCCAGGCAAGAATACTAGAGTGGGTTGCCACTCCCTTCTCCAGGGGATCTTCCCAACCCAGGGATCAAGCCCAGGTCTCCTACCTTGCAAGCGGACTCTGCCATCTGAGCCACCAGGGAAGCTCCTGACGAAGGGCATCTGGAAAGCGCACAACATTGTAATGGTGAAAGAACGGAACGTTTTCCCTCTTGAGACAAGGAACAAAGCAAGCGTGTCCAACACTGTCCTGGAGGGTCTAGCTAAGGCAATTAAGCAAGAAAAAGAAAGGGCAGATTGTAAAGAAAGAGGTAAAACTATCTCAATTTGGAGATAACATGATGATACGTGTAGAAAACCTCTATAAAGAATCCTTGAAACCCCTCTGACCGTTAGGACTAATTAACGAATTAAGCAAGGTTGAAGGATGCAAGGTTGAAGGATGCAAGGTTGAAGGGTACAAGATCAGTGTATAAAAATCAGTTGTATTTATATACACTAGCAATTAGAAATCTGAAAATCAAAACAATAATTGCATTTACAATAGCATTTTTTGTTGTTTAGTCACTAAGTTGTGTCTGATTCTTTGTGACCCCATGGTGTTACAAAGAATAAAATATGTAGAAATAAATTGACCCTAAGTGCAGATTGTACACTGAAAGCTATAAAATGTTGCAGAAGAAAAAGGCACCCTGTGTTCATGGAATTGTAGACTTAATATTGTTAAGATAGCAATACTCTGCAAATTGATCTGTAGGCTCAATGCAGTCCTTATCAAAATTGCAACTTCACTTTGCAGAAATGGAGAATCTGATCCTAAAATTCATTTGAAAATTCAGAGGACACAGGATAGACAACAAAATCTTTGAAACAACAAATTTGAAGGATTCACATTTGTTAAATTTTGAATTTTAAGACAAAGGTACAATAATCAAGATAGTGTAGCATTGGTGTAAGAATAGATACATAGATCAATGAAATAAAATTCAAATTCTAGAAAGAAATCCACATATCTATGGTGAATTGAATTTTTATTTTGTCCTACCTCCTTTCGAAGATGATGGGCTGCTTTTCTGGGCGCCTGATGTCCTCTGCTAGTGATCAGAAGTTGTTTTGTGAAGTTTGCTCAGCATTCAAATGTTCTTCCGGTGAATTTGTAGGGGAGGAAGTGGTCTCCCCATCCTATTCCTCCGCCATGTTAGCTCCTCCTCGCATCTGCAGACCTCTTCATGACACTGGGGAAGGCAAATTTTTCTTAGGCAGGACACTGAAAATACCACCTCAGAGTTCACTGTCTTCCTGGATTGTGAATTGAATTTTTAATTAAAGATTTTATTTTTCTGGAGCAGTCTTAACTTCACAGTAAAATTGAGAGGAAGTACAGGTATTTTCCATACATCGCCTGCCCCACATGTACATCTCCTGTCATCCCCTAGCAGAGTGGTTGGTGCATTTGTTACAATGAATGTGACTACATTGACTTGTCATAATTGCCCAAGGCCCATAGTTTATAATACAGTTCACTTCTGGTGGTGCACATTCTGTAGGTTTGAATAAGTCAATAGATTGTTGACAAAGGTGTCAAGACTATTCTATGGGGGAAGAATAGTCAAAAAAAATGGTGCTGGGATATCTGAGCATCCCTTGAAAAGAATGAAGTTAGATTCTTCAAATTCTACAAAATTTAAGGGCTTTCCTGGTGGCTCAGTGGTAAAGAATCTTCCCGCCAATGCAGGAGACATGGGTTCTATCCCTGGTCTGGGAAGATTTCCACACGCTTAGGAGCAACTCAGCCCATGAACCACAACTATTGAGCTTGTGCTCTAGAGCCTGGGAGCTGCAGCTACTGAAGCCTGCATGTCCTATAGCCTGTCCTCCGCAGCAAGAGAAGCTATTGAAATGAGAAGCCCGTACACTGCAGCTAGAGAGTAGCCCCACTCGCTGCAGCTGGAGAAAAGCCCTCTCATCAACAAGACCCAGCACAACCAAAATAAATAAAAATTTTAAAAAAATCTAAAATAGAGCAAAGACAAATATAAAAACTAAAACTATGAAATCCTTGAAAACAGGTGTACATTTTCTTGACCATAGATCAGGCAATGGTTTCTTAGATCTGACATCAAAAGCACAAGCGTCAAAAGAAAAAAAATGAAACATCCATCAAAAGTAAAACTTTTAAGTGTCAAAGGACACTATCAAGAAAGTGAAAAGGCAGCCCACTGAATGGGGGAAAATGTTTGCCCATCATAATCTGATAATATAATGGTACAATAGTAATAGATAAGTGTATCTAAAATATATAAGGAACTCTTAATATTAAATGACAACCCCATTTAACAGTAGGCAAATGAATTGTAAAGATCGTTTTGTAAAAGTGACACACAAATGGCCAGTGAGCACAGGAAAAGACATTAAACGTCATTAACCATTGCATGTGTGTGCTCAGTTGCTTAGTTGTGTCTGACTCCGTGACCGCATGGACTGTAGCCTGCCAGGCTCCACTGTCCATGGAATTTTCTAGGCAAGAATACCGGAGTGGAGGGAAATGCAAATCAAAATCATGAAGTACCACTGTACATTCACTACATATATATTTTTTATAACTGTATCTTCTATATAATGAAAGAAGGAGAGAGAGAAGGAAATGAAGGAAGGAAGAAGAGGGAGGGAGGGGAGTAAAAGGAAAAAAAAACAGGAGAGGGAGGCTTGTGCATGCATGTTTCCAACAGTGTTATTTACAGCCAAAAAGTGGGAACAACCCAAATGTCTGTCAACTGATCATACTCCTGCCATGAAATATTTATTCAGCCATAAAAAATTAAATGCTGGTACTCGCATCATGGATGGGCCTAGAAAACTCTGCTAAGTGAAACTAGATATACTTGGACCCAGAAGTCAAGAAAGTACCTCATGGTCAATAATTTGTTTAAGTCAATAGGTGTCACATTTGCAACTCATAATCTTTTTTGCTGTTGAGACTTGAAAGGTTTTAAATGATTTATACTTTAAATTCCAACCCATGGGTTAACAATAGGACAATAGGACTTACTATCTTTTGTCTACAAGTGCATTTATATAAATTCAGTTGATTCTTAGAGCGCTGATGTAGGCAGGACATGGTAATATCTGCTTCTTGAGACCCCCTTTATACATAAACAAATATATAACTAGTGTAACTAAGACCTAGAGAGAGGTTAAGTAGCTTGCTCAAGGTTACCTACTACACTAGACAAAGACTTGAGATTAGAAACCATGTCTAATGAAACCTAGGTGACAGCCTTTCTGCAACAGCACACCACTTTTTGTGGTTCTTAATATTACATGTAACCTTGAGCAAGTTTACCTCAAGCTTTATTCTTTCTGAGCCTTAGTTTTATTATCTGTTAAATAATGCCAGCCTTACTTTTCTCAGATGTTTTATGACTGTTTTATAATCTATGTGAAAATGCTTTTCAGGGCATGAAGAACCCAGGAATGTAACTTCTTGAATAGTCTGTATCTGCAAAATTTTGCATGTAATTTAAGGAGATGCATACACCTTCAGAAGTCCATCTATGGATGCGCTAAAGCTAAGTCCCTGAGACCCCGATTAAGAGGCCTTGTTTCTGTTTGGTTTGGCTGTGCTGTGTCTTTGTTGCAGCCTGCGGGCTCTCTAGTTGAGGCGTGTGGGCTTAGTTGCCACTTAGCGGGGGTCTTAGTTCCCCAGCCAGGTATCAAATCCGTGTCCCCTGCAATGGAAAGCAGGTTCTTAACCACTGGAGAACCACCAGGGAAGTCCCAGGAGACATTGTTATTGGAGCAATTCAAAAGTGTCTTTCACATTGTACACTTGCATAAGCATGCAGTTTCCATTATGATATTCCAAAAGGGGCAGATACTCAGTTTTGTTGTGTGAGTGAAGTGCTGATATTAACATTAGAGAGTTTCTCTAATGAGAAATGCCTGTGACTTTTATGTCATTCTCAAATGGGTCTTTGACCTTAAAAAGCCAAGAATTACTGATCTAGATGTTTTCTTATGTTATTACCATGTATCATAAAAGACTCTAAATCCAAAAATCCTAACTAGATGAAGCCATTTCTAGAAATTTTTTTTATGAAGTAGTGGGATTTTCTTTGGTTCTTTTGTTTGTTAAACCATAAGTGAAGTTCTGTTGAAGAATCTTCCAGTTGTTGCTTCCCTTGTCCCCTAATGAAAAGTTCTCATGGCTGAATAATGTTCCATTGTCTACAGTCAGCCCTTTTTTATCTTTAGGTTTTGCATCCATGGATTCAACCAACTACAGATCAAAAAATATCAGAAAAAAATTCCAGAAAGTTCCAAAAAGCAAAACTTGAATTTGCTGTATACAGGCAACTATTTACATAACATTTACATTATATTTGGTATTCTAAATAATTTAGAGGTGATTTAAAATATGTGGGAGGATATGTATGGGTTATGTATAAATACTACATTATTTAAGAGATTTGAATATCTGTGAATTCCGGTATCTGCAGGAGAAACCAACTGCCTTTGGATACTGAGAGTGACTATATATGCCACATCTTTATCCACTTATCCATTGATGGACACTGACGTTGTTTCCATACCTTGGCTGTTGTGAAGAATGCCGCTGTAAAGAGGAAAGTGCAGATATCTTTTTGATATCCTGCTTTCATTTCCTTTGAATGTATACTTAGAAGTGGGATTGCTGGATCATATAATTCTATGTTTAATTTTTTCATGAAACTCCATACTGCTTTCTATTATAATAGCTGCACCAATTTGCATTCCCACCAACAAAGCACTAGGGTTCTGTTTTTTCCCCACCCTTACAACATTTGTTATCTCTTGTCTTTCTGATAATAGCATTTTCTAATGGGCATGAGGTAATATTGTGGTTTTGATTTGCATCTCCCTGTTCATTAATGATGTTGAGCATCCTTTCAAGTATCTGTTATCATTTGTTTGTCTTCTTTGGAAAACTGTCCATTCCTCAGCTCATTTTTAATGTTTGTTATATCAGTAGTTTTCTTGTTATTGAGTTGTATGAATTCTTTATATATTTTGAATATTAACCCTTTTTGGTGATATGACTTGCAAATATTTTCTCCCATTCAGTAGATTGCTTTTTCATTTTGTTGATGGTTTGATTGTTTCTTTTGATGAGCAGAAGCTTCTTAGTTTGATGTAGTCCCACTTAATTGTTTTTGCTTTTTAAAATTTTTAATTGGATGATAATTACATTATGTTGACTTCTGCCGAACAACAATGCAAATCAGCTGTAAGTGTTCTTGCTTTTGTTGCTGTGCCTTTGCCATCAAAAGTACTTTTTTTACTGGTCTACAATTTGGGAAGAAAATCCTATTTGTAACCCATCTCAATGATCTTTTGAATAGTGTAAGCAATTACACATGCCAAATCCCAAGTCTTGCTTAGGAAACATGACGGAACAGCATCTAGGAAGTATAAGAACTCAAGACTCAAACTGCAGAACTTTTTTCCATATCCACAACACAAATAAAAGCCTCCAAAACTCCTTGTCTACCAGTAGTGCCCACAAGTGCACATGTGAGCATGCACAGACACACACACCACAGTAGTTTGAAAACCTCTTAGTATGTCCCTGTGTGGAGCGAGAACGGATAGAAGGCTTTGGCAACATCAAAGAGGCAGAATCCTAATGGCACTGATCTTTAGCAATCACGATTTGAGGCACCCTCCAGGTAAAGCATCTCAATTAACTGAGGTTCTGACTGAAGGCATAGGAAACATAGAAGGAGGCGTAGAAGAAGAAAATTATTAATATCAGCTCTCACCTTGGGAGCAGTTGCAGAAACAAGTTGTATTGAACTAAGAGAGGAACGGAGACCAGAGATGGGTAGAGACTGATGGGACTTCCTCTGTCCCCTCCTAGGAAGAAAGTGAACCACTTTGGTTGCATGAAGGATCATTGCATTACATTGGATGGAAGCATGAAGTGGTTTGGAGGTTCCAAGCTAGCTGGAAGGGTGTGAGTGCTGCAAACGAGAGGAGTGGACCATGCTGGGCATTGCCTATTGCTACTTGGTACTAGGGTCCTCCCAGGCAGTGCAGTGGTGAAGAATCCGCCTGCCAGTGCAGGAGATGCAAGAGACACGGCTTCAGTTCCTGAGTCATGAAGCTCCCCTGGAGTAGAAAATGGCAACCCGGTATTCTTGCCTGGAAAACTGCTTGGACAGAGGAGTCTGGTGGGCTGTAGTCTATCGGGTTGCGAAGAGTCGGACATACTCTTCTGGACATGTCCAGATCGGAAGATCTGGAGGAGGGCGCACACACACACTCTTGGTACCAGGGCTGCCTTCTGAATTCTCACTGTACTGTTGGAGCTGGAAGGCTAGAAGCCACACGTCCTTGATTCCCTTGCTAAGAGGGTTTATTTGCCATCTCCCAGTGAGAGGTACATGTAATATTTGAAGAACCAGAGAAACAGAAGCCATAATTGCTCTGCAGCATCGGAGGCAGAGAGCCGGGCTTGCTCAGAGGGCTTACGTGAGGTTTTGCAGGAGCTTCTGCACTCTCCTGATCACCTGCTTCAGTGCTGCCAGCAGCTGAGCTCATCAGCCGTGGTTTCCTGCAGTTCCTGTGACTTCTTGATTTCCTGAATTCACTGGCAGCTTTCCCTGAACTTCCTTTCACCCGGCCCTTCCAAGGTTTTGGAAGCACCTGTGTTAAATCCTGTCCTGTGTGATACCTCGAGTGCTTTCTGTTTTCCTGACTGAATGCTGACTACCAGGGAACAAGCTTGAGGAGAGGTGCCATTTCTCTCTTGCAGGAGAAATGCAAGTTAAAACTACAAGTTGTCCCTTTTTACTTTCAGCTGGATGAAGAGTGGAAGACTGGTAGCAGTAGGTTGATGTGGGGGAAGTTGGCTTCCACACTGCAGTAAAAAATGGAAATTGGCATTAATCTATGAAATTGGTGATTCCCAGGTGGTGCTAGTGGTAAAGAACCTGCCTGCCAATGCAGGAGTCACAGGAGACGTGGATTCAGTTCCTGGGTCAGGAAGATCCCCTGGAGGAGGAAATGGCAACCCACTCCAGTATTCTTGCCTGCAGAATCCCACAGACAGAGAAGCCTGGAGGGCTATAAGTCTGTGGAGTCGCGGAGTCGGACACGACTGAAGTGAGTTAGCATGCGTGCTATGAAATTGACGTTGATCTCAACAAGGGGTATTTTGGTAATATCTATCAAGTTTATTCATACATTCGCGAATTACATGTTCAAAGCATACTTATTATAGCATTGTTTTGAAATACTGAAAAGTTTGAAATGTGAGTGTCCTTCCATGAAGGACAAATTAAATCAGTTATGGTGCAACCGTATGATTAGATGCTATAAAGCCATTGAAGACAATGAGGCAGGTCTGCATATTCTGTTATGGAAAGATATTCATTTTTTTTTAACTGAAACTAGAAAAATGTAGATATGCCACCACTGTGAAAAGGTAAAAATAATATGTCTTTGTTAACATGCAGATTATTTCTAGAAGAATGCACACAAAATGACAAGGGTGATTGTTAGCTGCCCTCCTTTCACACATGAATGGGTGAGCAAGGGAGAAAAATTGGTGGCACATTCGTAGGCTGTCTGTGATGTAAAGAGCTTGAAACCAAGGATAATACTGGAATTATTATTGTTTTTTATTTTTATTAACTTTGTTGTTTGTTAGGAAGATTTGAGATTTAAAAAGATGTGACTTGGGGCAAGTAGACCAGAGAAGGGCTTCCCAGGTGGTGCTAGTGGTAAAGAACCTGCCTGCCAATGCAGGAGACACAGTGAGACAGGGGTTCAATCCCTGGGTCAGGAAGATCTGGAGGAGGGCATAGCAACCCACTCCAGTATTCTCGCCTGGAGAATCCCATGGACAGAGGAATTCTTTAAAACTTTTTAAAACCACATTTGCTCCAGACTTATTTCCAAAGAATTAAGATGTTACAGAGTTTCACCCCACCTCCATCAACCCAAGAAGCAGTTACCAACCACAAGATTGGAATACATACTCTTCTGATACTTATTTTCTGTTTTTACTGCTTATGTATTAATCCACAAACAACTTCTGTATTGTTTGCATTTTAAAATTTTGTTAATACTGTCAGTATACAAATCTTTTTGCAACTAGATTTTTTTCATTTAGTATTTTTCATTTAATTTCATTTAATATTTCAAATTTTGAAATTTACTCACATGGATATATGTAAATTCCAGTTAATTCATATTAGCTGCTACATAGTATCCTACTTTTAGGGCTTAACCAGTTTATCCATTTCCCCTAGACTATAGTTGTACCCCAGACCACCCTCCTGGTTTATTAATTTAGCTTATTAATTTAGGTTTATTAATTTATTTAGCTCCTGGTTTATGCTCATTCTTTCTATATCAGACCCATTTTAATTCAATGGCAGTTTCAAGATACATGAAGATAACTCTTCTAATATACTGGCCCACCAGGGAAGTCCTGTTTACTATCATGTTGAAAGATCAGTTAACTGCTTTCTAGTATCCCAACTCTAACAGTTGTTAGACCCCACTGGACCCTTCAGTTCATTGACCTTTCCACTGCTCATTGGAGAAGGCAGTGGCACCCCACTCCAGTACTCTTGCCTGGAAAATCCCATGGATGGAGGAGCCTGGTAGGCTGCAGTCCTTGGGGTTGCTAAGAGTCGGATACGACTGAGCGGCTTCACTTTCACTTTTCACTTTCATGCATTGGAGACGGAAATGGCAACCCACTCCAGTGTTCTTGCCTGGAGAATCCCAGTGAGGGGTCACACAGAGTCAGATACGACTGAAGCGACTTAGCAGCAGCAGCCTCTTTCCCTTTATCTCCCAGCTTCAATGTCTTTGCTAGTAATTCCCTTTCCGTTGCACACACCTTCAGCTCTGCTGCTTTCTCTTACTTCATTATACCTATTGGTGAAACTAAATCCCAGATTAAGTCCATCTCTTTAACTCCTTTACACGTGCCCCTGTGGTGCTGAAGAAAATACAGGAAAAGCAGATAACCACACTGGCTGGTCTCACTTTATGACCATGAATATCATGTTGGTCTCATGCTGCCCGGCGGTCACACTGTGCTTCCTCAGTCCATTCATTCTTCCTCTCTCATCAATGACGTTTCACACTGTTTCCTCCTGTATCACCTCCTCAGCCTCCCACTTGACCAAGGGCTGGGAAGACTGAAGACAACAGAGGAGAGTTTCCACAATCTCATCATACTTACACCCGGCATTGGCTCCACCTCCTCTGCCTCCCTGCCTCCTGCCATCTGCGTTTTCTCTAAGGCCAGCCTCTCCGCTTGTGTCTGGGTCTGCTGTCATCTGTCAGTGGCTATGTCTCGCCTCGCTCCTCCCTGAATGATCGATTTTATTCCCTTTCTATTGGGATTTCCCATCAACAAACATATCTTTAAAACTTCCTGAAAGAGATGTGTATACTTTCTGAATCTAATTCTTCTCCCGTTCTCTCTGGGATCCACTCCGACTTGTCCCCAACAATTCACCTGAACTTCAGCTCTTTTCCAAATGTTGGGTTTTTTTTTTCTTTCTTTAACAATGTATTTTTAATTGGAAGATAATTGCTTTACAATGTTGTGTTGGTACACAACATGTACAACATGTTGTATGCCTACTGTACAACGTGAGTCAGCTCTAAGTGTACATAGATCTGCTCCCTCTTGAGCCTCCCTCCCATCCCTCCTTGCACATGTCTTCTGTTTTGTTTAGTTTAATGTAAAACTGTCCATCTTGCCCAGCCTGCAGCAGCATTTGACAGGTGGTGATGGACCTGTCCAGGACCTTCTCCTTGGACTCTGTTTTCCACTTACTTCCAGACACCCCATTCTTGGTCTTCCTCCTGTTTCTCTGTCTGCTACTCAGCCTCCTTTGTTGATTCCTTCTTAGCACCTTGACCTCACCTTGGAGGACCTGAGGCTCAAGTCTTGAATGTCTTCTCTAATTACATTCACCCCCTTAATGGTTTTATGCTGTCTCATGGATGTATATACTATCTCCATGCTGACAGGTTCATATCTCTATGTCGGCATCTCTTCTGAACTCTAGATGTACATGTGTGTTCTCAGGCAGACTGTTCCACTCTGTGACCCCATGGACTGTAGGCTCCCAGGCTCCTCTCTCCATGGGATTTTTCAGGCAAGGATACTGGAATGGGTTGCCATTCCTTTTCCAGGGGATCTTCCCAACCCAGGGATTGAACCCACATCTCCTGCATTGGCAGGCGGATTCTTTACCCACTGTGCCACTTGGGAAGCCTTCTCAGTTATACATGTCAATTCCCAATTCAAAATCTCCACTTAAGTGTCTAATGCATTTATCCAAGTTAACAGGTCCAGAACTTAGCTTGTTTCTCCCGTCAAACCTTCTCCAGAACCTGCTTCTTCTCAGTTGATGGCGACTTCATCCTTGCAAACGATCAGGCATGATGATAATCATACCGGTTCCTCACTTTGGCTCACATTCCATGTTTAATCTGTCAGGAATTCTGTAGGCTCTATATTTAAAATATACCCAACATCTTTTATCATCGTGGTCCAAGTTGTCACCACCTTTCACTTGGGTTACTGCAGTAGCTTCCTGCTTCCATCCTTGTCCCCTCCCGAGTACGCAGAGTGGTCTGTTAACCTGCAGTCAGGTCAGCTTGCCTCTCTATTTAAATCCTTGCAGTAGCTACTGTTTCATTCAGACTAAAATGCCCAAGCCCTTGAGATGGCCCACAAGACTCTGCACTGGAGGTCCTTGACCTTTTTGGCACCAGGGACTTGTTTTGTGGAAGGCAGTTTTTTCACAGATCTGAGGAGTGGGGAGGACGGTTTGGGGATGATTCAAGTTCATTACATTTATTCTGAACTTTATTTCTATTATTATTATTGCATCGGCTTCAGCTCAGTTCATCAGGTATTAGATCCCGGAGGTTGGAGACCCCAACTCTACACCATCTGCCTGCCTCCTCTCATTTTAGCCTAATATTCTCCCTCTGGCCTTCCCCGGTGGCTGCCCAGTGGTAAAGAATCTGCTTGCCAATGCAAGAGATGCAGGAGGTTCGGGTTTGAGCCCTGGGTTGGGAAGATCCTCTGGAGGAGGAAATGGCAACCCACTCCAGTATTTTTGCCTGGGAAATCCCATGCACGGAGGAGCCTGGTGGGCTAAGGTCCATAAGGTTGCAAAAGTCAGACGACTGCATGCGTACACACACACACACACACACACACACACACACACACACCCTCCCTTTGACTTACTGCACTCCAGCCTCACTGGCCTCCAGCTTGTTTGTTTTCTAAACAAGGTCTGTTTCTTCTTATCTCTTTTTTTTTATTCAGATATCTGTGCACTATTTTCTCATCACTTTTAAGTTTGTGCTAACAGGCCACCTTCCAAATAAGGCCTCAGTCAGTCAGTTCAGTTGCCCAGTTGTGTCCGGCTCTTTGCAACCCCATGAATCACAGCACGCAGGCCTCCCTGTCCATCCCCAGAGTTTACTCAAACTCATGTCCATCGAGTCAGTGATGCCATCCAACCATCTCATCCTCTGTTGTCGCCTTCTCCTCCTGCCCTCAATCCCTTCCAGCATCAGGGTCTTTTCCAGTGAGTCAACCTTTCACATGAGGTGGCCAGAGTATCGGAGTTTCAGCTTCAGCATCAGTCCTTCCAATGAACACCCAGGACTGATCTCCTTTAGGATGGACTGCTCGGATCTCCTTGCAGTCCAAGGGACTCTCAAGAGTCTTCTCCAACACCACAGTTCAAAAGCATCCATTCTTCAGCGCTCAGCTTTCTTTATAGTCCAACTCTCACATCCGTACATGACCACTGGAAAAACCATAGCCTTGACTAGACGGACCTTTGTTGGCAAAGTAATGTTTCTGCTTTTTAATATGCTATCTAGGTTGGTCATAACTTTCCTTCCAAGGAGTAAGCGTCTTTTAATTTCATGGTTGAAGTCACCATCTGCAGTGATTTTGGAGCCCCAGAAAATAAAGTCAGGCACTGTTTCCACTGTTTTCCCATCTGTTTCCCATGAAGTGATGGGACTGGATGCCATGATCTTAGTTTTCTGAATGTTGAACTTTAAGGCCTACCACGATCTAATTTAAATCGCCATTTGCAACCTACTCCCAGTGCACTTTCAGACGGTGGCCTCTACATGGAACACACTCTGCACAGTGTCCTTGGCACTGTGGAAGGTACCATTCCCTTCTTACACTGGTAATATGTGACCAACCAAAGTGTTGCGCTTGCTATTTGTCTCCTTTAACTAATATGCAAGCTCTCCAGGGAGAAGAATGTTTGTACTCCCTGGTGTATCCCAGACATACTGAACAATCCATGGGTACACATAATGGGTACTTAGTGAATACTTGTGGAATGAACAGACAAGGAGATTATTTTCAGTTCTTTGGTATTACAAATAATATTTGTAATAGAGTAGTGAGTACCTGTGATGATTAATTTTATGTGTCAAGCTGACTGGGCTAAGAAATGTCCCAACGTTTCATCACACATGATTCTGGGTATGTCTGTGAGGATATTTTTTGGATGAAATTGACATTTGAATCCATAGACCGCATAGAGCAATTGGCCCTCCCTAATGCAGGTGGACCCCATCCAGTCCTGAATAGGACAGAAGGCTGGAGGGAATTCTTGCCTGACTGCTTGAGACTTTGGTCTTTTCTGGCCTTTGAACTCAGACTGAAATAACATTTTTTCTTGGTTATTGAGCCTGCTGGATTTTGAACTGAAACTTACACCTTCGGCTCT
Organism: Dama dama; assembly: GCF_033118175.1. Lineage (NCBI taxonomy): Eukaryota > Metazoa > Chordata > Mammalia > Artiodactyla > Cervidae > Dama > Dama dama. The sequence goes on along the minus strand of NC_083695.1, from coordinate 13,410,117 downwards.
CCTGGGCCTTCAGCTTGACAGCTGCAGTCCTTGGGACTTCTCAGCCTCCGTACTTGCAGGAGTCAATTCCTTATAATAAATCTCTTTATGTGTATCTATATGCATATTATATGTATGTGTCTATCTGTCTACCTACCTATCGATAGTTACATACACATGCACCTTATTGGTTCTGTTTCTCTGTAAAACTGATTAATACAATATTCTTAGCTTGTCTCCTTGTGAGCATATGTAAGAATTTATCTAGGTAGATGATATGGGAGAGAAATTGCTTGGTCTTAGAATGTAGACATTAAATTTTACTAGATACTGTAAAGTACTCTGCTAATCTATATTTCTTTCTGCAGCTGTGTAAAAGTTTGTGTTTCCACATCATTTTGCCAACCCTAATAACCAACCTGATGGTTTTAATTTTTATTGATTGATTTATTTTTAAATATCTATTTGGCTGCACCGGGTCTTAGTTGGGACCCGCAGAGTATTTGATCGTCACTGCAGCATACAAGATCTTTAGTTGTGGCATGTGAGATCTAGTTGCCCAACCAGGGATTGAACCAGGCCACCCCCGCCCCCCGCACTGGAAGCGCAGAGCCTTAGCCACTGAACCACCTGAGAAGTCCCAACCTGATGGTTTTGAAATGGTATCTTTTAAAATGATTTTGTCTCTCACTGTACTAGTTTTACCTATATGAAATTGCATTTTTGTGAGCCAAAAACTATTGAATACTGATAATTCAGTGGGGTCTAATCTGACAGTGACTATCTCTGCAATTACAACTCTTTGCCATTCATATTTCTTCTTTTATAAATTACTTGTTCATATGATTTCAACATTTTTCTATTGTTTCCCCCAACCCCCTCATGGCCTTTCCCCATTTTTGCGATCTTTATGTGAATACCTTTTCCTGATCTATGGTTGGGAGTGTGTTTTCTTATACAGATATGTGTTATTTTAATGCCATCATATTTACCATTCTTCTATGATTTGTGCTTTTATTGTCTTAGGAACTTCAACCATACCCTGAGGTCCTAAGTATATTATTGTATATTTTTGTCTATCATTTAAAGAATTTTTATTTTAAATTGAAGTATAGTGTTTCAGGTATACAGCAAAATGATTCAGTTATACATATATGTGAATATACATATATATATTTTCAGACTTTTCCATTACAGGTTATTACTGATGTTGAATATAATTCCCTATAATATGCCATAAGTCCTTGTTGTCTCTCTATCTTGTATACAGTAGTGTATATCTGTTAATCACAAATTCCAAATTTATCTCTCCCTCTTCCCCTTTGATCACCATAGGTTTGTTTTCTGTTCATGAGTCTGTTTCTGTTTGGTAAAGAAGTTCATTTGTATCTTCTTCTTTTAGATCCTCATATAAGTGATGTTGTTGCTGCTGTTATTATTGTCGCTCAGTCATGTCCAATTCTTTGTAACCCCATGGATTGCAGCACATCAGGCTTCCCGGTCCTTCACTCTCTCCTGGAATTTGCTCAAACCCATGTCCATTGAGTCGATGATGCTGTCCAACCATCTCGTCCTCTGTCACCCCCTTCTCCTCTTGCCCTCAATCTTTCCCAGCAGCAGGGTCTTTTTCAGTGAGTTGACTCTTCGCATCAGGTGGCCAAAGTATTGGAGCTTCAGCTTCAGCATCAGTCCTTCCAGTGAATATTCAGGGTTGATTTCATTTAGGATTCACTGGCTTGATCTCCTTGCAGTCCAAGGGACTCTCAAGAGTCTTCTCCAGCACCATGGTTCGAAAGCATAAATTCTTTGGCGCTCAGCCTTCTTTATGGTCCAACTCAAATCTGTACATGACTACTGGAAAAACCATAGTTGATATGATATTTGTCTTTCTCTTTCTGACTTACTTTACTTAGTATGATAATCTCTAGGTCCATCTACATTGCTACAAATAGCATCATTTCATTCTCTTTATGGCTGAGTAACCATCCATCATGTGTCTATATCTGTACCTACCTGCATCTGTATACTACCCTTTCTTAAACCAGTCCTCTGTTGATGGACACTTGGGTTGTTTCCATGTCCTGGCAGTTGTAGTAGTGCCGCTATGAACATTGGGTTGCATATATCTTTTCGAGTTAGAGTTTTCTCCGGATATATGCCCAAGAGTGGGATTCCCAGATCATATGGTAATTCTGTTTTTAGTTTTTTAGGGCATCTCCACACTGTTCTCCATAGTGGCTGCAATTTACATTCCCACCAACAGCGTAGGAGGGTTCCCTTTTCTCCACATCCTCTCCAGCATTTCGTTTTTTGTAGCTTTTCCCCCCATGTTGTGTGACTTGTGGGATCTTAGTTCCCCAACTGGGCATTGAACCTGGGCCCTTGGCAGTGAAAATGCAGAGTTCTAACCACTGGAGAACCGGGATATCCCCTGTAGACTTTTTGATGTTGGCCATTCTGAGCAGTGTGAAGAGACACCTCATTGTGGTTTTGATTTGCATTTCTCTAATAATTAGCTATGATGAGCATCTTTCCATGTGTCTGCTGTCCATCTGTATGTCTTCTTTGGAGAAATGTCTATTTAGGTCTTCTGCCCATTTTTTGATTGAGTTGTCTATAAATCTTTAAAAGTTTTGCTTTTCCATTAGGTTTGGGATCATTGTGGACGTTTTTTTGGTATTCCAGGGTATGGTGTGTGATATGGATGAGAGAAGGGGTCTTATTTTTTCATGTAGATTGAAAACTTTATCCATTATCTTAAGTTCTCGTAAGAAACGTGGGTTTCTTTAGGTTCCCTCTTTTATGGCCCACTGGTCTATTTGTCTGTCCTTGCACCAATAACACACTGACTAATCACTGTAAGTTTATACTGAGTTTTGATAAATGAGAGGGCAACTATTCTTGCCTTATTTTTCTTCAAATTTGTCTTACAGTTATTGTATTATTTCTTCTTTCAGTATTGGATAGAATTTTGCAGTGTGTTTTAAACTGAATTTGCTAGTGACTTGAAATATACCTTTTCATAAGGAGGAAAATATCTTTAACTTTGTTCCTTTGTTATGGTTGAGTTAGAGTGAGTTATGTGAAATCAATGAATTAATTATCACCAAAGCCAGCAGAGAAAATCAACAGCCCATGACCGAAAAAAAAAGGTTATGACAATAAGTGATCCATTCTCTACAGCAAATATTGTGACTTTCCTATTACAAGCATGTTCCCAGTAGCAGAGTTACAAATCAGCAGTCCCTCAAACAATTTAAAATTAATATTACAGGAAAACATGATGACTTAATGATGTCGAGGTACAGAGTAAGTATACATTTAACTTTTTATAATCACAGGCCCGTAAGTTTTTATTAATCTTTCCTTTACCTACCTAAGAAGATGTAAGGGCTCTTTCAGGGCTTGGAAACAGACTTCTCAGGTCTCCTCGCCCCCCTTCTCCAAGTTCCTGACTAGCAATTGCTGGCTCTTCCTGGCAGCCTCTGAGTCAAATGAGCCTTGCTATCCAGTCTGTGAATTACTTAGTATTCAGCAATTTTCTTAATGCTAGCTTGCAGATCGCTCATAATCTCTACTTTGGAACTTAATTTACTATTTAATTCATCTAATTAAACTTGTTGGTGGAGAGAATCAATTTTTTCTGTTTCAATAACTATTTTTAATTTCTGTAAGTTTTATCTTTTTTTCAATCCTTCCTGTTCTATTTTCATAGTGTCTTATTCTTTTATTTTCTATTCCTTTCTTTTAAAATCTCTCTAATTAATTTTTAAATGTGCTTATTTCATAATATCTTTCAGACTGTCCTTGAGGGGCTAATCCTGGTGCATCAGTGGGGATCATGTGTTCAGGTATATTATGTGTTTTTTTTAATTTGTGGTTTACCACTTAACCTAAAGTTTTATCTCCTGTCCTTGTGTGTCATTAAATCCAGGCTCCTGGTGTTTTGTACCTACTGTTGGGTCCCCTGGGAGCAGCATATCTATGTGCCTTCAACCATGGGCATGGTCAATTCATGTGCGTCTCAGCCTGCATTTCAGATCACTCTTTCTCAGAATCTTGTTTCCTTTTTCTGTGTTCCTTTATGTGTCATTTCTCTGGGTTTATAGTATGTGGCATTCTACTTCAGGTCATTGTTCCATGTTGCCAGATCTGGTAGTTAAAAATTTTTGAAAGAAAAAAATTTTTTACCTAATTTTTATATGTACATTGTTGAAAAATCTAGAGACAAAAAATTATGTTCTACTTGAAGAGATAATTACTATTAGCATTATATTAATTCTATATCTTTGTATCTTGTTTCTCTGTGCATATGTGTATATGTATATGTGCAGGTGTGTAAGCACTAATATAATTATTGTTAAGTTAAAGAGAAATTATCCTCATTGTACTATTTAATAACATATTTTCAAAAATTAAATATAATGTCAAAATATTTACATGTTAACCACTATATTCCTATGGTACTTTTTTTTTTTTTTTCATTTCAATTGTTATTTTATGCAATCAACATTCAATACATTCGAAAACTCAATTGTGTGTTTTTTTTTTTTTTTCCCCAGTGGGTTTTGTCATACATTGATATGAATCAGCCATGGATTTACATGTATTCCCCATCCCGATCCCCCCTCCCACCTCCCTCTCCACCCGATTCCTCTGGGTCTTCCCAGTGCACCAGGTCGGAGCACTTGTCTCGTGCATCCCACCTGGGCTGGTGATCTGTTTCACCATAGATAGCATACATGCTGTTCTTTTGAAATATCCCACCCTCACATTCTCCCACAAAGTTCAAAAGTCTGTTCTGTATTTCTGTGTCTCTTTTTCTGTTCTGCATATAGGGTTATCGTTATCACCTTTCTAAATTCCATATACATGTGTCAGTATGCTGTAATGTTCTTTATCTTTCTGGCTTACTTTACTCTGTATAATGGGCTCCAGCTTCATCCATCTCATTAGGACTGGTTCAAATGAATTCTTTTTAATGGCTGAGTAATATTCCATGGTGTATATGTACCACAGCTTCCTTATCCATTCATCTGCTGATGGGCATCTAGGTTGCTTCCATGTCCTGGCTATTATAAACAGTGCTGCGATGAACATTGGGGTGCACGTGTCTCTTTCAGATCTGGTTTCCTCAGTGTGTATGCCCAGAAGTGGGATTGCTGGGTCATATGGCAGTTCTATTTCCAGTTTTTTAAGAAATCTCCACACTGTTTTCCATAGCGGCTGTACTAGTTTGCATTCCCACCAACAGTGTAAGAGGGTTCCCTTTTCTCCACACCCTCTCCAGCATTTATTGCTTGTAGACTTTTGGATAGCAGCCATCCTGACTGGCGTGTAATGGTACCTCATTGTGGTTTTGATTTGCATTTCTCTAACAATGAGTGATGTTGAGCATCTTTTCATGTGTTTGTTAGCCATCTGTATGTCTTCTTTGGAGAAATGTCTGTTTAGTTCTTTGGCCCATTTTTTGATTGGGTCATTTATTTTTCTGGAATTGAGCTGCAGGAGTTGCTTGTATATTTTTGAGATTAATCCTTTGTCTGTTTCTTCATTTGCTATTATTTTCTCCCAATCTGAGGGCTGTCTTTTCACCTTACTTATAGTTTCCTTTGTTGTGCAAAAGCTTTTAAGTTTCATTAGGTCCCATTTGTTTAGTTTTGCTTTTATTTCCAATATTCTGGGAGGTGGGTCATAGAGGATCTTGCTTTGATTTATGTTGGAGAGTGTTTTGCCTATGTTCTCCTCTAGGAGTTTTATAGTTTCTGGTCTTACATTTAGATCTTTAATCCATTTTGAGTTTATTTTGGTGTATGGTGTTAGAAAGTGTTCTAGTTTCATTCTTTTACAAGTGGTTGACCAGTTTTCCCAGCACCACTTGTTAAAGAGGTTGTCTTTTTTCCATTGTATATCCTTGCCTCCTTTGTCAAAGATAAGGTGTCCATAGGTTCGTGGATTTATCTCTGGGCTTTCTATTCTGTTCCATTGATCTATATTTCTGTCTTTGTGCCAGTACCATACTGTCTTGATGACTGTGGCTTTGTAGTAGAGTCTGAAGTCAGGCAGGTTGATTGCTCCAGCTCCATTCTTCTTTCTCAAGATTACTTTGGCTATTCGAGGTTTTTTGTATTTCCATACAAATTGTGAAATTCTTTGGTCTAGTTCTGTGAAAAATACTCTACGGTACTTTTTAAAGGCTACAAAGTATACTATCATGATGCTATAATGTAATTTATTCCATCAACTGTGTTGTTGAACATTTTTAAAATGTTTGTGGTTATAAACAATACTGATACAAATGACCTTAGAAGTGCATCTTTGCCTGCATCTTTGTTTATTTATTTAGACTAAGTTGCTGAAAGCAGAATAGCTGGGTAATATGAATATTTTTGTTATTTACTGACAAATTGAGTTGTTTTCTCCTGGGACAATTATCAGCCAGACTCTCTTTCCTAAATTCTTGTTTACCAGATATTGAAGATTGAAATGACATGAACATATATTTATATGTTTGTCTTCCCAGAGCTGTAGGCATAACACTAACATTTTCTCCCAAGGTTAGGGAGTGAGTTTCTGGCATGCCTTTCCTACTTAACTCCACCCTGTCAGAGTTGATAGGAATTCCATGAGTCACACGTGCTCTGAAGCATCAGTACGTGCTCTGAAGGAGAAAGGGTTCTCTGTGATTACTTTTCAACCTGAAAAATAGTATATATGCCTCACATTTATCTGCTCCACTTACCAGCACCCAGCCCCATCCTGCCTCAATGAACTTAATGAGATTAACAGATGCTATTTCCTTTTTTAATATACTTTTTATTTTGTATTGGCGTATAGCCGATTAACAATGCCGTGATAGTTTCGGGTGGACCGCTAAGGGACTTAGCCATCAGAATGTATCCGTTCTCCCCCAACGCCCCTCCCATCCAGGCTGCCACATAACACTAAGCAGAGCTTCTTGTGCTGCTCGCTAGGTCCTCGCTGATGACCTGTTTTAATTATAACAGTGTGTGCTGGTCCATCCCAAGCCCCCACTGCCCCTTGCGTGCTCAGTCGTGTCTGACTCTGCGACCCCACGGGCTGCAGCCCACCAGGCTCCACTGTCCATGGGGATTCTCCAGGCCAGAATGCTGGAGTGGGTAGCCTTTCCCTTCTCCAGGGGATCTTCCCAACCCAGGGATCAAACCCAGGTCTCCCACATCACAGGTGAATTCTGTACCATCTGAGCCACAAGGGAAGCCCAAGAATACTGGCGTGGACAGCCTGTTCCTTCTCCAGGGGATCTTCCCGCCAGATGCTGTTTCTTTAATCTAGGTTAGTGTCCTGCCAGGTAACAGCATCATTCTGAGGGTGCTAGAACTGAAGCACAGAACAGTGATGAGAGATGGACAAAAAAAAAAAAAAATCTGTGAGAGAATATTCTTCATGTCTTCCAATTACAGTCCATCCATACTTCCCTCTAAAGTCATTTATGTAACAGAATGCTATATCAGAAAACTCCAAGCTGGTTTCTTACTCAAGTATTCTTTTGGTTAAGTTGTAGATTATGTAAAATCTTGCCATTTATTCTTGCTTAAAAACATTGAAAGGAGGCATGATATGACTCTAATAAATTATCATTAATTTTGTGAAGTTTCACAATGGCATCTTGTCATAGAAGAATATGTTGTTGTTTAGACACTAAGTTGTGTCCAACTCTTTTGTGACCCCATGGACTGCAACCCACCAGGCTCCTCTGTCCATGGGATTTTCCAGGCAAGAATACTGGGGTGGGTTGCCATTTGATAGTCCCGACCCAGGGATCAAACCCTCGGCTCCTGCACTGGCAGGCAGATTCTTTACTGCTGAGCCAACAGGGAAGTCCATAGAATATGCACATGGGAATTTGCTGGTAGTCCAGTGGTTAGGGCTCTGTGCTTTCACTACCAATGGCAGAGGTCCTATCCCCGGTTGGTGCACTAAGATCCTGCATGCCATGCAGCATGGCCAAAGAAAAATATGCATATGTATTTTAGACATGCATATCAAAGCACATGAAGTCTGGAATTTGCTCTAAAATTCCATGGAGTGGGAGGGAGGGAGGGGGAGAGGAATCAGTGGATAGTTGAAGCAAGTGTGGCAGAACTTTATGGGGCCATTGTATTATTCTCACTTTGTGAACGTTTGATAGGTTTCAAAATGTAGTAAAAAGGTAGTTTCTTAGGGCAAGAGAGGGGTGAAGAGATACATGGAGAGAGATATTGAGAGGGATTGATCGATTGTCCTGTTGAATCTCTGAGTTAAAAAACCAAGGGAAACCTGTCTGACGAAGGGAAAAACCTGGCTGAAGTGGGCTTTGTTATGAATGAGTCCCTGCTGCCATCTCAGAGCTAGAGATTCCCCAATGGCACAGCGATAAAAGAATCTTCCTGCCAGTGCAGGAGGACCTAGTTCGATCCCTGGGTCAGGAAGATCCCCTGAAGGAGGAAATGGCAAGCCACTCCAGTATTCTTGCCTGGGAAATCCCATGGACAGAGGAGCCTGGCGGGCTACAGTCTGTGGGGTGGCGAAAGTGTTGGACACAACTGAGCGACTAAACAACAGCAAGCCATCTAAGGGCACAAGAAGAAGCAAGGCTGTGTCTCTGTACACACATCCCTCTACCCCGTACACGTACGCAATTCCCATTGCTCTAAGCCTGTTCTGTAAGAATGCAGCTAACAGGATTTACTAGTCGGGGGAATATTAGAGAAGGTAGTAACCTACCCTTCTCCTTGAGTAAATGAATTCAAGTAAAATACATATATTTCCCTGCATAAGCATCTTTTAAAATCTCGTCTCATTTACCCTCACCACAGTTCTGAAAGGTAAAAACTGGAGATGTTGCTCTATTTTTATACGTGCAAGTGAGCCCTTGTGTGTGTGTCGGTGGGGGGTGGGACAAGTGGCTTTGCCACTTTAAAAAGTCTACACTGAAATGACCTCTTTCCTTGAATTTAGACCTTTTTTTAAAAGAATTGCAGCTTTGTATATTGACTTTTAAATTTTTACTTATATTATTTGGCTGCACTGGGTCTTAGTTGCAACACATGGGATCTTTAGTAATTGTGGCACGTGGAATCTTCTTTTAGTTGTGGCATGCGGGATCTAGTTCCCAGTCCAGGAACGGAACCAGGCCTCTGCATTATATAATGAGTTTGGAGTCTCAGACACCGGATGACCAGGAAAGTCCTGAGTCTAGGCCTTTTGAAATCTATCCCAGACTCCTTGTATTGTATTTCATAGAACACTAGGAATTAACAAGCCCTTAAAACAGAATTAAAAGTTATTAATATCACTGATATGTGAGTAGGGAAACTGTTCTGATGCCATCTCATTTTTAAAATTGAAGGCCTAAGTTTTGATTCTGATATCATAAGTTCCCTTTAGCGGCTGTAAAATTGGGCACGTTCAAGTTCAAAAGTCAGTAGTGAAATGTTTAAAGTTCAGCAGTTACGTTAAGGTATAGATGAAAAAATGAGATTTTATTTGTAAGACAAGCAGCAATTACAGAAATAATGTCACAATTCAAAATACATTTCTCCAAACCTGAGATACTCATCTGTGACATCTCTAATGAATTACCTCTGCCTGCTCCCCAACTCCCTCTAGGTTCTAAAGATAATGTCAGCTTCCCAAGCGGTTTTAGTGTTTTTCTATCTTCTGTTTTTCCTAATGCTCCTTCCTCTTTGAATGCCTTCTCTTTTAAGACTGAACTCAGATTCTACCTCCTCCAGTTTGATGAAATCTTCCTTACTAGCCTGCATCAGGAACTCTCCCTGTTTCCTAGGGAAACTCTAATAAAGTGACACAGATGGAGATGCTTAAATGACTAAAACATATCTCATACTGCTGAGAGCAGGATCAGCTCTTTCTGGGGCTGTGAGGAGGGCTGTGAGAGCCCTCCAGGCCCCTCCCCTAGTTTCTGATGCTTTGCTGGTGGTCCTTATTCCTTGGTGGAATCATCACTCCCGGTCTCTGCCTTGGTCTTCACATGGTGCTCTGCCTGTGTGCATGTCTGTCTCCAAATTTCCCCTTTATTAAGGACACCGGGCACAACGGACTGGGCCACCCTACTCCAGGACTACCCCGTCCTAACAAATGACACCTGCGACAGCGTATTTCTAAATAAGGCGACATTCTAAGGTAAGACGAGTGAGAACTTCAATATGTGGATTTTTCTGGAGACCCCAATTCAACCCATAAAATTCCTTCTTTTGAATTTTCTCTCCACTTCATTTATATTTCGTTCATGGAACGTATCACATTCTATGTTGTTAACAGTCTTGACTCTCCTTCTAGACTGCAAGATCTTCCAAGTCTGGTTCATCTGCATATAACCGGAAGTGCCAAGCATAGAGGATGGATCTGTCGGGAGCCTTATATATTTTTCACTATGGCTACCTCTGGTCCCCAGGTTAGGCTATACCTCCAAATGGCAAGAGGCAGGATTTTATTAAAATAAAATAAAATTTCATTTTTTCAGGTACACAGTGTGTGTACCTGAATGCATGCAGTTAAGTTTGTGTACGCTTGTTGAAGGCAGGACAAAGTGGTTGGGATTTGAAAGTCAGGTGGACAACCCAGGCTGTAATAGTCCACTTGATGGTGTCAGCCAGGAGAGAGAGAGAGAGCAGCAAGGATGACTTTAAAAAAGCTAGGGAGGACTCTGAGTTAGTGGCTGAATGGGTGGATGCCACTGGATTAGTGGAAACAAGGATTATGGTTATAAGAGCATTCTGAAACCCAATGCTAATGTTCTGGGGACAGAGATTCTGCAGGACGTGAAGGGAAGGAGTGAGTGTGAAGACAAAAACCAATTACCGGTAACCAGGTTATGTATCCTGGTATGTTATGTATGTTACCGGTAACCAGGACAAAGGAGCAAAATATGTGCGCCAGGGTCTATGCCAGCCCAAGGATCTGGACAACACAAGCACAGATGTCAGAAGCAAGAGATGAGTTTGATGATGAGCCAGGCCATTGTCTTTTTCCAGAAAGCTTGCATCATTGTGAAGGAAGTCCCCCTAGTCTGGGGAGGAAGGGATGGCTGGAACAGGGAAGGGTGGCATGCTCCCCAGCCCAGCCTCAGCAGCAGACTCACAAAAGGCCAGCCTTTGTTTTCTGTTCATTCAAAGTACTGAACTAGACAACTAGAAAAAAAAAAAAGTCATGGTCCCTTCACTCAAGAGGCTTACAGATCTACAGGGACTAAAACACAGTCAAGAAAAAGTAAACAATCATCCGGTGCCCTAAATTTGGGAAAGTTCCATAGTGAGTGGGAAAGGAGGTCCCTCTGTTGATTGAGATGCTGTCTCCAAGTGTGGTCCTTGGATGGTGGCATCAGTGTCACCAGGAGCTTGTTAGAAAGGCAGATTCACAGGCTGCACTCCAGACTTATGAAATCGGGGTCACTGGAGGTGGGGCCAAGGAATCTGCATTTAACCAGCTCAGAAGGTAGGGGAATTCTTGTGCACATTAGGAGCAGCTGGGAGGATGGGAAGCAGGAGGCAGGAAAGGAAATGGGGAGATGCAGACATGGAGTGAGTGATGCAGGAGAGACTTTGGGGACTGATTGTGAATTTACAACTTTCCAAGCCTTTAGTTAGGAGCTTGGAATCTGCAGGATGGAGAACAGGGCAAGTAGGAGAGCATCACACTCCCCCAGATGCCAGAACATGACTCCATCATTTAGATTAGCCTTCCCCCAACACCAGAGGTGCTCCATGAACAAAAGAATTCCAAGAGCAGATACCTTTGGGAAACGCTGAATTCTGTTCACACCTCCTGGAGATTTATAGTGCACATGAGCACGATAAAGACATCAAAATTCTTTTTTAAAAAAAATAGGGATCTACTTAATAAGTTTTGATCCTTGGCTCACTCAGCGTGTGGTCTGCAGACCAGCAGCATCAGTACCACCTGGGAGCTTGATGGAAAATGCAGAGGGACTTCCCTGGTGATGCCGTGGCTAAACCTGCACATTCCCAATGTAGGGGGCCCAGGTTTGACCCTGGACAGGACACTATGAATAGATCCCACATGCTGCAACTAAGAGTTCAAAGGCTGCAACTGAGACCGGGTGCTGTCAAATAAATAAATATTTTTTAAAAAAGGAAATGCAGTATCTTCGTCTCTACTCCAGAGTCAGAAGCTTCATTCAGCAACATCCCAAGGTGACGGATATGCTCATCAAAGTTTGATAAGTGCTGGTTTAACCCATTGTTCTGTGGAATTCACTTTGGAAATGCTGCTTTAGGCAATGAGAAGCCAGTGATTTTGAGCAGGAAAGCAGCAGGATGAGAGCAGCCTTGTCCTACACAAAGCCCCTGAAGGAGTCTTTCCCTTTCTCCTCCTGGTGCTCCCTCCCCTTGAGCGCTTCCGGTCATTCTCCTCCACTGCAGGAGCCCTTGTTCAGGCATGAAGCCCCACAGAGACTTTTCTGGGCAGTGCCACACAGTGACCTGTAAACCACTGATCCATGAGCTCCTTGCTCTCCTGAAACTCAAATACCTTTCATTGACCTGGAAACCCAGCCATTGTTCGTACTGATGATCAGATTCTAGTGCTTCATCCAAGCTTGCAAGGCATCTTTGGATCCGGGTCATTTAATAGTCCCTCTGTGCAATTTTTAGATAAGATCTACCACAGTAGTCTTCTTTTCAAGCATGGTCATTTCATTACACTTTCTTTTAAAAAGTAACTTGAAAAATTACTGTGTTAAAATGTAATTCTGAATTATTCGCTAGTTGTTTTTGAAAGCAAGAATCTTGCTAGTCAAGTTTTGAACCCCCCAACTAGAACTGAGGGGTTTACTGAGTAACAACAAATGGTGGGAAAGCACAGGGTTTCCTGGAGCCATATGAGGTAGTGGCATTCAAAGAAGCCCCGCTTGTTCATTATATTCCAAAGGTATGAGCGCAGCAAAACCTTGTCCTAAAGGGGGTTAGCTGAGTCGGTGACGGTGGAAAGGCTGAGCGATCCTGCGAGGACACAGATTGTATGGGCACACCGCGGTGTGTGTAGGAGAGGCTTCTGGGGTGAAGGAGGGGCTGAGTACGTTCAGGGCTAGGACGCTGCAGGTAGAGACTCACGGAAAGAGCACGGGCCAGGGCCAGAGACCCGAGGCCACAGGAGGCTGCTGCCGGCGCGCTGGCACAGCCACGCCGTCAACCTCAAGTCCGGACGTGGAAGACCTCTTTGCGTCCCCTCCGACATCTGCCAGCGCCGCCTGTCTTTGTGTTAACAGGAGGCCGGAAGGGGGAGCAAGTTAAAGAATGGGGACCCGTTTCCTCTCTTTGTGACCCGGTTCCCCCTCCTTTGTATACACCCTCCATCCTGAATAAGCTCTGGTTCTCAGGGACTAAAATGCACAGCGTGTCTACTGCGGAGACACAGGTGCCGCCCAGGAGAGCAGAGCCAAAGGATCCCCAGAGAGGTGAGGAACGCCCAGGTAACTAACGCTCGGGGGGAATACAGTCTCTATAAAAGAACCCGTTAGCCTAATGAGGCCAACACTGACTTAAAGTTGTATGTTCTCTCTCTCTCTCTTTCATCAAGAAGCAGAACTTGGAGAGAAGCGTGACGCGGCGCCGTGGTTTTAGACGCACGGTGCACCGCACAGTCGGGTGGGACGAGTCCCCTCCTTGGGCGTCTTGGGACCTGAGGCTGTGGCCACAGAGATGTCCTGGGCGCGTCTGCCACCTAGCGCCTCGCAGGAGGGGTCACCACGCCGGTGTATCCCGGCTTCCCGGGTAAATGTGTGTATATAGGCTCAGTGTGAGAGCATTATAAAATCGCCAGCTGGAGGTGAGTAGAGCAGATTCACGGCAAATTCTGTACAGATCGATGAGAGTGGGAGACTACAGTTAACTGGACCTGTGGGGAAGATCCTTGGAAGAGGAAATGGCAACCCGCTGCAGTATTCTCTGGAAAATTCCTGGAGAGAGGAGCCTGGCGGGCAACGGTCCATGGGGTCGCAAAGAGTCCTACACAACTTAGCGATGCACGCGCGCGCGCACACACACACAGCAAGTGCCACCAGCTCTTCTCTTTCTCCCCGGCCTGTCCTTCACAACTTAGCGATGCAGCGCGCGCGCGCACACACACACACACGCGCACACACACACACAGCATGTGCCACCAGCTCTTCTCTTTCTCCCCGGCCTGTCCTTCACAACTTAGCGATGCAGCGCGCGCGCGCGCGCACACACACACACACACACACACACACACAGACACAGACACAGACACACACCATGTGCCACCAGCTCTTCTCTTTCTCCCCGGCCTGTCCTTCGCCTCCCCTGTCGTCCCCACTCTGACCAGCCCTTCCTCCCGGGAAAGGTCAAACCATCCTCAGCCATGCCTTGAGCCATCCCTCAGTCCACGCAGGGGAGGTCGGCCACGTAGAATCCAGTAGATATGATGCCTTCATGTGAACAGGCATATCTACGATTCGGTTTTTAAAATAGATTTCTACCATAATAATAACGCAGGCTCATTGTGAAAACTTTGGAACGTATAGAAAAGTGAAAAGGGCCCACTGTTTCCGCATCCTGATTATTATCTTGGGGAGGGGTGCCCGCTGGAGAGTGGGCTTAGATAAGAAATTCCAGTTTGAGAAAGCAAATCACTGCTAGAAAGGCGTACGGAGCGCCTTCCAGAGCTGGGCTAGGACAGCGCCCAGCCCCTAGGCGACCGACCGGACTCCTAGCCCGCAACTCTGCGCGCGCAGGCGGTCCTTCTGCGCATGCGCACTGCCGGGTCTCCACGAACTGCGGTGCCCCGGGGTGTGACCCGCGACCCGAGCCTGGGCTGGGTGCTCGGGGCTCGGCTCGGACGTGCGCTTTGTCCCGTGCCCTGGCTGCCGGGGGACTCCTCCTTCACCACATCTGGCAGCTCTGTGACCCGAGGTCAAGCAGAAAATAACCTGTTTAAATAATAAATCCATTCAGTTATTTTTAAATCTAGAAAAGTTAAAAATAAGAAAGCAAAAATATCTCAGTCCTAGCGAACGCCTTTCTGGTCTTTAAAGAAATGACAGACATGGGCTTAAAACGTGCAAAACAGCATAGATGTTTTAAAATGAAAAGTCAATAGCCGTCCTTCCCAGCAATCCCTCTTTCCAAAGGGAATGATTATGTCCGCCCCCACAATATGTACATATTTATATATATATATATTCTTACCCTTTTAATAGTTATACGATGTGGATTTTTACTGTTCATCCTTCTGCTCTTCCTGCCTGCCAGCTTCATACTTCCCAGGGATATTTCCACATTTGGACATCTAAATCTAAAAAATTTTAAAGATGCTTGGAATTCCACTTGTAAAGTACTATATTTTATCTAATATAAAGAAATTCTCAAGCGCTTTGTCAGGCAACTCACAAATCTAGAATGCAACTAAATCTGCAACTCTGAGTATTTGCAGCTAGAAGAGTTTTAGGCTTGGTTTGTGGTGATCTAGAAACTATTCATGTACAAAAGTGCCACCAAAACGTCTCCATGAAATCATTTAATTCAATTGAATGCTACCAAACAGGGCCCTCTTAAAGCTTGGAAACAAAACTAAAATCGTCCTAGGTGTGGAAATGCTAAGTCTTAAAGAACTACACTTTAAAAAGGTATTGGTAGATTTTGTTAAATGGTCCTTTTACAAAGCTGCACAGATTTATACTGTTACCAAAATGTGAATGAGGTTGAACATCTTCTTATATGTAAAACGGCAGTCAGTATTTCTTTTTCTGTATATTGCTTGTTCATATTCTTTGCATTTTTCTTACTGATTCAGCTGGGCTTTGTAAATGAAAGAAATTATCCTTTGTCTATCATTGTGTTCTGCAAATATTTTCCCCAGTTTGTCTTCTGTGTTCTACCTTTGTGTTTAGTTATTGGTTTTGTTTTGGTTTGGTTTTGCAACAAAGAAATTTTAACATTTTATATGGCAAATTTGGCAGAGTGCCTTTATACTTGTGGGTTGTCTGTCTTATTTTGCAGGGCCTTCCCCATGACAATCAAATCAATCCACTCAAGACTTATTTAAAACACACACACACACACACTCACACACCTTTTATTGTTAGGAAAGTCATCTATTCAATGAAGAAAGTTTGTAAGATACATATAAGCCAAAAGAAAAGTCTTATAGTCTAACTGCCAAAGATAATCAGTATGAACATTTTTCCATAGAAAGTTCTATGTAATAATTAATTAAGATTGTGTTTTGATAATGTCATGAACTATAATTGTTAAATATTTGAGTTCTATTTTAAAACAGCTTATTGAGGTATGATTATTATGCCATAAAAATCACTCATTTAAAGTAAATGATTCTTAGTAAAATTACGGATTTGTGTCATCATTACCACAATCCAGTTTTAGAACATTTTCATCACTGCAGAAAAAAACCCTTTCTTTCTATTTGTGTCCTTTTGAAGTCACTCCCTACTCTTTCCAACCAGCCCTAGGCAACCATTAATCACCTTCTTGTCCCAGTGGATTTCCTTTTTCTGGACGTTTCATATACATGGAATCACACAATAGGTAAACTTTTGTGTTTGGTTTCTTTCACTTAGCATAATATTTCTGAGATTCATCAATATCATAAGGTGTATCAATACTTCATTGACTTTACTGCAGAATACTAAGTAGTTTGTGAGGCTGTCACGGCTAACGCCATGACAAGCAGCCTAGATTAGGAGTAGGCCTGGTTTCCCGGAGTAACATAATTATCAGGCCACCTGGAGCCAGCCAATCAACATGTGCCTAGCAAGAAAAAGGGAACCTATCAGGGGAAAGCTGAAAGCCCACAAGGATTGGGCCAACAAAAATTGCCTTGCAACTGTGTAACCAATCCGCTTGCGCCAACTACCCGATTGTACCCAATAAATACCCGAGAGAACTGGGGCTCGGGGCCTTTTCGTCCTCACACCCTTGGTGAGGGCGGGAGGCCCTGGCTCGAGTCAGTAATAAATTCCCCTATTGCAAGTTGCATTGTCTCGAGGAGTCTTCTTTCCCGAACGGGGATCCGGACTATGGGCAGAACAAGTTCATTGACTGGATAGAATACATTTTGTCCATTTGTCAGTTGATGCGCATTTGAGTTTTTTCCGCTTTTCAAATATTCTGAATTATGCTGTTTTGAACATTTGTCGACAAGTTGTGTGTGGACATGTTTTCATTTTTCCTGGGTTAGTGGAACTGCTGGATTGTGTGTAAACTCTGAGTCAGCATCTGTTTGTTTGTTTATTTTTGACCCTGCTGTGAGGTCTGTTCTGTAGTTGAGGAGAGGGGGTCTCCCCTTTGTTGTGGTGAGTGGATTTCCCATCGTGGTGGGCTCAAGCTGCAGCTCAGTACTCGAGGTTCCCAGGCTCTGGAGCTCACGCTCAATTGTTGTGGATCATGGACTTAGTTGTTCTGCAGCCTGTGAGATCTTTCCGGACCAGGGGTTGAATCCATGTCCCCTTGCACTGGCAGGCTGATTCTTTACCACCGAGCTACCTGGGAAGCACTATACCTTAGCATTGGATTCTGTATCTTGAGGAGCTGCCTGGGACCAATCTGTACTGAAACCTCCACCAGAAGAAAGGAGGCCCTTTTCATTCAAGCTCCTTTTCTCTGAAGGACAAGACCTGGCTGGAATAATGTCTAAGGATCCAGGACTTTGCATAGATCTTAAGGTTAACTTTGAGTCTTATTTTAGCAGAATGTTAAGATGAATTTCTTCCTGTCTGAGTTTTGACTGGGCTACTAATGCAATGGGCATTAAACACCAAAATGAATATAAGACTGAAACCTACATGAGCAAATTTTTTTTAAAAGTTCCAAGTTACAAAGGGGGAATCAGAACAGTATTTGCCCACCCATGTTCGTAGCAGCATTGTTCACAATAGCCGAAAGGTGGAAGCCACCCAACTGTCCATCGATGGATGAATGGATACACAAAATGTGGTGTATCCATCCAATGGAGTATGATTCAAGCTTAAGAAGGAAGGAAATTTTGACACCTGCTACAGCATGGATGAACCTGAAGGACACGAAGCTAAGAGAAAAAAGCCACACAAAAACACTGTATGGTTCTACTTACAAGAGGTACCCCTGAAACGGAGTAGGATCCTTGCCATCTGACCATGTCCTCTGCCTGCCTTTTGTCTGTGGAAAGCTTTAGTCAAAGAATAAGTTTAATTAGAGAAGTGAGATACGTGGAAACAAAGGAAAATAGTAAAAGGAGACTGATAATGACAACAAGTCATTAAGCATACTCAAGGACATTTAGTTCTTAAGGACTGTAGATAATATTCTGAGCCATATCCTGTGAGCTGTCTTATAGCCACCAAAACCCCAGGTGAGATGTTAACTACGTGAGGACCAGACTGCATCCAGGACACGAGCTGCCACAGTTCTGAGAAATGGCCTCAGAGAAACGGGAATAAATGGACCCTGGAGCTGAAGAGTAACTACATCTGAAACAACCAAGATGATGCTGGTCAGACCACTGATGACCAATTTGAAGATGACTATTAGCGATAACTGTGCTGTTTCTGCTTGTAACACCAATTCTGTTTATAAAAGCTCTCATCCCCTGCTTGTCAGGGGAAGGGGGAGAGTTGGCCTTTGGACAGATGTCCACCACGCTCCCCTCACAGTTGCTGGCATCTGAAATAAGCAAACTTTTCTTTCCACCAGCCTGGCCTGTTTATTGGCTTTTGAGCGCGGAGTAGCTGGATCCCGCACACTTTCAGTAACACCTATACTGGTCAGATTCATAGGGACAGAATGGTGGGTGCCGGAGTTTGAGGAGAAGGAGGGTGAGGAGTTATTGTGAAGGGGTACAGAGTTTCAGTTTGGGAAGATGAAACCATTTTGGAGATAGGAGATGATGATGGTTGCCCAACAATCTGAATGTACCTAATTCAGTTGAACCCTACACCTAGAGATGGTAAAATTTATGTTATGTATAGTACAGAAATTAAAAAAAAAAGAAAAAGGTGGGGATCAGAAACCATATGGACATATTTTAATCAAAAAAAAAGAAATGTAGAAGGCAGGGGAAGGACAGCTGGGTTCCCAATGCTGAGACTCTAGGAGAAGGGGGCTGTTAGGGGCTCCCAGACCTTGCTTGCTTCATCCTAACCGTCTGAGAGTCAGAGACACACAAAGAATCACAATGCCATATTCCCAAAGAAAGGAGTGGGGGTCAGGGAAGGAGGTTCCTTAAATCAGGCAGGACTGCCAGGCGCTCAGCCGCTTAGCCACAGGCAGCTGGGGAGGCACCCAGAGAAAGGTGATCCTATGCTGGGTCCACATTGCCAATGGGCAGCTTGGACACCTCCAGTGAAGGCTTCCTGCTCATCCACCAAAACCCCATCAACTCTTGCATGCGGGGCTTTGTGAACAAGCTTCCTAATTGCAAAAGCAAAACAGTGTTGCAATTTCTCTATTTTTCCTGAGTTTAGAACAATAGGCCACAAATTTAGTATTTGAGTTATCATGTGAGGCGTACGCTCAAGGATGAATCGCCTGTGAGCACTCTGCAGCATTTAGAGAAACTCCAGAAGGAAATTACCGAACTTCCCCCTGAAGACCATGAGGAGAATGGATGCCAGCTGATCAGACTCACTTTAAATTCTCAGACCTTGTGCATTTCAGAACTCCAGACACGTTCCTATGGGAGGACATAAAACTGGACCAAACATTTTTTAAACCTCGCTCTTTAGATGACGCCACCATATGCAAGTCACACTCTGTGGAGAAAGACTCAGAAGCCCACCCAGTTTTTAAACTTGGAGGTGTGGGCATGCTAAGTCACTCAGTTGTGTCTGACTCTTTTCAAGCCTATAGATTGTAGCCCACCAGGCTCCTCTGTCCATGAGTTTCTCTAGGCAAGAATACTGGAGTGGGTTTCCAGGCCCTTCTCCAGAGGATCTTTCCGACCTGGGGATTGAACTCCCACTGCCTGTGTCTCCTGCATTGCAGGTGGATTCTTTACCCACTGAGACACCTGGGAAGCCCCAACTTGGAGATACAGATCATTAAATAGGAGAATTATCCTTCAATGCTTTTAGTCACATCTGATTCAAAATTTTCAGTAAGGAAAGTTCTGGAACCTGTAATGGACATATTTATTCAAATATAAATTTACTTATTGCAGTATCTTTCACCCAGAAATATTTTATTTCTACCCAGTCTCTCTGTGCCACAGGTCCTCAGGGACTTCTGTAGCATTTGGAGATCTGGAGTCAACTGCTGACTAGGGCCCTCATCTGCATAGAGATGTTACATTCTAAAGCGTTTGTTAGTTGTCATGGGGTACAGACCTCATTGTTGTGTAAACAAAGGTAAACCTGGGTTTAGGCTCCTAGGACATCAGACAGAGGTCCTCAGGGCTTTTAGGTTTGTCTTGCTTATCTTTTTATCTCACCTCTTGCTGGGTTTTCTCTAACACTTGTGTGGGGAAATTCTCGCTGTATTTTCCTCTTCTTGCATTCACAGAGCCAAGAATTGAGTAACCAAAATTCATGGTTTGACAGGAAAGAGAGGGTGTGAGGAAGGTGGGGAGGGGGCAATGTAAGATGGGGTATACCTTCTATGGTCCCTGCAATTTTTGGAAATCTTTACAGAGTACCCAGAGGCAACTACAGCAAGGAACATCTAATAGAGTAAGGAGGTGAATTCCAGCCCAGGAAGAATCCAGGCTTGTTAGACTGGTTTCTCATACATCCAATGGCGAGTAACAATTAGAAGACCCACAAAGTTCATTTCATTTAATGCGTCTGCACCGTGGCCAGACTGAAGCTTTAACAGAGACATATATATATAGTGTGCAAGAACAAGTGGCCAGTGAACATCAACATCTGCTTTTTTCTCTTAAGTGTGTTTCTTTGCCTTGTCGCTGTGGAAGAGATCCCGGAAAAGTCTTGAAAGCTAATTAGCTCCAAATTTACTTTAGGAAAGAAAGGCCAAAGAGTTTTTTTTTTTTTTAGGCCAAAGAGTTTTGATGACAAATTTTCTTTATTCCAGCTGCCAAGCTGGTCTTTGACCCTTTAACATGGGTGGTTATTTATTTGCACATAGGTTCTTTGTTTTTGTCAACACAGACATCTCTTTCCTGGAATAGTCACCTGACTTCTGATTCCCATTTACAAAGAATTTGCTGTTTCAAATAAGTTTTAAAGTACTGTTCTAAATATCTCTTTTAACATACTACTTATGTGTAAAATACAGTAATAAGAGCTTCTCTGGTGGCTCAGACAGTATAGAATCTTCCTGCAATGCCAAAAACTTGGATTCGATCCCTGCCTTGGGAAGATTCCCTGGAGGAGGGCATGGCAACCCACTGCAGTATTCTTGCCTGGAGAATCCCATGGACAGGGGAGCCTGGTGGGCTACAGTCCATGGTTGCAAAGAGTTGGACATGAATGAGCGACTAAGCACAGCACAGCGCATAATGTAATACAGATAATATATAAAATATATTTCAATGCACTATATACATATATATACATATATTTCCTTTATTAAATTTGTAAGCATTGTAAGAGGGAAATGTGAGTTAATAATAGCACATGTTTTTTGAGTTTATATTTCCCTCCAAAGTAATGCATTTTTTAAAGAACTCTGATTTCCTGCCCAGTTCATATATCTTACTATACATATAAATTCTTTTCTACCCTCTTATTTTTTTCATTGTGTTTTAAATATGTTATTTTGATATGGATAAAGATGAAAAAATGAGTAATTTTAGATGAGTTTTAAGGTTATCACTGATGGTCCATTATCTTGGAAGACCAAAATTGACCTAATTCCACCTCACTGTTGTAATCACAAAGCCTCTGATGGACAGTCCCATTTTTAAAAGCATATTGCTTTTTATAAATATGTGCATATATTTGAGAAATCTTATATATGTGTATTATAATATATGGCATGTATATGAAGGAATCCACTGAGCCACACTCATTATATACCTTTTTCTAAATTTTTGAGCAAAAAGTTTTTAGGGGGAAATGAACAGGCTTGAGTGAAAGATTTGGGATCTTGGTGCCCCTTTCAAGTTTCTGATCTAATGATGACTCTTGTCAGTTCCCCCACTCACCCTGCTCTGATGGGAAAAGTACGGGGATTGTTTAGAATTGTTGGCTAATTCTGAGACAGACTGGGACCTGGGACCCTTTGCTGCAGTGCTTGCACCTGGACAAACATCTCCTCGAGCAACAGAATGCAAAAAAATTATAAGGGACTAAAAATAACAGCCTGCATGCGCAGTTGGGGCAAGTTACCGACAATAAGATACAGAAAGCCCAAAAACTCAACTGCCACTTCTGAAGAGCAGGGAGCAAAACCAGAGTATTGTGCATGCCTGTTGCACACAGTATCACCAAAGGGTGAGCAAACCACCTAAGCCACCCCTCTAGCCCAACCCCTGGACATAGTCCTACCCTTACCTGGTATTAAGAGCCAGCTCTCCTCACTCTGGGGAGTGAGCAAGGGGATCTTTGATTCTCTCTCCCTGCCACAGCCACAGGAGCCCCAGTGAAGACTTGCCTGAATTTTTTGTCTGGTCTATTTAGCTGCTAAGTTGTGTTCTACTCTTTTGTGACACCATGGATTGTAGCCCACCAGGCTCAGAGGCGTCCATGGAATTTTCCAGGCAAGAATACTGGATTGGGTAGCCATTCCCTTCTGGAGGGGATCTTCCTGAACCATGGTTCGAACCCAAGTCTCCTACATTGCAGGCAGATTCTTCACTGTCTGAGCCACCAGGGAAGCCCATCTTGCTTCTATTCTATGTCTACTGACTGGAGAAGGTCAAGAACCCTGGTCAGTATAATTCCTTGTCAACAGTAAAACTTGCAATTTCTCCTAGCCTCTGCACACTGTGAAATTCTGCAGGGTCAGAAGCCTGTGTCTGTGAAGCAGCAGGAAGTAGGTCTTTCTGTGGAGCTTCATCAGCGTCTGCTGCCCATTGGTCCTTGTCTTGAGATTGCAGGTCTGGACCTAGTCCAGGGAAGCTCAGTTTCCTTGCCAAAATACATGAACTTAACAACTAGGAGAGGATCACGTTTTCTGTTCTTTTTTAAGTATGAATTTGAGCGTCACTCATTCTGTTATACAAACACTGGCATAAGTAACTTATTTTCTCCTTGGGGGAGCATGCTCTAGCCTGACTGCCATAAGCACCTGGACCCTCCGGAGGTTAAGCCAGCTCCTCATCTTGCCCAGGAAGGACATTTACATGTTTATAAACATTTTATTACAGATCAAAAATTTGAAGCCAACATTGTGGTAGCAGAGTTGAGAGCACATTTATATTGTTTCTGTTGTTTCATCGCTGTCATGTCAACTCTTTGCGACCCCACAGACTGGAGCCCTCCAGGCTCCTCCATCCATGGGATTTCCCAGGCAAGAATACTGGAGTGAGTTGCCATTTCCTTCTCCAGGGGATCTTCCTGACTCAGGGATCGAGCCTGTGTCTCCTGCACTGGCAGACAGATTCTTATCCACTGTATCACTAGGGAAGTTCTAAATAAAGTATACTTTAGTTAGGGGAAAGTGTGATGATTCTATTAAAATAAGTTTTACTGCTATAGCAACAATAAAACACAAAGACAAAAAATAGAAGATATCCGTACTGTGACACTCTATCACATTTGTAGGTAACATGAGACTGGGGTTGAGAGATTGAATTCTTAGTAACTGTTAGCAAAACACAGTGCTTTGGTCAACTTCTGCCTCTTACTATTGGCATACTGTTATGGTGAAACATCTTGTTTATTTTGCTTTGCCTTTTAGTGAGCCTAATATATTCAAGTCTAAAAAACTGTAAACTTACAATGCATGATTTATCATTTTTCATGTCTTCAAAATGACTTTCACAATAAATAATAATTGAGAAAATTAATGTTATAATTAACTATTGCTCAATCATTGGATATTTATGTATTCATATTTTTTCTTTTCCTTTTGTAATATTTTGCTTCTATTGAAATAGTTTCTTATAATAAATTTTGGGGAGTAAATTTCTTGGGTTAAAGTTTGTTCATATTTATTTATTTTTCTTCTTTAAACATTTTTTTTCTCTTTTACACTTAACTGTTTTTGTTCTCAAGTTCTTAGAATCATGAAATATTTGAGTCATAAAGAAAAGTATGCAGAATGTTCTCATTTCATTTATCTTTAAGAACTTTTCCACTGTTGTTTAGGCACTCCTGTTAGTTTGAGAGTGTCAGTTGCTCTGACTCTTTGTGACCCCATGGACTATAGCTCGCCAGGCTCCTCTGTCCATGGAATTCTCCAGGCAAGAATATTGGAGTGGGTAGCCACTCCCAGGGATCGAACCTGGGTCTCCTGCATTACAGGCAGATTCTTTACCCCCTGAGCCACCGGGGAAGCCCCTGTGTTGGGTTAAGGAGCATCCAATGAGTGGAAAGTTACTCCTTCAGTACTTTGGAATGTGGTTTTGAGATCAAGTCAAAGCAACAGGTCTTTATTGAGCACTTAAAGAGAACACAAAGTGGAAAAGAGATTCTGGAACCTTTGACTTGAATTAGCTCACTCTCCGCACTAGCCCAGAGGCTGTTGCTGGGACCTCGCCTTCCTCTGGGGCCAGATGCGGACCTGCACTGAGAGCTGGTCTCTCTCTTCTCGTCGCATGGGAGAGAAGTGGCGCCTTCACCTTAGTAGGGTGGAGGGGGGATGCAGGCCATCATTTGTACAGCGCCTTCCCTAACTGCGGACACACTGCGCGTGGCGGAACGCGCCATCTCATCCTTTCACGTTGAAAGGTCTGCCTTCACAGCCTTGTCCGGCTCTTGGGTTAGGTGAGACGGTGGTCCTCTCATCTCCGTTGGGCAGAGTCTGAAATGGCCCCAAGGCAGCCTGACCAAGGGGCCTGGAGGAGGGGGAAGTTGGACACAGCAGGAGAAGACGCTGGGAAAGTTCTCACACGAGGTTCTTAAAGAAGAAGCGTTACACGGAGCAGCCGCGATGGTGTTGCGCCGTATCGTATTTTCCAGTCGACTTCCACCACCTGGTGGTCGTTTCCGAGAAGCTCTTTTCCACTTTATTTACTTTAAAAAAGTTTTGATGGCGACATCCCTATCTCATCATCCGGGTTTTCTTTTATAATGTTAAGAGCAAAATAACACAGTAGCACAACGGGAATAACCATCACAAGCATAAACACTCAGAGATGCTCCGAGAGGGTCCTTGGGGCGGGCGCGCTGGTGTCTTAGTCTGTTCCTTCCATACCATTTGGATTTTTGTTGCCTTGTATGTATGATACTTATGTGATTTAAGTTTTTAATCGAAAAAAAATTTTGTTGAAAATATAAGTAAGAAAACCCAACATTAAAATCCAAATACCCCAATTTAAAAACGGGCCAGGGGCGCCCCTAGCGGTTCAGTGGTAAGACTTTGCCTGCCAGTGCAGAAGGCAGGGGCTCCTGCCTGGCCTGGTTCGGCCCCACGTGCCCTGAGGCGGGCAAGCCCAAGCGCCACGGCTACTGAGCTTGGCTCTCAGCGAGAGAAGGCATCCCAGTGAGAAGCCTGGGCACCGAAACTCGGGCGGAGACCCTGCTCGCCACAATAGGAGAAGAACCTGCGCAGCGACAAAAACCAGCACAGCCAAAAATAAAATCATTTTAAAAAGTAAATAAACAGGGCCAAAGGGCTTAACAGATACCTTACCAAAGAAGATACACGGATGGCAAAGAAGCGTGTAAAAGATACTCCACGTAACACGTGGAAATGCAGATTAAAACAACAATGAGATACTATTATATACCTATTAGAATGGTGAAAATTTAAAACTGTGACAACACCAAATGCTGAAGAGGATGTGGAGCAGAAGGAACTCTCGATCTTTGCTGTGACAATGCAAAATGATGCAGCCACAGTGGAAGACAGTTCCGTGGTTTCTTGTAAAACTACATACAGTCTTACCATATGATCCAGCACTTGCATTCGTTCCTTGGGTAAATGCTAAGGAGTTGAAAACTCTGTTCACATAAAAACCTGCACATGGTTGTATATAGCAGCCTTATTAATTAACTGCCCAATTTTGGAAGGAACCAAGGTGTCCTGCAGGAGGTAAATGGATGAACAAACTGTAGTACATCAAGAGAGCAGAATATTTTTCAGTGATAAAAAGACTCGAATCATGAAAAGACATGGAAGAACCTACAATGAGTATTATTAAATGAGAGAAGATTTAATCTGAAAATGCTACATACTGTGTGATTCCAGCTATGTGATGTTCTAGAAAGGGCGAAACTATGGAAACAGGTAAAAGATCACTTGTGACTGGTGGGGATGAATAGAAAAGGGATTTTTAGGGCAGTGAGACTGTTCTGCAGGATACTGTAATGATACTGTAATGATGGATACACGGCATCATACATTTGTCCAGACCGATGTACATGTGCTAGTCCAACAAGAGTGAAGCCTAATGTAAGCTATGGACTCTGGGTGATTATCATTGATGGTAAGAAATGTAACACTCAGGTCGGGGGAGTTGGTAATGAGGGAAGTTGTGCATGTGTCTGGGGATGATTATATGGGAACTGCTGTGAACCTAAAATTACTCTGAAAAAAAAAAACAGTTTATAAATATATATAAATAGGGAGCATTTTGAGGAAGAATAAATTTTGGCAATTGGGGCAAAAGAAGTACTAAATATGAATATGAAAAAGGTTAAAAAGAAAAACATTTAAAATGATTATTTTTCAGATAAACTTTATAGAACATCAAAAATGAACATCACTTAAAAATTCATTTCACTTCCCCCTCTTTAATAGTTATTTTACATTTTCAGCTCTTTTCTTCAGTTAATCCACAAGCAAACATCGTTTTAATCTAACCGATAAAAGAATCAATCTGGATTTCCTGATGTGGAGTCAGAATTGTACAACTCATCTATTTGGAAACATCATGTTTACAAACAGAACACGAGTGAAATCAGTAGAATTTTCTTTGCTTGAAATACTTGTTGCCAGAAGAGCAAGTTGCTTTTGCAAAATGAATTGTATTTGTGATACTCAGAGGAAGCCTGGAGTAAACCCTCGGGTGCAACAGAGGGTCTTCTGTTGCACAGGTTCTGGCGTGCTGGCTAAGTTCTCATCTCGGCACTGTCTCCATCTTTGTGACTGAGGACAAGAAACAGGCTCCCCAGGCCTGGTTTCCTGGTGGGTTAGTTTGCTGGGGTTGCCATAACGCAGACTAGGTGGCTTCAACAGCAGACATTTCTGTCCTCACAGGTGTGCAGGCTGGAAGTCCAAGACCAAGGAGTCGGCAGGGTTGCTTTCTTACGAGGCTTCTCCTTGGCTTGCAGATGGCTGCCTTTTCCTTGGGTCTCTTCCCATCATCTTCCCTCTGTGTGCATCTGTGTCCAAATCTCCTCTTATAGGGACACCAGTCATGTGGGATTAGGGTCCACCCTAATGACCTCATTTTACCTTAATTACCTCTTAAAACCCTCATATCCAAATACAGTCACATTCTGAGGTGCTGAGGGTTTCAATATACAAATTTTGGGGGGTGGATATAACAATTCACTCTGGAGAAGGAAATGGAAACCCACGCCAGTATCCTTGCCAGGAAAATTCCA
This sequence comes from Dama dama, assembly GCF_033118175.1. Classification (NCBI taxonomy): domain Eukaryota; kingdom Metazoa; phylum Chordata; class Mammalia; order Artiodactyla; family Cervidae; genus Dama; species Dama dama. Next base: position 13,382,510 of record NC_083695.1, on the reverse strand, counting down.
CGGATGGAGGAGCCTGGCAGGCTACAGTCCATGGGATCGCAAGGAGTTGGACATGACCGAACGACTTCACTCACAACAATTCAGGCTTCCCTGGTGGCTCAGACTGTAGAGAATCTGCCTGCAATGCAGGAGACCTGGGTTTGATCCTTGGGTTGGGAAGATCCCCAGGAGAAGGGAATGGCTACCCACTCCCATATTCTTGCCTGGAGAATTCCATGGACAGAGGAGCTTGGTGGGCTACAGTCCATGGAGTCGCAAAGAGCTGGGCACGACTGAGTGACTAACACTTTCACAATTCAGCCCATGACACCTAGGAGCATAGCTGGCTATCCCCATCCTGCAGAACTGTGTGACTGTGAGGTCATGTTTAGAAAGCTCCCATGCAATGCCAGGCACACCCCAGGCAGTGAGCACAGTAGAGGCTCAGTGAGCATGTTGTTTCTGCTTCTCAAGTCTGGATATGGAATGTCAGATTTTCTTTAGAGTGAGAGGCATCTATGACAGAATATGGGGCTTTCGATACTGGTTCAGGAAGCCATTCATTCAGTCAGGCTCTTACACGATCTTACTGCTTACACATTGCAGATTTAAGATGATACCCCTGGTAGCCTCTTCCTTGAAATCTGTCCTGACTCACTTTTCACACCGAAACACTACACCCACTGAACCACCATTCTGAGGAATGCTTTCTGACTGACCAGTATCGTTCTAGCTCTTCTGGTCACTCCAGCTCTCCCGAGGCAATAAACCAGATGGATTCTGGAGTCCCATGGTGTCCATTGCGTGCTAAGCCACTTCAGTCGTGTCTGGCTCTGTGCAACGCTATGGACTGTAGCCTGCCAGTAGGCTATAGGCTCCTCTGTCCAAGGGATTCTCCAGCCAAGGATACTGGAATGGGTTGCCATGCCCCCCTCCTGAGGATCTTCCCAACCCAGGGGTTGAACCGGCATCTCTCCTGTCTTCTGCATTGGCAGGTGGGTTCTTTACCACTAGCACTGCTTGCGAAGCATTGCTTACATTATGTGTGTGAGTGTGGCATTCAGTCTCTTCAAAGCCTCAGGTCACACATGTGTAAAACGGGGGTAACAGTTCTTGTCAATACTTAATCTGCAGGGGTGTCATGAGAATGGAACGAAGTGGTCACAGAAAAGCCCTTAGCATAATGACAAGGAGTCACAGGTGAGTTCCTCGTTTCTGTCAGCTTTCCTTATTCTTTTTGTTTGCTTCCCTGTACTTGTTGCTCTCCAGGTATCTGTTTACAAGAAGGGCGTCCTCTCAGCATGGCTTTTCCAGACTACTGCGGTTACCCCTGCGATATTCATGAGAAAAGACAGCCGGGGGACTAATGTCACGTGCCTGCTCCCCACCCTCACCCTGTATGGGAGGGTCCCAGAATGCACGCCCGTCCTTGTCTCCTGGGCTTACTGGTCTTTCTCATCTCCAGTCTCCTATGCCTCACCCCAGTCATTCCATCATCTTTCTATTCCCCTGTTTTATTTCTTTCCTCGCTGCCTTCTTATAAGCATGTTTTGTTGTTGTTTTTTAGTCATTAAGTCATGTCTGACTCTTGCAATCCCACGGACTGTAGCCTGCCAGGCTTCTCTGTTCATGGGATTTCCCAGGCAAGAATACTGGAGTGGGTTGCCCTTTCCTTCTCCAGGGGGTCTTCCCGACCCAGAGACCGGGCCTGCGCCTCCTACATTGGCAGGCAGATTCTTTACCACTGAGCCACCAGGGAAGCCCTTAAGCATGTTTATGCTATGCTGAAAGAACCTTCTCTGTTTCTTGCTTCCCACTGAAGACTCTGTCCCTCAACTTCCCCTCCCTTCTCTGCAAAACTTCTGCAAAGAGGAGGCTTTGGTTTCTTGCCCTGGGATTTCCAAGGACTGTTCCTTCAAGTCATCTTCTCTTCTGTCCTCATGCTTGTTAATTGATGTCTCTGTGGGTTTTCTCCTTGCCCATTCTCTCCTTTTTGGGGTTTTCAGCTGTGAAAACTTTGTATCATTGGTACCATCATTTTTCCTCAGCATCTCACACTTTGGCTTTTCCTTCTTGGTTCCTTCGGCTCCACCATCTCTTTGACCTTCCACCTCCTGCCTGTGTTCCTTTCTCTGCTGCCTTTTTCTCCCTTGGGTCCATCTTCAACAATCTGCTTTGTTCAGATAACTGTCTGCTACAAAATCTTTAATGGCTCCTTCTAGCCAACAGGGGACAAAACCCAAAGTCCTTGGCTTGGCATTCAAGGCCCTTCCCAACCTGGCTGTAACCTCCATCTCTAAAGCTGCCACCTCTGAATCCTCATGGAGATGAGCTCTCAGCTCCAGTGGGTGGGGTCAACAAGCTGCCCCCTTGCCCCACCCTTGTGATTGCCTGGAAAGTCTCCTCCCCATCTCTTTTAGGAAGGATTCTCCAGCCACCTGAGCTTGCAGGCTTTTTTGCCTCCCCTGAACTTTTAGCTCACTTTTTAAAAAAATTAATTTATTTTTTATTGAAGGATAATTGCTTTACAGAATTTTGCTGTTTTCTGTCAAACCTCAACATGAATCAGCCATAGGTATATATATATATATATATATCCCCTCCTTTTTGAACCTCCCTCCCATCTCCCTCCCCATCCCACCCCTCTAGGTTGGTACAGAGCCCCTGTTTGATTTTCCTGAGCCATACAGCAAATTCCTGTTGGCTATCTATTTTACATATGCTAGTGTAAGCTTCCATGTTACTCTTTCGATATATCTCACCCTCTCCTCTCCTCTCCCCATCTCCATAAGTCTCTTCTCTATGTCTGTTTTTCCATTGTTTCCCTGTAAATAAATTCTTCAGTACCATTTTTTCTAGATTCCGTATACATGCATTAGGATATGACATTTATCTTTCTCTTTCTGACTCACTTCACTCTGTAAAATAGGTTCTAGGCTCATCCACCTCATTAGAACTGACTCAAACCTGTTCCTTTTTATGGCTGAGTAATATTCCATTGTGTATATGTACCACAACTTCTTTATCCACTCATCTGTCAGTAGACATCTAGGTTGCTTCCATGTTCTAGCTATTGTAAATAGTGCTGCAATGAACAGTGGGATACATATGTCTCTTTCAATTTTGGTTTCCTCAGGGTATATGCCTAGGAGTGGGAGGCTGGGTCATATGGTGGTTTTTTTCCCCTAGTTTTTTTTTTTATAAGGAATCTCTATACCCTCTTCCATAGTGGCTGTATCAATTTACATTCCCACCAATAATGCAAGAGTGTTCCGTTTTCTCCACACCCTCTCCAGCATTTATTGTTTGTAAACTTTTTGCTGATGCCCATTCTGACCAGTGTGAGGTGATATTTCATTGTAGTTTTGATTTGCATTTCTCTAATAATGAGCGATGTTGAACATCTTTTCACATGTTTGTTAGTCATCTGTATGTCTTCTTTGGAGAAATGTCTGTTTAGGTCTTTTCCCCACTTTTTGATTGGATTGTTTGTTTCTCTCGTATTGAGTTGTATGAGCTTCTTGAATATTTGGAAATTAATCCTTTGTCAGTCGTTTCATTTGCTATTATTTTCTCCTATTCTGAGGGTTGTTTTCTCACCTCGCTTCTAGCTTCCTTTGCAATATATTGTGCAAAAGCTTTTAAGTTTAATTAGGTCCCACTTGTTTACTTTTGTTTTTATTTCCATTACTCTATGAGGTGGGTCATAGAGGATCTTGCTTTGATTTATGTCATCAAGTGTTCTATGTTTTCCTCTAACAGTTTTATAGTTTCTGGTCTTGTCTTTAATCCATTTTGAGTTTATCTTTGTGTATGGTGTTAGGAAGTGTTCTAGTTTCATTCTTTTACATGTAACTGTCCAGTTTTCCCAGCACCATTTATTGAAGAGGCTCTCTTTGCCCCATTGTATATTCTTGTCTCCTTTCTCAAAAATAAGGTACCCATAGGCACATGGGTTTATTTCTGGGCTTTCTATCTTGTTCCATTGGTCTATAGTTCTGTTTTTGTGCCAGTACCATACTGTCTTGATGACTGTAGCTTTGTAGTATAGTCTGAAGTCAGGAATCTCCACACTGTTCTCCATAGTGGCTGTACTAGTTTGCATTCCCACCAACAGTGCAAGAGTGTTCCCTTTTCTCCACACCCTCTCCAGCATTTATTGCTTGTAGACTTTTTGATGATGGCCATTCTGACTGGTGTGAAGTGATATCTCATTGTGCTTTTGATTTGCATTTCTCTAATAATGAGCGATGTTGAGCATCTTTTCACGTGTTTGTTAGCCATCTGTATATCTTCTTTGGAGAAATGTCTGTTTAGGTCTTTTTCCCACTTTTGGATTGGGTTGTTTGTTTTTCTGGTATTGAGTTGTATAAGCTGCTTGTATATTTTGGTAATTAATCTTTTGTCAGTTGTTTTATTTGCTATTATTTTCTCCCATTCCAAGGGTTCTTTTTTCACCTTGCTTGTAGTTTCCTTTGCTGTGCAAAAGCTTTTAAGTTTAATCAGGTCTCACTTGTTTACTTTGTTTTTATTTCCATTACTCTAGGAGGTGGGTCATAGAGGATCTTGCTTTATGTTATCGAGTGTTCTATGTGTTTTTCTCTAACAGTTTTATAGTTTCTGGTCTTGTCTTTAATCCATTTTGAGTTTATCTTTGTGTATGGTGTTAGGAAGTGTTCTAATTTCATTTTTTTACATGTAGCTGTCAGTTTTCCCAGCACCATTTATTGAAGAGGCTGTCTTTACCTCATTGTATATTCTTACCTCCTTTCTCAAAAATACTCATAGGTGCATGGGTTTATTTCTGGTCTTTCTATCTTGTTCCATTGGCCTATATTTCTGTTTTTGTGCCAGTACCCTACTTTCTTGATGCCTGTAGCTTTGTAGTATAACCTGAAGTCAGGAAGGTTGATTCCTCCAGCTCCATTCTTCTTTCTCAAGACTGCTTTGGCCATTCGGGGTCTTTTATGTTTCCATATGAATTGTGAAATTTTTTGTTCTAGTTCTGTTGAAAATCCCATTGGTAATTTGATAGGGATCATGTTGAATCTGTAGATTGTGTTTAGTAGTATAGTCATTTTCATGGTATTGATTCTTCCTGCCCAGGAACATGGAATATCTCTCTGTTTATGTCATTTTTTATTTCTTTCATTAGTGTCTTATAATTTTCTGTGTACAGTTCTTTTGTCTACTTAGGTAAACTTATTCCTAGATATTTGATTCTTTCTGTTGCATTGGTGAAGGTGGTTGATTCCTTAATTTCTCTTTCTAATTTTTCACTGTTAGAATATAGAAATGCAAGTGATTTCTGTGTATTTATTTTATACCCTGCAACTTTGCTAAATTCACTGATTAGCTCTACTAATTTTCTGATACTATTTTTAGGGTTTTTTTAATGTACAGTATCATGTCATCTGCAAACAGTGAGAGCTTTACTTCTTTTTTGATCTGGATTCCTTTTACTTCTTTTTCTTCTCTTACTGCTATAGCTAGGACTTCCAGAACTATGTTGAATAATAGTGGTAATGAAATAATAATAAAGGTGGAAACCCTTGTCTTGTTCCTGATCTTAGGGGAAATGCTTTCAGTTTTTCACCATTGAGAATAATGTTTGTTGTAGGCTTAGCATATATGTCCTTTACTATTTTGAGGTAGATTCCTCATATTTTAATCATAAATGGGTGTTGAATTTTGTCAAAGGCTTTTTCTGCATTTATTGAAATGATCATATGGTTTTTATCTTTCAGTTTGTTAATATGGTGTATCACATTGATTGATTTGTGTATATTGAAGAATCTTTGCATCCCTGGAATAAATCCAACTTGATCATGGTGTATGAGCTTTTTGATGTGTTGCTGAATTCTGTTTGCTAAAATTTTGTTGAGAATTTTTGCATCTATGTTCATCCGTGATATTGGCCTGCAGTTTTCTTTTTTCATGTTGTCTTTGTCTGGTTTTGGTATCAGGGTGATGGTGGCCTAGTCGAATGAGTTTGAAAGTGTTCCTTCCTCTGCAATTTTTTGAAAGAGTTGTAGAAGGATAGGCATTAGCTCTTCTCTAAATGTTTGATAGCATTCTCCTGTGAAGCAATCTGGTCCTGGGCTTTTCTTTTTGGGGAGATTTTTGATCACAGCTTCAATTTCAGTGCTTGTAATTGGGTTGTTCATAATTTTCATTTCTTCCTGGTTCAGTCTTGGAAGATTGAATTTTTCTAAAAATCTGTCTATTTCTTCCAGGTTATCTATATTATTGCCATATAGTTGTTCATAATAGTCTCTTATAATCCTTTGTATTTCCGCATTGTCTGTTGTAACCTCTCCTTTTTCATTTCTAATTTTGTCGATTTGATTCTTCTCTCTTTTTTTCTTGATGAATCTAGCTAAAAGTTTGTCAATTTTGTTTATCTTCTCAAAGAGCCAGCTTTTAATTTTATTAATCTTTACTATTGTTTCTTTCATCTCTTCATTTATTTCTGCTCAGATCTTTATAATTTCTTTCCTTCTATTAATTTTTTTTCTTTTTCCCAGTTGTTCTAGGTGTAAAGTTAGGTTGTCTATTTGATGTTTTCATTGTTTTTTGAGGTAGGATTGTATTGCTATAAACTTCCCTCTTAGAACTGCTTTTGCTGCATCCCGTAGGTTTTGAGTTGTCTTGTTTTCATTGTCATTTGTTTCTAGAAACTTTTTGATTTCCCTTTTTATTTCTTCAGTAACCTGTCTGTTATTTAGAAACAAGTTGTTTAATCTCCATGTGTTTGTGTTTCTTAGTTTTTTTCTTATAACTGATATCTAGTCTCATAGCATTGTGGTCAAGCGATGCTTGATACGATTTCAGTTTTCTTAAATTTACTGAAGTGTGATTTGTGACTCAAGATGTGGTCTATCCTGAACAATGTTCCAAGTGCACTTGAGAAGGAGGTGTATTTTTCGGCATTTGGATGGAATGTCCTGAAGATATCAGTGAGGTTCATCTCATCTAATGTATCATTTAAGACTTGTGTTTCCTTATTAATTTTCTGTTTTGATGATCTGTCCATTGGTGTGAGTGGGGTGTTAAAGTCTCCTACTATTATTGTGTTACTGTTTATTTCTCCTTTTATGTCTGTTAGTGTTTGTCTTGTGTATTGAGGTGCTCCTATGTTGGGTGCAGAGATATTTACAATTGTTATGTCTTCCTCTTGGATTGAGCTCTTGATCATTATGTAGTGTTCTTCCTTAAATCTTGTAATCTTCTTTATTTTAAAGTCTGTTTTGTCTGATATGAGGATTGCTACTCCAGCTTTATTTCACTTCTCATTTGCATGGATTATATTTTTCCATCCTCTCACTTTCAGTCTATATGTGTCTTTAGGTCTGAAGTGGGTTTCTTGTAGACAGCATATATATGGGTCTTGTTTTTGTATCCATTCAGCCAGTCTGTGTCTTTTGGTTGGAGCATTTAATCCATTTACATTTAAGGTAATTATTGATATATATGTTCCTATTGCCGTTTTCTTAATTGTTTGGGGTTGATTTTTATAGATCATTTTTCTTCTCTTATATCTCTTGACTATATAAGTCTTTGCTATATAAGCTTTAACATTTGTTGTAAAGCTGGTTTGGTGGTACTGAATTCTCTTAACTTTTGCTTGTCTGAAAAGTTTTTTATTTCTCCATCAATTTTGAATGAGATCCTTGTTGGGTACAGTAATCTTGGTTGTAGATTTTTCCCTTTCAGTCCTTTAAATATATCCTGCCATTCCCTTCTGGCCTGCAGAGTTTCTGCTGAAAGATCAGCTGTTAAGTGTATGGGGTTTCCCTTCAGTGCTACTTGTTGCTTCTCCCTTGCTGCTTTTAATATTCTTTCTCTGTGTTTAGTCTTTGTTAGTTTCATTAGTATGTGTCTTGGCATGTTTCTTTGGGTTTATTCTTTATGGAGTCTTTGTGCCTCTTGGACTTGATTAACTATTTCCTTTTCCATGTTGGGGAAATTTTCAACTATAATCTCTTAAAAAATCTTCTCATACCCTTTCTTTTTCTCTTCTTCTTCTAGGGGACCTATAATTTGAATGTTGGTACATTTGATATGGTTCCAGAGGTCTCTGAGACTGTCCTCAGTTCTTTTCATTCTTTTTACTTTATTCTGCTCTTCAGAAGTTATTTCCACCATTTTATCTTCCAGCTCACTGATTCGTTCTTCTGCTTCAGATATTCTGCTAGTGATTCCTTCTAGAGTATTTTTAATTTCAGTAATTGTGTTGTCTCTGTTTGTTTATTCTTTAATTCTTCTAGGTCTTTGTTAATTGATTCTTGCATTTTCTCTTTTTTGTTTTTAAGGTTTTTTTTTTTTTTTAATCACCTTTACTATCACTATTCTGAATTCTTTGCAGGTAGTTTGCCTATTTCCTCTTCATTTATTTGGACTTCTGTGTTTCTAGTTTGTTCTTTCATTTGTGTAGTATTTCTCTGGCTTTTCATTATTCATTTTTTAACTTATTGTGTTTGAGGTCTCCTTTTCCCAGGCTTAAAAGAAAATTGAATTCTTTCTTCCTTTTGTTTCTGCCCTCCTAAGGTTGGTCCAGTGGTTTGCATAAGCTTCGTATAGGGTGAGATTTGTGCTGTGTTTTTGTTTGTTTGTTTGTTTGTTTGCTTTTCCTCTGATGGGCAAGGTCGAGTGATGTGGTAATCCTGTCTGCTGAATATTTGGTTTGTATTTTTATTTTGTTTGTTGTTTAGATGAGGCATCCTGCACAGGCTGCTACTGGTGGCTGGGTGATGCCAGGTCTTCTATTCAAGTGATTTCCTTTGTGTGAGTTCTCATTATTTGATATTTCCTAGGGTTAGTTTTCTGGTAGTCTAGGGTCTTGAAGTCAGTGGTCCCACTCCAAAGGCTCAGGGCTGGATATCTGGTCAGGAATGAAGGTTCCACAAGTGGTTTGTTATGGCATTAAGTCAGATTAAAACAAATATCCAAAAACAAGAAATCAAAGATGAACCCCAGAAAAATGGCAGTTACAAAATCTGTCAAATAATAATTAAAATAATGGAATATACACATATACATGAGCAAAGTCAAAACAGTCCAACAAAAATAAAGTACAGTAGATTGACCTGGCAAACAAAGGAAATAAAAAATTATATTTACCAGTTAAGAACAAAACTAACTAAAGCACAAACTGGAAAACAAAACTAAAACAAGGTGCCAAGTGGAGAATAAAGCAATGAAAATAAAAGTATCAAATGTGTTGAGAGGAAAAGAAATAAAGAAACAAAGGAATAAATGTAGAAAAAATAATATTATGTTTAAAAAATTAAAAATTAGAATTATAAAAAAGAGAAAAGAAAAAAACAGAAGAAGAAAGAAAAAAGGAAAACTCCACAGAACTGCAAAAGCCCAACGTAGAGGCAGAAGTTTATAAAAACAGTAAAAAGTGTGACTGAATATACACATATGCATATACACTCATAGCAAAATCAAAACAGTCCAACAAAAATTAAGTGCAACAGGGTGACCTGGTGAACAAAGGAAACCAAAAATTATATCTAGCAGAATGAAGCTAGCTAAAGCACAAACTGGAAAACAAAACTAGAGCAAGGTGCAATTGGGGAATAAATCAATGAAAATAAAACTAAGAAATATGTTGAGAGGAAAAGAGAGAAAGAAAAAAAGAAAGAATAGATATGCAAAGTTAAATAGAGGTAGATGAAGAAGATTTATGTATGTTAAAGATTAACTGAGAGGGGAAAAGAACAGTAGGAAAAGAAAACAGGAATAAAAGTGTAAAAAATAATAATGGGTTTAAAAATTAAAATTATAAAAAAGAGAAAAGAAAAAAGGAAAAAAAGGAAAACTCCACAGAACTGCAAAAGCCCAATGTAGAGGCAGAGGTTTATAACAACAATAAAAATTGTGACTGAGGGAAAAAAAAGCTCAAAAGCTTAATTGGATTTCTTAGTGCCAATAAAATTGTCAGCTACAACGGGGGGTGGGGGGAAGGGGGGAAAAAAGAAAAAATATCCACAAGAATCTACAGAACAAGTCAAAACATAGGAATAATAAATATTTTTCCTGAGTCACTACTGTCATTGTCCTTTTCCTCACTGGGAGTCACAGTCCACCTCACCTCCCCGGGATGCCCTCCAACACTATGCTGGTCTCTGCACCTGCTGTGGGGGCAGCTCAGGTTCTAATCTGCTCCTGCTCCTGTGTGTTCTTGCCTCCAATGCCCACAGCTATCAGAGCTAGTGCATTTTCTTTTGTGGGAGCTCTCAGTGGCCTTTTGTATATTCCATAGACACAGAGTCTGTCTAGTTGATTGTGTGCATTTAATCTGCAGATGTACAGCTGGTGGGAAGGCTTGGGGTCTTATTCCTCAGCCACACTGCCCCTGGGTTTAAACTGTGGTTCTAGTTCCACCTCTGCATGAGGGTCGTCCACTGGGGTTTGCTCCTGAGGCTGCCCTGCAGGGCTTGGGTTTGCCCCTGTGCGGGCCAGGGGTGGAGGTGGTGCAGCTGCTTGGGTTGCAGGGGTTCTGGCAGCACCAGGTACTCAGGGGGGTTGGCGGCTAGGGCAGCAGGAAATATAGTGCTCTAGAAGGGCATGGCAACCAGTGTTGGCTGATACGCTCCAGTATTCTTGCCTGGAGAACCCCCCTCCCTGACAGAGAAGCCTGGCAGGCCGCAGTCTACAGGGCTGCAAACAGTTGGACATGACCAAAGCGGCCCTGTGCACATAGATGCAAGATTTTTTTGCCTGTGGCAGCTCAGCCCCAGTGAGAGTTGAGCGTGAAGGTGACGCAGCTGCTTGGCTTGCGGGGACCCTGGTGGTGCCGAGTGTGCAGGGACACAGACTGCCCCCACCGCAGGAGTTATGGCCCTATCAGTCTTTTTTTCAAGCCTCTTGTAGCTGGCGATCAGAAGGCCTCTTTGGCCAGTCTTTCTTCATATCTCTGCCAGTTCAGGCACTTGGAGGGCTCCCTTGCCTAGGGTCCTTCTCTGTCGTTCGGGCGTCAGGCACATAGAGGGGTCCCCCTGGCTGGGGTCCTGCTCTTCAGATCAGTGCATCAGGCACTTAAAGGGGCACCCTGGGTGGGTCCTACTCTGTGGTTCAGTAAATCAGGCATTTGGTGGGGCCAGTGTCTCTATCGTTCAGCTGCCTATGCTGGCGTGTTGGGAGAGAGGCTATGGTGATGGCTCCACCCCCTATGCATGACTCAGCAGTATCGCCTCTTTTCCATGGCTGCCTGGCTTTCCTCCACTGGCATTTCCCACCACAGTCTCCTCCCTCACATCCCCTCGATCCATCTCTCCACAGTCATCAGCAGCCCTCGCCCTGGGATTGCTCCACAATCCCTCAACTCCAGCTTCTAGCCACTGTGCCTTCCAGGAGACCCGTGTTCCTGTAAGGGGTGTATGGCTGTGGCAAGGACTGTCTGATTCTCCTTCCATTTAGGCTGCCTCAGATCAGCTGTTTCACTCTCAGCCTTCAGTGTTTCTCTTCTGACTCCGACAACTGCCCTGATGCTGGGATCAGACGCCTGCTTCAGTTCCCCCACCCGCCGAGGGCAGGTCCAGCCCTACTAACACTCCTGTTTTCCCCTCTAGATCCTTTGTCCTACCGAGTTTTGTGTGGTTCTATACTTTTCCACTGGTCAGGTACTCCTGTCTGCTCTCAGCTGGTGTTCTGCATGCACTTCTGTGTCTGAAGGTGTATTCCTGATGTATCCATGGAGAGAGATGTGCTGCACATCCACCTCCTCCTCCACCATCTTGTTCTCTCCTCACTTTTTCTTTTAACATGTCCATGTATGTTCTCCAAAGAGTAGACAGCCCTGAATGCAGAACCTGGATCTTGCCTGATCAGGTAAGTGTTTGGGATGTGCTGCCTTTCACTAACCACAGTCATGGACACTGCTATTTCTTTCATTTTATTAAAAAAAAAAAATAAGATTGGAAGGAGTCCTTCTTGCTTTCTCATATGGCTGTTGTCATCACTGAAAGAGCGCAAGTATGAGAAAATGATTTGAAACTCCAGGGAGATACGCATACCAGCTATTATTTACCTTTCCACATCACACCAAGCCCTGTGTGTGTTTGTATGTCCATGTCCCTTTCCTGCTGCCACCTGCCTCTCAGGGGAGCTTCCTGACCCAGGGATTGGACACAAATCTCTTGCGTCTCCTGCACTGGCAGGCGGATTCTTTACCACTGTGCCACCTGGGAAGTTTCTGCTATTAAACAGGACTAAATCAGACTGTGCAGTTTAAGTGTTGCCTGGAAAGAACAGTTGCAAAGGGCTGTGGCTCCTTAAGCTCCAGGACATAAGACGATTACCAGCTGGGCACAGGGCACCGCCCCTTCTGCCGAGTTGCTCAGATGACGGGGTGCCTGGGAACAGCAGATTTCTGCCATCTGTCAAGGCGTCTGGCTCCCACTCAAGGATGAGGTTCAGATTCTAAGCCGACAATACACATCTGACACAGGCGTGAACCTCAGGATCTCTGGCATCCTGAGGATGATGATACAGGATGGTTCTCCTTCCTGTGTGGCCCTGACGCTCACGCATCTTCTATCACCATCCAACCAGCAGGATGTGGGCATTCGGACTCTGCTCACTCTATTTGCCACTACTGCCTAATGGTCGCTTTCATCTAAGGCTTTTCTTAACTGGGAAACATGTTGGTTTTCTCGCCTCCCCCTTTGGTCCTCATTTCCTCCTCCCCATTTCCCTCGAGTTAGGATTAGAAATGATACACTGATTTAACTTTATTTCGATGTGTACAGTGCTTGACAGCTCTCTAGCCAAGTTTAGAGGCTCATTCCTTGTTCTTAGCCGGTTCTCTCCGAAGTAACACTCATGCGTATTAGTTGCTCAGTCATGTCTGACTATTTGCGACCCCATGGACCCCTCTGTTCACGGACCCCATTGACCCCACCAGGCTCCGCTACCCACAGAATTCTCCAGGCAGGAACACTGGAGTGGGTTACCATGCCCTTCCCCAGGGGATCTTCCCATCCCAGGGAAATGATTGCGCTTGCTGCCTGAACCACAGGGCTACAGATCTATTGTACTCACCTACTGCCTACTTGTGTGCCCTCTTTACTTTTTGTGGGCCAATCTTGCCTATTGAGCAGCCTATTAAATTTTTTAAAATTTTGATGGACTTTTTTTTTTTAAGAGAAGTTTTACATTTGCAGAAAAAAGTGAGAAGCAAGTATAGAGTTCTTTTTTTTAAAGAATTTTTTTTAATGTGGAACATTTAAAAAGTCTTTATCAAATTGGTTACAATATTTCTCCTGTTTTATGTTTTGGTTTTTTGGCTACAAGGTGTGTGAGGTTTCAGCTTCCTGACCAGGGATCTAACCTGCACCCCCTGCCTTGGAAGGTGAAATGTTAACCACCGATCACCAGGGAAGTCTCCAGAGTTCTTACGTACTCCTCCCCAGGTTGCACCCGGCCCAAAAGATTTCCCCTATTGTTTCAATTTTAATTAATTAAGCTGTACTGAGTCTTTGTCGAAGCCTGCTGGCTCTTTGTTGTGGTTCACAGGCTTCTCTAGTTGTGGTACAGGAGCTCAGTTGCCCCAAGGTATGTGGGATCTTAGTTCCCCCAGCAGGGATCAAACCAGCACCCCCTGCATTGGAAGGAGGCTTCTTAATCGCTGGACCACCAGGGAAGTCCCTGCCCTATTATTAATCTCTTGCAGTTGTTGCAATTTGGTGAGCCTATTACCCCCAAACCATAGTATATGTTAGGGTTCAGTCTTTGTACTGTACGTTTTATGGGTTTTGCTAAATGCATGGCGACATGTATCCACCATGACAGTGTCATACAATGTAGTTTCACTGCCCTAGAATTCCCCTGTGTGCGAACTATCCATCCTCATCCCCTCCCCCATCCCCTGGCTGCCTGTGGGTTTCTCTGTCCTCACAGGGAGGTGCTAATTACACACACATTCAATATCACAGTAATCCAAGTCTATGCCCTGACCAGTAATACTGAAGAAGTGAACGTTGAACCTACAAGACCTTCTAGAACTAACACCCCCAAAAGATGTCATTTTCAATACAGGGGACTGGAATGCAAAATTAGGAAGTCAAGAGATTTGGCCTTGGAATACAAAATGAAGCAGGGCAAAAGCTGACAGTATTGCCAAGAGAATGCACTGGTCATAGGAAACACCCTCTTCCAACAAAAGAGAAGACTACACATGGACATCACCAGATGGTCAATACTGAAATCAGATTGATTATATTCTCTGTAGCCAAAGATGGAGAAGCCCTACACAGTCAACAAAAACAAGACCAGAGGCTGGCTGTGGCTCAGATCATTAACTCCTTATAGCAAAATTCAGACTTAAATGGAAGAAAGTAGGGTAAACCACTAGACTATTCAGGTATGACCTAAATCAAAACCCTTACAACTATACAGTGGAAGGGACAAATAGATTCAAGGGATTAGATCTGATAGACAGAGTGCCTGAAGAACTATGATGGAGGTTTGTGACATTGTACAGGAAGCAGTAATCAAGACCATGCCCCAGAAAAAGAAAGGCAAAATGGTTGTCTGAGGAGGCCTTAAAAATAGCTGAGAAAAGAAGAGAAGCGAAAGGCAAAGGAGAAAGGGAAAGATATGCCCATTTGAATGCAGAGTTCCAAAGAATAGCAAGGAGAGATAAGAAAGCCTTCCTCAGTGACTAGTGCAAAGAAATAGAGGGAAACAATAGAATGGGAAAGACTAGAGATCTCTTCAAGAAAATTAGAGATACCAAGGGAACATTTCATGCAAAGATGGGCACAATAAAGGACAGAGATGTTATGGACCTAGCAGAAGCAGAAGATATTAAGAAGAGGTGGCAAGAATACACAGAAGAACTATACAAAGAAGAACTTCATGACCCAGATAACCACGATGGTGTGATCACCCACCTAGAGCCAGACATCGTGGAGTATGAAGTCAAGTGGGCCTTAGGAAGCATCACTATGAACAAAGCCAGTGGAAGTAATGGAATTCCAGCTGAGTTATTTCAAATCCTAAAAGATGATGCTATGAAAGTGCTGCACTCAATATGCCAGCAAATTTGGAAAATTCAGCAGTAGCCACAGGACTGGAAAAGGTCAGTTTTCATTCTAATCCCAAAGAAAGGCAATGCCAAAGAATGTTCAAACTACCACACAATTACACCCATCTCACACGCCAGCAAAGTAATGCTCAAAATTCTCCAAGCCAGATTTCAACAGTACATGAACCGTGAACTTCCAGATGTTCAAGCTGGATTTAGGAAAGGCAGAGGAACCAGAGATCAAATTGCCAACATCCGTTGGAACACTGAAAAAGCAAGAGAGTTCCAGAAAAACATCTACTTCTGCTTTACTGACTACACCAAAGCCTTTGACTGTGTGAATCACAACAAACTGGAAAATTCTTCAAGAGATGGGAACACCAGACCACCTGAACTGCCTCCTGAGAAATCTGTATGCAGGTCAAGATGCAACATTTAGAACTGGACATGGAACAATAGACTAGTTCCAGATAGGGAAAGTAAAAGTGAAAGTGAAGTTGCTCAGTGGTGTCCGACTCTTTGCGACCCCATGGACTGTAGCCTACCAGGCTTCTCCGTCCATGGAATTTTCCAGGCAAGTGTACTGGAGTGGGTTGCCATTTCCTTCTCCAGGGGATCGTCCCATCCCAGGGATCGAACCCAGGTCTCCCATACTGTAGGCAGACACTTTACCCTCTGAAGCCCAGATAGGAAGCCAGATAGGGAAAGGAGTAGGTCAAGATTGTATACTGTCATCCTGCTTATTTAAATTATATGCTGAGTATATCATGTGAAATGCTGGGCTGGATGAAGCATAAGCTGGAATCAAGATGGCTGGTAGAAATATCAAAAACCTCAGGTATGCTGATGACATCACCCTTATGACAGAAAGCAAAGAAGAACTAAAGAGCCTCTTGATGAAAGTGAAAGAGTGAAGAAGTTGGCTTAAAATTCAACATTCAAAAAACTAAGATCATGGCATCTGGGCCCATCACTTCGTGGCAAACAGATGGGAAAACAATGGAAACAGTGACAGACTATTTTTTTGGGCTCCAAAATCATTGCAGATGGTGACTGCAGCCATGAAATTAAAAGATGCTTGCTCCTTGGAAGAAAAGCTATGGCCAACCTAGACAGCAGAGACATTGCCAACAAAGGTCTGTCTAATCAAAGCTATGGTTTTTCTAGTAGTCATGTATGGATGTGAGAGTTGGACTATAAAGAAAGCTGAGCGCCGAATTGATGCTTTTGAACTGTAGTGTTGGAGAAGATTCTTGAGAGTCCCTTGGACTGCAAGGAGATCCAACCAGTCAATCCTGAAGGAAATCAGTCCTGAATATTCATTGGAAGGACTGATGCTATGGTGGAAGCTCCAATACTTTGGCCACCTGATGTGAAGAACTGACTCATTGGAAAAGACCCTAATACTGGGAAAGATTGAAGGCAGGAGGAGAAGGGGACAACAGAAGATGAGATGGTTGGATAGCATCACTGACTCAATGGACATGAGTTTGAGCAAGTTCTGGGAGCTGGTGATGGACAGGGAAGCCAGGCATGCTGCAGTCCATGGGGTTGGAAAGAGTCGGACATGCCTGAGCGCCTGAACTGGCTGGTTAGCAGCAAGAGTAAACCCTGGATTGAGTGTCTGCCTAGCTATCAGGGTACATGACTGTGTGCACGGGCATTGCTTATGGAACCACAGTTTCTAGCAAATCATAGAATAGTCTCAACTTTTTATGAGCAGGAAGGTAGGAAGTCCCTGAGTTAGGACGATATCTTGTTGATGGAAAAAGTGCTTTCATCAGTGTCTCCTGGGAAGGGCTATGGTCTGAGTGTGGTGTGTTGCATTGTTGTCTAAAGGGCCCACAGAGGAGACCAGCCAGAGAAGCTCTTGGCCTTGGCCCCTGGCCAGAGGAGCAGCTGGACTGTCAGTGAGCTGAACATTGTTCAGCCAGGGATTTGGCAGCTGCCCAACATCCTCGGGTGTCTCCTGGCAGATGCGACAGGAGTGTAGAAAAACCTCTTTTGAAAGCAGC
The DNA here is from genome assembly GCF_033118175.1 of Dama dama. Classification (NCBI taxonomy): domain Eukaryota; kingdom Metazoa; phylum Chordata; class Mammalia; order Artiodactyla; family Cervidae; genus Dama; species Dama dama. Next base: position 13,365,476 of record NC_083695.1, on the reverse strand, counting down.
AGTGAAATTCAGCAAGTGTCCTCCCAACACCACTAGCTCATTCCGTGTCATTTCCCAGAAAGTCAGGTAATGACAATGGCTGATTCTGATTTGGGGGATGACTTCCTTTGAAGAATGAATGCACGGAAATATCTTTCTAATAAGATGGTAAATCTCCTTATAACATGTCATGTGAACTTCTGCTGTACCATCTTCTTTCTCAGCTGGGGTAGTGACATGAGTAACAGCAGAACAGGCGTAGTGAAGGTAGAAACTAGCATTGATCGACCCCTGTCACACATCGCCCACTTCAAATACGTTGTATCATTAGAGTAATTCTGTAAACATGTATGAATGGGAGGAATCCTTTACACAGATCATTTTTCAAAATGTCTACTTGCTGTAGAGTTCATGTTTAGTTGCTTTCATAGAAGGTGGGCAGTGGCAGATTTATCAATTCCACATAAACTAGGGTAGCCATAAAGTTGACTGATGCTACAGCTGAAGCTCCAATATTTTGGCCGTCTGATGAGAAGAGCTGATTCATTGAAAAAGACCCTGATGCTGGGAAAGACTGAAGGCAAAAGGAGAAGGAGACGACAGAGGATGGGATGGCTAGATAGTCCCACTGATTCAATGGCCCTGAGTTTGAGCAAACTCCAGAAGATAGTGAAGGACAGGGAAGCCTGGTGTGCTGCAGTCCTTGGGGTTGCAAAGAGTTGGACAGAACCTATCGACTGAACAACAATAAAGTTGACTGTCAATCTCTAAACAAACCCCAGTGGGTGGGAGGTAGCGGGTGGTCAAGGAACAGGAAAAATCCTTGGTGAAACTATTCCTGAGTGATCACCACCAGGTCTGTAGTCTGCCTCCTCCTTCAGGGAGTCATATCCTCAGCATATTCATGCCAGAGACTTTGAGATGCCAGATTACTGAGAAGCGAGGGTCAGATATCAAAAGTCCTCAAAATCCCACCAAGATGATCAATGCAACAGTTTCTTAGCCACTGCCTCTACACTGCGCAGGCTAGATGAGCCTCACACACCTGAAGAACAGCCTGGAATCCAGGTGGCCCCTCAGGCTCTGTGTTCCATATCGGTGGGCTCCAAACTCTGTTTATCATTTAAAACAAAATCTCCTCAGTGAGTTCATATTTCTTTCAAAATCAGTTTTATACATTATTTTAAATTATGTGTGCATGCTAAGTCTCTTTAGTCATGTCTGACTTTTTGCAATCTCATGGACTGTAGCTCTCCAGGCTCCTCTGTCCATAGGATTCTCTAGACAAGAATAATGGAGTGGGATGCCATGCCCTCCTCCAGGGGATTTTCCTGACCCAGGGAGGGAACCTGCATCTCATGTCTCCTGCATTGGCAGGTGGGTTCTTTACTGCTGAGCCACTGGGGAAGTTCATTTTAACTCATAAAACCCCTAAAAATGGAAATTAGAAAAGAATGAGATACACAGTACTTTAAAATAATTTAAAAACTTAGAGATTTAGATTTGGCTTCTTATAAGAAAAAAGTAAAGTAAGTAGCATAAACAAGATAACAGTTTTTTTTTTTTTTTTCTATCACATAAAGAAATTCAAAAGAAGGCAACTCAGGTGTGATATGACCTTTCCACAAAATTGTCAAGGAGCCAGACTAATTCCTCACCTCTTCTTTATCACCCCTAGGCTGTGGCTCTTGCTTCGAAGGTCCAAAATGGCTTCTAGAGCTCCAGCCATCATATCTATAATTCAGAATGCAGAGTGGATGAAAGAAAGATATCATGTCTGCTTACTTTTTGAGGTTAAAAAGGCTTTTACTTGTGAAATACTAGTGATGGAAGTTAGTGAAAGTTTTTTAAAAGATAAATTACCTTAAAATGTTAGTAATATTATATATCTGATCATCTTGTTGTTTCTTAAGCTTCTACTGATCATTTGCAGACTGAGAGCATGATTGCCACTCAACTGGTTTCCCTCTTGTTTGCAAACACAGAAACTAGGAAATAAAACGATTTGCCTCTCAAACACACATATTTAATTGGAGAAAGAATCCTCAACTGATTCTTGGATTAAAATTTCATCCTTTTTTTTTTTCTTTTCAGAAAATCGTAGGTTCACCACTACACAATCCAGCTTGTGTAGTGGATGGATTGGATGGATTCAAATTTCAGATTGGCTAAATGTGTGAGCCTTTCTTCCCCCAAACAGCTTTATAGAAAAATGTATAGTTGACAGTTGGAGAAGGCAATGGCACCCAACTCCAGTACTCTTGCCTGGAAAATCCCATGGATGGAGGAGCCGGGTAGGCTGCAGTCCAGGGTGTCTTGAAGAGTCGGACACAACTGAGCAGCTTCACTTTCACTTTTCACTTTCTTACATTGGAGAAGGAAATGGCAATGCACTCCAGTGTGCACTCCAGTGTTCTTGCCTGGAGAATCCCAGGGACGGGGGAGCCTGGAGGGCTGCCGTCTATGGGGTCGCACAGAGTCGGACACCACTGAAGCGACTTAGCAGCAGCAGCAGCAGCAGCAGCATAGTTGACAGTGTTTTCCAGAGAAGTTTCAAGAGCACATTTACTGGGGCTTCCCTGGTGGCTCAGTGGTAAAGAATCTGCCTGCCAGGGCAGAGTCACTGGTTTGATCCCTGGTCTGGGAAGATCTCATATGCTGTGGAGCAGCTAAGCGCGTGCACCACAACTCCTGAAGCCTGTGCACCCCAGAGCCCATGCTCTGCACCAAGAGGAGCCACTGCCGTGAGAAGCCCGTGCACCACAATGAAGAGCGGCCCCTGCTTGTCACAACTAGAGAAAAGCCTGTGCAGCATCAAGGACCCAGCACGACCCCCCTCCCAAAAAGAACATATTTACTTAACTCTCCATGAAGCGCATGCAGGCAGAGGGCTACCTGGGAAGGCCTCTGCGGGTGTCTGCACTACTCAGGCACCAGGTGAATGAGGCAGCCTCTTCACTTTGGACTTGGAACTTCTGGGTGACTTCCTGAGATTTGCTGAGCTCTGTCCTCTACGAATGCGCTCTGTTGACAGGGGTGTAATAAGCCCCTGTAGGCTGTGGTGTGTATCCGTTTGAGGGGGTTGCTTTTCCTCCATTAGGGAAAGGTGAGCCAGAAATGCTGATCAGACCGCGTGGGAAGTCAGCTGTGAGGGAATAGGCATGATACTACAGAGCGGGTGGGCAAAGTTCTAATCATTGGTAGGGAAGATTACAACCCGGGAAAGAGAAGCCTTGGGGCTGCTGAGCTTTCTAGCAACAGTAAGGCTGTCATGAGCTACTGTGGTGGTTCCTCTTGTCCCTTGTGTGTGAGGGCCGTGACAGCAGCTGTGGGACATGGGGCACGTCCGTCACATGGGACAGTCAGCCCGAAAGAGGCCCGGGCAGGCTGGCAGCTGCTGGGAGGGAGTGGCGGCTGGGAAGGCCAAGCGGCCAGACTAGCGAACTAGCGAGAGACAGTGAGTGGGGGACAGTGTCTCTTTCCTGGAGGAACCTGAAATAGGTGAAGATCCTGAATTTCTTTCTTTCTTTTTTTTGGGGGGGTTACCAAAGAACATTTTATTTATTTATTTATTTTTACTTGATCAATCTCTATTTATTTATTTTTTCATTTATTTTTATTAGTTGGAGGCTAATTACTTTACAATATTGTAGTGGTTTTTGCCATACATTGACACGAATCAGTCATGAATTTACATGTATTCCCCATCCTGAACCCCCCTCCCACCTCCCTCCCCATCCCATCCCTCTGGGTCATCCCAGTGCACCAGCCCCGAGCACTTGTCTGTTGCATCCAACCTGGACTGGCGATCTGTTTCACACTTGATAGTATACATGTTTCAATGCTGTTCTCTCAGATCATCCCACCCTCGCCTTCTCCCATAGAGTCCAAAAGTCTGTTCTATACACCTGTGTCTCTTTTTCTGTCTTGCATATAAGGTTATCGTTACCATCTTTCTAAATCCCATATATATGTGTTAGTATACTGTATTGGTGTTTATCTTTCTGGCTTACTTCACTCTGTATAATGGGCTCTAGTTTCATCCATCTCATTAGAACTGATTCAAATGTATTCTTTTTTTTTAATTTTTGTTTTTAAATGGAGGATAATTGCTCTACAAAGTTGCGTCGGTTTCTGTCGTACAACAGTGTGAATCAGCCATAAGTGTACATATGTCCCCTCCCTCTTGAGCCTCCCTCCCACCCCCTCCCCCTCTAGGTTGTCACAGAGCATCAGTGTGAGCTCCCTGTATCATGCAGCAAACTCCCACTGTCTATTTTACATACGGTAAACAATATGTTTCAGCGCTGCTCTCTCAATTGGCCCCTCCCGCTCCTTCCCCCACTGGGCCCACAGGTCTCTTTTCTAGGTCTGCGTCCCTATTCCTGCCTTGCAAACAGGTTCCTCAATACCATTTTTCTAGATTCCATGTATATATGTGTGTTAATATACAATATTTGCTTTTCTCTTTCTGACTTAGTTCACTCTGTTTAACAGGTTCTAGATTCATCCCCCTCAAATCCGTTCCCTTTTATGGCTGAGTAACTGAATTTCTAATGGAGAACAAAGTCTATTTATTCAAGGAAGAGAGCGGCCAGAGGAAGAGCATTCAGTGAAGAATTTACTTGTGAATAAATCTCTGAGTGGAGAGATTCTGTTAGTTCTTCCTACATTTCATGTGGGAACCTGAGGCAAGAACAGGTTAAAAACAGTAAGGTCCTACTGGAGAGCACATGGAACTCTGTTCAATGTCATGGGGCAGCCTGGATGGGAGGGGAGTTCCAGGGAGAATGGATACACGTGGGTGTATAGCTGAATCTCTTCTCTGTTTACCTGAAACTATTGCAACATTGCTAATCCGCTATACCCCAACAAAAAATAAAAAGGTTTTTTTTAAAGAACGGGTTAAAAAGACTCTGGATGATGGATCTTCATGCAGCCTCTCTGAACATTAGGCAGCCTCTCTGAATGCTGCAGCCATTTGACACACAAGCCCACTCTGAATGCCAGCTCTCTAGTGGACACCCATCACTGTCAGATGAAGATGGCCACAGCGAGGGGTCAGGATGGCACGTCTAGAATGAGCGCCCACACGTCCCATGTGTTATCTCACTATTAGAGCTTTCAGACAATGTCCATTGCGAAAGGAAGGTTATTTATATTCTATAATTAGCCTAAAACTATGATAACATCCTTTGGCATGGCCTTTATCTGATGGTATTTGAAACTGAACCAACTTCCTGCTTCCAGGCATTAACAAATGAGGGACTTCATGTAGTCTAATGTTATTTCCTGACTTGAAGATAGATTTCTTTTCTCCAATTCATTCAAGTTGTTTTTTTTTTGTGTGTTTTTTTTAAGAAAAGATCTCCTTTAGACATTAAAATTTCCCAGAATTGTTTAAGTCTTGTTATTGTTCTCAATGAGAATATTTCCTATTTAACTCCAGCTATGTCACTTGATGGGAATTCTTGTGACTATCCTTCACTGCCATGCTCAGATAATTTGCAGGAGATTGGAGAAATAAATCCACTAGCCTGTCAAGTATCAGAGTCCCAACTATCAGAAATTTAGATTTCTGATTTAGAAACATTCATTCTAGTTTAGAACATTTAGAACATTCATTTTAATAAGTCTCTGGCCAGGAGATCCAGTGAAGAACAAGGATAACATCTACCTTCAAAGAGCTTACAATTTAAAGGAGTGATGCAAAGGGACATTATTTATATAGGACATTATCACATCCCAACTTATCTCTGGGTTTCCCTAGTGACTCGGTGGTAAAGAATCTGCCTCCAATGCAGGAGACATGAGTTTGATCCCTGGGTTGGAAAGATCCCTTGGAGAAGGAAATGGCAACCCACTCCAGTATTTTTGCCTGGGAAATCCTCTGGACAGAGGAGCCTGGTGGGCTACAGTCCATGGGGTCACAAAAGAGTTGGATTGAGCAACTAAACAACTTAGCTCCACTGACTTGTTTCCTCTGGGAGTGAAACTAAGGGAAGGGTGGGGTGGGGGAAATTATGCATGAAAATGCATCAGTCTGAAGACTTATTACCTAAATATAAATCTCACTATATGAAAGGAGAGTGATTGTTTGTTCTGAGGCATCAGAAAATGTCCTTTTTGTTTAGTGAGAGAGTGTGTCGTCATGGTTAGCAAAGTAGACTACTCTGCCAGGTTGCCAGGTTCAAATCCCCCCTCTGCCACTCACTATGCTTGTGACTTTGGGCAAGTTCTAAAGTTTCTGTGCCTCAGTTATCTAGGGTGAAAATGGGTGCGATAACTGGGTTGTTGCAAAGGTGAAATACATTTAACAAGTTTAAATTGTGTAGAACAGTGTCTAACTGATAGTAAGTGCCCAGTAAATATTAGCTATTATTAGCCAACTTCTAAAAGACTCCCATATTTTGAAGCTCACTGTTTTGGCAAAAAAACTATACGATTTTTCCTCTCTGACATCCTAGTTTTTTGCTATAAAATTTACTCTGGTGGCTCAGATGGTAAAGAATCTGCTCGCAACGCAGGAGACCCAGGTTCAATCCCTGTATCGGGAAGATTCCCTGGAGAAGGAAATGGCATCCCACTCCAGTATTCTTGCCTGAAGAATCCCATGGACAGAGGAGCCTGGCGGGCTACAGTCCATGGGGTCGCAAAGAGTTGGACACGACTGAAGTGACTAACACTACACCTGTAGTATTTAATGCTTATTGTCTATGTCAGCGCAATCTGTAGATACGTGTAGTTTCAACAGAACAGAACCACTGCTGCCTATCTTGGTGGGGCCAGAATCCCGGGCTATCCCTTTAGATTACATTGGCATAATGATGTCCCTCCATCTCTGCTCTAAAGAAGATTTTGGTAGTATTTATGAGGAAAAATTTTCCAAAAATTTAAATTAAAAAATCTTGCTAGAACAATGATCTCATCATTATTTGCTCTCAGTGATTCTTTCTGTAGGACACTGTATACATATCTCAATATCCAGAACTGAAATCCATGGCAAACATAGCTGGGAAATAGCTATGATGGGAATGATATAATAAGCAGAGGGAAACTAAAGGTGTCACCTGTTTACTCATAAGCAGTAGGGTCCTTGGTGCTGAGCCTTCTCAGAACATTTAGAGTAGATACATTCTGGGTTGCTGCCCAGCTCACAGCTGCCCCTCCCTTCCCCCGTGTTCAGAGGTGCTTGCAGGCACTGTGCTTATCCTGTTCTCGTATGTGACCCCACTTCCTGTCTACACTGGGCAGCAAGAGAGGCTCCTGACCTACTTTGGACATGAGTCAGGATCTCATTCGTAGAGATTTAGAACTGGCTCCATGGGACTTCCCTGGTGGTCCAGGGGTTAAAAATCTGCCTTGCAATGCAGGGGATTCAGGTTCAATCCGTGACCAGGGATTGAACTAAGATCCCACATGCCATGGAGCAACTAAGTCCCTGGACCACAACTGGAGATCCCACATACTGCAACTAAGACCTGCCGCAGCCAAAAATATATATACATATATATATATATACACACACACACACACACATATATATATATATATATATTTTAAAAGAACTGGCTCCATGAGGGCCAGACTTTCCATGTGGCTGACTTATGAACCTGGAGACTTGGGAGGAATAGTAGATGTGCAGGAAAAAGAAGGGAGATGGGAAATTGCCAGGGTTCTGCTGGTTTTCCAAAAGCTGGCTCTCATCTCTCTAGAGGACCCAATTCATTATGCCTTTGAATTCTGTGAAACACCCACTGTATCCTCGCGAAATTTCTTTTGACTTAGTTAGGGTTCAGTTGAAGAAGCAGAACTTCCATCAGTGCTCTGAAATAAGGAGTCTATTATAGAAATTAGACCTCACACCATTGTGAGAGTGGCTGGAGAAAGGCTGTTAACCAGCTATGGCGTGGGTGAAGGAGTTGGGGTGTGCACGAAACTTGGAAATTGTGCAAGTCCGACTGTCAGAACAGGACTATGGAGGGGTTGATAGAGAAGTGTGTGTGTGTGTGTGTGTGTGTGTGTGTGTGTGTGTATGTGCACGTGCTCCGTCATGTCCGATTCTTTGTGACCCAGTGGATTGTAGCACGCCAGGCTCCTCTGTCCATGGGATTTCCCAGGCAAGAATACTGGAGTGGGTTGTCATTTCTTCCTCCAGGGGATCTTCCTGACTCAGCGTGTCTTCCTGTCTTCTGTGTCTCCTGCATGGGCAGGCAGATTCCTTACCACTGGGCTACTGGAAGTCTCTGGGAGGTCAGTGCCTCTTTATGCCTGTGAGCGCACAGAGGAGCATTCGGGGATGTGTGAGCCTGGGGATGTTGTCAGCTGGGACGAGAAAGGACAAGCCAGAACCAGCCAGCACCCCTGTGTCTGTCTCCACTGCCTCTCACCAGCAGTGACCTGTCATATGAGATGGCTGTTGCTTCGCTGCCTCCTCCCAGAAATCACGCTTTTGGCCAGGGTAAGCAGTAACTACCCAGGGAAGGGCATTCTGCAGAGCAGAATTCCTGGAATAATCAAGCTGATGACAGAATAGTCCTGTGTACAAATCTTTGATTGGCTAGGGATATATAATTCTACAAAGTAGCTAAGATATAAGATTAGGAAAAAAAAATTCTAAGTGATTACTGTGAACAAACATATTCGGGACACACAGCTTTATGGCACCTCCATTTGCTCAGCCTGGTCAACCAAGTTAAAATACGGAGTCACCTTAGCTGCCTTCCTCTCAACTTGCCTCAGCATCCAGTCACCAAGTTTTATATAATTTTGCTTCCTAAAGTATATCTCCTGAACAAGGCTCCCTCCTCTCTGTGCTCATTATAAAAGCTCATGATCTCCTACCTGGACTGCTGTCTCTTCACAACTGGTCTTTCTGCATCTTCCACAGGTCCATCCCACTACCATTACATCACTGGTCTTAACCCTGACTGCACTTTAGAATCATCTCAGGGGCTTTAAAACACCCAGTGCGTACACCCCACCCTAGGCCATATATCAGACCCTCTCATGACAACCTGATGTGGTACACACCACCATTAATTCTGTTTCACAGATGAGCAAATTGAAGATTCGCAAAGTTAAATAACTCCCCAGGGTTCACAGCTAAAAAGTACTGGGGTTAGACATGCACACAGTATCTGAGGGCAGAGCCTGTGCTCCTAACCACAGGTGGGGTGCCTTCCAAACTGTGGTGCTGGGCAGATTAGAGGGATGGTAGGGCCTGCAGGTGAGGTGGGAAACACAGCTGAAAGTGTACGATTGAGGGGGAGTTGAGAACAGCTTTGAACTTCATTGGTTTGAATGGTTTCTTAGACGACCAAGTGGTGATATTCCGGCAGCAGCTGAAAATACAATGAGGGGCATTGGGGATGGGGAGGAATGGATGGATACAAAGGACAGTGCTGACCTAGAAGGGACAGGATTGAGTGAGCGCAAAGGAGGGGGTGCAGGAGTCTGTAGCATGGTCTCCTGGGTTTCCATCCTGAGGGGAGGGATCAAGGGGAGAGGGCTCTACCTTTAGAACAAAGCTGATGCTGGGAAAGCAGCAGTTTGGGGAATGGGCAGGAGAGGGCAGTGAGAGTCCTTTTGGAGATACTTCAGTTGAGATACCAGCAGAGCCTCTAGGTTGGATATATGAATTGAGTTTGGGAGAGAGGTTGCTGTCAAAGATACCAACTGAAGTTATATCAGGGTGGTTGAAACCTTAAAAGCAGATGAGATAGTCAGATGCAGAGTGAGGGATGCTCAAGAGGAAAGGAAGGCTGAGGATGCAATTCTGGGGAAGACAAATGAATGGGGAGAAAGCAGAAGCCAAAGGAGGAGATCCAAAGGGAGGAGCAGGCAGGGGAGGAGGACAGGGATGGATGGATGGATAGATATAGATGGAAAGATAGATAATAGAAGAGAGATTTATTTTAAGGAACTGGTGAATGCATTTGTTAGCGCTGGCAATTCTGAAATCTGTAGGGCAGGTCACAGACTGAAAACAGGATTTGAGGCTTTAGTCTTGAGGGAGAGTTTTTCTCCTTCTGAAAGCCTCACTTTTTTATCCTTCAGGACGTCAACAGATTGGATGAGGCATACCCATGTTATCAAGGTTCATCCCCTTTACTTACAGGCTTCCCTTGTAGCTCAGTCGGTAAAGAATCTGCCTACAGTGCAGGAGACCTGGGTTCGATCCCTGGGAAGATCTCCTGGAGAAGGAAATGGCAAGCCACTCCAGTATCCTTGCCTGGAAAATCTCATGGACAGAGAAGCCTAGTGGGCTATAGTCCATGGGGTTGCAAACAGTCAGGCACGACTGAGCGACTAACACTTACTTACACTTACCCCGTTACTTAAAGTCAGCTGACTGTAGATATAACCACATTTACAAAAGTGCATCTACAGAAACACCTAGACCAAAGTTGGATTAAACAGCTGGGTGCTCTAGCCTGGCCCAGCTGACATATAAGACCAACAGCACAGTCCACCCCTTGCTGGCTTGGCATCCATACACATCTCCTTAAGACGTTCTTTTTCTAAAAAGATTATTTACTTCATTTTTTAGCTGTGGTGGGTCTTCATTGTGGTCGCAGGCTTCTCATTGCGGTGGATTCTGTCATCTTGGAGAATAGGCTCTGCATGAATGGGCTTCAGTAATTGCAGCTTGTGGCTTCAGTAGGTGTGGTACATGGGCTTAGTTGCTCCTAGGCATGTGGGATCATCCTGGATCAAGATCAAACAAGTGCCCCCTTGCATTGCAAACAGATGCTTAACCACCAGACCACCAGGGAAGTCATCCTTAAGCCATTCGTAGTCTCCAAATAAAGATAATAACAAGTACTCCCACTTAACATGATACAGCTTCCCCAGGTATAACTGTAAATGCACTAACCTTCTCCCCAGAAGAAGATGTATAGTCCTTTGGTGATGTTTACTCTTTTCCTTCATGCCTAGGACCTAAATCCTGTGTTGTAAATTTAATTGTTATTAATACATCCTATGTTATATATAAGTGGATAAGGAAGAGAAGAAAACAAAAGTAAATTATAAAATAATATATCAAATATCTTTGTTTTTTCCCCTTTCTTATCCATGTATATACATAGTCATAACAGAATGAAGAGATGTTCATAACAAAGTTCTTAGTTGTATTGGTTGGAGCTGCTATTTGTAACTACCTTCTTCAACTGATCATTCTCTTTACCTTTGGGAAGCACCTCAGCTGGTCCTGGTTATTTACCTGCTGGGGTGACCCAAACCTTCACTCCTAAATGGTCTGGGCCATTAGTAGTCCGCCCTGAACTAGGTTATTATAGTTTTCCATGGACTTTAGTCAGAGGGCATGGGAACACTAGAGGTTCCCTGAGGGATCTCCTATATTCCAGACGTATATGCTTCCTTACCTCTACTGCGGAAAGGCAGTCCAATGTCCCCTTGGTAGTCAGCATCAACCACGCCAGCCAACACCCTAACTCCTTTCTTTGGCTGTTGATTCAGAGACACAAGCCACCCAAAGTTGCCAGGTGAAAATCTTAACTTCCAGTTAAATGCAATCATTGTTGTGTTTCTTCATGAAAACATTCCTCCCTTTGGAACTAACACCACTAGGTCAGCTGAGCATAAGGTCGTGGGAACAGAAGGCAAACCTTTTGCTAGGGGATCACTAGGGCTAATGGTGAGAGATGGCACTCCCATTTCCATCCCTTGATTCTTGGACCCATGAATCTGGTCATGGGAGAAACAGCATCATATATTGGATACATACTGATTCAGAGCCTTTCCTGAGAGTTTCCAGAGAGTTTCCTGGAGAACCTTGCCCAACTCTGCAAGATACTGCTATCTAGCTGATGCTGTAACTGAGTCTTCAAAAGGCTATTCCATTTCTCTATCCAGCTAGCTGCTTCAGGATGACAGGGAACATGGTAAGACTAGTGAATTCTGTGAGTGTGAGTCCACTGCCACATTCCAATTGTGAAATAAGTTCCTTGATTAGAAGAAGTGGTAGTGGATAAGGCATGCTATGAGTCTCTGGATGGTAGTTTCGGCAGAAGCACTGTGTGCAGGAAAAGGAAGTCTGTACTCAGTGTAATTATCAATTCCAGTAAGAACAGAATGCTGTCCCTGCCATGATGGGAGTGGTTTAGCATAAATCAACCTGTCACCAAATAGCAAACTGGTTGATCACATTAAAAAAAACTAAGATCATGGCATCTGGGTCCATCACTTCATGGCAAATAGATGAGAAAACAATGGAAATAGTGACAGACTTTATTTTCTTGGGCTCCAAAATCACTGCAGATGGTTAGTGAAACCATGAAAGTGAAAGATGCTTGCTCCTTGGAAGAAAAGCTGTGACCAACCTAGACAGCATACTAAAAAACAGAGACATCACTTTGCAACAAAGGTCCATCTAGTCAAAGCTATAGTTTTTCCAGTAATCATGTATGGATGTGAGAGTTGGGCCATAAAGAAAGTTGAGTGCTGAAGAATTGATGCTTTTGAACTGTGGTGTTGGAGAAGACTCTTGAGAGTCCCTTGGACTGCAAGGAGATCCAAAGGAAATCAGTCCTGAATATTCAATGGAAGGGCTAATGCTGAAGCTGAAACTCTAATACTTGATGCAAAGAACTGATTCCTTTGAAAAGATCCTGATGCTGGGAAAGATTGAAGGCAGGAGGAGAAGCGTATGACAGAGGATGAGATGGTTGGATGGCATCACCGACTCAATGGACATGAGTTTGAGCAAACTCCAGAAGATGGTGAAGGACAGGGAAGCCTGGTGTGCTGCAGTCCGTGAGGTCGCAAAGAGTCAGACATGACTGAGCAACTGAACTGAACTGATCACTTTGGGGAATGCTGCCATATTGTTGGTCCTGCTGCTGGCAGATTGGACCCTCATTGGCGGCCATGGTCAGGCTGGCCTTGGTGAGTGGAAGTCTGTAATACAGCCTCTGGATAACTTCCAGCCCTGCCACCATGACTGATTTGTTCATCAGCCTATTGGGCAATGTCAAGTGTAGCTGGAGAAGCAGGCTGACTGGTACCCAAAGAACAATGTCCTAGCCACTTGAGGATTACAAGCCTTTTTCTGTTGAGATCAGACCATTCACCTGGGACACAGTCTGTTGGAGTTTTCTGACTGTTCAGAGAGGTCTATCCACCTACCTCTTCCTCAGATTGCCTTGTCACCAATTTTCCAGTCATGTTCTGTTTAAATCCCTGACCATCCAGCCAAACCGTTGGTCACAGTCCATAAGTGGGCGTATACTTGTACTTCTGGCCAATTCTCTTTTGAAGCAGACTGAACAACAAGGTTGACTGCTCAAAGTTCAGCAAGCTGGGCAGACTTGCATTCACCACTGTCCTTCAGGGATGTTCCAGAAGGGGCTGTAGTACAGCTGTTGTCAACCTTCAGGTGATGCCTGAGCAATTAGGCAGGCCTAAGTCTCCTCTTCTTCAATCAGCTGATCATAGGGAGCTGGCCCTGAGACCTCAGGTGCAGGCCGGGAGGGTGAGTGCGGTGGGGGCCTTGGGCACTTCCTCATGTAACTTACGCATGTCCTCTAGGTCTGCTTGAGCTGAGTCTCATATGTCTCAGTTCCAGCTGACGATGGAGTGCTGCTGCCCACACCTGGGCTCGTGCCTGTGGTTCTGGCAGCACCCAGTTCATGGCAAGCAGCTCAGCTTGCATGGTGATGTGGTGGCTCACGGTTAAACGGTCAGTTACTACTAGTAACTGATTTAGTAACTAGTTACTACTAGTAACTAGCCCAGTAGTAAGTAAAAAGCTTTTTCTCAAAATCCTCAGAGGGTGGCAGGGCTTTGCTCTGTAATCTCAAGGGTCTGTGAGGTGACTCCCTGCGGGGGTCTGACCCAGCCTCCGTCAGCATCTACCACTGACTGTTGGATCTGCTGGATCACGCGGCTCAGCCAGCAGAGAGCAGCTCACAGTGCCACCTGGATGAGGCGCCGAGTCTTCTCTTGTTCTTGGTCCCACTCAAAATCAGCAGCTCTTTGGGTCACTTGGTAAATGGACTTGAGTAGCACTCCCAAGTGAGGGACACGTTGTGTCCCAAACCCAACGAAGACCGTGAGGTGTTGTGTCTCTTTTTTGGTTATGAAAGTATTAGTCGCTCAGTCGTGTCTGACTCTTTGCGACCCCATGGACTATAGCTTGTCAGGCTCCTCTGTCCGAGGAATTCTCCAGGCAAGAATACTGGAGTAGGTAGTCATTCCCTTCTCCAGCGGAATCTTCCTGACCCAGGGACTAAACCCAGGTCTCCTGCATTGCAGACAGATTCTTTACTGTCTGAGCCACCAAGGTCATATAAAGGGCTAAATACAACAACTTACCCTTCACCTTATTTATTTATTTAAAAATATTTATTCATTTGAAACAAAAATTTGGGATTTTTGTTGCAGCACAGGGGCTCCTCTCTAGCTGTGATGCTCAGACTCAGTAGTTGTGGCATGTGGGCTTAGTTGCCCTGTGGTGTGTGGGATCTTAGTTCCTCAGCCAGGAATCAAACCCATAATCCTCTGCATTGGAAGGCTGATTCTTAACCACTGGACCACTAGGGAAGTCCTTATCCTTCACCTTAGAATGGATACCCTATACTACCAGACCTCCTGAAAACCCAGTGAGAAGGAAATCTCTAGAATTTTTGTCAGATTTGCTTTCCACCCCATGACATACAAATGTCTCACCAATAAGCCTAGAAGAGCTACTCTTTCCTGCACACTAGGTCCAATCAGCATAACATCATCAGTGCCATGGACCAGTGTGAGGTCTAATAGAACAGAAAGACACTAGAGTCCCTGCTTGACCAAATTAGGATGTAGGGCTGGAGAACTGACCTATCCTCGAGGGAGGGCAGTCTTCACTGTACTGGTGCTTTTGCCAGCTGAAAGAAGGCTGCCCTGTGGTTGGTCTTTACTAACAGGTATGCAGAAGAAACATTTTGCCAGACCAATACTGCAGAGCAGATACTAGGGGATGTGTTAATTTGCTTAAACAGTGAAGCTACATCTGGTACAGCAGCTGCAATTGGAATCACCATCTGGTTTAGTTTATGATGATCCACTGTCATTCTTCAGGCTCCATCTGTCTTCTTCACAGGCCACATGGGCATGTTGAATGGGGAGGTGGTAGAAATCACCACCCCTGCATCTTTCAAGTCCTTGATGGTGGCATTACTCTCTGCAGTCTCTCTAAGAAGGCAGTATTGCCTTTGGTTAACTGGGGAATGCTGCTACATAGTCGGTCCTGCTGTTGGCAGTCTGGACCCTCAGTGGTGGCCATGGTCAGACTGGCTTTGGTGAGTAGAAGTCTGTATTGCTGAGCCTCTAGATAACTTCCAGGACTGCCACCACAACCACTGTGCTCATCCAAGGCAGAGGCAACTGTAGAGGCTTCCACTTGGCTCTTTCTACCAAAATAACCCCCATTTCACAGATTATGGAACCAATGTAGGGATTCTGCCAGTTGCTGAGTATTATTCTAATTATTCTAACAGTGCATTCCAAAACTGGAGCAATAACGCCAGTATGGGTGCAGAGACCACTATGAGATGGACCTGAGCTAAAACTCCACTGATCACCTGGCCTCTACAAGCCCTTGCTTGGACTAGTACCACAGTGATGTTCTGGATGTCCTGGATTCAGTGTCAGTTCAGAGCCAGTGTCCAGTAATTCCTGAAAAGTCTGATTATTTCCTTTTCCCCAATGCACAGTCACCCTAGTAAAAGGCCACATGTCCCTTTGGGGAAGGCTGGAAGAAAGAGTAATAGTATATATTTTTGACAATGTTGCAGAATCTTGGAGGAGACAAACATCTGCTTTGTTCAAGGTGTTTTGGGTCTGCAAATTGACTCAGGTCTGGGAATCAATGGAGTCTCTCTGTTTTGGTAATTTAGGTTAGGCTTTTGTTTGCTTGACCAAGAACTTTCCTGTTCATACAGATCCCATAAGAATTCAGTAGCATTCTCATCCTGGATTGCCATGACTAACTGGTCAATGCCATAGGTCTGTGAGGGTCAGATTATTCTGGTTGCTGCTTTGCCTTTGCTGTCCATTACAGAAACCATGCCCACCCTGCCTTGGGAGCCACCATTTGGCTCCAATGGATCACTCTGGGATCCAACTATTCTCACTGCATGTAAGGACCCCACACTTCAGTGGTGCAGTTTCCACTGTAATTTCTGATCTACAGGGAAGAGTTGACCAGGCATGCGGGGTCGCAAAGTTATTTCTCTGAGGCACAGTGAATGCTGTGTTCTCTGGACCCCCTGGGAGTCAGTAAGTGGGTCTTACGTGATAAATCTACTCTAATATTTCAATCTCCCTAAGCCTTTAGGAAATTCCGTTGCGGTGTACCAAGGCAGTTCTGGCATTTCCGCATCATTTAGTGTGGGTCACCTCTTGACTCTCATTTCTGTCAACTAGCTAAACAAACAGAGCTTTTTCTAATCTCAAACTGCAGTGAATTCAGATCCCTGCTTGGTGGTGTCCGTCATTACATTCAGCCTCATCCAATGGTTCCCCACAT
This sequence comes from Dama dama, assembly GCF_033118175.1. NCBI lineage: Eukaryota > Metazoa > Chordata > Mammalia > Artiodactyla > Cervidae > Dama > Dama dama. The sequence continues at coordinate 13,348,963 of NC_083695.1, read as the reverse complement.
TCTTCAAATTCACGCTCACATTCATTCTGTCCCACAATAGTCCGACTTCTAAGCATACATAGGTGTTTTCACTCACACGGTTCTGATCTTTTGAACGACCTTGACTCTCCTCCAGGTCTAGGACGATCCTTCCCCTTCCTCCAGGGAGCCTTTCTGACCCTTCTTCACAACACTCCCTCTTACTGCCTCTCCCCCCACTTCCGCAGTGTTTCGCGACAGACCTCTGGCTCTTGGCATGTTCTGCTGTACGTCGTTATTTAGTTTTACACGCGCATGTTTATCTTCCCCGATGGGGGGACGGGGAAGCTCCTTAAGGGCGAGAACCACTTCTGGCAGGTGCGTCCTCAGGGATGCTCCAGGAGCCTCCTTGAATGAACACAAGAGGAGGCGAGTGGGCTGGCTTAGGAGCTCAGCACGGATCGCAGTTGTGTCCTGGGCTGGCTGCCCAACGTGGGGAGGCGGATCTGGGGCCAGCCCAGTGCTGCCAAAAGATTCAAACAGTTGGATCCTCATTTCATGTAGAACTACTCGCCCCGCGCTCTTTCCCAGGGTGAGCTGCAGTCTCCCCTCATTCTCCCCCCGCCCCCTGCCCCTTGCGAAACGAGTCCCTCTCACTCCCTCCAAATCTTCCATCAACCTTGTGGTCACTTCCCTAATTAGCGTCTGGGAGGCACCCTCGTAGATCACTCCTCCCGTCCCCCAAGGAGGGCCTCCTCCTCTCTCCCTCCCCGAACACCCGTCGTCTCCACCGCACTTCCCCTCTCATTTTCGTCCAACACTGAGGGAGAGTGAAAAAGCAGCTTCGCGAGGTCTGTGACCCAGGCTGTGGGCTTGCGCGCCCCGCCCGCTCCAGCCGTCAGCTTGTGCGTGTGTGTGTGCGCGCGCGCGCGTGCCTGGGCCGAGGCTGGAGAGGAAACAGCCGGTCCAGCCCGGGAGGAGGAAGGAGCCTCCCCTTCCTCGCCAGCCCCCTCCCCACTTCCCGTCCGGCTCGGCCGTTAGCTTCCCCGGACGCGGGCCTCGGTGCACAGAGCCCTCTGGCCGCAGCGGAGCTGGAGAAGGCGGAGGCGGAGCGGGAGGAGCCGGCGGGGCGCATGCTGGGCGGGGGGCCCCAGGGCGCCCCGGCCGGTGGCGGCAGGGGCCACCGCGCAGGTAGGGTGCTGTCACGGCCGCCCGGCGGGTCGGGGCGAGGGTTTCGCGGCGAGGGTGAGCTCTGTCCTCTGGAAGTCGTTTGGGTCCGGGGTGCGCCTCGGTTGACATCTAGGGTTTCTGCACTCTTGCGGGGTGAGGGAAACTGAGGCAGGGCGCGTGGCGTGCCGAGTTGAAGTCTTTGTCGGGCCTGGGGCTGCCAGCCCGCGCCGAGCCGGGCCGGGTCCTCCCGGAAGACTGTGCTGAGATCCCGGGAGCCGCAGTTCCCGCCCCGTTGGCCGAGGAAGGCGGTTTGAGCGGGCTCGGGTTTCGCTGCGCCCGGGGACTGAGCCAGCCGAGGTTCGGGTCTCCGCGCGCCCTCCCCTGCGCACTCGCGGGACAGGGGACGCCCCGCCGCCAGGTCCGGAGACCGCGTCCTGACGCCCCGCAGAGTCTCGGGTTTCACCCCTCGAGGACCTGGAGCGAGGAGGTTGGGGTGGCGTGGGGACGCGGTGCTGGCACCGTCCCAAGGGGCTGCTCTGCGAGCAGTCTCACCTCCCACTTCCTCCGCGCCTGTGGTGCCCACGGCTGGCTCGGAGCCGGAGAAGGGGAGCCCCGGTCAAGCTGTCAGCGCTGTCAGCGCTCAGGGTTGACAAGGAGGCCGTGAAGTGCACAGTTGCTTTTCAGGAATGACAGGATGTCTCCTGCCATCTTGCTTTCAAAATACACGTGCAAAGGAATTTGAGACTTTGGGACGAGAATGAGATTTGGAGTGAGGGAGTTATGTGTCCTTGCTGGACCGGAAGAAGGCCGGGTAACTTTGACAGCTCCTCTAAGAGCGCTGAGTCTCGATTTCATCACAGATACAGAAGAACACTGGTAACCTCCCCCTTCCCCATCCCATCCAGACATCTGCTGTGTGTGAAAGCACTTTGCAAAATGTATGGTCAGTTGGGCAGGCAAATGCGATTTGGATAATACCAGAGTCTTAAGAGCTGGAGTTTGAGACAGTTAGCTTGCATTTCAATCCTGCACTTAGTTGTGAAATTTATGAAATGGGGACAATGACAGTGCTACCTCATAGAGTCGCTGTGGGTTGAACTGTGGCCATGGATGTGAACACCCAACCTGGTGCTGAGATACATAGTAAGCTCTAAATAAGAGCCCCAGATGCTCTTTTCACTAAGCAAAACCCAATTAATTTAGAGTGGTGTTAAAAAAAAAAACAGTTTGATTTAATTATAGTATGAATGTGTGTGTGTGTGTGTTCAGTCGTGTCTGACTCTTTGCAACCCCATGGACTCTAGCCCACCAGGCTCCTCTGTCCATAGGATTTTCCAGGCAAAAATACTGGAGTTGGTTGCCATTTCCTTCTCCAGGGGACCTTCCCCACCCAGAGATCGAACCCTCAGTTCCAGCATCTGCAGACAGATTCTTTACCACTGTGCCATCTGGAAAAACCACATCTCTTGTAAAGTATGAATCAGCTCAGTTCAGTTCAGTTGCTCAGTTGTCTCCAACTTTTTGCAACCCCATGAACTGCAGCACACCAGGCTTCCCTGTCCATCACCAACTCCCAGAGCTTGCTGAAACTCATGTCCACTGAGTTGGTGATGCCATCCAACCATCTCATCCTCTGTAGTCCCCTTCTCCCCCTGCCTTCAATCTTTCCCAGCATCAGGGTCTTTTCCAGTGAGTCAGTTCTTCACATCAGGTGGCCGAAGGATTGGAGTTTCAGCTTCAGCATCAGTCCTTCCAATGAATATTCAGGACTGATTTCCTTTAGGATTGACTGGTTGGATCTCTCAAGAGTCTTCTCCAACACCACAGTTCAAAAGCATCAATTCTTCAGCGCTCAGCTTTCTTTTTTTTTCTCAGCTTTCTTTATAGTCCAACTCTCACATCTATACATGACTACTGGAAAAACCATAGAATTGACTAGATGGACCTTTGTTGGCAAAGTAATTTCTGCTTTTTAGTATGCTGTCTAGGTTGGTCATAGCTTTTCTTCCAAGGAGCAAGTGTCTTTTAGTTACATGGCTGCAGTCACTATCTACAGTGATTTTGGAGCACAAGAAAATAAAGTCTGTCACTGTTCCCATTGTTTCCCCATCTATTTGCCATGAAGAGATGGGACCAGATGCCATGATCTTAGTTTTCTGAATGTTGAGCTTTAAGCCAACTTTTTCACTCTCCTCTTTCACTTTCATGAAGAGGCTCTTTAGTTCTTCTTCACTTTCTGCCATAAGGGTGGTGTCGTCTGCATATCTGAGGTTATTGATATTTATACCAGCAATTTTGATTCCAGCTTGCGCTTCATCCAGCCCAACGTTTCTCATGATGTACTCTGCATATAAGTTAAATAAGCAGGGTGACAATATACAGCCTTAACGTACTTCTTTCCCGATTTGGAACTAGTCTGTTGTTCCATGTCCAGTTCTAACTGTTGCTTCTTGACCTGCATACAGATTTCTCAGGAGGCAGTTCAGGTGGTCTTATATTCCCATCTCTTGAAAAATTTTCCACAGATTATTGTGACCCAGACAGTCAAAGGCTTTGGTGTAGTCAGTAAAGCAGAAATAGATGTTTTTCTGGAACTCTCTTGCTTTTTCGATGATCCAACGGGATGTTGGCAATTTGATCTCTGGTTCCTCTGCCTTTCCTAAATCCAGCTTGAACATCTGGAAGTTCACGGTTCATATACTGTTGAAATCTGGCTTGGAGAATTTTGAGCATTACTGTGCTGGGCTTGTGAGATGAGCACAATTGTGCAGTAGTTTGAACATTCTTTGGCATCGCCTTTCTTTGGGATTGGAATGAAAACTGACTTTTTCCAGTCCTGTGGCCATTGCTGAGTTTTCCAAATTTGCTGGCATATTGAGTGCAGCACTTTCATAGCATCGTCTTTTAGGGTTTGAAATAACTCAGCTGGAATTCCATCACCTTCACTAGCTTTGTTCATAGTGATGCTTCCTGAGGCCCACTTGACTTTGTACTGCAGGATGTCTGGCTTTAGGTGAGTGATCACACCATCGTGGTTATCTGGGTCATGAAGTTCTTCTTTATACAGTTCTTTTGTGTATTCTTGCCTCCTCTTCTTAATATCTTCCGCTTCTGTTAGGTCCATACCATTTCTGTTCCTTATTGAGCCCATCTTTGCATGAAATGTTCCCTTGGTATCTCTAATTTTCTTGAAGAGATCTCTAGTCTTTCCCATTCTATTGTTTTCCTCTGTTTCTTTGCACTGATCACTGAGGAAGGCTTTCTTATCTCTCCTTGCTATTCTTGGAACTCTGCATTCAAATGGGCATATCTTTCCCTTTCTCCTTTGCCTTTCGCTTCTCTTCTTTTCTCAGCTATTTGTAAGGCCTCCTCAGACAACCATTTTGCCTTTTTGCATTTCTTTTTCTTGGGGATGGTCTTGATCACTGCCTCCTTTACAATGTCATGAACCTCCATCCATAGTTCTTCACACACTCTATCAGATCTAATCCCTTGAATCTATTTGTCCCTTCCACTGTATAATCGTAAGGGATTTGATTTAGGTCATACCTGAATGGTCTAGTGGTTTTCCTTACTTTCTTCAATTTAAGTCTGAATTTGGTGATAAGGAGTTCATGATCTGAGCCACAGTCAGCTCCCTGTCCTGTTTTTGCTGACTGTGTTTAGTAGAGTATTTAAAAAGAAATTTAATCTTATTAAATTCACAGGTGGCACATGAAATCTTTTGAGGGAATCTTCCCAGCCAGGGATCAAACCCAGGTCTCCCACATTGCAGGCAGATTCTTTACCATCTGAGCCACTGGGAAGTCCAGTTGAGAATCTGGCACAGAGGAAAAAGAGGCCTGGAGCTTCTTTCTAAGCTGTGTGTCCTCGATCCTCAGTTTCCTCATCTGTTTACAAAAAAGATAAAATGGGGACAGTAACTTTTGGGATAGAGCTGCCTGAGGATCCAGTGAAGTAAATGGTGTGAGTACCTTGGAGCATATGACTGACTGTGCAAATAGAAGATATCAGCGCTGCCAGGAGGGAATAAGAAAGTCTGCAGTGTTTTTAGTGCTTGCAGTATGCCAGGCGGTCTATTAGGAATTGCTGTGATGAAATCTGCCCCAGACCATTGTAAGGTAGCTACTTATAATCTTCATTTTCCCCATTCAAATCTGAGATGCAGATTCACCCCTCTTCTTTCCAAGTCACATAGCCATTAAAGGTAGAACCAGGGTTAGAACTGTGGCTTGGTGCCTCTCGAAATTGTATTCTCAACCACTGGCTGAACTAAAGTTATGGACACAAGCTGAAGTTCAGAGCAGACCTCTGTTAGATCACTGGTGACTATATACCCTACGTATTTATAGACTCTAAAACATGGGTGAATTGTTATCTCTGGAAGAAGAGACTTTGAAATAATCTTGTTTTCATCCCTATGTAAAAAATTGCCATTTTAAGCTATCTTCTTTCCAAAATAAACAACAGAAATTTGCAGAGAAAAAAAGTATTAAAATCTCATATAAAGACATATCACAAAAAATCATCAGAAATCTCCTTTTAAAAAATAATTGCTCTGAGAAAAAGGAAAAAAAAAAGAGAACTCATCAGAAATCTCAAAACTAAATGGAATTTGCATGAATGCTTTATTTTAACACACGTATTTGCCAGGACCCTTAAGATGGCACAAGAAGGGTAAGCTGGGATTGAGGCTTTTGGGGTTATGATTATGGCAAGGCTAGGACCCAGGACATTGCTGCAGGGACCTCACTGCTCATGTGAGATGCCCCAGAAATGGGCTTTCAGGCAAAGTCTGTGTACCTGAGGGAGAGTGAATGCTAGATTTCTGTGCTGCAGAACCAATTCCCTGTTCAATTGTTTCTCTTATTCTTTTTTCTTTTTCCAGAAGTAACTTGTGCTCTTAGGAAACTACAAATGAGAAAAGGAACATTGAAAACCACCGTAATTCCACCAATGCAGACCAATAGTTTGGTGTCTCTGTTCTTATAATCCATTTCTGTGCCACGTTCATTAATTTGTTTCCAAAACACTGCATGCAAACTATTACTGCTTAGTTAGATGACAAAAATAATACTTGCTCATTGTGCAAACATTAAGGTATTAGTTTAGAAAAAAAAGAAGTCCAAATATATTATGTTCATTAAAACATTTCCTTTTTAAAAAAAATTCTTGAAATTTTGACTGAAGGAGGATTAGAGATTATGTCATTAATGTCTGAATTTTATTGTGATTTTGGTCAAAGTTTGATGAAAGATCTTCAGAATGAAGACAGTGATGGTCTTTGTGCATCCCAAGTTGCTTTAGTAGTTTCTGACTCTTTGCGACCCTATGGACTACAGTCAGGCTCCTCTGTCCATGGGGATTCTCCAGGCAAGAATACTAGAGTGGGCTGCCATGTCCTCCTCCAGGGGATCTTCCTGACCCAAGGATTGAACCTGCGTCTCTTATGTCTCCTGCCTTGGCAGGTGGGTTCTTTACCACTGGAGCCGCCTGGGAAGCCCTGAAGGAGCACAGTCATTTACAAACCTGCTCATCACCTGAGGTCTTGTTTTGGCTGTGGTACGTGTGATCATAGTTTGCGACCAGGGATCGAACCTGCATGCCTTATGTCTTACCACTAGCGCCACCTGGGAAGTCTGGTGATGTTTAAATAATAAGATCTGAAGCGTGGCACAGGACAGTTTCTGAGCATAGAATTTTTAGATTAGCATCATTAGACCAGAATTAGAATAATTTCTTTTGCTATGATGATAGTAATTCAGCTTATATGCCAGGTTCTCATACAAAGCCAGCAGAGAATACTGCCTCCAGAGATGCCCTGGGCAGTCACCCTGGGGCTGGGGAGGGTCCCATCTGGGCACTGCTGGGGCTGCCCTTGGCCATGCACTTTCCAGACAGCACCATCTAGACACATAAGCTTTTGTAGCCCTTGGGGGTCTTCTGTTGCTGTTCTCAACTTGAACGCCTGTGGTAAAAATTCCTTAGCAAATATCTTTCATGCAACAGTCATGCACTTTTAAAAATACCTGCCACAGATACTTTGACCATTCTCTTCCATTTTCTCTTTTGAAATCAGTTTACCAGCTGCTTCTTTGAGCACAGACTTCACCATCAGCTTCCCATTTTTCATACCAAGTGGAAGTGGGAAAGGAGAACTGTGGCTGACCAGTGAGTGATGTGATATTTCTACTTGGCTTTGGAAGGCAGTGGGGGCCCACGTGGCATGCTCAGTTGCTGGCATGACCGTCCATTTTCTGTCTGCTTCCTTTTACTTGGTGCTCCTTCCTTTTGGCCACCTGCCTCCCGTCGTGGCTCAGAAATGGATGATAGAGACGTGGAGCTTCTTGAGATCACTCAGGTCGATTGGCGTTTATAACAGAATCACAGAACTTATTGCTAGATGAAGCTTCAAATGATCAAGTGGTCAGACCTCTTGAGTTCTGGCTGGTGAGGCATGGACAAGTGTATTTATCAAGCGCAGGGCTGAGAAATATATATTTGGTCCTTATAATGGTAAACACGAGTGTAGAAGGCCTGGTCTCACATTAGGTAATTGAAATAAATAGCCCTAGGTTCTCATTCCCAATCAACTTCAGGTTAGTTTCCCAACCATGTTGCCTTGTGCTCATCCTGAAAACAGGTGGATATAATTCTACCTGTTCAACTCCTGCATTTGCCTGCCATGGTAGGGCCACTTTTTTTTTTTTAATTCATTTATTTGGCTGTGCCAGGTCTTAGTTACGGCCCATGGGATCTTTGGTCACAGTATATGGGATCTTAGTTCTCTAACCAGCGATTGAACATGAATCTCTTGCATTGGCAATGCAGAGTCTTAGCCACTGGACCACGAGTGAAGTCCCCTTAGTAGGACTTTTACCCTTTATTTGCAGATGGGTTTGAACTCTCAGAGAAATTCAGTTAAGGCAGGAAATTCCTGGAGGTTGACACCACACTCTTTGGGGATAAGTCACAGACTCCTGACAGTCTTAAGTGATGGTGGAGATCTCAGGATCTGGCCGGCTTAGTTGACAGGTGTGGAATGTGGGTGAGAGCAGCAGAGTGAGTGTTAGGACCTGAGTCTTCTCCCCTTACTTAGAACTGTTTCTGTTACATATGCTTCATTCCATAGTGCTACATAATCCCCCTCTGCTTAAGTAATGTTAAGTGAATCAAATCAAATCTTTATTTATATGTTTTTGAGCCATCATGGCTCTTAAAAGCTTAAATTTGTGAGTGATTCCTTTTTCCAATATTGTCATTGATCTGTAAGGCCCCATCTGTTCACTAATCATTTGTCATTTATTTGGCATTTAGAGTGCCTTCTTGGCCCAGAGTTACAAATAGAGCCACACATGAATAGGGTGTCAATTTTGAACTTCATTTCAGTTGCTCAATCATGTCTGACTCTTTGCGACCCCATGGACTGCAGCACGTCAGGCCTCCCTGTCCATCACCAACTCCCAGAATCCACCCAAACCCATGTCCATTGAGTCGGTGATGCCATCCAACCATCTCATCCTCTGTCGTCCCCTTCTCCTCCTGCCCTCAATCTTTCCCAGCATCAGGATCTTTTCAAATGAGTCAGCTCTTCGCATCAGGTGGCCAAAGTATTGGAGTTTCAGCTTCAACATCAATCCTTCGAATGAACACCCAGGACTGATTTCCTTGACCTTAACCTAGAGAAAAACTTGCTAAAAAGTTGTCCGTCAGTGGAAGAGGCCATCTTGAAAAGTGGTTAGCTTTTTGCCCCAGAAGAACTTAAGTTAGTGTTGTCTGATTCTGGGGTGACTGTACGGGGGAGTCTGCATGTGGGGCAGGTGGGGGCTGCAGTGGACGATGTGTGGGGACCCTTCCAGCTCTCGGATTCAGCGACTTTTGTCCTGGAGGACTGGGATTGTCTGGGACTTGGGGGACTGTGTGAATTTCCTAGTCCCTGCTCTGTAGGGTCTCACACTTTGCCTCCTCCCCCACCCACAGGGTTCCATTTCAAGAGGCTCAGACAGCTCCCTGAAGTCAGCTGCCTGAATGCAGTTGGTACTTGACCTTCCCAGGGTTACCTGTATCTAGGATTGATACTAATCGTTAACATAATCATGTGCTCTCAGGCAAACACAGCGGCCAGGAATAGAAGCATACATTTGACAGGTGACCCTGCGTGGAGACTAAACGGCTTCACAGGTTGAGGGGAAAATCCCTAAATTTAATGAGTGAACTGTGTCTTGAATGTAGAATCTGGCTTTAAATTTGGTTTTGAGATGTGCACACCAACCTAAATTTTCTTTTTCATACCTGTGGTTTCTTAATTTGCAAGTAGATTGATAAGGTGATTTGGCATAATTATTAGGCTTTATTTTTGACACAGGTGAAGGTGTTTTGCATTTATAAATGAAAGCACGTCTTATCTCAGTAAAATACTGATAGCCAAAGGAGGACTGTTTCACAGTGGTCAAAAATAGATCAATGGGGGTTGTGTTTCTAATACACTGGAAACATAGATTTGTGAATGCTGCCTTGTGATTACAAATCTTCAAATGAGAAAATTTTGCACATCTCAGTACAATTCTTTTTTTTAAAAATTGAGATATATTTGACACGAACAAGATTAGACTAGGTGTACAATGTGGTGATTTGCTATTTGTGTACATTGTGAAATGATCATCACAGTAAGTCTAGTTACATTTGTTAGCTTACATTGTTACAAAGTCTTTTTCTTGTGATGAGAACTTTTAACGTTTACTCTCTTATCGACTCTGTACAATTATTAATATTTCCCTGGTGTTTTTCATTATAGCCATGGGCCAGGCATAGTGAAATGTGAGACAGCTGACCTTGGGCATAGATATTCTGCATTCAATTCAAATAATAGATTTGGGGCCTCAAATTACCTTGACTCTGATCAGTTCTTTTGTTTTCCTTTCTCTGGTTATAGAATTCTCTTCTAAAGACACTAACTTATCCATTTATTCATTCCATTGTATTTATTCATCTGTTCAGGAACATTTATTGGGCACATACTGTCTGCATGGCACTGTGGTGTATGTAGCAGTGTGTTTAAAGATGTATCAGATTGTCCGCAAGGACCATCCAGTCTAAAGGGAAGATCTAACGAAGGCTGGTATTCTTTCCAGGTGATTTAAGGCAACCCTCAGAGCTTCACAGTCATTCTTAGGATGATTCTTCCAATGGCATCTGTGTCTTCCAAAGACCTTCCTGTGTCTTCACAGTCCTGACACTTGGTTGTGTCAGTATTTCTCTGCTCTGTACCTCCTGCCAGTCATGCCTGGATGCTACTGCCAGGATAATCTTTCCAAAGCAGAGATCTGATTGGGTCACTCTTCCTTGTGCAAATACTCATTACTGTCCTGCAGGCAAATTCTTAGCATTCCTTTCCAGGCCTTCCATAAACAGTCCACCAAATCCCTAAACTGGATGCTCTTGCTCGCTTGATTCTGCCCACCAAGAACATGATGGCATCTGCCCTCTTTGTCCCAAGTCTCCACACCTCATTTTACTGTATCTGAAAATGGGGTCTGGCAGCTCACTGCTCAAAAACCAATAAAGAGGCAAGATTGGTGGAACGGAAAGTTTGCTTTATTTTGGATGCCAGCAACTGGTAGGGAAGATGGGGAGGGCAGACTCCTGTCCAAATCAATCCCCCTCCTCCCCACTGACAATCAGGGGGCAAGACTTTTACAGACAGAGGTGGGGGGCTACATGCAGAAACAGCAGAGTCAGCTCTTGAAATTGGTCATCGGTGGTGTGACCAGCATCATCTTGATTGTTTTAAGTATAGTTAATCTTCAGTTTTAGGGTCAGTTTGTTCCCATTTCCTTGAGACCAATTCTCGACTTATGTTATGGTTATAGCCTGGTCATCACATGGTTAACTTCTTCTTCCTGGTGGGGGTTTCAGTATCTATAAGACCGCTTATAGTACATGGTTCAGAATATTAGCTATATCCCCTGAGGAGGAATTATAGGTCATCTCCCACTTTGTAGGCAGATGCTTTACCGTCTGAGCCACCAGAGAAGCCCATGCTTAATGACTAAACTTATTATTTAGTGTTGTTGGACCATTTTCCTTCTGCATTTTCTCACTTCTTTGGTCAAACTTATTCTTTGGCTAAAGTTTTTCCACAGACAAAAGGCAGGCTGAGGACAGGGTGGGGGCAGGGGAGAGGAGGGTAAGTACCATAGTGTCTTGCGCTATTTCAATACTTCCCAGCCTTTCCTGGTCTTCTGGAATCATCTACTCTTTGCCACTTGTGTTCTGTTGCAGGTATTTTTGTTTCTTAACTTGCTTTCTGCCTCCAGTGTAAACCCCTTCAGCTCAAGGAAGCTCTCCGGTAATCTCCTTGTCTCTCACGTATGTAGTACATCATAGTTTACTACACTCTGAGTTGAATTAAATGCTTTATTGTATTTTAGATTGAGCAATCCAGTGGGTGGATTAACCAAGTCTGTTAGTTTTTACATCTTTTGAAACCAGAATTCCAGAAGTTCATTTCAGTTCAGAAGTTTATTGTAATGCACAAATCACTTTGCTGAATACCATGATGGCCTTTAGATTAAAAAGAAAATTGTGTAGATTGTTGTTCATACCCTTGACAAGTTACAGTGCAGTGGAGAAAGGAGAATTAATTTTTTGACGTTTCTGGATGCTGTTTCATCAGAATGATTGGCCATTGGGGCACACCAAAATTATCAAGAAGTGACCAGCAGCTAGTAGGTGCCCAGTGAATATTTTATAGGATGGATGGATGGATAGCTGGGTAGGTGAGTGGAAAAAGAAAGAAGGAATTTGTTAATTTAGAATTTATCAACTGCAGTGTTTATTGCTATGTATAATAATTGTTTTGAATATTATAGTGTTTTTTATTATTTAAAAATTTTTTTTACAGTGTTGTGTTGGTTTCGTCCATACAACGATCTGAGTCAGCCATAATTATACATTTATATTCCCTTCCTGTTGAGCCCCCTCCTTTCCCCCACATCCCACCCCTCTAGGTCATCACCGAGCACCAGACTGGATACCCCGTGTTTATATAGCAACATGTCACCATCTATCCATTTTGCACATGATAGTGTATATATGTTGATGCTAAATTTTCTCCATTAGACCCACTCATTTCCTTCCCTACTGTAATTTTGGAGACAGTTTACTTAGGTACTGAATTCCACATGTGTATATAACATGGGCTGCTCTTTATCTAGGAAGAGAGATATTAGTCCTCCATTTGTAGAAACTCTGTGTTAATTTCCTGGCCATGGTGTTACATTTGCTCAGTTTCACAGATATGCTCTTCTCAGGAGGCTCTGTGATGCCTGTTGCATACCTTTCCCAGGGTAGGGGAGGCCCTCGGCTGTCTGGGGTGACAGGAAGGGGAGTGTCTCAAGCTGACCCCACACTGATGATCTCATCCTCCTGCCCAGCTGCCTTATTGGCCTTGGGGACTGCATGATGAGTTCTGAACTATTTCCCAACAGTGCAGCTTTTGTGTGTCTTCCTCGACTTGACTCATACAGTCATTTGAACAGAAAAATGCACAGATTCTGTCATTTTAATCCAACTGTTTTATTTTCTTGACTTTATGATTTGGGATTATTTAAGTACATTCATTCTAATATTTATTCTATCAAAATGTTTTTTGAAACTTTTCTGAAAAGCATAAGGTGATATATAAGGAGAGTTAATGATATCACTCTTGTTTTTCCCATTTTGCTGAGGTGGAATAGGGCTCAGTGAAAATTATATGAAATATCCCAAGGGGGTTACTGACCTCCAGCTGAAGCTGATCATGGGATACATTTAATATGGACCCTGCTTTTATTTATTTATTTTTAAAATTTTTATTTATTTATTAAAATTAATTTATTTATTTTAATTGGAGGCTAGTTACTTTACAGTATTGTAGTGGTTTTTGCCATACATTGACATGAATCTGCCATGGGTGTACATGTGCTCCCCATCCTCAACCGCCCTCCCACCTCCCTCCCCATCCCATCCCTCAGGGTCATCCCAGTGGACCAGCCCTGAGCACCCTGTCTCATGCATTGAACCTGGACTGGCGATCTGTTTCGCATATGATAATACACATGTTTTAATGCTATTCTCTCAAATCATCCCATCCTCACCTTCTCCCACCAAAACAGTCCAAAAGACTGTTCTTTGCATCTGTGTCTTTTTTGCTGTCTCACATATGGGGTCATTGTTACCATCTTTCTAAATTCCATATATATGTGTTAGTATACTGTATTGGTGTTTTTCTTTCTGACTTACTTCACTCTGTATAATAGGCTCCAGTTTCATCCATTTCATTGGAACTGATTCAAATGCATTATTTTTAATGGCCGAGTAATATTCCATTGTGTATATGTACCATGGCTTTCTTATCCATTCATCTGCCGATGGACATCTAGGTTGCTTCCATGTCCTGGCTATTGTAAACAGTGCTGCGATGAACATCGGGGTACACGTGTCTCTTTCAATTCTGGTTTCCTTGGTATGTATGCCCAGCAGTGGGATTGCTGGGTCATATGGCAGCTGGTCTATTTCCAGTTTTTTAAGGAATCTCCACACTGTTCTCCATAGTGGCTGTACTAGTTTGCATTCTCACCAACAATTTAAGAGAGTTCCCTTTTCTCCATACCCTCTCCAGCATTTATTGTTTGTAGACTTTTTGATAGCAGCCATTCTGACTGGTGTGAGATGGTACCTCATTGTGATTTTGATTTGCATTTCCCTGGTAATGAGTGATTTTGAGCATCTTTTTATGTGTTTGTTAGCCATCTGTATGTCTTCTTTGGAGAAATGTCTGTTTAGTTCTTTGGCCCATTTTTTGATTGGGTCATTTATTTTTCTGGAATTGAGCTGCAGGAGTTGCTTGTATATTTTTGAGATTAATTCTTTGTCCATTGCTTTGTTTGCTATTATTTTTTCTCATTCTGAAGGCTGTCTTTTCACCTTGCTTATAGTTTCCTTTGTTGTGCCAAAGCTTTTAAGTTTAATTAGGTCCCATTTGTTTATTTTTGCTTTTATTTCCATTACTCTGGGAGATGGATCATAGAGGATCCTGCTATGATTTATGTCAGAGAGTGTTTTGCCTATGTTTTCCTTTAGGAGTTTTATAGTTCTGGTTTTAGGTTTAGATCTTCAATCCACTTTATTTCTGTGTATGGTGTTAGAAAGTGTTCTAGTTTCATTCTTTTACAAGTGGTTGACCAGTTTTCCCAGCACCACTTGTTAAAGAGGTTGTCTTTTTTCCATTGTATATCCTTGCCTCCTTTGTCAAAGATAAGGTGTCCATAGGTTCGTGGATTTATCTCTGGGCTTTCTATTCTGTTCCACTGATCTATATTTCTGTCTTTGTGCCAGTACCATACTGTCTTGATGACTGTGGCTTTGCAGTATAGTCTGAAGTCAGGCAGGTTGATTGCTCCAGTTCCATTCTTCTTTCTCAAGATTGCTTTGGCTATTCAAGGTTTTTTGTATTTCCATACAAATTGTGAAATTATTTGTTCTAGTTCTGTGAAAAATACCGTTGGTAGCTTGATAGGGATTGCATTGAATCTGTAGATTGCTTTGGGTAGTATACTCATTTTCACTATATTCTTCCTATTCATGAACATGGTATATTTCTCCATCTATTTGTGTCATCTTTGATTTCTTTCATCAGTGTTTTATAGTTTTCTATATATAGGCCTTTTGTTTCTTTAGGTAGATATATTCCTAAGTATTTTATGCTTTTTGTTGCAATGGTGAATGCAATTGTTTCCTTAATTTCTCTTTCTGTTTTCTCATTGTTAGTGTATAGGAATGCAAGGGATTTCTCTGTGTTAATTTTATATCCTGCAACTTTATCAGGATCAACTAATTCATTGATTAGCTCTAGTAATTTTCTGGTGGAGTCTCTAGGGTTTTCTATGTAGAGGATCATGTCATCTGCAAACAGTGAGAGTTTTACTTCTTCTTTTCTAATCTGGATTCTTTTTATTTCTTTTTCTTCCCTGATTGCTGTGGCTAAAACTTCCAAAACCATGTTGAATAGTAGCAGTGAGAGTGGGCACTCTTGTCTTGTTCCTGACTTTAGGGGAAATGCTTTCAATTTTTCACCATTAAGGATGTGTACTATGGGTTTATCACATATGGCTTTTATTATGTTGAGGTATGTTCCTTCTATGCCTGCTTTCTGGAGGCATTATCCATTATCATAAATGGATGTTGAATTTTGTGAAAGGCTTTCTCTGCATCTATTGAGATAATCATACGGTTTTAATCTTCAATTTGTTAATGTGGTGTATCACATCGATTGATTTGTGGATATTAAAGAATCCTTGCATCCCTGGGATAAAGCCCATGATGTATGATGTCATGTATTGGTCATGATGTATGATCTTTTTAATATGTTGTTGGATTCTGTTTGCTAGAATTTTGTTAAGGAGTTTTGCATCTATGTTCATCAGTGATATTGGCCTGCAGTTTTCTTTTTTTGTGGCATCTTTGTCTGGTTTTGGTATTCTATGATGGTGGGCTCATAGAATGAGTTTGTAAGTTTACCTTCCTCTGCATTTTCTGGAAGAGTTTGAGTAGGATAGGTGTTAGCTATTCTCTAAATTTTTGGTAGAATTCAGCTGTGAAGCCGTCTGGTTCTGGGCTTTTGTTTGCTGGAAGATTTCTGGTTACAGTTTCGATTTCTGTGCTTGTGATGGGTCTGTTAAGATTTTCTATTTCTTCATGGTTCAGTTTTGCAAAGTTATACTTTTCTAAGAATTTGTCCATTTTTTCCAAGTTGTCCATTTTATTGACATATACTTGCTGATAGTAGTCTCTTATGATCCTTTGTATTTCTGTGTTGTCTGTTGTGATCTCTCCATGTTGACTTCTAATTCTGTTGATTCGATTTTTCTCTCTTTGTTTCTTGATAAGTCTGGCTAGGGGTTTGTCATTTTTATTTATCTTCTCAAAGAACAAGCTTTTGGCTTTGTTGATTTTTGCTATGGTCTCTTTTGTTTCTTCTGCATTTATTTCTGCTTTAATTTTTAAGATTTCTTTCCTTCTACTAACCCTGGGGGGTCTTCATTTCTTCCTTTTCTAGTTGCTTTTGGTATAGAGTTAGGTTATTTATTTAATTTTTCTCTTGTTTCTTGAGGTAAGCTTGTATTGCTATGAACCTTCCCATTAGCACTGCTTTTACTGAGTCCCATAGGTTTTGGGTTGTTGTGTTTTCATTTTCATTCATTTCTGTGCATATTTTGATTTCTTTTTTGATTTCTTCTTTGATTTGTTGGTTATTCAGAAACGTGTTGTTTAACCTCCATTTGTTTGTACTTTTAATAGTTTTTTTTTTTCCTTCTGTAGTTGACATCTAATCTTACTGCACTGTGATCAGAAAAGATGCTTGGAATTATTTCAATTTTCTTGAATTTACCAAGGCTAGATTTATGGTCCAGGATGTGATCTATTCTGGAGAATGTTCCGTGTGCACTTGAGAAAAAGGTGAAATTCATTGTTTTGGGGTGAAATGTCCTATAGATATCAATTAGGTTTAAGTGGTCCATTGTATCATTTAAAGTTTGTGTTTCCTTGTTAATTTTATGTTTAGTTCATCTGTCCATAGGTGTGAATGGGGTATTAAAGTCTCTCACTATTATTGTGTTATTGTTAATTTTCCCTTTCATACTTGTTAACATTTGTCTTACATATTGTGGTGCCCCTATGTTTTGGTGCATATATATTTATAATTGTTGTATCTTCTTCTTGGATTGATCCTTTGATCATTATGTAGTGTCCTTCTTTGTCTCTTTTCACAGCCTTTATTTCAAAGTCTATTTTATCTGATATGAGTATTGTGACTCCTGCTTTCTTTTAGTCTCCATTTGCATGAAATATCTTTTTCCAGTCCTTCACTTCCAGTCTGTATGTGTCCCTTGTTTTGAGGTGGGTCTCTTGTAGACAGCATGTGTAGGGGTCTTGTTTTTGTACCCATTCAGCCAGTCTTTGTCTTTTGGTTGGGGCATTCAACCCATTTACATTTAAGGTAATTGTTGATAAGTATGATCCTGTTGCCATTTACTTTGTTGTTTTGGGTTCGAGTATATGAACCTTTCTGTGTTTCCTGTCTAGAGAAGATCCTTTAGCATTTGTTGGAGAGCTGGTTTGGTGGTGCTGAATTCTCTCAGCTTTTGCTTGTCTGTAAAGCTTTTGATTTCTCCTTCATATCTAAATGA